>NC_087249.1:30934400-31566900 GCF_037042905.1 Lytechinus pictus
GCTTTTTCGATTTCATTCTTCCCAACATGTGTTCTTGGGTGTAAGCAAGTAATAAATCTAACAATCTTATTTTGAATAATTATAAACTTTTTTTGATCAACCTTTCCAAGACTGCAGTACCATGCTGCATTAGCATAATCAAATAAACACTGTATTAATGAAAAGCTTAAAATGCGTAGAAGAAGTATGAATACCAATCGGAAGAACAAGAGTATTTAAAACAGTGTGATGATTGAAAGGGGGGGGGGGAGTGAAAATAAGAAGTGAGATTTCAAGGGAACTGGGCCTTGTTAAACATTGGTAATAAGAAAGGAATGTGAAGGAGCAGAAGGATGACTACAACATAATAAATTCACCCCCCCCCCAAAAAAAAAAAAATGCTATGAATTGTAACATCAAATTAAATTAAAACTCGCTGTATACTGTATACTGAATAACGCTCGCAACTTTCATTAAGTTTGCCCGATACGCCTTATCACTGAGTCAAAGAGTTGTTATATATAATTATGCATTATTATATGATAAAACGAAATAACTTTTAGTTCTTTTAACCCAGCTTTAACACATATGCCCTCTTTGTAAATACTCTACCACCCCAGTTTATGAAATGATATCATTATTAATCCCATAAAAACACAATGTCAACACCATCTTTCTTTATTCAATCACAGTCTTTTCACGGTTCGTAATTTAATTTCCCTTTCATACTCCACCAATTGTTGGCCGTATCAATGGAACTAGGGCGGAGTGCGGAACCCAGGCCGTGAACGTCGGCACCTTTCGTAATACACAATGCATAATTGGGTGTAAAAATTCATGTTTTCTCAGCTCATAATTTAGAAAGGGTGCTTGTTTTGCCACCATTATAAGATCGGCTGCCATTGTGTGAGGGTAAACTCCCCCGGGGCACGCCCTGTAAAAGCCGGCTATACGTATTGCCACGCTGTCAAATTTTGGTTCCTCAGTGGGTGGGCTTGCAAATCCAAAGACGTTCAGCCATATCGTGAGTATCGAGCAGAACTTTGTTGCATTGCATACCTCGCTTCTCCTCTCCTGAGTATATGTCGTACATATCATGTCCTCTTATCAGATCCATTTTTGGCCAGACGCTCTGCCACCCCTCCCCATTCACTTTCTGGGGAAGGTCTGTGGTTCGAGCCATATATACTTTCAAGGTGATCATGCTATCACCAATGATGAAAATATTTCTAGACATATATACCTATTTTCAAGACATGTATATTTTCATTTTCATATTTTGCTTATCAAAGCTTTGGTATAATTTCAATGAAGCAGTACGCTTATACATGATAATTGACAGTCTTTTAACAAATGCACAGTATCTTGATATACGTTGAAAATATAATTGGCCCTAATATGCTTCCATAAGGAACACCACATATAGCGTGTGTCAGAATTGATGTCCCTCCGCATAATATTGTATTATAAAGGTGACAGTTCTTATAGATTTTCATACAAGACAAGCAAGGCATACTTAACAATAATTGTCCCTGTGACTTTTGATTAACAATTTTGCAACTTTTCATCCGCCCGCAAACCTCATCAAAGCTTGGTTTTGTCATTTTTGTTTTCCAACCACACCCCTTTTGTTCTCAAGGAGGTTGGGCCAGGTTGCCTTTCTTTAGCCCACCATCAGTTGACCCAATTTAAACTACGGTCTAGCAACTTTGCAATCTCAGGAAAACTCTTCCCTTGCTTTTTGAGTTCCACAGCGAGCTTTCTTTGCTCCAAAGTTTATTCTTTTGCTCCACCAGGAGTCATCTATAATGTTGAGTAATAGGCATATTTCCGGTATAGTTAGATAAAAACAGCGAAAATTCGGTATATTTTCATCCAGTAACAGCTGAGCCAGCAGGCTGCCGTCTTTGGAGGGACAATTCGCATATTTTTTTCGGAATATGAATGAATATCGCATAACTGCTAATTAGTGTCGATTAAGCCCCTTTCACAATTGACGTACGACCTGTTTACGACCGCCTGCAACAGATTTTTCTTGTTGTTGCACGATCGATCTCTTGGTGTCTTGCGAGCACTCGCAGTCGTTGTAGACGATCGCACAAACTCGAGGTGGTCGGAGGTGGTCGTGACTGGTCGCATCTGAATCTGAACATGTTCAAAATCCAAACGCGATCAAATACGATTGGTTTACTCGCATCAGGTCGTACCATCGGTCGGGCGATCATCGTGTGAGTGTTGTTCAACGTTGTACGACTTGGTGCGAGAGGTGACACAACTACGTATAGTCGCATTTAGTCGACTGGAGGTCGTACAACACTTGCACATGCGCTAGATACCTACAGAGACCAGTCTTGCGACTGGTTGCGATAATATAAGACTGTTGCAAGACCGATCGAAATTACGGCTTACAACATTCCACTACCGTTGCATTCGCATGTATGCGACCGTACAGCCCCTTTCACAATTGACATCCGACCAGTTTACGACCGCCTGCAACAGTTTTTTTCTGCTGTTGCACGATCGATCTCTTGGTGACTTGCGAGCACTCGCAGTCGTTGTAGACGGTCGCACGAACTCGAGGTGGTCGTGACTGGTCACATCTGAACTTTGAACATGTTCAAAATCCGAACGCGATCAAATACGACCGATTCACTCGCATCAGCTCGTATCCGGGGTCGTACCATCGGTCGGGCGATCATCGTGGGAGTGTTGTTCAACGTTGCACGACTTGGTGCGAGAGGTGGCACAACTAAGTAGTCGCATTTACTCGACTGGAGGTCGTACAACACTTGCACATGTGCTAGCGACCTACATGTACAGAGACCTGTCTTGCGACTGGGTGCGATAATATGATGTGCCATAAGACTGTTGCAAGACCGATCGCAACGGCTTACAACATTGCACTACCGTTGTGTGCGACCGTTCCCCTCGCAATCCCTCGTGCAACACTCGCATGTGATCGCACGAGCACAATAGGATCATAATCGACTTACTCGTGCAACGGGTTTTACTGGTTGTTTTTGTTGTACGACAGCTGTTGCAACTGTGAAAGCCTATGTGCGATATTATGAGATGACTGGCGATTGATGCCTGTTGCAGCCTGTCGCACGACCAAAAGGTCGCAAGTGGTCGTACGTCAATTGTGAAAGGGGCTTTAAGCCCCTTTCACAATTGACGTACGACCATTTGCGACCTTTTGGTCGTGCGACAGGATGCAACAGGCATCAATCGCTAGTCATCTCATAAGATCGCACAGAGGCTTTCACAGTTGCAACAGCTGTCGTACAACAAAAACAACCAGTAAACCCCGTTGCACGAGTAAGTCGCATATGCTCTTATTGTGCTCGTGCGATCACATGCGAGGTGTTGCACGAGGGATTGCGAGTGGAACGGTCGCATACATGCGAATGAAACGGTAGTGCAATGTTGTAAGCCGTTGCGATCGGTCTTGCAACAGTCTTATGGCCCATATTATTATCGCAACCAGTCGCAAGACAGGTCTCTGTACATGTAGGTCGCTTGCACATGTGCAAGTGTTGTACGACCTCCAGTCAAGTAAATGCGACTACTTAGTTGTGCCACCTCTCGCACCAAGTCGTACAACGTTGAACAACACTCGCACGATGATCGCCCGAGCGATGGTACGACCCCGGGTACGCCCTGATGCGAGTGAATCGATCGTATTTGATCGCGTTCGGATTTTGAACATGTTCAAAGTTCAGATGTGACCAGTCACGACCACCTCGAGTTCGTGCGACCGTCTACAACGACTGCGATTGCTCGCAAGACACCAAGAGATCGATCGTGCAACAACAAGTAAAAACTGTTGCAGGCGGTCGTAAACTGGTCGGACTTCAATTGTGAAAGGGGCTGAACGGTCGCATACAAGCGAATGCAACGGTAGTGGAATGTTGTAAGCCGTAATTTCGATCGATCTTGCAACAGTCTTATATTATTGCACCCAGTCGCAAGACTGGTCTCTGTAGGTCTCCAGCACATGTGCAAGTGTTGTACGACCTCCAGTCGACTAAATGCGACTATAATTAGTTGTGTCACCTCTCGCACCAAGTCGTACAACGTTTAACAAAACTAACACGATGGTCGCCCGACCGATGGTACGACCTGTTGCGAGTGAATCAATCGTATTTGATCGCGTTTGGATTTTGAACATGTTCAAAGTTCAGATGCGACCAGTCACGATCGCCTCCGACCACCTCGAGTTTGTGCGATCGTCTACAACGACTGCGAGTGCTCGCAAGACACCAAGGGATCGATCGTGCAACAACAAGAAAACATTGTTGCAGGTGGTCGTAAACAGGTCGTACGTCAATTGTGAAAGGGGCTTTAGGCAAGTAAGATGTGAACCATATCAAACGCTTCTTTAAACCCACTATTCGTAACTGAAGAGAAAATGTTGTAAGTTATGACTTAATTATTTTGACTAACACTTGTTTTCCTGGTATAACTCAATATTCATTTCGATTATTTTCTTCTTTCTTATGATTTCTTCTCAAAACAATATTCTTTTGTGAAAAAAGGAAGACAATAAAAATTGTTTTTTTTTTATTTTCACTCTTCAAGGATTTATTCGTGGGAACATTCGATATGTCGTCAATCACAGAACGATGGTATCTGATTAGATGATAGTCTTGTTACTTAATACAGTTAATTAAAAATTATTATATTAATAAAAATAAAATGTAATTTTATTTATATTTAGATTGCAATACCAATTTGGTTCATGATTCTAGAAAATATTACAAAGTGTGCTTTATTATTTTGTTTCCCGGCAACATCAGGTGGTAGGCTAATTTGATGCTTTAAGTAAAGATTGTCAGATAATGGCGATCTTTCTGCAGCAAGGGGGAAAATATCGTATAAGTCTATAACCTGTCACGATCCAACTGTTGCATTCTTGATACGAAGTCCTACACGGACTGCAGAGTTCAAGACTCAGGTTTTGGTGTTCAGTTGGGCTGTGGCATTGCTAGAATATTTGAAAAAAGGTGAGAAAAGTGGATACTGAATCCATGGGATAAAGATACTTGACCTTCTTCTGGTCTGCGCAAAAAAATGGGATACAATTTTCTAATTATTTCTTAATTCTTTCTGATCAGTTTACTAGGTCAAATGTAATGAGAGGACCGAAATCTAAATAAGAAAAAGGAAATGTAGAAAATGGGGGAAAAATATCTGAGAGCAGATTTATGTATCCTGAGGAAATTGGAGATTTGATTTATTCCCGTTCCCCTCCCTTTTAGGTGGACTTCTCCGCCTATTCCATGGGCCCTTACATATACCCTGATTAAGAATCGGTAATGAGGAGTTGGTATGAGAGTAAAAGGCAAGGGACGGAATGCTTATCATAACAGATGATTTACTTTGGATTTCATCTAGGCTCTTCTTAATTTCACATCGTCGAGAAGCAGAAATCTGTACTTTATCCGACTCAGCTCCGACAAAGAGTATTCAAAATATTCATTTCCCTCAATCTTTACACGATGCTAAGCCTTAATCTCGCGAAGCGTTCTATACGGGGGAGCAACATCCCTCTTAATCTCTTTCTATGTATTTTTTCTACAAAAGTAGTTTCCCTTGATTTTTGTCATCGTTTGTCTTTACACTGGAAGGAATGTGATCACAATATCTTGTAATTTCACAAAGATCAAAGCCAATTTAAGAAAAGTTAATGGCAGTCTTAAAGCAAATTCCCATCGGGTTAGCCGTATTGAAGTCGTCACATATCCATGATTAAGAATTTAATTCTATCAAGAAATTGCTTTTTTACTTATTCATATTACAGATAGATATTGCAGGGTAAAATTTGATATTTTGTCCTAATCCCAAACCTTGCTTTAACATTATTCGTGCAAATAATTTACCGATATTTTTTACGAAAAATATATCATTGCTCTCCTTTTCAATCTGGGTCAAACCCTCTGTGTGTTTATACTAATTTTGATATTTCGAGGTTAAAATATTATGATTAATTCATAATCATTGATATCGTTATTGAAAACTAATCTGTATTGTTATCAATTGATTTTGACTTTCAGTTTCATATGCCTCGATACCATCTTAGAATATTAAAGCATCGAATTGACCGAATATGATTCTAATCTAGGCCTTAATAGAATACATACAATAGTTACGTTTATCTAGTAGGGGCCTGTTTCATAAAGGACTTGCAACTGTTGTAACTTTGCCATTATGGAAACTACCATGGTAACCTTGATTGTGATGGGCTGCTGAGCCCTGTTACCATGGTAGTTGCCATTATGGCAATGTTACAACAGTTGCAAGTCCTTTATGAAACGGGACCCAGTTCTCAGACTGACCATAGCTATCACGTTATTACCAATGACAAACCATCGCTCGGTTTGGTATCGGTTTCGTTGGTACGACTGTACTATATTTGAACGTAACTCATTGATGAGGATAGTGTAATATTTTGGAGATAGAACCGCAAATATTGGGAGATACTAAATAGAGCTCTCGATAAACAGTTTTTATCTACTAAAGCGACCACCCTGTCTAACAAAAAACAGAAATAAGTAAATACATGAAATTTGGAGATGGGAGCGTAAATCGTGATAGAATGGAATGTCAATCTCTGGAATTGATTGCATAAATCTTAGAAGATACACCGAGAAATCATATCAAATGGGATGTAAATTTGGGGGAAAGGTAACAACAAGTTGAAAAGATAGTATGGGGAATAAATTTGGCATACGGGAGCATGAATTGTCAAAGATGGTAGCGTTAATTATAGGGAAGAAGATGGCGTAATTCTTGTTGAAGCGGAACGTTAATGTTATAGGATAAGGGATACCCCACCCGAAGAGCTAGCTCCGTGCCTCACCATGAGTTTTGAGAAGTGGAAGTGTAAATCTTGGTAAATCGGAGTGTTAATAATTTCTTTTTAGATATAGTTTAAAAATTGGAATATGGGTGTAAACTTTGGATAATGTGATTGTAAATCTTTTGTAGATTCGTGCGCAAATCGTCAGTGATGGGAGCGTAAGATCTGAACATTAGATTATGGGAACAAAACATTTTCTGAAAGAAGGGAGCGTATATGATGACTTTGGTATTAACATATTTTCTACAGAAAGATTTAACCCATAGTTAATTGATTCTGTTGTCTTTTTCTTCTAAAAATTAATCTGAATAACGAAAAAAAAACACGGATGGTAGCTTTGGTAGGTTATCCGAATGATTGCAAAACTATGCTCTCTTTATCACAAAAGTCATGCCTCATCACAGATCTTGGTTGAATTACACTGTTAACAAAAACCCTGATTTTACAGGAAAAAGACAAGATTTTGCAGAAAGCAATAACAGAATCATTCTGTAATTCATAAAACAGGAATTTTTCTACAATTTAACAGAACAGGTCTGTTTAAGAAGGGGAAAATGGTGTTTTATTTAAGGAAATTTGTAAGGTTCAATACACCAAATACCAATTTCCTGTAATTTTACATGATATAATGCAAGATTACGCCATCTGGTAAGATTACAGGTGTTCTCGAGACTCTGCTGCAGGAACTTCTTTTTTTTTTTAGGATAAATTTTATAACAGTGTACATACATAACAACTGCAAACCGGCAACGTTACTGCAGCACGGCGAGGAACGAGATATTATGATTGAGATCATCCATGAAAAAGACAACACCGGACATATTGATCTTTCATTTTAGAAAATAATCACAGATACCGGAATGATTAAACGATTCCACAAAAAAGTCAAATTAATAATGGTAGCTTTACAAAAAGTGAGAGGGAAATCGATATTGCTATCGTACAACACGTGGTAGCCTCATCCCTCCTTTCATTTTCTAAATTTATTCCGGACCTTTGTTTGTTTTACAGTCTAATTAGTATTGCCATAAGACGCCGGATTAATGCCGCTTGATTTATTAATGTATCAACGTTTCTTGGTGAAAGATGGTGATATTGATATTACCACGCCTGATTGATTGTACACTGTGTTGGTTATTGGTGTTTTTTGGTCCTCTGGAATAGAGTTCATGCATATTTCTACTACTAGCATTTGGGGGATTTTTTTTTCAATATGTTTTTATTAAGGATTTCATTCAAATGATTTACATAAACTCGATATAAATACTAAAAAATTACAAGTCTTCAATTTATATCAAGAACAAGAATATGCAAAAATATTTACCAAAAAACTGAAGCAAATAAGGATGGAATGAAATGCCTTAAAATGTAATCTTATATCTAAAAAAAAAAAAAAAACTAAACTGAGCAACCAACCCTCTATGTATTTTAATTTTAATTAGTATTGAATGATTGAATGATTTGCAGGAACACAAAATTCAACATATCATTGCATACCTAATCCCATTTTACATCAAGCTTCAACATACCTTTACATAATTATACACACATGCACACTTTTGTTTTGAATACTGTTTTTATTCTGATTTCATGAACAAATAGTTACATAACATTTCAATTTAACATTTCAAATCACATATAATACTTTACATTTCGTATTTTCACTTTTTTCACTAACTTAATATAATCATAAATCATATATATCTTAAAAGAAAACAGTGATATCAGTTATTATAAAAATGCTTAAACACCAATCTTCCCCCTCCCCCCGCCCCAACACACACACACAAATACACACACACACACAACACACCACTGTTCCAGAAGATCTGCTCACACTCATCATAAATAAATCATGTTTATAAGTACAAAACAATTCGATGAACAATTTTGAATATAACAAGCCCACGGGAGAAGCATTACATATATGGAAAGTAAATAAAGACTTACAAACTTAACCTTGTCATAATTTTACTGTTTCCCATTTTTGCAAGTGCCGCCCTAATTTTCCCATTTTAATAGCTATTTTCTTTTCTTGATCCTTATATATTAAAATACGCTTATGTATATCGTCAATGGTTGGTAATACCCCCTCCTTTCTAAATATAAATATATATTTTACCATAAAGATAATAGTATTACAACTTTTTATTCTATTTGTATTGCCTGACAGACCAACAAATATATCCCGCCAATTCAAATCGCTGTATCAAAGTTTCCCATATCAGTTTAAAGATCCAGACCGGACCCGAAAATGAAATTGATAAATTATATACCAATCGAAAGCTTATAAGCTACTAAATACAGCAAGGTATGCTTTATGCATTTTCACCGCTTCCCAGCTGAGTATTTTGCTTAAGAATATTCCAATTATCGGGCTTCGAACCCCGCTTAGAAAATAGGCTTTATTGTGCTTTTCACCTGCCTCGAGACCGTGACGTCACGTTGTGTAAGAAGCGTCGTGATTCCATAGGTTTGTACACAGAAAAAGTGGGTGATTTTTTTGCTTTCCAGATAACGCATTTCATTCTCTTCACTTCTATCACAGAGGGATATCACATATATTTTTACCCACAAGCTTGAATTTATGAAATCTACAGTTTTGAACTAGTTTTTGCCATATTTTATTTCCTGCTTATTTGGCGCAGATTTCAATTCTATCTGCATTTAGATTATGTATAACAACTTTTCCTGACATAGCAATTTAGGCCCAATAAGAGCCAAACAAAAAAATCACAAAAAAGGTAGTGAATAGTTGCAGGTTTACACAAATTTGAACAGTGAATAATTTTGAGTGCCATTTTCATCTGAAAACGAAAAAAAATAATGGATTCATAACATGGAAATGGAATAAAATACCCAATGCTTTTGTACACAAACCTATGGAATCACAACCCTCCTGACACAACGTGACGTCATCATTTCCAGGCGACGTGGGGGTGCTCAATCGAAGCGTACTTTGGAGGAGCAGTTTCTTTGATTTTTATTTTATATTTTTAACTATTGGAAGGAGATATATTTAATATTTTTGGTATATTTGTATTGTATGAATCATTACCTTTATTTTGATATATGATTGTTTTTACACCGGTCAGGGTCTTTAACCTTTAAGCAAGACAAAAATATATGTGAATATGTTTCCGTTTCCCGTTTACAGTACGAACAGAGATTATATTCAACAAATCTAAATCTATACAAATTAACTTAAGTGTAAATTGCCCCATGCAGTAGCTTAAATTGAAATTCTCTCTGTCTCCCAATCAATAATGTTATTCTTGGTCTAAAAAAACATTCACCAATTTCCTTCTCTGTATAATTATAATTATTTTGTCCATCTCTTATCTGTAAATCATATGACTTTTGCAATTCTTTAATAAAATAATCATATATTTTCTTGATGGTACCTCCTTAAAGCTAATTTCCCTCCCCAACAGAAGCAAGTTTATATTATAGTTAATTAAGTCTATCTCACAAAATGGTATCGAACCTAAATCATTTCTCCAATCACTTTGAATTGCATGATACATTTCACCTATTGTAAACAAATGATCACTTCCCATACCAATGTTCAAAAAGTGACACACACCCACTCACCTTAACACCCACACACTCATGCACATACGTAAACAAGCATAATATATACAAATATGCATATGAATGTTTAATTTTTCGCGAAATGGGATACAGAAAGAAAAGAACTTGCAAATCAGATTGATACAAGAGAAGGGGAAATTGAAAAGAACTAGTAAAAAAAAAAAACAATCATCAACATTCACACCAGGATTCACACTAGACACACCCCACTTGTTCACGTTCAAATCTCTTTTCACCTTCAGTTCATCCCATTTCTGTAAATGTAAACTGAACTTGCCTGACTTCGTTGCCAGGCGACTTTATTCCTCTATACATCACGTAATATATATTTTTTTATTTTTATGAAAGAGGGTATCCGGTCTTCAGCTCTGGAATTAAAAATTGCATATTTAATAAAAAGAATAACAGAATTGACACATTTAATTCTATGATAATTTCCACGTAATCCAAAGAATATATCCCTCCAATTCAAAGTTCTTAATTCAACTAAACAAAAATGATCAATACAAAATTGCCACAGAGGTTTAACTTTTAAGCAATCCATGAGTATATGAAAGTATGACTCAGTTTTTGTACAACAAAACGAACAATAATTATCCACACGAAACCAAATCTCTTCACATGTTCTTTTGTATATATTGCTCCATGTAAAAACATAAACTGAAATTCCCTCCGTTTTCTTAAAGAGTTGTACTCCTGATATATCCTAATAATTTACAAATTTCTACATACGTAAAATTAAAATCACTGTGACCATCCTTGAGTGTTAATTTGTATAATTCTGGTAGATTGGTAATAAACAAGTTATAAATTGTTTTTTTATTTAATTACCTCAAAAGCTGTTTCCTGTCTTCCAATATTCACACTTATCCCAAAGTCTGCGAAATCAATTTTTTACAACTTTAAACAAGTTATAAATTGTTTTTTTTTAATTTAATTACCTCAAAAGCTGTTTCCTGTCTTCCAATATTCACACTTATCCCAAAGTCTACGAAATCAATTTTTAAAACTTTAAACAAGTTATAAATTGTCAGATAATTCTCTTTACCCGATCTTTTCCTAACCATAAAAATTCAAATGTGATCTTTTCAACATCAGCACAACCACTGAGGAACCACGTGATATTAAGGGATACACCTCTCACATCCATCACACACGCACATCCACCCAAAGAGCATCACTAGGCCCCATCTTGTTTTAGTTGATATACCTCTTTCCTTTCCTTTCCTTTTCTTTCTTTCTTTCTTTCTTTCTTTCTTTCTTTCTTTCTTTCTTTCTTTCTTTCTTTCTTTCTTTCTTTCTTTCTTTCTTTCTTTCTTTCTTACTACGTTTATTTCATTCACGTCCACTCGTAGTGACACTGCCGGTGCGCCATAGATATTATTATTACAGTTGTAATATTCTTTATTTGCCAATAAGGCGCTTTAATAGCATTTTAAGACAAGAAATGAAAAAAGGAAATCAGATCAATGGCAATAACTACAGTTAAACAGATTACATTAATGGTATATAGAAAGATATGGACTTAATATTGTTTACCCTTTCTTGCTCTGTACGGAGATGGAGGCGGAGAGAAAGAAATAGAGCAGATACACACACACCCTCGCGCGCGCGCGCACACACATATATTAATATTATAGAGAGAGAGAGAGAGAGAGAGACGTCTGGATGAAGGAGCGGTCAAGCAATGCTTGTCTTTTATTGACCTACGTCCTTTAAACGATTCATTAAGCCCTCAGAAAAATGATCAAACACTCCAAACAATCAAATCGCAGCAATATCAGTCACAATAGTCATCTACTTCCACGTGCAAGGTGCAAAGCCTTAACCAACCCCTTTCTTTTCTATCTGAAGTGTTGGTCCTTGGATCATTGCACCCCTCCTCCCACACCCAACTCCGGGAGCGCAGAGTTGTTTAAGGTGCGCGGGGACTATTAAACACAGGAGTCGAATACCCACCAGTTTGTCAACGCACCCGAAGTCCCCGAAGGGCTATTGACTTTTTGAAGTAGAGTTGACAGAGAGCGAGTGGTTTTTGAAGGGGGGCTGCTCGCTAATCTGATCAGGAAGGAGGGTGGCCGATGTATGTAGGAAGGATAGTGCCTCAAAGTGTGACGCCCCTTATTTTAATTGATTTCTACAAGCAAGTGGATATATAAAATATGTAGGGGATCGCGAGACAGAGGGGTGAAGGTGCGTTGGTAAGCGACCCGTCAGATAGCAGTGTCGAGCTGTCGTTCTGCTAGCAGTAATTAGAAGTCGAGATGGGATGCGGGCGACAGGCACACTTGCAAAATTAAATCAAAGAGAGGGCATAGGGAGTAGACGATCTAAAGAGCAATACCTCACAGTTGACAGTGCGATGGATTTTGACGACAAGGGAGAAAATTAAGAAAGGAGGGAGAAAAGAAGAAAAATCAAGGCCCAAGATTTTGTTAAGACGTACGCGATGGTGGGCTTGTTTATACAGATGTAGTTGTTTCCCATTTGATTCTGTGAGTTTGATGCAGTTTTGGAGGATGGCGCATGACGGGTTCGTCAAATGACGTTCGAAGTGTCTCGATGGATCGCCCCGGCCTGGACCGGCGAACGAGGCAGTGAGGTATACCACCCAAAGCTGTGCAAATTCCCAGTGTTGGTTAAACTCGATGCAAAGGTTGCAGCAACACGCCCGATTTGTTTATCTGGATTCGATCGCTACCGATCGATTCCGGAAGGGTCTACATTTCGTGCATGTTTGCCCGCGCGCTTTGGCGCACACAATCACATCGTGATATGATATATTGTTTCATCAGCGTTCAACTTTCTGGAAGAAAAATGACGAAGAAAGAACGAAAGAACAAACGAAAGCAACTTTGACGTAAGGCGAAGATGAAAGCGATATTGAATACAAAGCGCAATCAAAATTTAATGATTGAGAAAGGTGGGATGAAATTGAGGCAAGTGAAGAGGGAAGACTCTCGTTATTTGCCCCACCCCGCTGGTGGCGCGGGGGATTGAAAATTAAATTTCTTATCGGCGAAATGATTTCTCTCTCCGGTGAGATTTGTTGATACTGGAAGTATGAGTAATAGCCTGGGGACCGTTTGCCAAACCCAGAGAAGGCAATGAGTTAAGCAAAATATTTCAAGATGGAATAAAGGTTAAAAAAAATGACGAGAGAGTAAGATTGAGACTGGGGCGGAAGAGATTGCTTACGAAAAATTGAAAGTCCTGTTTGGGCTTGCGGGTACAGGTGTTAAATCTTCGCCGCTCCGCTCGCTTCCCAATGGGAAGATCTGATACTCACCAAGCGCCCCTGTGTATATCCTCAACAAACTTCGCCTTCAAAGCCGGGCTGCGAATTGTCATTTCAGAAGCTGATGACCTCTTCAAAAAAAAAAATCATCTTTACCAACTATCATTGAAGTTATTCACTTTCTTCCATTCCCCTTGCACCTTTATGATTTTCCTTACCCCCAAATTATCATCCCTTTGAACGATTTTTTTTCTATTGAAGTGGTAATTATTAAAATACATACTTTCGACTTTGCTATGAAATTTAAATATGATTTGATAATAAAAAACGATTGTATGATAAGATAATTTCTTTTTCTACATTTTAAAAAATAAGGTAAATTTGTTATTTCCATGTAAAGTTAGTATACCCCAAAAAACGATTATTAGGTATAAAATTCTTAGTTTGTCACGGTTTCGGATTTCTGTGATTTTCCAAAACCAAATGACCTTTTATTATATATACTTGGGAAGTTCTATATACCAATCTTCTTCATGTCATATTAAACTTTACGAGGATTGGTCATATACCCCAAAATTGGTAAATCTTCTCTTAATGTTTAAAAAGTTTCAGTATATTTTGATGGATGCATTATACCCCTTTGTTGATCCAGGCAACATCCCCTTTTCGGTGGAAAAATTATAGTATGATGATAACACGGGACGTATCTTATACTATAATCGAGCCCTTAACCCTAATACGAATTCAAATGAATAAAACTATGATATGAATAGGGGGACGTATCCTATACACTCTTAAAAATGTTGGGCAACATACGGTCCACACAACAATAAGTTAAAACTTTATCCAATTCTGGGTAGTTTTACACCAATACTGTGTAGTTTTCACCCAAAGCACACATTATTGGTGTAAAACTACCCAGAATTGGATAAAGTTTTAACCAATTGTTGTGTGGACCGTATGTTGCCCAACATTTTTAAGAGTGTACTATAATCGAACCTTTATCTTAAACAACCCTTAAAAGAATTCAAATGAATGAAAGTATGTTAATAATAAGGAAGTATCCTATCATCGACTCTAATTTAATTGTTTAATTCTAAACAACCCTAACAAATGAATAAAAGTACGAATCGACGTCTCAAATGAAAAAAAATTGGAGAAAGAAAATCAAATTCATTAAATATCCTTGGCATCAATCAGTATACATTCGCTTCATTCATTAATAAAATAAACATGAACTATAGTTTCATCTTTTCATCGTGTTGCCTAGGGGAAACAAACAGACAATCAAGTTCCCGCACTTTTTTATTGGAGAAAAGTCACCGCTGTATCAGTTTATCATCCCATCAAAGAATTGTCCTTACTCGGGGAATACACAGAGTGAAAGTTTGAATAAGGCAAAGTATTGCCCGCTATTTTTGCATCTGTTTTCTCCAGGCGATTGTGCGCCGAGGAGAGCTGCTGTGCTGCCAATTATGGTCGTCTTGTATTGAGTGCTGTATGAACTTCTGTCTTGAGTGATCCGTTCTCTTGATAAGTCTATGCCTATGAAATTATTCTTGAAAGCAGAAAAGAAAGTAATCTCTGAATGTTAATACTGTCTGCCTTCACTCTTTCAACATACTTAAAGTTGATCATATATATATATATAAAGAAAATGAAACCACCCCGTTAAGAGCAAAGATTATAAAGATCACCAACAGGTTCTTCAATGACACTGCCGGTGAATATTCTCTACCTATGACCCAATCCAACTATAACCTTTTGAATATTGAGTATTTGTTACGCAAATATTGCAAAAATAGATGTCAAGGCCATTCATTTCAACCCCCTGATCACTTTTCTATCTTTACTCGATACTGACATAATTACCACGTTGCCTGACAGTCTACATTTGATATATAGATAGATATTACAATTTTTTGCCGATGAATTGGAAGTGCTTGTCAGGCGTATATATATATATATATATATACATATATGCTCTAAAATTCAAAACATTAGAATTCTTAAATCAATATGATATAGATGTGTATTTTATCGACATCTTCCTTTTTTAATTAGTTTTGGAACTTTTTTAATTTTCTGATTAATAGCTAAGGTATGAAATTAACAGTGCATTTCGTTTATAGAAATTATAAAATGCATTTTGGAACATTTCTTCTGTGACTTTATGGCATTCAATTATAACTCTAGTACATACATTGCATAATTTTAAAATGTTGTAACTTTTATAAGATAGATATAAAAAGGAAAGTACTCCAAGTTTAGGTGACCAAAACTGTACTATTCAACTTATAGAATGAAGAGCTTCCGTCCGTTGATTTATTTTCGTATATTGTATATTTATATATTCTTGTGTATAGTAATGTATGGGATTGCTTATATATATATATATATATATATATATATATATATATATATATATATATATATATATATATATATATATAAAAGAAACAAAGAGGTAATGCCTTGTAGTTCCAACAAAGTTTATTGTTAGAACTACAATGCATAATTTCATTTCATTCATTTCATTTCGTTTATTTCCATTTTCAACAATTACAGTTTATTTTGTACATTTTAACATATAAATAACAAAACATATTTCAAGTATTCCTGTACAAAAATTATATTCAAGATAATTACATATCAGGTTGGAAATGGAGGAGGCTGCTAAAAAGCGGAGCTTGTAGAGTGCAGCCTCCTGATAAATATTCTTGTAGTTGCATAGCATATAAAAATCAAAATAACAACTTGATCATGAACCAGTTAAATTAAAAGGAAATAGGGGAAATTAAAATAGAAAAGGAAATAAGAAAAAGAGAGATTAAAGGTCTCCAGAATCCAGCCTCAGCACTCACAGACGGACCGCGTCGATCAATAGGAAAACGAAAGAGATGGAAAAGCGTACGTGACATGATAACCTCTTTGTCTCTTTTATCTCATCTGTGTCCAACACGCTAAATGTAATATCGTTATTATATATATATATATATATATATATATATATATATATATATATATATATATATATATATATATATGAATATCGTTAAACCATCTTTTCTATGGTTCGGATCTTCTCCAATACTTTAGTAGTCAGATGAGTAATCTTTAGTTCAGAATCATTTTCAGGCAACATATACTACATGTATATTATTCAAGTATACGTGTTCCCAAATGGTTATATGATAGAAACTGCTTTACATCAAAAATAGATGTTAGTCTCGGGACTATTTTTCCCACATAGAATATACTTTTACTTTGAAAGGCCAATTGGGAATGAAGGGGTGTTCCGGAATGGATCAAAACTACAGAAGATCACCAATTCTGCGGAATACAAAACTTTATATCATTTTTGCTTCCTGAAGTTCCTGTTACTATTTCTGCTTTAAAATCCCTCCAATAATTATTGATGCCAGGCTTTAACACATGTCACGATTTGAAATAGTCGCTGGTTTTCCACAAGAAGAGACTTAGGGCAATTTTTACGATTATTATTTTTTATTTTATTCAAATATTGAAAGAATACACAGAAGGCTATCTAATGATGTAAACAAATATTTCGAAATTTCAAGTAAAACTCAAAGTATCAACAACAACAAAAAGTTTCAAAAATAATCATCCCTACTTGCGGATAGCCGACGAGACTTTGTCTCCATTTTAGTAGAGCAGAAAATTTCAATTGTTACTAGATTGGTATCAATATGGTAATGTATTAAAAGAGAAGCATACGAAATAAAAGCATCATCAAACATGTCAAAACATTGCAACTGTGTAATAAGAATAATTTTTTGTAAAAAGAAAATAATGTTATAGTGAGAAATTGAAACACTTATTCCATTATTTGTCAGATGGAAAAAGTGTTACATATACCTGGTAACCAATTTACAAGTTAATGATCAGGTATGAGATTGAGAGTGTCTATATATCTGTATATTCAGTCTAAATCTATAAGAGAAAACGGCTTAGCGTGACACATTTATTTATCATGTGTATTCTTAGATGGATCAAAGATGAATATCGCTCCAGGATTTGGGTAGAAGATTTTACGTCATTTAAAGAAAATTCTTCTGATATTTCGACCAATTATTTATAATATATCAAAAAGCTATCTACTTTCCTTTTTAGCCTGTCTCGATATCGGGTCTGCTTATTTAAAACCATTATGTGCGATTAAATATCACGATTACACGGAATTAGATCACAACCACTTATTAGCTTATAAGAAACACGAATATTACAAAAAAAATCACCTAAAGCAATATCAACCTTCTTCCTCTCAATCTTGAAAATTATTGACCTATTTAGATATAAAGCTGAGCCGTTGAAATGAAGTCATCCAAGAAAATATCTGTTCCTGTTTCTGCATTTATAGTTTCCAAAGGTTACCATTTGCATGGATATTTCACTGAATGAATGGTACAACCCATATCCTAGATTTTATCTGCTATATACGGCAGTGAGTCCAAACTTCGCGCGTGTCCATACTTCGCGGACGGTCATTATGTAAAAAAACTAGCCAATATCCTTAAAATCTGACATCATCAACGTGAAAAACGACCTAAAATTAACCTTTGGTGTAAGTTTTTTTAGGATGAGTTAAGTATTCATGAAAATATTGGCAAAAGATCGGCAAATTTGTCACCGTTAGCGCCCGTTTTGATAAAATCTGATATTCTCAACAAGCATCACGATATCACCATTTTGCAAGCAGAAATCATCAAACGTGTGAGTTAAATGTGGTACTAACTGATTCTATAGCATTTTGCCGTCAATCTGATATAAATATGACACTTTTTGAGCTTGAGTTTTTGTTTAAATGTCCACAAAAACTTTGGTCCGCGAAGTTAGGTCACACTTTTTCTGAACGGTTTTCCAGCACAGCGCGCATTCGCCGATCGGAATAGAATTTTGAGATCGCGATACCGGCGAATCCCCTTGACCTACTTTACATTTTCGTCCATGATTTCATAGTTTACGATCTTGCCGTCAATGTGGTAACTATTTTCTTGAATTGGTTTTGTATAAATTATGAATATTTTGTGAACAAATTTAAGCCTGATGAATTTTTTTGAAAAGTGCGCGAAGTTTGGACACCCCATCATACACTCGTAAAATTGGTGGGCAGCATACTGTCCACACAACAATTGGCTAAAGCTTTATCCAATGCCGGGTAGTTTTAAACCAATAATGTGTGCTTTGGGTGAAAACTACACAGTATTAGTTGAAAAGTACCCAGAGTTGGATAATTTTTGGATAGTATGTTGCCCAACATTTTAAGAGTGTAGATTTAACAATATTTAACACATTCATGTCTTCATAATGTGTCTGTAAAGGTAGTTCACTTGGTTGTATAAATTTACATAATTGACATTGATTAAGTTAGAATATGTGCCAACAATCAAGTAAAGAATTTGAAAGAAGATGTTGTTAATGCAATTCCGTTCAAATTTCACAAATAACTTTATCATAACTCTTGCTATATTTTTTTCGAGATCAGTGTCTGTTTAATAAGATAATTTCTTGGTTGTGGGTCCACTCTTTAAACCCCTCCCCGAAAAGTCAATTTCAAAATGATGACGTTCTGGTAAATAATTTGAGTACACACCAAGAAAAGAGATCGCATTAGTGGTCTGCTCCGGTCAGTGAGTATAATAGTAATAATCTGATCCAACCGACTATATTTAGTATAGAGAAACGGCAGAATCCTGTCTTTGGTCGTCTTTTCGATAAAACTTTTCGTCATTTTAACTCGAATCGTGTAAAAATTTGGTAAACTCGCGCAACTGCCCTGGAAGAAACGTATCTCGTCTATCAAAAATGCAAGCGCGTAGCGCGAGCTAAAAATTATGGATATTTAGCACTTAAACAAATCATGAATGGGATGCGTATCTCGATTAAATAAAATAAGAAAACTCGAAATGCGAGCAGTCTAATTTGTACATATTGACTTGAAAACAATATTTTAAGCCCATCGTTTTTAATATTCTCTTCAGCAGATTGTCATCACAATTAAGCGCAAAGCAAGAGCGATTTTTTAAAAAAGTTTTATATGATCCCCATTTTCTTAATTTCAAATTACTGCCCTCCCCTTGTTTCCATTCACTTTTCTTTGTCCTCTTTTTTCTTCCTGTTCTCCCCTCCTTCATTGTTTCTTCTCTTATTTCATTCCTTTCCCCCATTTCCCTAATAGGGGAGGGGCGGCCCCTTTGCCCCTGGATCTGCCTATGGTTCATTTGGCTAATTTTCCACATCCGGGTTGGATGTCTTTAAAAAATGACACCGTGCATTTTTTCACTGACAATCGAATCATGAGCTTCCAACCGCGTGGAGTGTTAACTACTAGACCATTATACCATTCAAACTTTCAGGCTCCCTATCTGCATAAAGATACGCCGTAAGTGAATTGGCTGCCGTTGTCAGCGAATTCATTTACCTATTACGTTCAGTTCTTATATGTATATATATTTTTCATTTTGCTGCTTGTATGGTTTTGATACTGAATAAAATGAAATAAAATGAAATAAAATAAACTCTAGGATTTGTTAACGTTGATGGATGTTTTAAAGAACAGTGCAATCAGTTGTGAAATAAATTGAAAAAGAGAGAAAGTTGAAAAAGAAATATTTTTTAAGTGGTGACCGATTTCATTCGAAGCCCCTACACCAGGTAGGTTGCATAAATTCATATTGGTATTCAAAGCTGCATGGTATAGAATAACTCTTAGTTCGTCCCGTTTATTTTATTTTCTATTGAGATGCAAAAATCGTACACAGCTTAAATCCATGACTTGGTAGGCCTAGTTTGATATTTGCTTGATTCTTCTTAGTTTTATGCACCTGCGCAGATTTGGCTGATTAAGTTGTCAAATTGTTTGGAGTCTCAAGCAGACAGTGTTCAGATATACTTTCTCCCCTCTAAATTCATTATCCTTTCGTGCTTTTCCTATTTTGCTTTCGTTTTCTATTCTACTGTTTGGCACGCTTATTATGCGAGGCTAACAATTCCTTACATTTGAGCTATCCTCGCGAATTTCTGATCTCAGCCACCAATTTTCTAACCTTACCATTGGCTTAAACTGTCAATCAAACAAAATTCAATAATATTGTGATTTATCTCTCTTTTATTTTCCCTTTGATTCTTGTTCGCTTCTCGTCTTACAGTTTCCCTTTCTTTTGATATATTCATTAATATCAGCAGCACCATCCTCGTAATCTTTAGCCAAATCACCTAGGATTTGGATAATCCTGATACTCATTGCTAATTCATACACGAGCAAATACTGAAAATCACCTGAATATATGTAGAAGAGGAAATTAGGGTTCTTATTTTCAACCCTTGATTACTTTTAATCAATTTGGATTTCTTTTCTTTTGCTCTTATTCCTCTCCAAACAGATGAGCTATTATGATAAAAAGTAAGAAACCTGGATATAATTTCTTGAAATTTTTGGCCGTTACAACGTTTTTTTTTCCCCACTAAACCATTGGTTGTCATGAATACCTGTGATCAATAATTACCACTTTAGTCAATAGAAAATCATGGGAATTCAATACCTTGGTCATCAATAATAAACCCGATTCTGTTAAAACTTGATACAATTTGAATACAACTGACTATTTTACGAAGGCCACTTGTACGGTTATCGGACTGTAATCCAAGTTGTGGAGAATTTTTCATGGCCATGAGCAGCGGGGGGGGGGGGGGGGGGGTAGGGTTGATGTCTCTTTGATTTTTTCGCTGTTGAAATCAATAACCTCCCCTTGTTGACTGCAAATAGTACTGTAATTACACTGTTAGAAAATTTCTACTTAAAAAAAAAACAATTCCTACTTCAGAGTCTCGAGAACACCTGTAATCTTGCTGCACTATGCAATATTGCATGCATTTGTGTAAAATTACAGAAAATAGATATTTGTAGGGCCTCCAAGGACAACAGTATATCAATTACTGATGGAGCCACCCTACTAAAAAAAGACTTATAAATAAATAAATAAATAAATAAAATAGTTACTTCTTTCTGTAAAATCTGCTTTTTAATTTTTCTTTTGTAAAATATTTTTTTTCTTCTAACAGTGTATATCAAGGTGTGCACTGTTGGGCCCCATCTTACAAAACATTGCAATAGAATAAAGAATCAAACTCAAATTGAGATCGTTCTGAATTTCTATCCCTTAATTACATTGCCTCAGTTTGAATTTATGTTTAATAACCAAACCTTTCAATTTCGTTAAAAAATGTAGGAAAAACATTTGTCATCATTTCTGTCGCTTCGCCCCCTATATACATTTGAAAAACCCTTGTCTATACATGAACAAAAAATCTTTTGGGTTACACATATTTTTGTTTGGAGATTATTCTTGCAGTATATGTCATCTATAGTTACACTTTTTATTACATCCTTGCTGGTAACAAAGCTTGTGGCAAACAAACAACCAAAGGAACAAACAACATTTCAATTTCCACGACGCCTGCCCATCGGATCTTATATAGTCTTTATAAGATGACGAAAATCCTAGAGTCGCAATTTAGAGACACCGAGAAAAATGGTTAAGACATTGTTTAAAAGAAGGCGTTATGTGAAATCCCAAACCATTATTTGTACAGAGATCTGAGATGAGCAACATTCTAAAAGGATACGATGTAAGGGAACTCGCCTTTGAGCATGATATCGAAGAAATACACTTTTATACCTCCTAAAGCTTGATACTTTACCTTATTTCTTTTAAAGTGATGCAATTAAATATTTCACATAAAATTTGCTACAAGCACAATGATGATAAATTTAATATCATTGTTTGAAGGATAAGTTAAAGATTATATTTTATGATAAGCTGCAAAAGTGGCGCTGATTAACTTCATGGAATTTTGTTAGCAATATCTGTACCTTGCCCATTTCTGTTATACGATTTCAACTTTTTATCCGTCATAAAAAAAAATCCTTGGCTGATTTTTTGTCAAACTTTTACTTTTTATATACCGCTTAAATTTGTCTCCTCCCGATATATGAATACTAGTATCGGAATTTATTCTCCTTTTCAAAATTACAATCTTTTAGAAAATGATGTTTGGTATAATTCTAATAAATATCAAACATTTTTTTAATGTACTGCGTGCAGGTATGAAAAGAGTGTGCAGTGGCTTGACGTGTACAGTCTGTGGCGATGTTTCGAGTGGTAAGCACTATGGGATCTACGCCTGCAATGGATGCAGTGGGTTCTTCAAGCGCAGCGTCAGGAGAAAGTTGGTCTACAGGTAAGTGGTGTGGTGTAGTGTGGTGTGGCGTAGTGTGGTGTGGTGTAGTGTGGTTTGGTGTGGTGTAGTGTAGTGTAGTGTGGTGTGATATGGTGTGGTGTAGTGTAGTGTAGTGTGATGTGGTGTAGTGTGGTGTATTGTAGTGTGGTGTGGTGTGGTGTGGTGGGGTGTGGTGTGGTGTTCGTTTCTTATGCTAGGCCTATACAGTCACACCAAATAAACCATCTCCAGACCGATCTAAGCTATTACGATATTTCGAATGGCGTATCACCGGTCGGTTAGGCGTTGATTTCCTGCCGAGTGTGCCTGTATAGCTTAGTGTTTTCGCGGTAAGCCAGTGATGACATTTCCACATGGTGGCCACACTATGAATCTCTTGCTACACTGTGACTATCAATCGGATTGCTTGCTTGTTGAAATTATTACCTTCTTGTGAAGGGTGTTTACACTGTGACCACACTGTATCGTTCACACTATGGAAAAATTGAAATTATGACCTTCCTGTAATAGTCATTTCACACTGTGGTAACACTATATTGCTAACATTGTGAAATATCATAAAAATTATTAACTTCTTGTGAAAGGTATTTTACTCTGTGACTATGTTTATTGTTCACACTGTGGAATATTATTGAACTTATTACCTCCACGTAAATAATAATAACAATGATAGTGATGATGATAATAATAATAATAATAATAATAATAATAATAATAATAATAATAATAACAATAATAATAATAATAATAATGACAAAACGGTACATTTACCCAGGGTAGCCAAATCAGTTCCGAAAACTGTTCTCCCACCTGGCCCTGCTATTATTACGGTATTTTACTCTGTGACTACATTTATTAGTCCACCGTGGAATATTATAGAAATTATGCCTTCCTGTGAATGTGACCACACTGCATAATTTTCACTGTGGCAGGAAGTAATTCCTCAAAAAGCTGTGTGCACCTGAATACGTAGCCTAGCTTAGCCGGGGTAATAATAATAGCAGGGCCTGCTGGGAGAACAGTTTTTGGAACTGAAGTGGCTATCCTGGGTAAATATACCATTATTATCATTATTATTATTGAAAATATTACCTTTTTATGAAAGGTATTTTAAACTATGACTATACAGTATTGTTCACATTGTGAATACCATTGAAATTTGACCTCCTTGACAAAGAGCTTTGTATTTCCTTTTTACCTGCGATTTTAATTTACACTACATGTATTTTAATTGATTAATGTATCATAAAAAACAATATTCATTATTAACACAAGAGGGAAAACGCAAGGTAGAAATTTATTCATGCCTTGGCACAATGGCTGCTACGCGTGTGACCATCCCCCCCTCCCGACCAGGCATGCCTTTCATGAAAGAGGAGCATCGCTTTTTCATTTAAAGGGCATAAAAGATTGAATAGATTTCAATTTTTCCGGAGAACAGAATCCCCCTGTTCTCTCTCCCACTGATTCTGTTTGCTAGCGACGCCTAGCATCATTGACATTATGTGCTATTCGTGTATCGTTCATTAATGAGAGATGAGGTGTCTTTACTAGTGTCTGATAGTGGAGAACTCCCGGTGATACTCTCTGAATATTGGTTCAATCAAAACAATCAAGTAACCATATTTGTGTTGTATAGGGAAAATCTTAAATTAATAATTAAGCAAAAATGTTTACTTTATTAAGATTATTTGCTTGCATATCCCTTTAAATGTGTTGGGATATGAAAAAATCATCTTCTACTACCAATGGACAGTAGGGGGGGGGTTGCAAGATTGGAAGACATGATAATGGCAAATCAATCCATCTTCAGCACATGGTAAACAATAGAACATGCATCCGGGTGGGGGTGTCAACCTGTCCTAAATTGGTCCCCTATAAATGCTCCCTGTGTCAACGAGAGGTTAAACCCCCTTTTGTTATTTTTAAAGGTCAAGTCCACCCCAGGAAAATGTTCATTTGGATAAATAGAGAAAAATCAAACCGGCATATTGTTGAAAATTTCATCAAAAATCGGATGTAAAATAAGAAAGTTATGATATTTTAAAGTTTCGCTTATTTTTCACAAAACAGTGATATGCACAACTCAGTGACATGCAAATGAGTCAGTCGATGATGTCCATCACTCACTATTTCTTTTGTTTTTTATTGTTTGAAGTACACATTATTTCATTTTTTACAGATTTAACAAGAAGGACCAACTTGACTGAACCATATAGTATTAAACAACCCCTAATTCCACATGTTCAGGGAGGAATCAGTGTTGTTTCACCTGACAATGAGGAGAAAATTAGAATATTTCATATTTCATATAATAAAATACAAAGGAAATAGTGAGTGGATGACGTCATCAGTCTCCTTATTTGCATACCAGCCAGTATGTGCATATAACTGTTTTTTGAAAATAAGCGAAACTTTAAAATGTCATAACTTTCTTATTTTACAGCCGATTTCGATGAAATTTTTAGTGTTATGCTTGTTGGATTTTTCTCTTTTTATTCAAATAAACTTTTTGTTGGGGTGGACTAATTGTCCTTTAATGGGCCCTACTCTGGTAAGATCCGGATCCATCACTTGGCCAACACTCCCTTGTACATTCAATGCATCTGTCTTTTCTTTATTTCTCAAGATGCCAAGCTGGGACCGGATGTTGTTTAGTAGATAAAGCTCATCGCAACCAATGCCAGGCATGTCGTCTTAAGAAATGTTTGGAAGCAGGGATGAATAAAGATGGTAAGTACCTACATTTATCAGTTCTTCACTCTGTTTACTATTGATAACAATCATTATTTCGGTCACAACTTCAGATACACGCCGTCATTTTTTAATGAAAGCTGTCATGTCTATTTCTTTCAAACTGTTCTTGTATTTGCTCTGCACGGTCGTTTTCATCATCATAAGCATCATCATCACCATCACCATCATGGTCATTATCATCATCGTCCTCATCATCATCGCCATCATCATTACCATCATCACCATCATGATGATGATCATCATCATCACAAGCACCACACATCACCACGATAGTTCGTCATCACCATCAACATCATCATCATCATCATTACCATCATCAACATAATCTTCATCATCATCATCATCATCATCCTCCTCATCGTCATTCGAGGAATAAAATCCATCTCTTCTGTCTATACTAGTTGCAATTATTCTCTCATTCTTTTACAGCTTCAAACATTTCCCGCTACTATTTCCGTTTTGAAGAATCTTTCTTGAGTATTTCTCCTATTTTTGAAGATTCATTGCATTATCGATTGTTGGAATACAAACTAGAAGCAACGCAACACGATCCCTCATATTCCATTTGTCTTTCCTATCCATGATTTGATAACTTCCTCTCAAGGCACTTCATGTTGATTCTCCGATCTTCTCCTTCCAAAACCTTTCTTTACAGAACAACATAAATCAAATTTGATGGGCGTATTCCTGAAAGTTATCCCCCTTTTCTGTCACGCCATCCCCGAAGTGTAAGCAAGCATCGCCTATTTTTTCTTTATTAATTGAAAATGAAGGCAATTCAAACCAAGTGCAATGTATGGTCGTCAACATTGATTTGTTACGGACACACATCGGAAGCATGCAAGGGCACGTTTCGTTACAGACGTAACGCATAACATCAATACATTTTACCTCTGAGAAGCGTTTAAACAGCTCGATGCAAAACAATACAGATAAGTTAACAGGTGGGGCTCTGCCGAACGCCAAAGTGTTATCGGATACCCTTGAGTTTAAGCTAATTAGATCAGGAAACTCAGGAATGTCTCTTTGACATATCAATAAAATAGCAAAAGAGACGAAATGGGCTGCTTTTATCACAAAATGGTAAGATTTAATAGCGAATATGGGGAGAAGAGAAGGGGGTGGGGTGTTCTCTCGTTTGGATGCTGCATTGATGTGCGTGCTGTAAGCAACATCAAACAAATTAAATCGCGACTTTTTCCCGCCTAGTCGCTATAACGCCTTCGGATCATTTCGAATCACGGACTAACGCAGGCAATCTCTTTTTCGTTTCTCTCTATTATATCACTCAGTTTTATCTTTTAGATGATATAAACTGATTATTTTATAATTCATATACCATCAAGATGGACTAATAGATTGAGGGATATATGGGATAGATAGACAGAAGGAGAAAGAGAGTGAGAGAGGAAGAGAGAGAGAGAAAGAGAGAGAGAGAGAGAGAGAGAGAGGGGGGAAGGGGGAGGGAAGACGAGAGGTAAAGGCGTTGAAATTGTTTTCAAGGTTAGCTCTCCTCTTATATTGTGGGATCAGAAAGCTGGTTTTCAATTTGCATACCAATCACTTAACAAGAAATGATGGATTCCATTCAATATTAATGACTAATAAATTTCAGTTTAGATATTAAGATACATGTTTTGAGAGTGTGTCACATCTGAGCGGCTTTAATATCCTATGCTTTTGTCAGTATGTAAAATATTAAAGGCTCATGAACGTACAAGAGAAAAGAAAGAAGAATGGCCCCTAAAAGAAACCCTGTGGAACACCAAAGATGCAAAAGGGAATATGAAAACATTCTGTTAGTGGTCCTGGCTTATGTAATATGATGCCCTGTTTGGGACAATAATTATCAATAAATATTGGCACATTTTCAGGACTTATATACCATTGAAATCTAATTAACAATGTTATCTCCACATTGATTTCTTTTCAGATTTTTGGAAAGATCATAAAAATAATGTCCCGGTGTTTTTTGTATTTAACTGGCAAAATAGTATCATATCCTGGACAAAGATTGAGTTTCGATTAAAGTTGATTGTATGTTTAGGTGAAGGATGATTCTATTTCACATTCCTTGGGAATAAAATTATCTGAAACGTGATAGCAGGGATATTTTACTGGGTTGACTTTGCACTATTTCCCATTACGCAATTGTGGTAATTGTAAACTTGCATTACGAATCGTAATAACTTAATTTCACCAGCGGTTACATGTCCTATAAGTGGCGTACAGATGGTGGGGGGGGGGGGGGCTTGGTGGGGGCTCTTCCCCCCGATTTTTCACGACGAAGAAAAAAAAGAGGAAAGGAAATAAAAGGAAAGAATAAAAGGTGAAATATAATATTATTTTTTTATTAATATTATGTAAAATCTATCACAAAATTTGATTCTTACCATGAAAATTTCAAAAATGTTACGCCATATCTAGACCCCTCAAAAGTTTTGGCACATTACACAACTGTGTCCCACGCAAAAGGAACAAATCTAAATTAAGCATGATAGTACCAATATCAGAATGATGAAAATAATAAAGTTATGGAATAGATTTATGGAATTTAAATGCCTCGTTAAGAACCTTATAATGTCACATGTAGGAAAACTGTAGTGCTACATAAAACAGGGTTCAACATTATATCCATGAAACAATCAGGTAAATCTGACTGACAATCGAGAAGTTTGGCTTCTTCAGAAGTAGCGTTTAGTGCTGCCCTATACCTTTCAACACACGGCTGTACTTTTCACTTAGGTTACTTTTCTTTGCCGTATCTCGTCACAGGCTCTCCTCGGAGAACTCCCCGGCACAATCTTGTCAAATTATAGCCCGCAAAAATCATTCCATACTTGCGTATTATGTTACAATTCACCAATACGCCAAATGTCTCTGCCAAAATCAAGCTGCCCCAATTTCGAGGATGTAAGGAAAAAGGGAAGGGAAAATAGTAGCAGAGAGGTAAGCTAGAAGTGGGGATTGCCCCTTGGGAAATCTCCAACATGGCCAAAAAGGAAAAAGGATCATCTACGGGTACTGTAGATTTAATCACATTTTGTCTTGTTGAGAGGGCGAAAGAGGGGAAAAAAGCCCGCTCTCCTTTTACGCCCCGTCCTCTTGGGGGCAGTGGGCCGGGCAGATCGGCAAGAATTTCCGATGAGAATATTTTCTATTAAAGAACCGCGAGCTGGATGCTGGCAACAATAAAAGGCAGGAGGAGAAAGAGAAGGCTCCGTTTTGAGGTTTGGTGCAGGAACTAATCCAATTTAACCTACACGAGGTGTCCCATTACCTTACCATCAAAGGTCAGAACATTTTGACGCCCTTAAGAGATGAAAATCACTTCGTAAGGTGATCTCCATCTATCCAGCCTAAATTTGTAACTTTTTTCCTCTTCGCTTCCTCTTTCTCTTTTTATTATTGTTGTATCCAGCGCGCACCGAGCAGCGTTCCATTTTCTTTTGTGCGTCTTCTGGCATCATCTATGCGGTGAAGGAGGTGTGTGCTAGCGGCCATCGAAAGATGATCGCTGCAATCATTAGTGTCTTGGCTGAGGACATCTCAACACAACAGAGGCGCCGCAGAGAAAAGAGAAAATATCGTTTCATTCATCTCCCTCTTCAAGAAAGCAAATCTTCCATTATTAAGAAGGCATTTTCGGTTTCAAGATGATAAAGTATACGTACATACACCTAAGTAAAAAAAAAAAAACTCTCGTTGATCGAATAAATAAAAATTACAAACAGAGTTAGCACAAGCAAAGGGGTGTAAGAAAGAAACAAGAGATAGATGGGATGAAAGAACGGGAAAGAGTGAGAAAGAGAAAACGAGAAGGAGAGAGAGAGAGAGAGAGAGAGAGAGAGAACACAACGTTAACAGACAGAGAGAAAGAGGGGAAAAGGGATAGAGAGAGAATATGGGGAGGAGGCTTCCAGCTATCGTACATTCTTTAAATATTTCTCGAACATTTTCAATGATTTTTTTTTCATTATTTTTTTTCCAAATGATTTTAAATAACACTAAAACACTACCTACACGCATTCAGATTATGATATTAACCAAGCATGATCCTAGTAAATTAAAAGACAAGTCCACCCTCACAAAAAGTTGATTTATTTATTATTTATTTATTATTATTTATTTTGTTTTATTTATTTTATACTGCAGGGTAGGCCTGATCAGTTCTTAAAACTGCTTTACAAAGGCGCCCTGCAGTTTAAAATACATGTCAAGATAGCTATGAACAACAACAACAAACAAAAAGAGAAAATTCCAACAATCATAACACTGAAAATTTCATCAAAATCGTGTGTAAGATAAGAAAGTTTTGACATTTTAAATTAAATCACTTAATTTCACACAATAGTTATATGCACATCTTGGTCGGTGTGCAAATAAACAGACTGATGACGTCACCCACTCACTCTTTCTTTTGTATTCTATTATACGAAATATGAAATATTCTGATTTTCTCCCCCTCTTGTAAAATTGAGTTTTATTCTTCCCTAAGCATGTGATTAACATTTTTTAACATTATGTGGTTCAGTCAAGTTTTAAATTATTGTCAATTCTGTAAAAAATGAAACATTGTATGATTCAAACAATAAAAAACAAAAAGAAATAGTGAGTGATGGACATCATCGACTCTCTCAATTGCATATCACTGAGTTGTGCATATAACTGTTTTTGAGAAAAATAAGCGAAACTTCAAAATGTCACAATTTTCTTACTTTACATCCGATTTTGATGACATTTTCAGCGTTATGCTTGGTAGATTTTTCTCCATTGTTTCAAATCAATATTTTTCTGGGGTGGAATTGACTTTTAAGACTTTCTTGTATAAATGACCAGATTCTGGTAAGATCATGAAGATGATTTGTACACATCACTGTATTCTGCATAGCTATCAAAATGATTGGGTCAACACATGAACACACGAGTCATAGGCTCCGTAACACGATGAATTGCAATGAATTGCAAATATGAAAGAATCTTACTGATCATGCTCATTGGTTCCCGGTCAGTATTTTAAACAGAGCGCGCGTGCAACGATGATCTTGATTGGTCATTGGTATTTAGCGATTTATTGCATAACTTTGTGTTACGGAGCCATGGGGCCCGTAACAAAAAGATTAGCAATGATCGTAGAACATTTTTCTACGATTGATTCCATTGACTTCAATGTACAATCAGTCGTGAAAATCAAACGTACGATTAATCGGTAACCTTTGTGTTACGGGGCCCAGGTCAGATCACACCTTTGACTAAAAGTCTAGTCATTCTGAGCTTGGTCAATCCAGTGTAGAGATGTGTAACGAGGATGCAGAGATCTTGACAAATAATGTTATACAACAAGGATCTGATTATATTGACTAAAATTCGTATTGTCTTTAGCAGGTTTTGTGGCTGTAACATTAAAGCAAGACATTGACATTGTTTATGGCGCAGTGCCTGGTTAGTAATTATTAATATGCTTGTTTCTCATTGTTTGCTTTTAATCACTAGAACTGATTTGTGTTATTGTCAATTTGTGACTTGCTTGTGAGGTATGTTAACATGTACAAACACATTTTTAATGTCAAATTGTATTTTGCCATGGCGATAAAGGGGAAAAGAAAATGCTTATCGAACGTCAGAGTTAGGCATCCTTGTTTTATCTGGAGCTAAATGTGCATTTTTCTCCGACAGAATCAGCAATTGGGCATATCACAGCTTTGGCATTATAGTGAAATGGATTATCACAATCATTTTTATTTGTATTTTTTTTAATCAATTACAACTGGGCGAGGTATCGTGGCTGAGTGGTCTATCAAGGTGCCTGACTACACTATGGAAGTCCGGGGTTCAATTCACGGCTTTGAGCAAGGAATTTTATCTATATAGTTCTTTTATTTCGCATCAATAATTGAAAATGCTTGTATTATTAATACCTATACGTGTGCAACGTGATTTAAAAAATAACATAAATGAATGTAGTTCGTTGGCCTTCTGGATTAAATCCTAAAATAATGGGAGGTTACTTTGAGTCAGATTTTGCTTTTTCTGTTGGAAATTTATTACTCCAAGGAGTTATAATATCACATTGCTTTTTATCGGTTTTGATAACCGCTAATTCGTAAGAGAGGATGCGGTTCTTAAAGTAATTAATTCCGTCCAATTTTCCATATAGAAATGACGCAATGATAATGATGATCGTATAATGTTCCACTTCATAGCGCTTAATAGATTGGAACGAGGTCTAAGCGCATGACAGATCTTCATTTTTCTCAGTTAATTTGAAGATTACAGTCATGGTATATATACCAGTGATCAAGCGAGAAACATGAAGAGGAGTGATTAGAGATGGACAGAGTGGAGAGAGAGAGAGGAGGTAGGATAGGCCTATACACTGTAAAAATGCTGTTTGAATGTTTAGCATATTGTTTAAGCCTGTCACTTTAACAACTATTGTTTAAAGTTTTTAACTTTTTAAACAATCTGTTTAAAACTTTCAATAATACTTGTTATAGTGTGACGGACTTAAACAACGTGCTAACAAATTTAAACAGTGTTTTTACAGTGTAAAGAAAGAAAGAAAGAGAGAGAGAGAGAGTGTGGGGGGGGGGGGGAGATGGTCATTGGCATCATTGGTTGCTAATTATTATTACGCCCAACCTATTAAATAACGTTATATAGTTACACTTTATATTACTACACTTTGTTACATTGGAATTATTATTACCCCGGTCATCGGATCCTTGCATGCCCGCGCACACGATGCCTCCACCAACGTTACCTGTACTGAGTGTTACTAAAATGCATGTAAAATGTGGAATAATATTAAACTAAACTGTGGTAGGTTCATGTTAACCAACCAAACATATCAGCTAGGGTCTTTTAGGGGTCTTTTAGATATGTTAGACCAGCACGTGAGAAGGAGGTGGGGGGGGGGGGGTAAGGATGAATTATATAAGCATTGAAAATATAATATCATTCCTTGTGTTGTTGCCATGTTTGTGCTAGTATGTTTTTCAGTGTGAATTATGTGCAATGCAATAACAAACATAGATCACAATCCAAGCAAATCTATAGATTGGGCAGGATTTTAATGTTTGTTAGTCTGTCAAAACGTGTAAATAAAAAAGCCTGAAAGTAGAACAACATGCAGGATTACAGTCAAATTCCTTATCAAGAAAAAAAAATGATTTTAAAGAATATTGAAATTCAAAGAAAATTGTTAAAATATGTAAATGGAAAAACATGAGCTAATGGGAATGTTTCATGGAGAACATGAAAGGAAAAATAATGGTGCGGATTAATATTGGTACACGGTGTTTTATTTAAAAAAAGATGATAGAATTTATAAGGAGATTGTATTATTCTCGACTTTCTATATGAAGACTTAGTGAATGTTAAAAATTTGAATAATCATGATAATGGAAAAACAGTGCTAAAAACTATATGAGGATATATCATGTCGTACTTTTTTCGTATATTCTTTTAAAAATGGGGATTCGCTTTCATGAATTCTTAATTCATTTTCTCACGTTAGGAATTGTGCCTAACTTGAATCTCGTCCTGGAGCAATTAATACATAAGGAGCGTTGCTAAGATGAAATTTACGTTTAGCCAATAATCTTCAAATTTTGATGCGTGTTTTTTTTTTTATATCAAAAACTTCCCTCCTTGTTTTCCCCCTTTTCATTCGCAAAGTAAGCGGAATGCTTGGGGCATTACAAAGTGTACGTAGCAGATCAATGTTTCGCACGAGCTTCTACCAAAGCCCTCATTTCAATGTACCAAAGAGAAAACAATAAAATCTACCACAGATGCGACGAATATGAATAATGCATGTCATCATACCGTATTAAAGTAATGCATCTAGTCTTAGCGGATTGGTTTGCCTTTTAATGGCTTTTGATTGTTCGTTCTTGTTGCATACTATATAAAGTACGCACCATCCTTGTCCTTAGATGTTGTTTATAAACTCCTGGCTATGTCAGATGGATGCTAGGGTTGTTTAATTCTAATTGAAGCTCCTCGTCGACTCGACCGTTTGTAGAATATAAATCCAAGTCTCCCTTTTCTGAATTTCGCACGACACCCATGATTTGTTTAAGGTGTATAATTTTAATTTGCATTAACAGCTGTGGGCAGTTCCATCTCAACGGCTACAAAGTCGGTAGATTCAATTACCATATTGATGAAGGAAAATCAAGTGGGTGTATATATGTTCAAAGTCTGAATTTATTAGTCTTTGATTGTAATAAGAATTTTTTTATTTAGATTTGTAACGAGCTTTCGATATAGAAGTGGCGGGTCTTTTGTGTGATTTATGAGAAATGGAAAGTAGTGAATTTTTAGATTTTATTGAGTTTGAACAAGCACATCCTACAATTATAACTAATATGAAACTGAGAATTTATAAATATATGATTTACAATCGAAAGATTTGATTATGTTAAGATCAATATCCACTAAGGTTTTTCTTCTTTTTATTTTCTTTTGTATAGCTGTACAGAATGAGCGTCAGCCTCGAAACATGGCCCATGTCCGACTCGACAGTGTACCTTCTGTCACAACGGCTGAACCCCATGAGCTCGCTCCCAGTCCGTTGGCCCGAGAACCGACCTCCTCATCGTTCTCCACGTCGTCGTCATCATCGACGTCACCATCGTCATCGTATGGTGGGCCGATGTCGGCGTCGGCGCACGCTGCTGCGTTTGCGTTCACGGCCAATCACCGATTCATGGCAGGCTTGATGACAGCAGAAACATGTGCCAAATTGGAACCGGAAGATGGTAGGTGACATTCTATCTAATAATGATCAATTGAATAGTTGTTGGAAGAAGTTGGTAGTGATGTATTCGATCTGTGATTAGTTATCTCTAAATTTTCGGCTACATCGATTTTATTCTTCTTCTTCTTCTTCTTCCTCCTCTTCTTCTTCTTCCTATTCTTCTTCTTCTTCTTCCTTTTGATCTATAAGTTTTCACGTTCATATCGTCGCACTGAAAAACATATACAAGATTCATGATCACACTCACTAAGTAAATATCTAAGCAATGTGAAAATTCACGTTATCATGCAGCACTGCAAGACACATGCGAGATCGACGTAACCGGTGACATTGAGCCCAGAAGCGATCTCCGACCAGATCATCGTTCCGACCATCATCACCATCATCACCATCGACGAGCAGGAATGATCCTGAGCGGATCGGAGCTTGCGACCACGCCCAAGGAGATCGCTGTTTATCCATCAAGCAATGATAGCATCTATGAATCATCGGCACGCCTTCTCTTCATGGCCGTCAAATGGGCCAAGACGCTGCCATCTTTTTCTAGTCTCCCTTTCCGAGATCAGGTAAGGATATATGGTGGTATAGTAGAAGTAGTAGTAGAAGTAGTAGTAGTAGAAGTAGTATGAGTAGTAGTAGTAATAGTAGTAATACTAGTAGTAGTAGAAGTAGTAGTAGTAGTAGTAGTAGTAGCAGCAGCAGCAGCAGTAATAGTAGTAGTAATAGGAAGAGGAGGAGGAGTAGAAGTAGTAGTAGTAGTAAGTAGTAAAACAGTAGTAGTATTACATGTAATGGTAGTAGTAGTATTAATAGTAGTAGTAGTGGTAGTAGAAGTAGTGTTTTATTGGTTTTCCGTTTAGATTTTTGTATATGTTTTAAGAAAGATTGAGTTATCCATGTCGTGCTGTTGTATATAGTGAAATATAATTTGTTTAGTATTTTATGTAATACTATAAAGGTAGAATAAGGAAATCGTGACATGAACATTCTTAACTTATTGGATAATCACTCACATATTAAGATAAGTGATTCTTGAAAATGAGGTAAATTTACAAAGCTCTCACTGAGGTAAATGTTTCGATAAGAGAAGATTTTGTTGACATCTTACGTAGATGTAGACATACTCTGTGTGGTCCTTGCTACGAATCAATATTTCATACAAAAACTAATAACTTCTGACATCGAAAATTATTTCTTTGGAAGTAAAAACTAAAGGTAATTGTATTTGGTGTTTCATTGACGTTTACAATTTAAAAAGAAACGATCTGTTTGATATCTTACGTAGATGTAGACATTATATTGCCATTACATTGGGTTTATGGGGTGCAAAAACTTTATATAAACCAAATGTGAATTACCATCCACATAATCGAATTATTTTTTCTCTCTAAAAATATAGTGATCGCCAACATCACCAATGTTTGAGTGAGTCAGTGAGACCATAGATAGTTTACGTATTTTTGTTGATATCTTGCGAAGATGTAGACATACTCTACATTTTTTGTTACGAATCGAAGTTCACCCAAAACAAGTGTTCTATATCCTCTTCCTCATCACCATCTAACAAACTTATTATAAAAAAGGACAATTAGCTCCCTCATTTCTAAAAGAGAGTATATATGTTGATATCTTGTGAAGATGTAGACATACTCTGTATATCTTGTTACCAGTCAGAGCGAATACACTTTACAGTATATAATGATAACAATAATAATGATAACGTCATATTTACCGACGGTAGCCACTTCAGTTCCGAAAACTATTTTCCCAGCGGCCTTGCTCAACATCGTAACATGGTAATTATATTACCTCGGCTTTACAGTCTTCCTGAAGGAATTTTAATTTTGTTGATTCCATGTGAAGAAAAGCACGCCATACTTGATTCTTATTATTATTTTGATTCTCATTACAGATCTAAATAAATTTTTATTTATTTACTTTCTACACTGCAAAAACTCCGGTGTTGATTTAGCATCAGCCCGTAATCTATATATGTCCACACCAGAGAAGTGTTAAACAACACCAGCTTCGTTTTGGTCTAACACCAGAAAGGTGTTTTTACAACGCCAATTAGTATTAAAGCATCGGTTTGATTCCAAACTGGTGTTGTTTCAATACTTCTCTGGTGTGGACATGTAGATTCCGGGCTGGTGTTAAATCAACACCGGAGTTTTTGCAGTGTACTTTCTTCTGAAACATAAGTAGATTAAACAAGTCAGGTGAAGATGTACACGTATTCTAAAAATCAAAAATTCACCCGAAAAAACAAAACAACAACAACAAAAAAATAACACGTCTTCCTAGAACGAGTGAAAAACTTTATGGTTTTAACTCTCTACTTATAGATAAATCAGATTTGTTGATATCTTATGACGATATTGACATTCCCAATGTTGATTTTTATTAAGAATCGGAATGCATCGAATTGGAATCTAAAAAGTGACTCCCACATTCACCCTTAATGGAGTGAAACCATCGATATACCATCATACGTTCTTTCTATATCGAGTTAGAATTGTTGATATCTTGTTAAAATGCAGACATACTCCACACTCTATGTGATTATTCTACAAAAAGGAATTCACTCAAAAATTATTGATTAATAGGCATATTGCTATCTTGTGTACATGTAACTTAGACATGCTCCATGCACAAGATATGATGCTGCTAAATTTTTTGCGAATCACACTAAAACCATGTGATATTTGTCCTCACCAATTTAAAACAAATTAAAACAAATCTTACAGCACTATCATCTTGTTCGAATAATCTTTGTTCGCATCTTGATATTCAGGTTATTCTTCTTGAGGAAGCCTGGAGTGAGCTCTTCCTGCTATGTGCTCTTCAGTGGTCTATGCCGCTTGAATCATGCCCGCTGCTCACCGGCCTGCACGAGCAATCCCAGACGGATAAGTCGGCGACTTGTGTCTCGGACATTCGCCTGCTGCAAGAGATCATGTCTCGTTTTCGGGGGCTTCGGGTGGACCCAGCCGAGTTCGCCTGTCTCAAGGCGATCGTGCTCTTCAAACCTGGTGAGGGCAAAATCGGGTGTGATTTATTTGGATGAAGGGAAGGGGGGGGGGGGGGAGAGTAACTTTTTACTCCCTTGATGGTAAAGATGGTGATTACTCTTCATATGGCAGTTCTAGCGGATCGTTACAAAAACATTATAGTGATGAGGAAGGTAATGAAATCCATCCACGAATTAGAATTCTAAAGACGCTTGAATATCCCTTTTCCGGTTTTATCAACGTATTATTCAAAAGAACTCATACCCGGCGTTGTTGCCTGTGATGAAAATAATTTTGCCATTTGCAATGCTTAATATTTTTTTTTCTTTGTTTAGATTATTCATGAATCCTCTGAAGGTTGAAACACTGATCTTTCCGTTTACATAAATTCTATTCCTTTTTTTACATTAAACACATCGTTGTTTGTGTCTATTTTTCATTTCTTTAGAATGAGTTCATGAGGAAGGATTAATTGAAACATCCCTATAGTCACGCACGACTGTTTTTATCGTCTTTAATTTAAAATAGCTAGACATGCTAGAGGACATTCCCCCATTTGAACATCATTCAATCGCGGGTGTGTTGAAGAGAATTAAAGAATTTAATGAAAAAAAAGTTTGCGGGTAGAAGACGAAGACAATAATAATAACTGCTAAAAAGTAGGAAATGTAAAAGGGTGCACGGGGAGGGGGAGAAAGAGAAGAAATTGATGAAAAGGGAATAATAGTGAAAATAATAATACTAAATAACAACGATGATGGTGATGATGATGATGTGATGGTTATAAGAAGAAGAAGAAGAACAAAAAAAAAGTGATGGGGGAGGGAGAATAAGATAAATGAAAATAAAAAAGGAAGTAGCTTAGAAAAAAAAGAATACAAAAATATTAATATGTTTAAGAAGAATGGGTGAACGTGAATGATACTGAGGTGTAATATTGCCACTAGATGGCGCTTTGTATTATAAATTTTTCAGAAGAATTGACTGTAAATCATTCCGCGGTATGAGTAACGACATAGGGTAGTATTCTCATAATTAAACTTAGATTTAACCCTGGTCTAAATTGGAATTATAAACCACATTTCAATATAATGTTAGCTTCATAACGTTTTTTTTTCCGATATTCGTCGCAATTAGTTCCAGTTAATTCATTATAAGTCATTATATTTGTTTATTTTCATATTTTTCCCATTTCACAACTCAATTAATTTTTAAACAACTTTTTGCAGCAGGATAAGAATTATCTGTAATTGGTGAATAAGATGACAACTCGCACTTCATAAGAAGGTGTGGTCTAAGTTAACCCAGGTTTTACTAAACTATTAGAATACTACCGATAGACGATAGAAACATTAGATTTATGAAGTTACAAGTGCAGATCTTCACGTACACGAGAACGTCATATAATTCGGCGACCTTTTAAAAAATGTCCGAAACGCGCTGATCTGGCAGAAGCGTCCAAACGCCGATTATAATTTTTTTTCTGCGCAAGCGCTTTGCATTATTTTTGCCAAATAAACGCATGACTAATGTTGCATGCACACAAGCTTCCTATGTCCAACAATGCTTTTCATAATATAACCACCTTGTTCAATTTATTTCACCACTTATGGAACCATCGAGACAAAGCACGATATCAGTCTTACTTCGAAATGATCATTATGTATTTATTTAATTATTTTTTTAAAACGTTTTCTTGATTTCCTTTTCCGTTTCTTTTAGAAACACGCGGGTTAAAGGACCCACAACAGGTCGAAATTCTGCAGGATCAGGCGCACATGATGCTGACACAGCACGTTAGGGCACATCAACCAGCGCAGTCTGCGAGGTAAGGGGTTCGATTCTATAAGATGGGTTCATAATTATAAGCGAGGAATACAACACTTTAAAATATGAAATTTCTTCCTTATAATGAACGTCATCAATCAAGCATGTTACTCGACATCATTTTATTTATATCCGCATGTATAGCCTACCTAGATTAAATCCTGTATAGTGATTAGTTCAGATAGCATCATGCGACCAAATATATTTTAACCATGTTTCTTCGTCTACGAATTGTCCCCTTTTAATCAACAAAGGAGCATACTGATTGTTCACATCAGTAATGAATGAACTTTCGTTCATCGTAGAGGGCACTTTGAACGATATTCTAGATGGGGTTTATTGCTTTCACGCATACTTTTTGATTGATCGAGTCAATCATAACTCTTTGTAACATGGTATAGCCACTAGCCCTGTCTTAAAAGAGAGTAAGTAGCAATATTCAATTCGAACTCAAACAGAATTATTCTCTTAACCACATGATTTAAGATGAATCTCAGTTTGAGTTTGATTTGAAATTATCACAACTTTTTGTGAGACTAGCCTTGGATCTCGCATCGTTCCTAGATACCACACTTGCCTACCGTATAGTATTGCTTTATTTTTGTTTCTGCCTTCTCTCCGGTAGGTTTGGTCGTATGCTCCTTCTCCTCCCCTCTTTACGATTCGTGACGTCAGACCAGATCGAGCGACTCTTCTTTAGATGTACCATCGGTGACACACCCATGGAGAGGTTACTCTGTGACATGTTCAAAAATTAATCAGAGTCTGGAAAATGATGGAGGGGATCGTAAAGAGCGAAAGTACCATTGGCTTTAGAACAGTGGTCCATTTGCTGAAAGACATTCAAATCATGGACAAGACCATCGTCAGACGTTGTGAACAGTCTGCGAATGCTGGTTTATTACGGCCTTCTGGAGATTGGCTTTAGAACAGTGGTCCCTTTGCTAATTAGAGACAGTCGTTGATCACGTGCAGATGTCGCGCTGAAGTCTTCTATGATTTTCCTTTTCGAAAACAATATTGATGAAGTAAAGTATGTGCGAGGCATGATCAGCAAAAGGGTATCATATTCAGTGATAGGCCGGGATTGGTATGGATACGCAACTTCATTACCACTGGCCTTTTACTGCCCCTAGGTGTGTCGGAAAAGAAATGTTGACAAAGGCAGGGTCCGCAATAAAGAAGAAGTACCTCCTAGAGAGGTATTAAGAACTCTGACATTGAGGGCGTTGTTCTTTAAAGAGGCGAAGGTTGATTGTGGAAAATGTGACCTGAAATGAGTGCCATATTATAAATGGGTGAAAAGGCAGACAGGTGAATTACTCGGAATCGTGATCTCAAGAAATGGACCGGACTTCGACTGAACATTGGGAGAAGTTGGAGGGTACTGATATGCCAAGTAAAGTCAAATGAGGGGCACATCCATCGGCTCCTACAGGTGCTACGCTACCCGAGTACAAATGATAATGATTATATATAGAGACAATGATTAATTAGTGCATACTTGTTGAGGGTGGTATATCATCGATATCATTGGCTCGTATCTATAAACACGCAGTTGGGTGTGGCTGTCCAGTGCTGTCAAGAATGTGCAGGTAGCAGGTAGGCGGAACTGTCCTGAAGAGCATTTCATGAAAGGACGTTTCAATCCAACAACGTCTGCTTTCTATAGCAGTTACCAGAGGAGCAGTGCTGCTTCTTCTTCTTCTTCTTATTATTATTATGAAATGCTGGCCTGAAGGCGGCTGCGGACGTAGCTGAAACGCAAGTAAACAATTAAACGCAAGGTGCAAATGGGTGCGTCCGCTTGGTTGAAAAAAAGGGAAAGTTGTGCTTGATAACCAGCTGCTCTTTGACGTGGTTCTGGGGAGCTTTTTCATCGTTATTATTATAATTATTTATTTAATTAGTATTATAATCAATATCAACATTTTATGGGAGTTGTCTAGTTTCCCAAAATACATTCTTCAATGGTTGTACTTTATTATTACTTGTGTATCCCTAACAGTAACATCATTTGTCCGGAAACAAATCGAGAAGGCCTCGATTAAATCCACTATTAGGTATCATTCGAAGTTATCAAAGTTCATATTGATTGTTACATGAATGTTGGGGCATGCAATATTGCATTAAAATATTATGAAACTACACAGTGTATGTAGGGAATGTGCAATTCATGTGTATAGAATGATTTCATTCAAATTATTGAAGTTGATATCAAGTGAAGGTATCGAAAAACCGGTGATCTGAAAGTGACGAACCCCACCCCCGCTAGTTAGTCGACACTTTTTGTTCAACGACAGAAACGGACTTTTACGTCGCTAGTTGATCTTGGAAGAGTCTTTTAGCCATGTCTTTTATGACATGTGAAAATTTTGTCTTTCGCAACCGCAACGGTGACATTAGATCTGCGGTTCGTGTGCAGAATTCTAGTTGCTACTTTGGTTACAAAGACATTTTCAATTTGGGACGATTCTAGAGCCACATGATAGTCGTTGAAGAGCTCGAGAGCGCATCTTTATAAAATGGAAGTTAAAACAAGTTGTTATCAGTACTTGTTACTTGCTTTGCCAAATGTTGAATATGTACGTCCATACCTTATATGTCAGACCTTGCCATATGATTTGTGTCCGTTTTCTAGTCCATTATAAACAAGTAATTTCATGGCATTAAAAGTTGAAAATTGACGATCAGAAAGTTGATTTGTTATTGATTAGCCCGGTGAAGCAATTCGCCTCGTAATTCTTTGAGGTTCAGAGGCGCACCTAAATAAATTCGTTATGTATTCAAGAAGAGCAGCATTCAAAATGCTGAATTAAAAATCATCACGAAGTTCAGGAAGCATTCAACTGTGCACGCTTTGTGATTTTTCCTTAATATTTTGTGCTACAGTGATGCTCAAAATATGTTGTCAGTTTAAGCTTGGATATAGTATATACCGTGATACCTTTACAAACTTGTTTTGCTTTGTATTTTTACTATGTAAATGCATTTTCATCATTTATGTATATATAATCACGGTTATCTATAGAAGATATAGTAAAACATTGTTTACATCTGTTTGTCCTCGTTTTTATTCGATGGATATGTGCTTTGTATGAGATATAAACATTTCGAGACTTGGGCCCGTTACATGAAAAGTTACAACTATTGTAAATTTTTCATTTTATAACTTTCATGAAAACCTTAAAAGTGATTGGTTGATGAGCCCTCTTACCATGGTAATTGTAATATTATCAAAGCTACAATAGTTGTATAACTCTTGATGAAACGGGCCCCTGAAATGTTCTGTTGATGATAATGTGAATGGATAGGTAACTCTCTCATTCAAGATTAATATTAAAAAAATAGTGACCAGGCTCAAAGACATCTTACCAATAGACCCACTGGTTCATTAGTTCACGATTTTATGAAAAGAAGTATGGAAAAAAAAAAAATCGTCGCTCTTTATTTTTTTGTCTGTACACGCTCCCTCATCCCAGAAAGGCGATTTGAAACTCGACTTCATGCTTAAAAGGGATGTATGACAGTTTTTAGGAAAATCCTCACGTTTTAGAGAAAATGGCAAGGGGTTGGTTCTTGATTTTGATATTTTTTTCATTCCTCTTTTTTCTTTGCATTTACGCTTATACATGGTCCTTCAACATGTTCAACCGAGAAAACCGATTACAAACCCGGCTCCATGTTTACATAAGTAGAGTGCGGGGCAGTTTACAGGGAATTATTCAAATCTAAAAGCAACGGGTTTGTTCATGATTTAAGAAAAATACGACTTTTTCCTTGCGCTTGATTCTTTTTCTTTTAATGCTCGTTCATCCGAAAAAGCTGATATCACCTGCGAATGCTTTTTTGAGGGGGTATGTGAGATTTTTTGTTTAATCCACGAACTTTTTTTGGATATTGGCAAGGGGTTAGTTCATGATGTCAATAAAACATATTTTCTTGGTCTTTATTCTTTGTTTATTAACATTCTCTCATCCAAGAAAATAAATTTCATCTCCAATTGTTTAAAGGGGGTCTGGGCTAGTTTTCAGGAAAGTATCAAAATCTTAACTTTTTAGAGATCACGCAAAGGGTTAGTTCAGGATTTTCATGAAATAAAACAATTAATTTTCATTCGTCTTTACTCTTTTTTTCCTATTAACATGATTAATGCTCCTTCATTCAAGAATGCCGATTTCAACCCTGGCTACATTTTTAGAGGGGTTTGGGACAGGTTTCATGAAAAATCCTCGAATCATCACAATTTTTTGAATTTGGCAAGGGGTTAGCTCATGATTTTCGTCAAAAATATTGATTTTCCGTTCATCTTTATTCTTTGTCTATTATCGCTCCCTTATCCAAGAAAGCAGATTTAAACCTTGACGTATCGTTTAGGGACGTAAGGGCCGTTTCAGAAAAAGAAATCCAGAATTTTACTTTTGGAGTAAATGGCAAGGGGTTAGTCCATGATTTCACCCCCACAAAAATAGCCACTGTTTCTTCCCACTTTCATGTCTTTACCCTTTCTTTGTCTATTCGATATTCCTTGTCCTTGATAGCCGATTTCATTCCCTATTTATTATGATTGACCGAGTACATGGGTCGTTACAGAAGAGACAACCGAATCGCCACTTTCTTTATTGATTGGCAAGGTGTTTGTTCATGATTTCATCGAAAATATTTCTTAATTCGTCTATCAATGCTTATTCATCAACGAACGCCGATTATAGCCCCGACTACATGTTTCGAGGAGGATGGGGCAGTGTCCAGGAAAATATCAAAATCCTCACTTTTTTGAGAAAATGGCAAGGGGTTAGCTTATTACTTTATCAATAATTTGATTTTTTTTTCGTTGAAGCTCATTAATAAGTTAGTCAATTCATTCATTAATTAATCCATCCATCCATTCATGCAATTATTAATCTACACAATTACATAATTCATTAATTGTTGGATTGATTCATTCTGTTATTCAATTCATTCATTTATTCATCATTTATTAATCGTCGTTCCATTCATTCACTGATGTTCATTAATATGTTAATCAATCCAAGCATTCATCCATCCATCCTTCCATTCATTCATCCATTCATTCATCCATTCATCCATCCATCCATCCATCCATCCATCCATCCATCCATCCATCCATCCATCCATCCATCCATCCATCCATCCATCCATCCATCCATCCATCCATCCATCCATCCATCCATCCATCCATCCATCCATCCATCCATTCATTCATTCATTCATTCAATCAATCATTATTTACTTCATTTAATATTCATCCAATGGTACATCAGTAATTTGTTCTACTGGATCAATACAACTGCCTCTAATATAGAGTGAAAATATACCATACACAGTTAGAAAAAAAAGGGTAACACTGTTTTTCGGAAAGAATAAAAACACAGGTAAACATAAGTTGATTTTTGTTATAATTCCTTTTTTGTTCATTATATGAAAAGTACTGTATTTAAAAAGAGATAACCTTGCACTCTTGTGTAACGTCCTCATTTACATAGATCTCTGTCGCTTTCAAGATATGTACAAAACGATTTCCCACATAATATTTCAATTACAAGAGTCTTTACAAGTCATACATGTTTGTAATAATAGAATAATAAAAATAACAATCAACTTAATAACATTACTAAATATACCATCCTGCTCGTTTAGATAATGATACCAATGTTATTTTCGACATACAATAATTCTTGGCAGTAATAAAGACACTTTGAGTATACGTGCAATATCAAAACGCTATTATAGTGCTGGTATAACATTATCATATGGACATTTATGAACACAAAGAACAGAACCATGTATGGTGTAATTACGTCATACGTTAACATGTAAACAGAACAAACACATCCCCAAGAACATTGTTATTATCTTATGACGATAATTTGTCATACTTGTATTCATAATGGCAAACTTACTACAAAATAACAACATAAATCAGATCTCCTATTCTAAATCAAGTTGTGAATTAAAACTTTAAATCAGTCATGATCATTGAAAACCCAATCGAAACATTTAATGTTCAATCCGTTGTTAAAAAGAGAACTATTAAAATATATTCTACATAGGCGTCTGCACGAGAAAAGAAATCCGTTTCTAAATTGGATGAAGTTTCTTTACAAAATTTGTATTAAAATGCGTTTGAAACAATGACAAATTTAAATTAAATTTCATCACACAAATTAAAACAAATGAGTGATGGAATTTATTATAAGATTAAACAAACCTAAATATTAAAATCTTTGTGTGAAAAGAAAAAGCGAATGAGCCTATAGCAAAACTGCTGTGTACTACAAGTGGCAGAGGCTGTAGTCTAATTCCATGCACTTCAACACTTTGATATGAAAAAAAAGTTGTGATTTTTAGTGAGAATGGAAAATGTGTTTGCCCTGGAACAGCGTACACTAAGACATGAACGTGGACTGGACCCCATCTAACAAACAATATTCTCTCTCTCTCTTCTTCCCCTCTTCTTCCTCTCACTCACTCGCTCACACCCTCACCCACACACACCCCTACACACCAAAGCCGTCCACACTATGCTCATCAAGCCATAGTTAACGCATTGACATGTAATTTTAATCTGCTTTACTGTGTCCATACTTTGTTGACAGTGTGTTCATACAACAAGTGACCGCAGTTAAATCTTGAAAGAAAACGGTGTGCTTTCAAGATATAACTGCGGTCACTCATTTCAACAGTTCAAAATTTATTTAGTGTACCCACACTACGTTGTACTTGGGAAATATGGTGTGTTTAAGAGCTCACATTATGTATACTCCGACTATATGTGGCTACATTAGATCGTCTCTCTATAGTATTAGAATCTTTTTAGATTATGGAGAATATCCACATCGTAGTGGCAACACTTTGTCATAGAGTGTGGTCCTACTGCCACAAATTTGATCACACTGTGGTACATACCCCGCATCGGAGTACACATATGAGATAACTCCATGCACGTAACACAGCTTGAATGAAAATACTGTGGAAAAGTAACTAAAGCATACACAGTTACACACTTTGGTTAAACGGTGATAGTCACATGTATAGCTGTGATTACAACATGTGAATATTTTAAGAATACACACACACACACACACAATGTGCCAAAATATGAACGCTGTGTCATGGTGTGAACATTGTGTATTAAAGCATGTACACAGTGTGAACGCTGCGTGTGTACAATCACAGTCATTACTGGATAATGTCTGACCTTAAATAATCAATATTCTATTCAACCTTACGGGGAATATTAGTCATATATCTTTAAATCATCCTAATATTCTACAACCATCTCCTGAAAAAAAATCCATAAAACATTTACCACATATTTATTTAAAACAAACAAATCATACAATCGTGTTTGGGCGTAATTTTCTTTAAGTACATAAACACTTTCATGTATTACTCTTTAATCATACTTATCTGTGAAATTAAAAAGTTATTTGAGTTACTATTTGTTAGCGAATAAAATTCATTCTAAAATATAATACAGATAAAACAAAATGAGTTATACTCATTAGGGCAAATAATGGACATGGTATAATAACGATTAATTTAAGCGATGGAAAGTTTTGATGTAAAGTGACACATTTCCGCATGTTTTCATACTCTAAAACTAGAACTGTAAATTTTTAGAATAAAACATAACTGGTACAACTCGGGAAAATATTGCGGAAATGATGTCCCATTCATGAATTCGTGTGAAACACACAAGCTCTCTGACCGACATAATGACAGTAATATTGTAGAACAAACTTGGCGGAGCCAGGGGTTTTTCATGGGAAGGGGGTTCGAATGAGAACCAGGGTGTCTTAAATCATGTAAACTACATCAGTAGCGAGAAAATAAAGACACACAATGGAAACACACATTTATATTAATATCGTTCGGTTAAAAGAGTGTTTGTGAGTGTTGGGGGATATTTCCTACCGATTCCCTGGTTCCCCCCTCGTTTCAGTATTTTCCTCGTCACAATTCTCTTTTCAGACACTTTTCCAATAAAAAAAAACATCTGAATCCTGAGTCTCTTACATTCCTATCTAGTCGACATGTCCCCCCTCCCCTCTCTCTCACAACCCCACTATCTCTCACGCACACACACATACACACACCTAACCTTTTGCTCACTCAATATCGCAATATATATATGTATATATAATATAAACAGTTAAGGCACGGGGCGGTGTTGAAATCAGAGTTGCAAAATGGTAAACGTTAGCATTACCTTACAAACACGCACAGTCACGTAGGCAAGAGTTCTTGTATATCTGAACCATCCGGTCAACCTACTTTGTAATCTCGAACTAAAGTTTAGTGCAGATTAAACTCAAAGAAAACCTCTAAATCTAACTAAAGATACACCAAGTAACTAATTGAAGTTTACGTTACGTTGTTATTACCCGTTCTTGGTAGTTTACCAGTTTTTGAAACATTTGGCGACCTTTGAAGGCCCATGTAACTCAAATGCATGCTTCCCCTTTTATAACTTGTTATGGCTCCACAAAGCTTAAAACAAATAATAAAAGGGTCTTTATGCATAGATGTTATTATTATGGGAACTTTGGTTGGTATCCAATGGTAACGTCCATGGAATCCTTGATTTCGATTGGCTGTTGGGCACTATTACCATGGTAACCATTATAGAATGACAAAGTTACCTTAATATGAACTTTTATGCAGTGGGACCCTGATATTATTCCTGCCAAAAAAATGACTATACAGATATGTGATACACAATTTTGGTATACCTGGATTTAACAATGTGTAGATGAAGAGGAACTTTTTTAATAGTGTGAAGAGGATTCCATACTGTTTTCCACACTGTGAATACACTGTGTGTCACAGTGGGTTTTCTTTTCATAATGGAGGTCAGGGTCAATTTTTCGAATCATGTGAGATCTTTGCATAGCAAAATGTGATTTTTTTAATCAATCACCTTAAATCAAGAGGAGTAAGCATGCATGTGGGTTACATAGGCTACTTAAGTCTTCCTGGTAGCTAAATAATACCATAGTCTAGAAGCATACCCTTAATACCTGATATATTGTCTTGTTGTTATTTTTATTTTTTTCTGAGTCGGGCTCATATAGTCTATATTTCTATAAGCCCAAAATTTCATGCCACCCAAGTTGACTGTTATATGAAAGGTAACAGAATGAAACATAATTATATCCACAGCAATTGTACCAGCCTCATAAACCATTCACGTGATGATGCCGTACACAATGAAACAACAGAGTAGCATGTGCAGGTTTTTTTTTTTCAAATGAAATTAAGATTGTTTTTTAGATAAAAATAAGACATTAATACGAAACTATCGACCCCTTTACTATCCTCACCTTTCACAATCATAGCTGGCATATCATGATGTAAAATCATCATTCAATACCAGCCAAAAATGATCAAGGGTGCTTTGATTTATATATATATTATGAATTATATTCTTCGGATCTATTTATGCTTTGTGCGTCATTTTAGAGGCATAATCATTATTTTTTTAAATTTATTTTTGCATTCCTATGAGATTATTCTACTATCTTGTTGATTATTCATATTTTTTTCTTGCATTACATTAATTAGCCGATTATTTAAATCGTGCTCTTCATTCATTGGGGGTACGTTTAAGTTAAATACGCGTAAGGAGTATCAATATAACTGTCGTAAAGGGCGTGCTATTGTGTGTGAGTTAGTGCAGTGCACATGTTGAGGGCTCATTAGCGATAACGTCCTAACAGAGTTTGCAAGAAATTTACCTTTCTGTTCAGATTTTTTTTTCTCACAAAGCGAAATAGAATGACATCGAATGAACTTCGACAGAAAACTAATAAGAAACGGAAAATACTTTTTCTTTAAAACAACCCCCATAACACAAAAAATATTCTTTTTACTTTGACAACATAACCATCATAAAACAATAATTAAAAGTTTTTTTTATAATTATAAACATTGATGGATTGGACGGTTTACCTTGTGTTACTGATTTCGAATAATTGAAAAAATATCATTTTGTACAATATTGAATTACGATGTTGTACCTTTTTTTTCAAATAAAGACAATTGTCTCTTCAAAATTATGACAAATATGATTTAAAACATATAGCAGGTATCTGTTCCAAACATGGTTCAAGTAAGAACAATTTATATATAAAAATATACTTAAATACAGAATGGAAAAGGAAGGATTTTTTTTGGTTTTTAGTAGGGATAACAAGTTCGTCGTAAATTAAACAATTGCTATGAAATTACTTTCACATCAATTTGGGGTTACGCTAAAAATCCATATTAAAAATAAAAGTTGTGAAAGATGTTTGTTGTGAAATTGAATTATCAAAATTTGGTTAATTTGATGCAAGGCTCCGTGAAAATTCACCAATGAAATTCACATTCTGTGTAAAATCTTACCTAACGAGTGTGCATGTTCTTTCTTTAAAATCTTAATATTGGGTCAATGTTACTCAAACTTCTGTCGATACACCAAAACTTTAACAAAATACGAAAAGGTGATCCAGATAAATTAAAAAGTAAAACTCCCCGAAACCCAGTAAAATATAAAAATCTTACCTAATGGACTAAGAAAAAAAAAATGATAGAAAATATCACTGCACTCTAATTCCCTTAGCTGAAAAAAGTATTTGACTTCGATTATAAAGCACATTTATTATAATATATCTCGCTGTTGTTTATAAAGAGATGATAGTAGCAAAATGTGACTATTTTCTAGACATTATATTGAAGCTATGTGTATATAATTATGATGAGTACGAAACACACCTTATAGTTCTATCGACCCGTATATTCCGAGGAAAAGTATAAAGCAGCACTAAATAAGTGAATATTGATAACTTGTAATAACATTTCCCAATACATGTTCACCACTTTGCCATCCGTGACTATGGAACGCTTCACGGGCAATAATGCATAGGAAGTTGAGTGCGGTTACAAACGAGTATATATATCCCTGGCGATCGAATCTATTATTCGATTATAGACCGTTACAATCGATACCAAGGTGGTTATAATTTGAGTGGCTATGATAATCTATATATCAGAGCCCCATACATTTACTAGATTACCTTTTTAACTATAGAAAAGCAGTTTTGATGCAAATTTGATATTTATTCCAAATGTGAGAATGTACCGTCATCAGAATATTAAAAATATTGGAATAAAAAAAAACATCTACATTAATTTTGAGGATAAAAACATGTTTTAAAACAGGTAGTTAACACTTTGCATTTGGAAAGGCTACCTTTATATAGATAAAATTAATTCCTATAATTTCAGTAAGAGAAGGACTTATAGTTAGATCTCCTGAAGAGAATATCGCCCTCTACGTCAGGTACTTATATTCACTGACAGCCCTTTTGCATGGCGGCACTTCTTGCATCGGTTGCGGACATCTTTTTATCCGCCGATATAACAACGAGCTTCTTGTTCTTATAAAGGTGCGGCAACGACTGGCTTCAGCTATTGTCTTTGGAATGCATCATCGTACCTACTAATTGTTCGGATCTTTGCCCTTTTCCTCAAGTAAGTGTTGGTTTCCATCAATCTGTACTGACAAGTATAGAATACTGAAAGTTGGGCTCTCATCGATATCTATGTGTGCCAAAGCATTGATGACAAGAGGGTTAATGGGCCGATCATCTGGCATGGCCACTTGATCCTGGTTTGCCATATTATGCTAAATCATAGAGCGTAATTCAACTGGCGCTAATACTAGTAGTCTATTACTCTGACCACTCCATTATGTCAGGCAACCGCGCGGCTCAATGCGCTCATCAGGGTGCGGCCATTGCGTTGGTGCATGTTTTCTATGTTTGATACATGGATTTCAGAGGTATCTTGTGACCAGGCCATCCGCCATCTTTGGAGCATCTCAGGAAGTCACTTAAGATATGTGGAAGCCAAGCTTCACGACTCTATCTTCCTCGTACTCTCTCCCTCTCACACACACTACACACATACACTCTTTCTCCATACATTTCACGCGCACTCACGAGTTCATGATAACCACTATCAAGGTCCGCGGTTTCCTTCTTTTGATATACTGACATCCGGTATGCTGAATGCCCTGACGGTATCGTCTCGTCGCGGTTCTTCGTTCGACGGGAACTGCATGGGTAACGAATGGAGCGGTCGCAGCCGCATCCCTGCGGAATTACGCGTCGAGTTCATTGCGGCGTGATGGTTATTGGTTGTGAGGTCATTGTCAAGACATTGTAGCTGGTTGAAGCGGTTGTCTTGCATTGTCGGCTGGATGAGGTTGGGCGAAGGGGGCGCTAGATATTGCTGAGAGGAGAGGAGCTGTGTCTGCTGTTGAAGAAGTTGAGCGTTTTGCATGAGAGCTGACATGACCTGAGGCAAACCATCGAGGGAGGTCTGTAGTTGATCTAGTCTTCGCTCAAGACGACTAACCCTGTCCTCCAATTCGGCTTTCCCCGTATGCATATCTGATATCATCTCGAACATGACGTTTTGTGTCTGGAATTAAACATACACGGACACAATAATTATTGGAATGAATAGAAGGCTCATCTAATCAAATGAAAATAATTGGTTACATTGAGATGTTTCGTTTATCATTTGTTACCTGAAATAATTCCTGGGAACATTAACAACAGAGTGGTGACATTTTCATATTGCAATGTTAGTTAAAAGGCGAGATGAGGAAATAGTACTTGCCATGGGTTTGAAAGTAACAATAAAAATCACCGTAAGAAATAATAACCTCTGGAAGATCAAAGTGCTATGGGGGTGAATTTCTTGTTTACGACGAGAACGCTTGTTCTTGAAAAGGTCCCTGAATTATCACCATGAAATAATCCCACACTGCGGTGTTAAAACTGACACCAGTTGGTATTAATGGAGGACCACACCCCGAGGTGTTAAAATTACACCGTAGAGATTAAAAATAACACCAAAGCGTGTAAATGTAACAACCAAAGGTGTTGTAATGACACCTATATGTGTAAAACTAACACCACCAATTCAACACCGGTGTAAAATAACTGGTGTGGTCCTCTATGTACACCGGTTAACACCACCGTTTTTGCTGTGCACACAGTTTCTAAGCTACCAGACTATCCATCCTAAGACAGAAAATACGTACACTCAACAAACATACATGTACATCAGTGACATCGAACTTTATGACACCAATTATAGAAATGCCAACAGGGAAGCGCTCCGCGAGGCGGTTCGACGAACAACAGCAAAAACAACAACCACAAGACTTAACAATTCATGTTACTTCAAACTGTAGCAAGCAGTGTCTTGGTGCCATGCTACAGTACGAAATCGAGCAACAAATCTTGTCTTGCTTTCGAGGGTTACATCGATGTTTTCACAGGGAGTCTGGTTGATGATATTGATATTCGATATCTCGTCGTTATTAAAACATTGCACGAATAATGCAATGTTTCTTCGTTTAGGAACATATGAAGAAATCGAGACGAATGTCGCCGGGACTTTCAAAGATTTCTGGAGAATGTATGTCGGTACCTATGCTAAAACAATCATACAACACGAAACGATACAGTCACAAACAGCCTCATGCATTTACATGCAAAGCCTTATATCAATAAACATAATTCTATTACAAACGTGTGCTCTATGTGCTATAATATTTCTCACATTAAACTTTAAGTACAGCCAGAATGGCAGACAGCGTCAACACAAATAAATGAATAAGTTCTTGATTACGTTTTATATAGAAGTAGAAAGTAAAACAATTGAAAAAAAATAGGAAAGCGCTTCGCGCAAGGCATTTGCAAAAGTAGTTGTAGCACGAAATTATATAGAATGCGCAATGGCTTTCGTGCTGTTTTCATAGAATATCCGGCCGCATTATTGGACATGAATTAGATTAGGTATTGTGTTCATGGTATTTTTTGTGTTAGGATGAGAGCGTAAAACTTTTTAATAAACATCAACCGATGTGCGTATCATTTTTCCCTACCACAAAAGACAAATGAATGATGTGTCACATCAAAATAGGCCTGTTGATGAGTCTAGCATTGTCTATTCAATGACTTTGAATTCTGGCATCTGTGGATCTAGGACAATGTACGTGTATATGCTGTCTTGGAACAATTTATCTAATTTATGAATGTATTTAATTTATGAATGTCTGCAATGCAAGACTGTATTAGTCTTAGTCTAGAAGAAAAAAAATGTCGATAATTACGCATCGAGCAAAAGGCCAGTCATGTCAGCCCAGAAGCTATGTGTTTTAACACCCACGCTTTACGTCAAATAGAAAGGCGCTTAAGTCAATCTTAGACTTTCTCGACAGTCGTCTAAGATATACACACATGGTGACGCTGTGACAGAGGAATGGAGGAAAATGAGAGATCATCCCAATTCCATATTCTGGAATCATAAATACTTTAGTGGAATCGATGAAAACCAAGTTTAGCTTCGCAACAACTTTAGCACCAAACAAATGTTTTCATGAACACGGTTTACTGTTGTATTCGATGGAAATGCCACTAGATCTGTACAAATGCAACCAATTTACTTTAATGCTGATTCAAGAACGTATCTGAAATTAATTCACTTATTTCATCAACAGAGACAAACAACATTATCAAGCATTAATTATCTACGATGTCGGGAAAACACCAACTAAATTAAGGTAGAATAACTCTTTTTAGACTTTACCTGTTTAAATACAACTCTTATAAGACAATAGTTCTGTTGTTTTGCTCTAACTATCATGAATCGATCCACGTTTTCATAGAATTTATTTGACACATTGTATATAATACAAATTCCCCCATTGTAATACATACATTAGTAAGATTAGTACACCTCAATACGCTGTAATCGACGAAATAAGGGCGTGACGTCAGTATCGATGACCTGCTGTTCCGCACGACACGCAAACTACAGAAAAATAGCTTACAGGAAACTGCAGGTATATAAATATATATATATATATATATGAATATAAATATTGAATAATATAAATATATACATATCGATAGGCTTTTGGATATACAATATTGACTTGAACATGTATTACCAAAAGAAATGTTAACATTATACTGTAAATAATCTGTCTTAATATTGGAGTAAGCTGCTAGGTTGAGAGAATTACGGCGGCAAATAAATAATACACTGCAAGAAAATAAATAGGAATAAAATGATAAAAATAAATCAAAGGCAGTTATAGGTGGTTATAATTGTCTTCTCACATCAAGAGAAACTGAAGAAAAAAATTATAGTGAAGGCATGAATGCAAGGCTAACCATGCAATCATACATGCGAGGACTAGTAAAGCCATTTTCTGACTTGGAGTATGGCGAAAACATATGGCTTAAGTGGATTGGATAAAATCTAACAGTTGAATAGCTCGGGTAAAAAAGAATATATATATATATGGTCGTAGAAATAGAAAACAATATGAAAATTGGCAGATTAGGTAGCCGGGTAGACTGGTTATAAAAATTAATAATTCACTTGTCAGGTACAAATATAAGAAGGTAGTCGTTGATTATAGAGATAGCATATTATACGGGGAATAGCAACATGCGGGTTAATAGTAACACCTCTCTCTAATTTGAAGAGTATAATGTTAGGGGATGAGGCGTCAACAGAAGATATGAAAAATGAAATCAACGGATGAATGCGAGCATAAAAAGAATAAATTCTCCATGATGATAATAATAATAATAGCCATCGGAATAGCAGGGAGAGGACGTAGAGGGCGTATTACCTACATGTCTGAAAACCACTGGTGGTTTTGATGCGTACATGGCCATTTCAGCTCTCGATACGCGCACTAGCAACGGCTGTGGTACACAAACAGAGAAGTCAAAAATATTTGCTTGGGGATGAAAAGTAAAAAAGGGAAAATATATTGCCAAATAGTTCACCTCAAGTCATTTTATTTTTAATATTTTCCGGTTTATTCTGAAAAGAAAGGTTAGTTATAAGGGGATAAAATAAATGTGAAATTGTGGAAAAAGGATTTTCTTATTTTCTTTTCATTTTTGGTTCGGTTAGACCACAATGAGCAATCGACGGGTGCAGCGCCAAATTAGTTTGGCACAAAATTGAATTGGCTTTTTTCCGAATATACTGAAATGGCAAGCCCATTGGTCTATTGAAAAAAATCTCCCCCGATACTTCAAGGTTTCGACCACTTGGTGCTTTGCGCAGATTACATTTTGGTATAGAAAATAAGTTTTATATTGTTTTGATAATAATTATGATAAGAAATACCGAAAGCGCATTTTCTCATTTTCTTTGTCAATATATTAATTGTGTTTTCTCGTGTGTTTCTTAAGGCACCATGCGCCCATACGAGAGCTCGAAGTGGCCATCTATACATCATGTCATACATAGTGGTTACAGCCTATACAATTTCTTATTGGGAGGTAAGTGGAGGGGGCTCTAAGGTTTCGATCGGGAATAATGAATTCTTAGGAGGATCTAGATCTATGCGTGATCTACGTGATGTTACAGAAAAAAGTCCATAAAGTTTTCACAGGTCACGTAATTAGTGATTTAACTAAATGAGTTCATGGGGTGACGGTTAGTTCTGTTCTTACTTCATTATTTTTTAAAAATAAATATTTACTTAAGTATATACATTAGAAGTGAGAAGTACAATGAAAGAAATGAATAGCACTGCTTTGCATAATAATGAATAATACAAGCGTGATAAAACAATATATAATCGATATAATCTAGAAAGGGTTTAAAGGTATCACGTCATCGTGAAAATTTCAAACAACTTCGAACACACGAACGGCTACCGAAGTAGCTGAAACGCTCAATGTAATTTGATCACGTCGTGTTCGGAAGTTCGAAACTAGCCTTGTCTGAAAGTTTCACGATGACGATTTATTGTGAACTGCAGTGTCCTGTTGAGTCGTACATGCCCTGTATGACGTTTCTCATATCATGTTTGCCGATACTTAAAGGGGAATATTACCGTGATTTTTTTTTGCAAAAATACCCGAAAAATGATAACCAAATATTGGTGAAGGTTTAAAGAAAATCCATTAAAGATGAAGAAAGTTATCAAATTTGATTTGTTTTATTTGTGACGTCATACCAGCTGCCCAGAGGTTGTGTAACATAAAAAAAATGCATAAATTGCATTTTTCAAATGGTGCATGATTATTAAACATTTTTTCTTTCTCAGGAACGGGTGTGAAATAATTTGTCTGTTGATATATATTTTTTTTCCATACATGGGAAGCTGGTGCATGTAAATAAAAAATTAAATTCTTATACTGCCTACCCTGCAGTATAAAATGAATAAAACAAAATAAATAAATAAATAAATAACTTAGATAATAATCTTTGATGAATTTTCTTCAAACTTTTACCAATATTTTTTGAAATCATTTTCCCGCTATTTTTATAAGACACTTTTTTTCCAGGGTGAACTTCCCCTTTAAGAAAATGGAACAATTACACATCTCTTCTTGTCAAGAACTGGCATACACCTCGACTGTGATTTGGAGAAAACATGCATGCAAACCAATGTCTATTCTTCTCTTTTCATGCTCTGTCCGTTTGACGTAGAAAACAGTCATTATCCCATGTTCTTGAGGTCTTCACCCGTCTGCATCAAAGTCCATACTTCCTGAAGAAAAACCTTGCTGATCAGATCCATCGTTGAAGGCGCTTTGCATTCCGAGTTGACACAAAGCAGCCATTTCTGACTTCGTGTAAGTTTAAGTAACATTGTTTTTTTTTATACAATATGTTTAATAAATAATTGCTTTATCCCTGTCCACTCTAATTAACTGCAAATTGCTTGAATTGTTTAAAAAAGAAATGTTTAGAAATATACATGTTTTGTCTTTCAATAACATTGTTATATAAAATTGTGACAGTATAGTCATTACATAACTACAGTTATCATGGTAATCTACCTTTTTCAGTTTAGGATGTGCATTACATCGTTTCTTTTCTAACGATCACCATGGTGTGTCATCACCAAAAAGGTAATTAATTATTTATATTTTATTGTTAGGATGTATATCATATAGTAGCTTAACGATAATACAGGCTATTCCATTCTGATTCCAACATGCCAATATATTGAACGTGTTAAACGATGATTATATTTGGATGTTATAGAGTATCCTAATATAAGATAGATTGCACCTCGGTACACGCTCGTATGCACTGCAAAATGAATAATAGGCACTAGTAAGCATAGAATAAGAATTCTAGCAACAGATGATATGTATGAGCAGTGATGGAGACTGTATATAATATGCAATGTTACGCCATATCAGAATTGAGTCTGCATTTTAGAGGTAATTCAATACACAGAGTGTACGCAAAGCGGCAGAGATGCTTTTTTTCAGGCCCCGGGCCATGCGCTTGCAAAAGGTCACGGCGTCAAGAGAGGGGAGTGCAACACCTAGCTTCGGTGTCTACAGGGAACAAGAGTCGGGGCTTGATGTGGAATTTCTTGCGTGGTATTACCGTATAGGAAATATGCAGGAATTCAGTAAGAATTATCATTAGAATCATTATTATTATAAGCACGCTCTTCGCTTCTCTGTAGGGCAATGCATGGCGTGCTGGCATGGCGGTTGTTTGGTTTAGACATTAAGTTTAGCTTTGCCTTGACCTATAAAGTGGTAAATGATAAGAAGATGTCCGACCTTCCAGCACGTTAATTATCATTCTTCATCACACAAACTATTCATTCGTGATATATCACAACTATCTAATTGAAAATTGGAAAAAAGGATGAAAGAATCCTCCCGCCGATCACCTAGATATAATCACCACGCATCCGAATACAAGAGATCAACAGTCTACTTCCCTTTTGGTTGAAGGTGTGTGTGTGTTTGTGTGGGGTAGCTTCTTGATATCATAAAATCCTTCACTTTTTCATTTATTCTTTTCCCGCCTCTGTTGCGATTATACCATATCATACATGAAAACTATCACAACCAACATATATATTCTCCAAATAATCAATCATTCAAAATAAGTTCACTGCAGATCACTATTGCCGGTGCACTATGAAATGTAAACTTGTTTGACGGAACATATTGTCATGTCATTTATGAGATTTTTTTTATTTTTTATTTTTTTATTATTTTATTATTATTATTTTTTTCTTTCTTGGGGGGGGGGGGAGCGGGTTATAATAGTGAAAACAAAACAAATCATATGTTTTGAAGGTATCATCGATTCACTGACGGAATTTTCGCTTCTGTTAAATAGCAATGCGCCAAAACATGGAACACATTATTATTTGTCATAACAAGTTTTAAGTTTTGAAATATATTTGCTCTGGTACGAAAATCCTTTACTAAATCTCATTTCTAAGCCTATATATCGGAATTCCGTGTTCATTCAGCGTACAACAGAATTGAAATCTCGTTATATTGGGTCTTTAATCAAAAGTTGACATGTCACTGGACGAGCGTGGTATTTAACTAGCTCAACCCGACTGACTCGGCAGGGGCCTGACTGAAATGACTTTATCGCAGTTGGAAAGGTATACCCATGCATATACCATTTAAACTTCAATAGGTTTTTCATCAGAACGCATAATATGGGTGCTTTTAGGGCATACCACCTGCACAAATTCAGATTTTATGGTGAATATGATTTCACTTTAATACAAACAGTGTCATTCTCTGACTACTCTAGAGAGAGGAAGAGATGGGGGCAGTGAGTGAAAGAGAGAGGGGGGAAGTAATCAATTGCAACAGCGTATGCCAATCAACCGTGCAGCGCATTAAAATCCGCAGAGCAAAAAAAAAAAGAAATGATACTAATGATAATGATAACCAATGATTAAAATTTAAGAATAAAGAAAGGAGAAAGATTTTGGTCAGCAATGTGGAGAGACAAAGATATAGAGAACGAGAGAAAGGGTGCAAACATATTCAGTGTGCATACCAGTGATCTTCGTGCATCTTATACTACGTTTATCTTTTTTATGGTCGTGTGTTGAGCGCATTGGCAAGACGCCTTTTCGAGGTCGAGTCAAGACATCACAAAATGAATGAAAAACATACGGATGGAAACAGGTGACCACGTGACCGACAGATACACGAGCTTAGTTTGTGAAGGTGTAGGCAATAAGATGATGCTCTTTCCAAGTCAGGGGGATGTCCGCTTTTGATGGTCAGCCTAATATCTTGGTCACATTTGCTCTACGGCGGCCGTACGGCGAGTCAAAAACAGCCGTTTTGTTAATTTTAATTCAAACCACCTATATGCAGCTGGTACAAAAATTTTAAAACGGCTGTTTTCAACTGGCCGTACGGCCGCCGTAGAGCAAATGTGACCAAGGTATAAATGACGGCACAGAAACTGTTGCCTGTTGCGAGGCCACTTGTGTTCCTGATATCTGTGCCGTAATTTTGATGACACCATTAAGCCATCAAAAGCAGTCCCCTAACTGGATACAGACAAATATGGCAGATGGAACTACGACCAAAGACGTCCAAGAAAATGAAGACCGAGTGGATTCACATAGTCATTCAGTGAATCTTTACATTCTTGGGATACAGCCATCAGGTGTTGTTTGGGACAAACTGATTTTTCAAAGGCCATTCATGGACAATGTTCACATTATCACGCGTTCAACACATAAAGACCCTCATTCCTTTCAACACAATATATACAGTCCATTTTTCATACAAGACTAAACTATACAACGTTAGAATTACATACTGACCAAGTTATTGCGTTACGCATTCTTAATCTATGTTCATGACCTCAGGGCATTAAGAGTTCCAGAGGGCAGTGGGAACTAGACTACAGGATCCACTTGATGATCAAATTATTGAAATGAAAACTTTGGTGGAATACAGATGGAGAAGAACAGATAAATGCAAGACGATGATACAATGATCACTTTTACACACAGTCTTACCTTCGCCATATCAACGACAGTGCTTGCTTCGTCAGCTAACTTTCGCTGATCCATTTTTGTTTTTCTTAATCTGCAGAGGGAGAGTGTGTAGATTGTAAAGAGAGGAATATTTGCACAAGAAACTGGTTAGTCCGGTGTTGTCTGTGATGTAAATCCTCATAACGTCATTAAAATCATAAAATACCTTAACCCTGTCATCAACGGAACACGCCGCGGGGCTGGTTTGGACTCGAGGAATGGAGCAAAAAATGGAAGGCTAATTTTGGACTAAGTGGGAACACTGGATTCGTGTGAGTAATTAAGCTTTCACAAGAGGAACTTATGGATGTGAAAAGAGCAGGAGGGCTTAGTTGCAAAAGTTCACTGAATTCATTCATTTTTCAAGCATGATACGGCCAGCACATTTCGATTTGAAAAATGCAAAAAAGAATATAAAAAAATAACCATCGGATGCATAACTCATCATACTATTCTTTACCCTTTCCATTTTTCAAAGCTACCACTACTTCACTTGAGGCGAACGAGGCATATCATCAGTTTCTGACGTCCTATGCTCTTCGAATTTCGCGCGCTAGATGAGAAAACTAGTTAAGATTGAACTTTTTGCTCAGAAGGCCATCGGAGTGGCCAGATCATATTTCCCATTAATTCTACATGAGGGTAACATCAAGTCTACAAAGATTTTTTTTTTTTTTTTTTTTTTTTTTTGGGGGGGGAGGTAGGGATAGTGGGAAAAACGTAACTTGTATCCAGTGGTGCCACTAGTTTTTGTTTTAAGGTGGGTGTGGGGAGTAGAGGGCCACTCTCCATTTTTTATTTATTTTTAAAAATTCTTGGCGGGCTACTGGGGGTGGGGTGGAGTAATACTGAATACTAACCACCCCTGTTGCCGCCAATGCCTGTATCCTTTTACGTCATGTTTTGCCTTGGTACCAAGCGGCATTTTTTTAAATGAACCTTTTCCTCTCACATATGACAGACGAAGTCTTACGCAAGAGGAGACAATTTTCAGCTGTTTTCGCACAATCTATAATTGCAAAAAATATCAAATTGCATGTCAAAAGCTCAATGCAAGCTTTCGTTTAAACATTGCACCGGCTAGGAAAACGAAAACGATCATAAAACTAAATTAAATCAAATCAAACTGAATTAAATTAGATTAAAACGAAAGATAGATGGGACAGACAATGGACGCAAGTACCGAAAGTGCATTGCCTCCGTCAACCATAATAATAATAAACTGTTCTTGTATAGCGCATATCACATTATGAATATAACGTCTCTATGCGCTTCCAAAGGACTTGGATATTATTACACTGGCATAAGATTGGCGGTCGTAATTACTTACAGCGTACACGTATTTCAAGGAATTAATTCCTACCGGTTACCCATTTACCTCACCTGGGTTGTGTTCAGCACATTGTGGATGAATTCCTTGCTGAAGGAAACTAAGCCATGGCTATGGCTGGGATTTGTACCCACGACCCTCTGTTTCAAAGTCCGGAGACTAATCCACTGGGCCACAACGCTCCGCCCTACCATTATGGTGGGCGGAGGCATAACTATATTATCTGCGTTAACAAGTTACTGTAACCCTCCCTACGAGAAAAAGGGGAAAGGAAGGAACATAAGTGAAAGCAAGGCAGCGTTGGAAATAAACAAACCTATACTTACTTATGAATCGCATTTAAAAATTTTCTTTGGTGTTTTCTAATTCTTCTTGTGCTTGAGTGTTTGACTAGTTTGGTGTATTTGTAGATCAACCAGGTTTCTCTCAATACATTTGCAGCTGCATTCTTTAACTGTGGATGAGAAAAACACCAAAGTAAAACATTATATTTGAGAAAACTTCAATGAACTGGTAGAATGTGATTTGATTCATTTGATATAGGCACACCTGGTGGTAGATGTCTGCGCGTATTTGGGCATTGGCATCCGTTATGTTTTGGTCACTTTGGGCCTTCGAGTACCCGAGGAGACCACAGGACGATCGCACGATTTCTGTACGATATGCATAGCCTTTGGAAAAATCTCCCCCTACGTAAAAAAAGTGCATTAAGATACACATTATCATACAAGATAAATTTGCCGTATATGGACACTTTATAGAAAATATAAAAGAATTACGTGAAAAAAAAGGTATTAAAAAAAACCGAAATAGAGAAAGAAAGAAGAAAAAAAAAACACCCCAAACCTTCCTGCAAGCTGAACACACCCACTATTATTTCCTTATTCGCCATGTCTGTCAACTTACCGAACGCGTTTATTTCATATCAATTAGATTTGTATTGATACAATGCATTCCACAAGGGATTTGTTAAATTTATTTCATTGCGGGATGAATTATACAATCTTGTTTCCCCTTTAATAACCAGCACCATCATATACTTTTCAAAGGTATGGCATAACACATCTCGTGTCTATTGTCAGTGAGTACGTATTACATTAGCCTTGGCCATAGTAGAATCATATATATCATGTTACCCATAACACAATGTGATTGATCCAACTATTAAAGGGAAGAAACGGAGGACGTATGCATATCTTTTAAACACTAAGTAGTAATAACAAGGGTAGAACTTACTTCACCAACCCCCTTTTAGATCTTATCCAAGTTTAATGTGATTTTGGCATGAAACCCGAATCGTCAACTTCTCAAAACAAACGGAGTTAACGTCGTTATTGGTGTTGGTTTTCATTCTTGCTGGATTTACTTTACACCACTTTTCAACAACTAAAATTGAGAAAAAAAAATAGCTGAAAATCTAAATGAGGATAGATCATTGCAACGATTGCAGACTTTTTTTGTGCACATTTTCCCCTATTTTCATGCAAAAATCTCTACACACTTTCAACGAGAGAAGTTAGTAACGTAACTACCGAGCAATCATCAATATTATACATGGATATAGGCCGTTGAGATAAACAGCAAATCATTTCTATTTTTACGCATGTGGTTTTAAGCGACTAATTTAGCAAACATAAAAAGATTCAGTAGTTAACAGTTGTCAGAATGCAGTATACGTCAAAAGACGGCTGTGGTTTTGAGCCAAAGTCTTGCGTAGTATTTTTATCAAAATGATTATCTCTTAAGCCATTTCCTCCTTCTCTCATCGGAGATGTTCCCATGGCAACGAAGTAAATCCACGTTTATGTATAGAAAACCATGAATTTCAGTTGAGAACTGTGACGTCATAGGCAGCTGATGAAAACTAACGATCTGTATTAAAACGAAACCAATCATCTTCAAAGAGATCCAAAACAGACAGAGAGAAAACTAATGCTTAGAAGTTTATGCCGGTACTTATTGTGGTATGGTGGAAAAATCCTAGTAAAAAAATACCACAAAATGGAATCATACTTTCGACTTTTTCCCTCAACTTTGTTGTAACATCGTGTGAGAAGAAATATACAAGACATATTAACATATGAGGGAGGGCAAGGACGTAAAGGGATGTGTGTGGCGGTTGAATTGTGCGTTTATACGTATATTATGTGGGTGTGTACATTTTTAAAGTACATTTTGTGCGTGCATGTGTGAATGTGCATGGAGTAGGTCCATGGAATGTGCAGGCGCGTATCGGCTGGTGGATGTGCGAAGTTGTGTCGGGGTGTTTGCACCCGTGTTTTTCATGTGCGTGGTTTTGTGTATGGGAAGAGTGGTGTTTGTGGGGTTTTATACAGGAGTATGTGTTGAGGAACAATGGTGTATGTTTGCGGTGCGTTTGTGAGGACCCTTATGATTTATGTGCAAGAAAAGAGCAAAGTCGACAAAATAGAATCTCATCTCGCAAAAAACATGTATTTAGAGGGAGTGATAGACATACACAGTGGGGGGGGGGGGGGGGGCGATGAGAAGGGTGTGTGTGGGTGTGCGAGGGTGTGTTTGTCTGTGCAAGACTAGAGGGAGAGAGCAAGGGAGAGATGCAGAATGAGAGTGAGAAACGGAGTTGTATTAAAGAGAGAGGGAGAGGGGGCATTGTGCACTGATTGCGTGTGTTTTTCATGTTGAACGCGTGGAAGATGGGTTCGTTGGCATTCTTGATTATGTTGAAAGGGGAGAAAGGAAACTGAAAAAGGAAGGGCAGATAAATAGATATGGAGAGTTGTTGATAGGCATGTATCATGTTTGATTGAAGCTTTCCTTATTGCCAATTTTCTTGTAAACGAAGTATTTACCAATCCAATACGCGACAGGACAGGCTTCACTCCAAATAATACGTTACTGCTGTACTGGCATTGAGCAAACAATGTACGCCAACATGGCCAATGTAGTACAGAGAGGTGAACCAACATCACCATATATTGAATTAAGCAGGGCAATTTATTGTACTTTCAATATGATGAATACAGTACTTGAATCAGACCACTTGTGTGTATTTCTTTCTTTTTTTCAAAATTATTTTTAATGTATATTATCGGAATTTTTTAAACCAACATCCACATTAGTTAACATCATAATCTACCAGCTGATAATTTACACAAAATGGAATAAAAAAAAATCGATGGACATTGTTTTGAACAAACGGTTGTTTAAATATCGTTTGAACAAGGTAATGTATGAATATTATTTCATCATCCGGGATTTCTAAAATAGTGATGTTCATGCTTACTATGTTATTCTAATCTCTGCCCCTTTTGCTTGACTCATACTTAGTAAAACTACTTGAGATATATTGGCCCACTTTCTCTAACTTATTATTTTCTTTCTTATGCTTATAGCTCTGCCAGAGACGAAATCAAAATGACATATTCGGTTGGTTTATTCAAATGCCTTTGCATCTCTTGTTAGGGGAGGAGGGAGATATTATGCATACTTAGCCAAAACATACATCGCCCATTTCTTTAGTAAAATTGTGTTATGTTTTCTTTCGAATGTAGATCACACTATAGAGAAAGCTAAAAGTAGTGCCGCGAGACTACTTGGAAGCGGGACGATAAGTGTCTCCGGAGACAGAAATATGTTGAAATTCATATCGTATTAGTAATATCATGGACCTATTTATACCAATCCAACAAGTTTAGGAATGATCGAGTAATACTGTGACGTATAATGCTTCAGAGCGACTGTTCCTTTATGATATGACATTACCGGTGGCTAGCCTTCAAGCCGTAATAAAGTATTTGGAGCGGGAATAGGGACATTTTTGTTTTGTGGATTCATGTGCTAGCATTAAAATTTACATTCCACTTCGCCAGCCAAACCAATAATACTTTCCTTCCATTAATTCGATGTAATCCCCAATATCTTAGAAATCCCAATGCTAATTGCAATTATACTCATCGGATCATTTCTCGTGTTTTTACGTTGTTCTGATTCTAACTTTAATCCCATGAAGTCTTTATCATTTCCCGAATGAAATGCAGACGGTGGTCTACGCTTAAGTTTGATCATTGTATTTGATATTGATTTTAGACATGGCATGTGCATTAAATATGCAACGTAATGATGAAGTTAACATTTGGACATTCACATTCTTAACCAAAATATCATTGCAGCTTTTGGAGATAATTGAAATAATGAAAACAACATGAAAATTGATGAACTCGTCATCTAATATGTCTTTTTTTTTCATTTATCTCTTGGTGTGCCTTGTATACTTACTCGTTTAGTAAGTTGATTATCCATCATGAAATTATGGACGTGTTTTTCTGCTCTGCTCAGCTCTAACTTTGTCGCCAAGACTGCTACAACAAGAGCCGTGCAACCCGCTCCCTAAAATAATAGAATAAGAAGAAGAGCATTAAATCACTATTCACTTAGAATAATGTTTTGGTTATTAAGTGTCATAGTTCAGGTAATATCAAAGCATGACGAATGTTACTAAATAAATCACTAAAGACATTGACATGCACGAAGGTAAATTAGAGGCTAAAAGAAAGTGATATTGAAAAAATACAGGAAGAGAAAGGGGGAAGAGAGGGGAGGAGAATTAAATAAAGGGAGAGAAGAGAAAGAGAACATAGAAGAATGGAGGTGAGAGAAAGAGAGCGAGAGACGACAAGACATTGTCAAACATAAAAAAGGATGGAAGTGAAAGACAGAGGAGAGAGAGAGAGAGGGGGGGGGGGAGAGGGGTGGGGGAACGAAATATGGAGTGAGGGAGGATAAGCGACTACTCCTTCTCTACAGTAAACATCTAATTCGAACAACCTGTTAATGCTATAACTAGGTAATTGATCATTCAAATTTCACACCATCCATCTCGAGGACAGCTTGGAAAATGACGGGGGAAACGAACCAATAGCAACACCCTGTCCGATCACTCAACGAACACGATAGCTTTTCTTTCTACGATCTTGACATCAAATTAGCTGCTTTCGTCGGTTTTACTATACGGTAAGACTACATCTGATTCTATTTGAATTTTGTGAGCTGTTAAATGTAGATGATTTTTATTTTGTTATTCTTGCGATTGTGAACGAGGTAGCCTAACAAGAAAACAACAACTTACAGGCGAAAAAAAGAACATATCCCCAAAACAGCTAAAAACTATTTTAGAAAAATATCAGGCCGTTCATATATATATATCAACAAAACGTTGGATCAAAGCAAATCACACGTTAATCGAATTTGCTTTTTCCTTAACTAGCGTTTCGTAGATTGATATTAAACTTATTACAGGTTGGTTTTACCGTTCTTGGGAGTACATCCAGTATGGGAATGGTTTTCTCTTTGTATCATTGAACCTTAAACTGATAAACTTCTCATAACTATCTATTTTAGTGAAAAGGAAACGTGTCTCGTAAACTATTTTTTCAGACCCCTTACATACATTTTACATACAATGGTCCTAGGCTGGTCAGCTTAAAACTTTACCTCAAAACCGAAACAAAATGTTAATGGATTTATTCATATTCATTTGTCACCTAAATCCTTATAATCCAAGCCATCTAGAAACAGCACAGCGGATGGGGAAAATGTCGAGTCACCCATACATTCCGATAGTCCGATTCAAAGAACTACAGTTGTGTGTTGCACAAGAATAATTATTTCAAGAAAAGCAAATATAATCAATCAGACTCTGCCCAAACATTGATTTTTGTAATTTTTATCAATTTTCTTCCGAGTGACCTTCTCATCCCGGTGAGTAATTACGAGATGACTACCAGGGATTGGATGAAGGACATAGATAGATGGATATAGAGAGGGGGGGGGGGGGAGCTGCAATCATTAAAATCATAGAATATATAATATCGTAGTGACAAGTTAATAATGAGAGACGGGGTTATAAACTCCCAATACATGTTCATACGAGGCTGTGTCAATTGCTAAGGTGGAAACCTCAAGCCCTTTCTCCCGTTATTACTAATTTGTTAATAGTTGTTTAAATTTTTTGCTTGGGGACGCATAAAGGATTCAAGAACGCAGCAAATGTATTGACAATACCCGTCAAATGACAATGAGCAGCTGGGAGGTCTGTGTCGAAAAGTGGTGAACGGGAACAGCAAGTTTCGTCCTAGGTCCTGGAGCCGATGTCGTTAGTCCAGGATGAAGCTACTCTTTTGATTCACCGATTGTTTACAAATACTAACTGGGTGTTCATTATCATAAGGGCATTAGACCATATAATTTCTACGTTCTTCAATCTGCCGTGAGTCGTAGAGCAAAACTCCCTAATTCAATTATTACAAAGAACGGCAAAATGGCCGAGAGACTGCAATTCACACTCTCTTTGAACCGATATTAATACGCCTTTACATGGTACATGGGCGGGGTAGAGGTGATTTCTAATTTGATCTATAATCTTATTACCGGGTTTAATGCTCATTTTGATACTTACGGCATCACTAGAATCTTGTTAATTCAATAATGCTTCTTCATCAGTTGATTAAAAATATATTATGGAGTTATGGGTCTGCCTATTGACAGTTATATATTTATTTTGTGATTACAATTCCTTTAAATAAGGTGTACACTAACATCTTTTGTAACGGTGCACTCCCAACGGTGACAGATATACCCGGGCAGAAACTTGACATGAATCTGCTAGTGGGACTTACCATTATACCAGTGATGACGGCCACCCCTCTCCCGCAGTATGTATTGGGTACCATATCACCGTAGCCTATGGATAGGAATGTAATGGATACGATCCACATGGCATTGAGGATCTCACTGTTGTCTTTATCATGGTATCTGCGAAGAAAACAAAAATATAAATAATCATTTGTCACTATCTATAGATCGAGAGACTTCACTAAATATGCAAGTAGAAAAAAAACACCATAAAAAATAAACAACAACGAATCATAATTTTTTCTTAATTACATGTTATTTCCTTAACTGTGAAGAATAGGCTTAATATGCCCTGCTATGAGCATCTTTTTATGAGTAATAGAGAGAGCTGATCGATATATATTTTTTCTTTTTTTTTGTGTTCTCATTTCCTTTATTTTCCTTCCATAACGTGATTTTTTCTATTTGTTTTTTCCTGTTTCCTGGAGCATATTCCAGTCTGCTGATAATCTTCTATTTTTCAAGATATCTATTTCCGTGAGTATCCCACTCATAATATGAGATGTAATGATTATCTATTAGATTATCCACTTTATCACTTACAAATAACATGTTGCACAAAGAGTTTCACTCTAAAAAAATCACCAACAATTTGATTTTCAACTGATTAGAATCGTGCATGTATTGTAGGGGTTTGCTATTAATCTTTTTTTTCAGTTGCGTTTGATAATAACTTCTTTTTTAGCGTCAGACACAAGAATAGCACTTGCATTCTGAACACATTGCACCTAATTTTTGTATCTGAAGGGGAAGGGCGAAAGAGACTTTTCTCCACTGCACCGCACCGCGCGTTTTTATCGTCTGCAAAAGCAAGTTATGTTGTTCAACATGCATTCTTATCTTGCTCCTTGCATCAAAATAATCACAAGTTCCCCAATGTTCTCTGTTATAGATTTGTATGTCAGAAACCAATGAAAGCGCGGATTTGATACAGTCACGCGCCTGCACCTGTCTATACTCATCGATATTGAACCATGATGGCGAGACAAAGCACTCCATGTCTTCATTTTATCCTTACAGAACAGCAGAGGCGAGACAAAATGCAAGAAAAGAAAAAGAAAAGGACGAGAGATAAAATCGATGAAACTCGCTACACGTCGTCCAGAGCATCCAACGATCATCCTTTTCCGCCATCGCCATGCGAGATATAGGCGCGATAATAATGCGCCGAAATCTACCACGCTACATGCTATCAGAGGTAGATATTAAGCTACCGTATTTAATACACACACATAAACACATGTTATGTAAGAGTATGCAGGCAGAAAGATGAAGTGGTGAATGCGGTATGGAAGACTTCGTGTGTCTCTTTATTTTCCCCTTAGACCACAATGTAAAACAATTTACTATTAAATCAAAATAATTATAGCGGTGTTAAATCGAAGATAAAAAGTCTACATAGTATTCAATAGAAATGTGGGATAGACCTAACATGCCTGGCGGGTGTTTCATAAAGTTGTTCGTAAGTTAAGAGCGACTTTAAGAACGACTGGTGATCCTTTCTTGTAGTAAATGGTACACACCATTGCATGATTGGCGATGATTTAGCGCGCAAGAAAGGATCACCAGTCGTTCTTAAAGTCGCTCTTAACTTACGAACAGCTTTATGAAACGGCCCCCAGTTTCATCAAGACAGTGATCACTTCTTATGCTCCTGCCACACTTGCGAAACAGACTCGAGACCGACAAAAGCCATCATGCTTTTTTTTACAATGGCATACTATCGGTTGGTACGGGTTTCGTTGGTGTGACTGTAACAAAGCCTTTGACCCCGCTCCATCAAAGTAGCTGCTGAGCATAGCCTCACTGGTAAATAACGGTATGAAAATATCCAGGGGAAAAAACTGGCCTGAAAAAGGGCGGGCAATTCGAGATAAATTATATTTGTATTGATCTATACCTACAAGGCACGAGAGGATTCACAATGATTGGGGGAGAGGAGGGGGGGGGGGGGGGGGGGTGGGGTGACGGTATGGGGAGGGATGGAAGTATGCCATTTTCAACCAGACAAATATAAATATATCATGACTTTCTATCGTCAAATTGCTGTCATATCGCATCATGAATTATAAGTCACTTAACACCTACTTAATATAATTTTTTTTAATTTTTTAACATACTGTGTTATGTAATGGTTAGTAAAAGGGAGGATACACGGAGCGAAAAGGACGATTAAAGTATTATTGTTTTTTTTTGTTTGATTTTCATTCCGATTTCGATTTTTTACTTTAATTTCGAAATTTTCAAATTATTTATTAATTTATTTATCTATTTATTCATTATTTATTTGTATATATAAAATCACTTATTTATTCAATTACTTTCATTATTTGTTTCGATTTTTTAATATTTTTTTCGGGGGGGGGAGGGGGTGGGTAGGGGCGTGTTTACCTTTCACACACGTGCATGATCCAGCTGGCGAGGATCCAAAGAGTGATAGTTACTACAAGGAGAACTGTACCGGGACATATCGTCATCAGTGTTTTCATGACGAATCGAGTGTTGAAGTTAATTCGGTTGAGGGCGCCAATAGAACGCGATGAGGCGTCGGTGAATAACTTACTGTGTAATAACATAACTCTGTCGGAAGAGAAAAAAAATGGAAGGTATTGGGTATGTAAGAGTTATGTAACAAAATGGTATATGATATTGATTAATCAAAATAAAAAAAACATATAATTCGACCATACTCGTATAATAATCATATTGGTTTTGAAGTGACAATTAGGTAAATTCTTCATCGTATGAAAGGTTGTGCTTTATAAATAGAGAGTTCCCTGATTTGGCAGTTTGAAAGTAAAAGACGGCACTTACAAAATAATGCATGTTTGAGAAATAGACAAATAGTAAATCAATTAATGTATGCTATAATCGTTTTGTAAAGCGCTTAGAAACACTATGTATTAAGCGCTATATAAATGCAATGTATTGTTATTATTTAGAATGTAAAAAAAACCCAAAGTAACAACGAGACGCGGGTATCATAATTATTTTCATCAAAAATATCATTATGCATCAGTAGTGTTGGAGTGTTAGACACGGGGCGATCTTTTAATTATTTTATCATTATCATCATTTAATCATACACATACTGTAGCTAAAAAGCTGAAATGTATTGTGTATTTACATGCAGAGGTATAACATTTTCACAATAACATGCAACATAAAACAATGTAATAATGATAAAACTAATGGTACATTAAGAAAAATCACGTATACACAATGAAATTATAGTGAAAATATGCAGTTCACGAGTTATTAAGGAGATTGATAAAATAAGGTATTGAATTGTGTTTAAATCGGGTAGTCCTGCATATTGTATTGCATATACTTTTGTTCACTGCGTAAGGTCATGCCAACAGCTATTACAGGAGTCGGACGAAGACATTTTAATTCTGGTCATTGTCTTAAATGGACTTCTAAAGAACCATGGATAGATGATTTGAAAGTTACCTGCAAATTAGATAGAGGCGTAAAAACATGGGTATGGATAGGAAAATATCGACGTCGGCCTCGGCCTCGCGTTCTTCGTGAGTGAAGGCCCATTGTGTAACCCAAGTAAAGGTATAATGACCAGGAATAGGGTGAACTGCGCAGATGACCAGCTCCGCTGTGATTAGGGCGACCCGCGACCACGTCATTGCTATCCGCCATTCGTCTGCACAGTTATCTACCAGAAAAAGCTGTATGTGAGAAAATGAGAGAAAAGAAAAATAGAAAACAGATAATAAAATGGATGAATGAATTTGATTTGATCATTGTAAAACATCAAACCCGAAGTGCGAACCATGAACCCGCTAGCTACATGTAAATAATATTAATAATAATAAAAAAGCAGTTACCCTTTATAGTTTATGTGAAATTTCCTCGAACAGACATTATATTGTATTTGATTTATGGGAAATAATGGAACTTCATACGAACATGGTAATGTAGTTGCACAAATCATTAAAACATATTTATTTTCAAAAGTGTAAATATCTTTCTTTTAAAGGACATTTATCATTTTTATTATCCCGAACATAATGAAATCTATAATTGGCAAAGCTTGTATAGCTTTACATTATTTCATGTAGAACTATTTAGGGAACCGAGTGTGTGATTTATGACATACACATTACATTGTCGTGCTTCAGTAATAACCATTAAAATATTTTTAGTATTGCAACTCAGAAAGCAGCGGACGATAATTGCTGCCAGGAAATGGAATTCAATTCCATTTGTAATATTGTTAGTGTACGGAAAATCAAGGTATTGTAAAGTTATACGCCGTCAAAGATTCAACGCTGCTGTGTTAAGTTTCACAGTATTGCGAACTAATTACCACGTTCCCTCCGCCGTGACGACTGCCAATTACCAGCTGAGGTCTAACTATTATGCAAACCTGTTACATCACTGACAATAATAAATCTATATTTAGGTATCAATTTGAGAAACGTGAGAACTTCTTTCTTATTCATGTGTTACGATAGCCTATTCTGTCTATCTGCCCCCCCTCTCTCTCTCTCTCTCTTACCACATTCCTCCCTGTCCATGGACCGCCTTTCTCCCTCTCTGCTTGTGTCTGTCCTTGTCTTTCTCTCTCTCATATTCGCTGAGATAATGCAGTGATTATAGGAGCTGATATTTATGTCGAGAGGGCATGTCTAGATGAACGTCATTATAGGTTGTCCGCGAATTATTACCGTCATAATTATCATTCTCACGGGGGACATATCGCCTGCCGCCTATCCAGCTCAAAATCTTTCCATTTTGACATTATGTATCCTACGCCTCGGGTATAACTTCAACGCTGGAGCGGGAAACCAAGTACTGGCGTAGCCATAGCTAGGGGAGCGCATGAAGCAAGATGTCCCTCTTAAGAAAAAATGGGGAATAAGGGGGGAAGATATATGAAGGTGAGTGTGAAAACAAAAACAGATCAGAGAATCAGACAATTCCATCTAGACCTGTTACACCAAATCTAGGACCTTCGTGATTTTGAATATTCGACCATAAGTGTAATCGCGTCGCCTATCATAATTTCGTACACGTCGTTGATGCACCACACGCAATGGACAGGATATGGTTCTAATTTATAGTTTTGATGCATATCTACTAATTCTATCAAGACGAGAACATTCTTTTCCTCGCTGGATACCACCAAAATCATTGTCTCAAACACACAATAGAACCCTTGTCAGTGCAAGGTATCGGACTGAAATAACGCTACGTAATTCTTTTTATGGCTCAGAAAGCTTATACCAACGACTGATAGAAAAATACAAACTCGTGTCTCTACTTGTGAATAATCCTTAAAAGGCATAGACCAATCACATATGTTCTCTTCATCTTTGTATTCATTTTCATAGCCTAATCAGGGCTCCGTAACACGAAGGTTAAAGATTAATCGTACGTTTGATTATCACGATTGACTGTACATTGCGTTCAATGCAATTAATGTTCTACGATGCTTGTTAAGCTTTGTGTTACGGGTCCCTGAATAAAAGTGCGGCATTGACCTCATAACTGTATTCCTTTTCTGCTATCATAGCACAAAGAAAAATTGTGAGACAACATATGGGTGTCAAACTGATTCCGATTTTGACCCGAAGGTCAAAAAGTATATTGTGTGTGAACCTAGTAGTCCATTTCAAACAGAGCATGCACCCTAACAGAGATGCAATTTTTTTTCTTTACCGTCTGTTTTTTTTTCAGAGCAGAAGGTCGCGCGAAGAAAGAAATAAAGCGAACCGCCAAACATTGCAATGTCCTTGTATTTTAATAAAGTCAAATGTTATCAAAACAAAGAAATACCCAGTCTTGTCAGTTTTTGGTCCACTATGAATGCTGACATCAATATCCCATCTTGAATACCCTAGACACGATCTATAACTCTTGTACCTGTGCTACTTCGAAGAAATCCGCTATTTCTTCGTTTTTTTTCCTTCCTGCTTTTTTCAGGTCAGTGTAATTTCGGATGAGAATAATATTGGAAAGGTCCAAACGACAGGCGTATCGAATAAAGATGCCCCGCAGCATCCGTTGTCATGGATACCGTGACGCGATGCTGACAATATCCCATCTCTAGTGACTTTTTGTCCTTAATGGGACAAGCTAAGATAAGTTAAAAAGAAAAGTTGAGAGAAAGGGGGAAAGGGATTAAATGGAAGATTACGAGGGCTTGATAAAACGTATCAAAACTATGGACTCCCACTTGTCTACAGATAACAGCTCCCTTTATCGCAGTTTGTTGTTTAGTCTAGAACAATGTGGGGGAGGGGGGAAGTTTGGTTACCTGTATGACATCTTAATAGTTAAAGCTAAATGAACGTAGTTGCAGTAAAACACTGATTTCGTGAGAAAGTCTGTAAAACCAAAGTAAAGTATTGATATATCATCGTGGATCTAGATCTGGTACAGTTACATAAACTGGACTTTGTGGAATCATAATATCTAGCTAAAAAACGATCACACTGAAGATCGCCAACACAGATAGGCACACGTGGGACAGTGTATTATTATTACCGGAATAAAGACCCGACGGAAGTAACCGAATCCGCGGTTATTTTGCTCATTTCTCAGCAATTACACAATTTCTTCCAGAATCCTTTGGCACACATTATTTATTCATACAAACATACACTTTGGTGATCATTACATTAAATTCTGTAAAAAGTCATTTTGAGATCGTTCCCACAACTGGAATTTATCTTTAAGAAAAAAATATAGAAAAGTTGGGGTTCAACAAACATAACGGTCGACAGTTTTCAGATCTGGGGCCCGTTTCATAAAGGACTTTCAACTGTTGCAACTTTGCCATAATGGCAACTACCATGGTAACAGGGCTCAGCAGCCAATCAGAAACAAGGTTACCATGGTTGTTGCCATAGTGGCAAAGTTACAATAGTTGCAAGTCCTTTATGAGACGGGCCCCTGGTCTTCAACATGGGACAACCCATGCATGCACCCCCCCCCAAATAAACCCTCCATACTCGTCCGTCGTCATGAAGAAAGCGGGTGGAGGTGGATTTTCCTATATTTTTTCTGCAAGGTGTATACATCTTTAATTGTATCTTGATTGAAGTACCTTTCTACGAATCACGAATAGGTAATTAACTTATCAATAAAATCGTTTGCAAAATATGAGTCTTCGAAAGTAATATCTCCACCGCAAATCGGGTAATTGTGTAAACCATGACGTGAAATCATTATTGATTGTCAAATATACTGCTTCAATATGGAAGGTTAGTTTCCATTATTAAAGTATGGGAGAAAGAGAGAGAGAGAGAGAGGGAGAGAGGGAAGAGGGATAGAGGAAGAAAAAGCACTGGCACAGCCACGCAAAAGTGACCATGAAAATATTGTAAATAAGGAAAGAAAACAAAGGAAAAGAATGAAATTTGACTTTTTTATCAACATTATGTCAAAACCTACCATTGTTTATTCGCTCGCATCTCTTTAGAATCTTTGCTTTATCCGCCATATCCACTCCCACAGCATTTTTGCTCATATTACGCCACAGAGAGAGAGAGAGAGGATGAGAGGAAGGGGGGGGGGATGGAGGCATCTCTTCATCAATCTCACCATATATGATCACAACCCCACATGGAAGCTTTATTAAATTATTGTAGGAACATGAACCTTCGACCGACCCACACATTTCGATTTCTCATCCGCGTTGAAATCTAGAACGCTCGATAATATGTTTTCGAGGGAGAAAAAGATAAAATGGATAGAGAGAGAGAAAGATAAAGAAAGAGGTAAAGGGGATGAGGAAGAGACAGGGAAATGGTAAATATTTAGGGCAAGAGAGAAAAACAATTCCTTACGTGAAAGGAAAATACCCTAAAAACCATACATTTCAGGTAACATTAATCGCAAAATTAACAAACTTTCATCTCATATATCATTATTCATTTCCCTCCCTGCCCTTATCCCAAAATAATTTTTTTTTATGTGAAAAAAAAACAAAGTTGGAGCAAATGTGAAGCACGGATGTCTTGTTATTTACACCCTAAACATCTTGAAGGAAGCTAAGTGTGTCAATGAAGCATCATAATACTACATAAAACATACAATAAAACAAGTATAGGGTGTAAATGCAGTATAGAACCGAGTCAAGAAAGCACTTACGGTAATGGTTTTTTAGTTCCATGTCAAAAAAAAGTCGTATTCAGTATTCCCTTACAACATGATGTAAGATGAGGTGACTAAAGGAGTGGAAACACTGTGAGTATGCGTGTGCATTAGTGTTTTTATCATTCTTATTTTATATTTAGCGAATTTGACGCTACATACCATCTTAGGCAGTAAGGGCAAGCCAATCGTAATATGTGCCAGTTAATTCAGCGTGTACCAAATGTATCAATAACACGGTAAAAACTCTATTTTTTTTAATTACAACGCTGTTTACTCTATAAACCTTCACTGTAAAAACGGCGGTGTTAAAACTGACACCAGTTGGTGTTAATAGAGGACCACACCCTGCGGTGTTAAAATTACACCCTAGAGATTGAACATAACACCAAAGAGTGTAAATGTAACAACCAAAGGTGTTGTAATAACACCTATAGGTGTAAAACTAACACCATCAATTTAACACCGGTGTAAAATAACTGGTGTGGTCATCTATGTACACCAGTTAACACCACAGTTTTGCTGTGTTACAGTAGTTGTTTAAGCGATTTAAAGAAGTGTATAAATTCTTAAACAACCAAGTTTAATTATTAATATTTATTTTTCAACACATTTAGCATAGTTGTAAATTATCAAAAACTTGCTTTCTTGACAGATTATGATTATTTTCCTTCAATATGTATTTTGAGTTGATGTATTTGCATTTAAGTTGATGACCTACTCATTTATGTTAAGTATGTGCATATGTGGGTGGATGTGACTGTGTGTGTGTGTATATATGTGTGTTTGTAATAGTTTTCCATTCTATTTTTAGCATCTTAACCTTACTATATTTTTTTTCTCTCCTTTTGTATCTTGTAGATCAGTATATCCTATGTTTTATGTTAATAATCATAGGTATTTCAGGGCCCTACTCACAAGCTTTGCCTTTTAAAGGGGTCCTAAAACCAATTCGTCTAAGCTATAATCTAATTGATGTATGTTTATGTACTCATTTACGTTGTATGTATATCTATTATGATTATGATGTGATATTTTTGGTTTTGAATAAATAAACTTGAACTTGAACTTGATTAAAAGGGTTAAGTAATTACTATAAGGTTCACATAGTAAAGAAAGTTTTTACTGTGTATAACCCAATATGTGAAATCCACTTGACAAAAATGAACAAGAGACATGAGAGAGGTCAATTGGCGATCCTAGAAAATGCTGAAGGCAGAGTGAGACTACTTTTTTTTGGTTGAAATGTGTAAGCATTCGAGTGGTATTAAGCACCTGTCTCTATATTATAGGTCTCTATCAGACCACGAAGCTTCCAATCGGAAAGAAGAAAAAAATGGTCCTATGTAGTTCGGATTTTGACAATGGTCTCTGACCTTGGTCTCTCATCACACGATATACCAGTATAGAAGGCATGTATGGATGTCTACGTCAATTTTTTTTTAATTTATTTTATTTTTTATTTTTTAAGAGAGTGGGTGTGCTTAGCATGCGCTTCCGTGTCTCTGATAATGGTGCTGAACCAGATCCACCTATAAACAGAAATTAACTAATCTGGTTCTAAAATAGTGTATACTATAAGCCCAAACACTCTTTATAGCTTGGCTCTTGGAGGCATAACAATAGTATCCTATACGAATTCTACAGTCTGAAAGTGTGGAAATACAAACAGACCTTAGGTAAGGTTATTAAAAAAAAATGACATTAGAGCATTGATTTAATATTTCATATAAGAAATGGATTGAGATTATACAATGTTACCGCGTATACATGAATGCAGAGAAGTTTGGTATGGACGATAGGTTCTGGTTTATGGATAAACTTAAACTCTTCAATGGCTATTTTTAAACATTGTTCACATATTGTTGTCATCAGTGTTTGTTATCTCAAAATGTCACAAAATCTATGTAGTTTTTTCTTTCCTTGAGGAAAAGTCACTTCGTTTACTTGTACGAAAAAAAATTGTATAAGCTAATCATAACTCCATAGTCATTCCGCCATCATCCACACACTATTCCCTCGTCACCCAATTATTGAGCTTGTACGTATTGTAAGGAAATGTCAAATATGAAAATACGGGACGGAGATGTCCTTAGATAGTGTCAAAGATAACAATGAATGGATGAGACAGATGGAAAAATGGTGAAAAGGAGACTTCGTATGATTTTTTTCTCGTTTAATAATAGTAGAAGAGGTGTGAAAAAATATCGACCAACGAACACTTTTTGAGATTTCTCACTGCTCATGGAAATTACACACACCATGTACCAGCATAATACTTGATCGCAATGCGGGTATCAAGTGCATGTGATTGCACGCGATTTAGGTTCATACACACTGTTAGAAAAACAGAAGATTTAACAGAAGACAAATAAAAAAAAAACAGATTTGACAGAAAGAAGTAATCAAATCATTCTGTTAATTGTTAAAACAGGAAAGATTTTATACAATCTTTATAGAATTTTACAGAACAGGTCTGTTTTAAAAAGGGGTAAACATTTTTATTACTATAAATATGTAAAGTTAAATGCACCCAATATCTATTTTCTGTAATTCTACACGCATGCATGTAAGATTACACGGTGCAGTAAGATTACAGGTGTTCTCGAGACTCTGCTGCAGAATGTTTTTGTTTTTAAGTAAAATTTTCTAACAGTGTACATTATTAGTGCAGAGTCTACAATATGAATATGATTATGAAAAATAATTCAAAGACTTAAGAGGATACTCACAAATGAACGTACGCAACAGAACAGACGAGGGCCCCCCAAAAAACGTACTGTTTTGGTTTATCGACAGAAATCAATATCAAGTATGCAGCAGTCCTTTCGACTGAATATGAAATGTTGCTATTTTAAGATGAAATGAACTCTTCAATAACGATAAATTATCTCTTTTAGACGAGTATGACATTTGCAAAAATGGCTTCCCATCTCCAAAATGGGTGTATAAGTGTTTTGTTTTGTACTATGTATGCAAAATGTTATTCGTTGACATTATCATGGTCATAGAATGCTTGGCGTATTGATATGTTTTTGTCGTCTCCGACGTTATAGATCAGGGTGTGTGGGAGAGGGTGGGTGTTTAAGGGTGTGTGTGTGTGGGGGTGTAGGTGTATGTGCTTGTGCCTTGCAGATCTGGGGCCCGTAACACACAGGTTATCAATCATCGTAGAATAATTTAGTTTTAATGCAATAATGATCGTCTTTGGAAACTAACCCACGGTGTCTTCAAACTCTTTCGACACTTTTCAGGGATGTTCGTCGGTCAGACCAAGGGTAACGGATATATTATTATACTGTGTGTTTCCCCCCTCTCTGACTGCATCCTTCTGTCTTTTTAATCCATCTCATTTTCTCCGTTCTCTCCGCCCGGTTATCGCTCGAATGGGAAAGAGTTTAATTTTCATTTCCCCTTTGATCGTGCGAGAATATATGATCGAAGATTTGTTATATTTGTCAAATTTGATTCACAGTTTTACACCAATTTAACTAATTAGTTTTACTTTATCTCAATTTGGTATTGATTTCGACGTATGTATGTGTGTTAGTAAGGGTGTGTGTGCGGGTGTGCTGGTACGTGTGTTACGTACGTATATAGTATAGGTAATTAGGTTTGATGTCTATGCAATATTCTTATGAAATGAAAGATGAATATCGGGGTTTTATTAACCACTGTTTCTCAACTTTCATATTCCTGCCATGACAATATTATGTACGAACGAAGCATACCCACAAATGAATCGATTTTCTTTTTCTCGGTTTGCTTTGCGGAGTATTATTTTGTTTTGTTTCAGGAGCAATCTATCACTGCCTCGATTCCATCTCACTAGGGAAGCATTCCGCCATCTTATGATCCCTTCAATCAATTTGTCAAAGAAAATAGAAAATGGTGAGATAGCCACTGCCATCTGCCGGGTAGTCTCATGCGTTCGTCGACCTCAAATCACGTAGAATACTGTTAGATAATGAATTGTAGATTGAGAAGTAAAAGGAAGATGAAATAGAAAGAGAGAGAGAGTGTGAGTGTGAAAGACAGAGAGAAATAGAAAGAAAGAGCTTGGTGTTCATTGTTTGGGTGTGTGTGAGACTGTGCGTGTTACCGTACATGTGTGAGGAGAGATAAAGAGCGCGCATGTGCGCAGATAGATGTCTGAAATGACTGATGAATAACGAGGAAGTTGAAGAATTTATGGGATAAAACATTTATGGTAACGTGAATAGAAAATACGTACACTACGTGGCATAAAACATTAAAAAAACAGAGCTCCATCTTCTTACAACATTGAACAAATAATTTTGCCCCATCTTCACATACAAAAATACACACACAAAAACACGTCATTATTTTTGTTTCCTTGTCATTTCATGTAATGCTCATATTAATACGCTGCCCCTCTTTAAATACTTTCTACTCACGAAATGTGTTTCTCTTCTTTCTTTCTTACTTTTTTTGTAAAAAGTTCCCGCATCCTTTGTTCGATTATCGTTCAATTCCTTCTTCTAAGCACAACTTCGTCTATACCAATTTCCATTTTCGCATTTGCGCTCAGTTCAAAATGTCATATTGTTTTGCAGCTCAGAGAAGTAGCCAAAAACCATCCATGATACATTTCGTAATAATTATGTCCCTATTCCACACATTCTACAGTCCTTCGCTACTCTACTTCATTCCCTCATAACTACAATATGTTTGTGGTTTGTTTTACGAGACGCTATATAGTATAACATGGCTAAGGCCTACTAAAGACGAAATCAAGGCGACTCAGTCCACCTGGGAATATTTTTACCCGTGTTTGAGAAATTCACCCAAATTATCTACCACATTATTCCACACGTTGCAGAAACTTTATATTCCAGTCTGCTTTAATACGAGCTGATAACTAATTTCATTTTAAACTGTCAAGTGGGGATAGAATACAAAGTGCCTCAATCTCATATAGGATTGCAGTATTTAAAGGAAGTATGTCAACCAGTGGCGTACCTGGGATTTTTCACAGGGGGGGGGGGCAAAACCGTCCGCCAAAAAAATTAACAAGCAAAAAAAAAAAAAAAAAAGTCTTCAATCACAAATGAAGAATTTCGTACCAGAAAAAAAATTGACAAGCAAAAAAAAAAAAAAAAAAGGTCTTCAAGCTCGTCAGGGGGGAGGGGGGGGGGCAGGGATACGTCCTTTGCATGGGTTGTGGCTCGTCAGGGGGGGCAGACTGCCCCCTCTGCCCCCCCCCCCCCCCCCCCCGTAGGTACGCTAGTGATATCAACACGTAACCTGCCTACTGGACTACGGGTTAGCGACTAGACCCGAACACACGAGCGTTACCATTGTACAAGCTATATCAGTTTGGTTAACCTGTGTTCGGAAGTTCGAAACTATCCATCCGATCTTGTCTACATGCTTCACAGTGACACATTTCCTTTAAAAATAAATTGCACATGACTGTCATAAAGTGTCGAATGGGTCGGAATATTATATCTGTGTACAAAGATTATCGTAGAAATTTCCCAATAGAAACATAAGACCGATAAAAAGCTATAAGAATGCGACTATGAGGCTCCCCATGTTGGTAATTCCTATTTTCCTAGATATTTGAGCATTTGACGAATTGCATTACCACTACAATACCGGAACGAACAAAAAGAAGAAGAACAGATTGTGAGTCGTGAATGTTGAAAAAATAATTAGACTATAGTATGTCCAAAGAGCCTCAACCTATTATTGGGACCACCTCCCCCCAGTAGTCTCAAATTCGATTACAATGCGGCGGATGATCATATCTTAAGGTGTTTTTTGTGAATTAAACCACTACTGTGGGATAAGAATGTCGCCTAAAATTATAAATTCATAAATTCTATAATTTTGAAGTTTGATTTTATGATAGTTCTCCACTTAGTATCGAAATATAGACTTTGGTAATGATAATGTAAGATGGAGAATGGACTTAACCTTAAAATGATATGGTCCAGTCGTTTTAAGAAAGAAGAATGCCTTTGAAATACACCGCAGAACGCGATACAAACAAACTACTTTGATATATACATATACATAATGGGTACGCCCCTCCTACTCATGACTCAAAGTGCGCTACACTTTCAATATGAAGTTCTCCCTCCTACGAAATAAACAAGCAACAAGCTTGAGTGTATGTATGCGAGTATGTCAAAACGCCTGGGGACCCGAGTCTATTAGACCCTGCGGACAAGAGGTCACAGCATGTACATTTTTTGGGGTTGGTATGAGAAGAATGCCGGCACGCAGAGAGAGGGAGAGAGAGAGAGAGAGAGAGAGGGAAATAGAGGGAAACAAAGTGGATGTGTGCGAGGGTGTGTGTGTGTCATTAGCATTGGTCTAATATGAGGGAGGGGGCACCCCTTATTGAAAAAAAAATATATATATACCCAGATATGCATTTAGGCAGAGAATAATTTAATATTGTCATACACACAACTTTTACAGTTCCAGGGTGTGGATATTTGAATTTAGATTGGGCTTTATTTTCTCCTCCACTTTTAAAAGAAGAAAGGAAAACAAATACACGAGACATGATGAAAATGAAATCTAACTGCTTTTGCACTGTAACGCATTCAACAAAAATGTGACTGATTATGTGACTTATATTAACCATTTCATCGACATTGCGATCCCTTTTGTCGAATTCCGGTTATCCTAACTTACCCAAGCTTCTTCTTCTTCAAGAACCGGATATTGCTATTCAAAGAAACCGTGTATCCATAGGGAATAATACAGCTTCGCTTCCTCAAATCTGAGCGCCTTGCTCACACTCGCCCGAGGATAGCTACCCTTTGGTGAGTGGGTGTAGGGCGGGGTGAGTGCACAGGTATTGATAACAGGTAACTCGGTGGTAAACTTCTGGAACACAGTTTAATGGTTGTAATGGATGTGGTGATTAAAAGAGAAAAAAGAATCTAAAATTGTTTAAAAAAAAATAAAAAAAAAATCATTTATTCAAGTTCACTGTCCTAGCGCAAATGTTTAAAATAAGAGACATCGTATCATCGTCAAACGGGAAACGAAAGGATTTTTATAGAGTTTGAGTGTTATAAATCTTTTGCCTATATACCCTCATTAAATTCATTAAAACAAGGATGATTACGGTCTTGAAAAGAGCTAGACGCACATTCACTGCAATTAGACAGCACACGATAAGTTAAAAATTAATTACAAGTACAAAACGTACAAAATATTGTAGAGCAGAAATTTTCATCACAGGAAGACGTAAAATGATACACGACTATAAAAACAGGGACATGAGGAATTCTAAGAAGACTATAGAAATACATTTTGAATAATTAATGAGTTCATCGTTACCGAAGAGAGATGGTTTTCGTCTTGGACAAAATAGACGTATTATGTTCTTAAATAAACCCATAAAACTGTACCTCTGTTGAAAAGATGACAATTCAAGTAAAACAGGGCTAAAATCCTTCTTTCAATTCATGTTTTTCCCCCTTTTTAGGTAAAGTAATAAAGACTATTGACATAATGGCTCTCAGATGAGTGGCGACCACTCTCCAAACCATATAGATTGAGAGTTATAACAATAATGTAACGTAAAAGCCTACTGATTCATATTGGTATAAATAGGTCCGAGTGTTATTCGATTGTTCGTCAAAAAAGTTACTCGTTCGTCTGAAGATGTAGAGATACTTTATCACTTGTATGAGGCTGACAGAGAGGGCGCTCGTATATTTGTGCCCATTATTGCCATCCGGTAGATCTTGATTTGCATTTTTTCCCCTATTTTCCAGCATACTTCCTTACAATTTAACACAAACTATTGTTATACTGAGTTGTATCCATATTCTATCAGTACCTATATCAATACGTGTTTGCAATTTTGAATTATCTAAACTGATTGCCAAATATTCTACAGAGTTGTTAATTGATAGAGAAATCATATAAATAGCAAATCTGAAATCTAATGCAAGGAAAAACAGGGCATCCAGTGACTGAAGATCCTGTAAGCAAGGTCTTACCCTCTGGTTACCTATTCCTAGATGTAATCAGCGCATCGAGAAACTATAAAAACTACCAATGTAATTATATTGGAAAACTGGTTCAGGTAGCCCTAATATTGCCTATTTCATTAAAAATGGAAGAGTTTATTCTCTAAAGAGACATTCGCATTAGGATGGCATCAGAAATGGTTATCCTTGCTCGGGGCTACGGGTTATTAGACATCGAGGGAGTAAGAGAAATAACGAGAAAGTCACTGTGGAATAGTTAAGTTGAGGAGGAGGGGAGAAAAGAAGATGGACAGAGCGATGCGGTGGAGAGAGATCAGTATTAAAAGGAGGAGAAGATTCAACGGCCGAGGGGGGGGGGGGGGGGGCGCTCAGCCAGAGGAGGTAGTTTATGAAGTTGGGAGAAATAGACGTAGTATGATTGTGAGAGGAGATTGGGATAAAAAATGAACAGAGAGGAAGAGAAGGAGAGGAAGACAAACAGATAGAGGCGGGCGAAAAGAAGGAGAGAAAGAGGTGGAAGCGGACGAGTAGAAACGAAGAAGAATGAAGAGAACAGAAGAACGATAATGCTGATTATGAGGGCCCTGGATAAAGATAGGGACCAAAAGCAAGGGTGGATGCATATACAATAAAGGAAAACAAAGATCATAGAGCCGAAAAATAATAATTGAAAAAAAAAATTATGAAAGGGGGGGGGGGGACACAAGATAGACAGGATTAAGATACAAAAGGAACATCTTACAATATCTTTTTACAACATATCGATTTTGTAACCAGTAAGGGCGTTTGTATCACTTTCACCAATAAACATAATAATTATGATGCAGTTATCAATAATATTACAGAATCAATGTTATCATTAATCCAAGGATACATTAAAACCAGGGATAATTGCAATGCGTTGTCAATTCAACTTAATGTGGACGGTTGACTGGACCCAGTATGAACGACGTCATGAATTTTACAAGAAACGAATCGGCGGCTGGAAGGTGGGGGGGGGGGGTGAGTATTACCCCTACCAGCTCCTAAAATAGGATGCACGCTTAGGCACAGGAAGAAGCCATTATAAAAAGACACAGGTGAGAGCGCATCCATCATTTCTCCTGTTTGACCTTTTTAACATGTCTAGCGACACAGCCCATGTGCTGCCACACGCTTCACGGTCTACTTATCCCTCGCCCATACATCATACCGAAAAACACAGGCAGCAAATTATACAGAAACCAACCTAATTAGAGCAAAGAAACTGGTGAAAAGGTCGCTGATTTGAGAAATATAATGCAAACCCCCTTTTTCTGTACAGATGCGCTGAATGTCTGGGCAAAAATTCTAGATTCGACTTCGCTTCCATTTTTTAAGCGAAATTCTAATAAATCTTTGTTTGTATTTCCTTCTAGTAGGACTATCTGTTTTTTTCTTAATTCTTGGTGAGATGTGACGACATAGAAGTCATCTAGAAAAAAGGGTATTGATTATAGTATAAATTGTAAAATAATGTTATCAGTATCGATGCTGATGACGAAGACACCATAGCAACACTAACAATTCCAATAGTATAATATGAGGAAAGGGTTTGATTCATCACTTATTTTTTTCATTAAAAAAAGTTCTTCCTCAATACCGTCTTCTGTATATCAAAATAGTCCTTTAATTTAGAGTATTTTATTCACAATGGAATAACCCGACAACAGATACCAACTACCACACTTTTATTCAAATAATGTCATCTTCAGAACCGAACATTACGCGAAACTCAAATTTCTATCATAGATATATTAATTCTAAGAACATGGCTGAGGTCCCGAGACTATACAAATTATTTACAGAAAACTCTATAAAATGCATCTAGTTCCGGGCTGTGTGTAAATGATATCAACCTTAATCACGTACTTGTGAGACAAGTATGATTCATGGGATTTTTACTACCGTGCGAACTAGCGTACAATTAACACGGTTGGGTGGCATAAATACGCCTACGTTAATAAGCAGATTCAGAGAGATAAAAGAAAAAAAGAGTATACCAGTAAAAGCCAGTATTCTAAAAGAGCAAAGACCTTCTGCGTTTATGGAAAATGAAATATATTTCGCGGGTAAATGTACTTAAGAAGCCAAGCTAACCTTTAGAGAAGACATATCAGGTGCATGGAATGTGACTTTTGAAACAAATAGGAAGGCTATTAACATATAAATGAATATGAAATAGAACTAAAGCAACGTTTGTCTTCAGAAGAAAAAGACAAATTACTGTACGGGATGTGAACGAAATGTCTTTTGAAAAATCTTTTTTGAATAAGAAGAAGAAGAATAAGAAGACGAAGAAGAAGAGGAAAAGGAAGAAGAAGAAAGAAGAAGAGGAAGAAGAAGAAGAAGAAAGAAGAAGAAGAAAGAAGAAGCAGAAGAAGAAGAAGAAGAAAGAAGAAGAAGAAAGAAGAAGGTGAAGAAGAAGAAGAAGAAAATACAAAGATGATTAAAAAGGAGAAAGAGAACAAAAGAGCTACAACAAAATAATTTTCTTAGAAAGGCATTAAAGAAAACTCAAGACAAGCATGAGAATATCCAACTTCAGAGAAGGGAAAAGCAGCGTGAGAAGAGACAGTGAAGAAAAGGACAATCCTACTCGCCTGGTAAGGATGACGCCATGCATCCCTAGCACAAACACCGGGCTTTATTCGATGAGCTAAGTTCCATTGAAAGCAATGTAACCTTGACCCAATAGTCCCAGGAATAGAGATACACTGTGTGTTTACATTGATAGCCAACGAGAGCGAAGGGTTAGTGGAGACGGGAAGAAAGGAGCAAGAAAGACAACAATTTGGTCATCATTCTGGAAGCCATAAATGAAAAAAAAAATATCCTCCATATAAATCAGTGAAGTATTTTGGCAATTAAGTTTATTATTGTTTATGATTTTTTTAATGTCATAAAGGTTGTATCAGAAATTCATAAAGTGACAAAAAACATTGATGAGAAAACAAACGCCTTTGAGCTCTTTCATTGGTCAAGAATGAGAAATGTGTATAAATGATAAGAGAGAGAGAGAGAGAGGGGGGGGGGGGTAAGGTGGATATAGAGAAGGATTGCGAAGGGAGGCGACGATTTCAAGAAACAAATCAAGAGGATAATCTTAAGGGGTGAGAGATAAGGTGGGATAGATAGACAAAGAGAGAAAGAGTGAGCTCCAAAAATAAAGGCAAAGATAGAGGGAAAGAAATATAGAAAGGCAGAGAAGGAAAAATGATAAAAAATGATAAAAAGAGAGGGGTAGTACGAACGTTGGGACAACACGTACAGCCTTTAAGAGGCGAGTGCTGGGTGATTAAAAACACGCGGTCCATCCATCGGATTATCATTATCATCGGCTTTCAAGCTCATCCGATGCGACCGACGGATCGATTGCCGGTCCCACCATTGACGTCATATGTGCCGTTCCCAGGCACCCCGGTCACATTGATTGGTGACGTCATCGTTACTTGTAACAGCAAGCGGGGCCCCCGCAATTTTTTATCACGGCACTGGAAAGGAGGAATTGCTGTGTAGACGTGTATAGTTTGTTGATGTGTGCTTTCGAAACAACTCGACAAGGGAGACGTATAATACAGAATCCTGCCAAGCTAACGATTAAGCGTCAATCACAGAGGCTATAATGAGGTCTAAACAAATTTACTGAACTCTTCCTACAGCCATAGTCTCATTTATGGAAACTGACGTATGTATTATAGATTAAAACATCCCCATAAGTCTAGAGCATGGCAACGAGGCTTTCTTTCTCTCTCAGTTACACTCTTCCGAAAAATATTCTCAACCGATTTTAGCATGAGGGGAAAAAATGAGAGCCTATAAATTTTGGCCTCCAAAGTAACTTTATTTTGGATGAAATCGTTGCACCTGCCGTGGAATGAATCAACAATATCAAGCGAAGACGCCACGGAAGCGAACTAGCTGCCTCTTTGAATCCTCATTGTGACGTCATTCATCAAGGTCGTGGGATTAAAGGGATGCTTACTAAAGATCACCACGTCCTTGTCATGACTTTGTGAGAAAGTAGCATGTCACAGTAAAGGAGAGCAGTACCGCTCGAAGTCATAGAGAATTATATTCAGATATGGAAATAATCGGATTTTCGTAAGGTGACACGAGCGTAGATGCGTGAGCCTATAGAGCGAAGTCAGAAAAAAATGAGAGCAAACATAACCTCGAGATCTAAGTCCCTTGTTTTTCTACATGAATGGATTTGAAAGAGGTGGAATCTTGCATAATAATTTCCATGAGATACTCAAGAATTTATTCGAGAAAATGAAAACCTCTCAAATGTCACCTAGGTCTAAAAATATCTACATGTACATTGTGCTTCTTTCTTTACGAATTAATATCTATAATACGTTCATACGTCGGTAAATTGTTTGAATACTCATTACAGAATATACGTTTTCTCTAAACCCTGACCAAATACAATGAGCTTAGTAGTAACTAATAATCCTGTTCAAAGTCATAGTGCTTAGCAGTATACATACCTACCTGAAGATGCTATCGTGAGGTCAACTTCTCAACAGTGGAAGTTTAAAAATTCAAACAAAACAAGATAGAAGAGCATATAAGAATACGAAACAACTGTCGTTCAATCTTGAAGATGAACCCGAATATGGTGGAATCTGTCGTGTTACAAAGCTATTCGTTGATGAAGTATCGTGAGCTTGATATGACGTCGTCTCTTAAATACCCCCCTTGACAGCTGAGGGCATGTCAAACAGTCGGTTTCTGAACATTTATCTTTTTTGTAATTTGCCCTTTCTGTCTCTCTTGTAGTCCTCCAATTCGAGTGTCCCACGAGATGTATTTAATCAGACGGTCCTCGACTGACTGGCTGACGCATAGACTCCTTCCTCCATAAAGTGACCTTATTTCCCATTCTTTTCTGTAGAAGCATCCTTGCAATACTATGCGCATTGCGCTTTTTCATATATAAGGTTGCACGATAAGAAGATGGTTTATTGAATATGGGGGTTGTAGATCCCCAAGAATGAAATTTAGAAAGTTTAAAACACCTTGAGATGCTTACACGATCCACAAAATGCTATCCTTTAATGCAGTGGTCTTTGAAGAACGTGGGAATGAAAAGATGGAGAATAAAAAAATCACAGGACAAAAATGGACAAAAACTAAGAACACATGTTTGCTGTTGATACAGATTAGGTATGTACAATAGTGATTAGTTAGTCATAGGCCTATACTAGACATTAACCTATTTTACGACATCTATTACCATGTTAAGGCCTTTTGTCGAACAAAATTCCAATTTCCCTGAAAGGGTGGTGGATTGTGTAAAATGGACTATATTCATATCTGCTGACGATAGCAAGCGAATTTACAAGATTTACAACAATTTTCGGGAAACAGTAATAGTAAACTCTTACGCAACAATATCGTAACAAAATATCATTTCTAAGCTACTATTCCATATAGCAATCCGTTTTCAGCCACCCCATTATTGTATTTTATATTAAAATGACTATAGTATGTTTACATCTACCTTAGATTACTGCAGGCAAATATTACTTTTCTATAGAATCGCTACTCAGATTGTTTTTTCCAAATCGGCAACAAAAGATCTTATACTGTTTTTATTATATATATATTATTATTGATAACATATGAAATATTGAAGAAAAAACACATAGTACCACCCTCTTCACGCCATCTCTGATGCGTATTCCATATTCGCACAAGTTTTCCTCAAAGATTTACTGAAAGTGTAGCTTATACGATATTCAAGATAAAACATTCACCATTAACAAAAAAAATTGTGAATATTGAGAAAACGTTTTTAAATATTGTACATTGCATTGTCAGTTGTGAGAAACGCACTATTTATTGTCACATTAAAACACGCGTTCTGTGTTTGAAGACATCCATCAACCGATTTAGTCGTATCAACAACACAGCGACACACAACAAGCGAAGATGGATGCATTTTATTCAATGCCGTTGCTATTCGAGCATGAAGTTTCACTGCTTAGCATTCTTCGAGATTGCGTTCTGGGTAAAATAAAATTCACAAAAGACAGTCCACACGCACAGTCCTTATGTTATGTGTGTGTGTGTGTGCGGTCATGGAATTGGTATTCCATAGTGTGAAGTATGCATAAGGCATCTGTGTTGCCGACACACAAACTCTGTCTACAGGTGTTACAATCGCCATGGTTATCTCCCTGAATTTTAGGTGTACCTTCTCTCCTTTATTCACACTATACCTCCGATTTCCCCATCTCTCGTCTCTTCTTTCCCCACTCTCTTTAACTGAATCCATTTTTGTTGCCCCTCTACGTTTAATCTGATCCCCTTTGAGACGTCCTTATCCCCTCTCTCTCTCCATCTGTACCCCTCTCTCTTTATCCTCTCCACCTCGCTGGGCCTTGAGCATAGCTCGTGCCCTGTTTTGTTAACAGTCGACGCTAATATGATCGGGAGACTCTTCTTTCTTTCCAATTTGACCGCAGGACCCATTGAGATTAGATTATTGAGGAGATATAGATTCCCCTGTCATCTGCCGAAGAAAAAGGTGGCGAAGTTCGAGGATGGTTACGGGGTGAATTGAAATTCGGGGTAATTCAAGTCGGGTATTATGAATACGAATTTAGTAAGAGGAGAATCGTAACAAACATCATGTACGCTTTAAAAATTACCTTAAACAACAAACAAAAATAAATAAATAAAGAATTTCATTAGAGTAAGAACCTCCTGAAATATTTCAGTCGATTAATTATGACTAAGCCGAGTGCAACTCAATCTCGAGGTAAGATAAAGAATATGTATTTTGATAAGGAAAGTGCGCGCAAAGAAAAAGCTCCTGCGAGTTATTTCATTGACTGATTGATTGATTGATTTGATTGATTTTATTCGTCAAGAATATCACAGGAGATTACAATGAAATTGATGAATACCTTGACAGGATAGCCCATGAAAGCCGAAAGGCTTATTTCCAATGGGGTCCTATAGTGTCATGGATCGATCTCACTAGAACTGAATTATATGCTAATAATTTGGATTGAGGGAGCTGAGGCAGAATCGTGATCATATCTTGGAAAAAGCAAAAGAAGCAGGAGGGGGAGCAGGTGTCAGATGGAAAGAAGACAGGTAATAACGAGTCATATTCATGTAATCTCCACGCCATTAAATCGAAAACCTCCTGAAGATACAGTAACGTGAGGTGAAAATCATTCCAAAACATATTACCCATTTATCAATCTATAATGAGCTCAGGTTAGATTTTATTCTGAACGCTGTTGCGCTCATAATGATCACCGAAATTACTTCATGTTATAATCCCTATATTTTTCAATCAATATCTATGTTGATATTTTTTTTACAATACAAAGTCCTCTTTTGTTTTCAGGCAATACATATGATAATTTTTTTCCTTCAATTTTTGTTACTTTCGTCGTATTTGTTATTTTTATTTTATTTTACAATGGTTGATCATCTACGAATAGATTCATCATCACGCTGAACAAACCTGTATACGGTACTTTGGTGGAGTCTTATAAAAACTACTTCCCACTGAAGAAAATGAGTTAATCATGATCAAAAATACTTTTACACATTAGGGGAGGACGGGATGAATAAACTTTTAAATTTTGTGTCATTAAATATGGACCTCTTATTCACAGTAAATATCCAGCATTCGTCGTGAAGGTTTCATATGACCCCACAGCTTACGATAATATTTTGGCAGTAATATCCAGTATCTTACACAAAATTTTGGACTGATATGGACAAGTCTTGTGATCTCTTACATGTTGACATAATTCTTCGTCTCGCTTTTCTTGAGAAATGTTAGAGCTTAAAGAAAAGTAGAATTATTCAGGATCCAACCGGCACAATAATCAAAAGCCTTTATCTCGATAATTATCCGTCAGTTTTCATCACACTCTGATCCTCCTTGCCTTAGCCCCGTTGTGTCATCCCTTGTTTTCATTCTCCTGCTCCTCAATTGGCTTCTACAAGCAGACATTCTTATCACTTCGGCACATCTTCACCCGTCATCTGTCAAATTCTCCAAAAGGAGCGGGGAGCGAATGCCAAGGTTAGAACTTTAAAGTGCTTCGTGTCATTCGAAGACACGCATGCTGTTCAAGTGCTTACCTACCAAAATCAGAACAACGATACCAACGATGTCCTGATAGCGGAAACAACAAAAAGTCATGAATAACATCGGCAAACGACATCAATTACAGGAAAGGCAATTCAAAAGGTTTCTTAACATCTAATGAATAACGCAACACTAAAAACGATGACAACAGCATCAACAGCAGCAACTCACAAGTATAAATTGCCCTAATAAAAAACATCTTTTGTCATTTTTCTGTTTATTTTCTTTATACAAAGGTCAAGACATATATTTTTAGAAATAGCAGATTAAACCTAGGAAAAAGATCAAGGTTTTTCTTTGTGGCATTTGATGCTGACATTTTGGAGCACCTATATCAAAATCAGCTGATTTTGTTTTGGACAAATCATTACATCCCTCTAAACCATATGAAGAAAATATCAGTGCCAATCACGTTGCGTGTTAATTAGAACGTCTTTATAGTTATGGTGTAAAGAAAAGAATCTTAGAATCATGTGTTGAGCACACAGCCACCGGCGGGAATGTCGGGTTTGTTGAAGCATGGTGGGACGAGTAAAGAGTAAAATATCTGTCTATTCGTTTCCAAAGTACCCTCGAGCTCTTTCTACTTAATTACCGGCAAATAAAACAAGTTTGTGCAATTAACACCGATTTTGTTTCCGTTCTGATCTCTTCTTTCGCGTTTGATATTAAAAGTTTAGCAATAAACACACCCTCGTCCGCCACCGCAAGACAGGATCCCTTTCCGGAAAACGAGCGTGTGTTTTGTCTGACGTAACTCAAGACATAATACTATTGAACTTTAGGTGTCTGGCTATCTTGCTCATGTACACCACACATCGAGCAATTATGTGTGCAGTATAAATTTCACTGCTGGAAAGAATACAGAACACAGTGTCCCGTGCACAGTGCGCTGCACAATGTTGAACCATCTCTGCACTGCTAAATTTGACCATGTAATCAGTGTGAATCATATCTTCAGATATCAAGTAAACACACACTGAACAAAGTGTGAACACAACGTAGACAATCCATAAACGTATTGTGAAAACACTGTGAACAAACACACTGTGATCACACTATGAACACACTGAAGTGACTGATTACACCGCGTGACACTGTATTCTTTAAAGTAGGGTGACTATAAAATCTATGATCAGGATTTTACGTTCCATGCAAGATGTATCTATTTGATTAATCTTTGATCAATTTGGGTATGATAATGTTTGTATCTATCCATCCATTTTCCACTCCATACTATCATTTGCATTCATTACATTTTCTTTTATCATATCATCGTCCATGTATCATTCGCAATATTCATTTTATTATCATATCTTTCTGCTATTATACATTTCCGAAAATTCTCTAATGATTACAATTTATTAATTTCACATGGACTTTCTCTAACGTCGAATCCTTTGCACTGTATTAGATGTGGATGAACGTGGTATTCAAGTCAATGCACGCAATTCAATCCCCCAAAATAAAGCCCCTTACCAAAAATATCAAAATTGCCAAATTTTCATTTATTATGAATTTCCAGGGAAATATTAAACAATATTCGAGTATTTTCCCCGCTTATTGAATATGAATACTCCAGAATTAATGTTTTATGAAACACAAATCAGTTATATATTGTCTTTTACATAATTATTCACATCTCAGTCAGAACCAACACTGCAACAATATCCATGGACGCTTCACGCCTTGACATGCTTTCAGAGATGTACAAAAGATTCAAATCAATTGACTCTGTCGACATCTTAGTTAAAAACAGATTGAAATTTGAACCATGCAGAACAGATTACGTGAGAAAAAAATAAGCCATTGAGTTGCAAATATTACTTGGTTATGATAATCCTTGTTGCGATTCGCTGCGCGAGGTCGGAAGAATGGCCCGGGGGACCCAGTATTGATATCATTATTGAAATTAGAATGTCCGAAGGGAGCGCCCCCGGATCATCAATGATTTATAACGCCCTCAAACAGACAAGCATAGTGACCATGAATGTCAAGCGTTCTCATCTTAGTTTCAGCCCGAGTACCGGCTCATTTATTCATGTACCCCAAGGCAGATAATTATCCTGTCACAACTTAGCAATACATGATTCATGTGAATAAGACATTGCCTCAAAAGTATTACTCTCGTAAAACATGTATACTCCCTTTTATCTATTCCCCACATCTATTTCACAAAACCTTCAGGTCCTTCACACAATTCTACTTCAGACCAGACATTCATTCCCCTAACATTTTATGCTGGCACTGTACGTAGGCGAGGTTCTTTTTATATTTTATCATACATGTAGTCCCCTTTTCGGTTTATTTTCATTTGGTCCATTGCCAATTCGTCCAACTGCCAACTCGTCTATCATTTGGTCTACCATCAGTTCGTCCAATATCCACATGGCTAATTGCCATTTAGTCCACTCACCATTTCGTCCAATAAACAGTTGGTCCAATAGCCATTTAGTCCATATACCATTTAGTCTAATTAGACTAAAGTGTTAATTGGGCAAAATGAATGAAAATAAAACGAATATTATAGACGAACTGCTTATGAGACGAAATTGTCATAGACGAACTGGTGTTTAGACGAAGTGATGATTGGACCAAATGATTGTTAGACAAAATGTTGATGGACGGAATGGCATTAGACTAACTGAAGGTAGACCATGTGGTGAGTGGATGGGTTGGCAGTGGACGAATTGGCAATTTACCCTTTCTTCGTCTTCTCTTCTCCGTTATCTCAAAAATAATTTCAAAATATCCCACTAGATTCAATCAGAAAAACTTCAGAATCTCGTGCTCCCTTTCCCTAACATTGTTCCCCCACTTTACCCTTGTTAATCAACATTCTCTGTATCACAATCTTCCCATTGCATATCGGGACTGCTAGCCCCCCCCCCCCCCCACCCTCAATCCATCTCAAAATACCCTACGGCCGGTGGATAAGCAATACACCACGCAAAGCCACGAACCTGGTTCGCGCCCTCATTAGATGAAACGTCAAGTGTGTTACCGATAGCTGCACAATTTCTGCATATTCCAGGCAAAGAGGTTCAGCGAACTAATGCGTCTTGACAAATTCTGGTCACGTGGTGCATACAACTTTGCAAGAGATCCTCCAATAATGAGATCATAAAACCAAACCATGCGGGAAGTCGTGTTTCTCTTTATGCCAACACGTTTCGTGATTTGAGGAAGAACCCTTTTGTCTCGGGCCGATATGTAGGTTACTAGTAAGTAAAATGATCAATTAGCAAAGTAGGGCAAGGTCTTAAGTCATTTAAGGGATCCTTCATATCTTCAAATTCTTAAGTCTTATCGATAATTAAATTCAACATAAAATACTTAATGAAATAGCCAATCATGTTTAGACTGTCATTACCCTGGCCATCAATGCATCAGGAAAAGACTTACAGTTTTACAATTTAGTTAACAAATTTTAATAGACTCTTGATACACTCTGTATCACCTCTGATTTTGAGGGGAAGGGGGGGGGGGGGGGGCTGTCTTAACGTTCTACTTACATAATCATGATCCACATCATTTCAAAAGCTCATGTCAAATACCTCCATATGTTTTGTTACTGAAGATGGGAAGGTAAATCTTATTATAAGATGTATTTAGAGGTCAATGATAATTATTGCAGCATTAGCATGATTATGAAACGCTAATGGATTAGACCGGGATAGTAATTGGTTTGGGCTCGTTCATTTTCCGACTTTTGGGGAAGCATGTATGCTTGTGAGTGACCAATACAAGGAATGACCGTTTTCCGTAGAACCTGGTAATGATTAATACATCATTCATACATAATATGACAAGACTACTTATCTCCCACCCTTATAATGAATTTTAACGGTCCTTATTAACCACACATTAAACTGGTGCACCGTGCTCTATGCATTTAGACATGGTAAAATTCCGTCACAAAAGCTTGAACCTACTGGCGGAAGTCTAACCCTGATTTCTTATTCTCTGACCGTTGATGGCAACAGAGATGAAAAGACGAGAAGACCCAGATGCCCTGTGGCTTGCCATGGTAACGGAATTGAGGCCATCGACATCTAAAGAAGACGGATATTTGGAGAGGAACAACGGCGGACGGATGGAGGACTTAATAGCATCCATCCATCTACAGGCTTAACCCCTTGCGGACCGCCGCCGGCTAGGACACCGTGTTACCTCTGCAGACTTGGAATTAGGCGCAACCATCCTTTTGCACCATACACGAATCCGAATTTGCTTACTTGAGACGTCATTGTCATTGTGTGACAAACTTTACGGTTGCTGATAATTATGGCATACTCACTATGACCCGGAAGTATACATCCAATGCCAATTCTGCATGCCATTTTCCTCCTTTCACCAAAGTTTTGCAGCGTTGCTCGATTGAATTTTGCAAGAATGACTGAATAAGACAAATGGGTTGTTCGACACCGCCCACAAATGCAGTATGTATAAACACGGTAAATTGTATTCCAAAAAATTAGGTTAAATTGCGAGTCGCTTAAATGTGACGAAAGTTTCAGTTGGTAAGTCACTATACCATAAGTAACTTATCATCAAAATATTAATCATTATATTCTGCACTAGAAGTGCATACGGCCTAAGAGAGTTTACAATATTAAAAAGGGATTCCAACAATTGAAGTAAAACGGCGTATATATGACGTATGAAAAATAAGAAAAAAATGAATTTCAAATTTCAAAAGGAGGTTGAATCGAGAATTAAACATAATAATAATGAAATAAGAATAGCAAGTTAAAAGATTATGAAAGTTCATAAAACATTGCAAGAATGAATTGTCTCCAATTCTAAACTAACACAGCAATATATCTGGTATGAAACAGGAAGAACGCATCTATAGTTCACGAGAATGAATTGAGAGAGACAGCGGTATGAATATTTCAATTCAATTACAGTAAATGGAATTTTCTTTACGATGTGGGATGAGGGTAAGAGGAATAGCGCTATTTCCAATCAATGCAATTTACATGGAGAAACTTACATTCTCCGAATGTTAAACGAGGATGTGTTGAAAGGCAAACAAAATGGCGGATTTTAAAAACCTTTAACGCCAAAATATGGGAATGAAGAAATGAATTGTATTCCTATGATATCAATATTTCATACATCTCTCAATCTATCCGTCTGTATCTGTCTATGTCTGTCTGTCCGTCTTTCACGCTCCTTTGTTTCCATTAGTTGGTGATCTCAAGGCAATCGATTGGGCTCAGGTGCAATGACGGCAGCAACATCATCTTAATTACATGTGTTAGCTACGGGCAAGACAAACGCACAGATAATAAATCATAGGTATAATTTAAAAAATGGGATGTTAGATTTGTTTCGGTTTTACTATGCATCTCCTTTCGTGCGTCACCGCCGTTTCATTCGTAATGTCATTGATCATTTGTAAAGGATTTACTAAAAATTCTTAATAGGTTCGTTCTTTTATTGTGAAAAATACAATGATTTCTTTTCTAAAAATATATGCGTGCAAAACAAAATGTTTCGGCTTCATGAAGTTCACACTTCGCTTTTTAAGAAAGAAAATGTTCCATTCAAAATCCAGGGAGGTTTTCTTATATACATGTAGATACGTTTAGGTATGATGCTTTACTTCCGTCAAATGTGCAGAAATACTATGAGCCCCTTTCAGTCAAATAATGTCAAAAAGCAACGTACACAAACCGAGCATACCTAATCAAACTTCCATAACAATCATCCCGCCATACATGTATATCCATCATACTCCTTATAATTGATATGATGAAAAATGACAGATGTCATAAATTTATATCATTGCAATATCATGGATGCAACGTGTAGATGGGGTATATATAAAATCTATAATATGAATCTTTGCAACAATAGATGGAAGATTTCGGTAATCTGATCATAATTTTATTTGCAGATTTAATATGTATTATGATCATTAAGGAGTGGGGTGAATAAAACCAACATTTTAAAGATAAGAAAGAGTATTAGGCAAATGAAGGAAAGAATGCCAGCAATAGTTCTTTATATACTCATGAAAAACTGAACAAGATTTTGTCATATTTTCGTCTGATTTTAATCACTATCCATCGATGTAGACTTTTGATTTTGGGTCGTCTTCGGATGTTTATGATGGGGTATTATTCATTCTAGATTTGTCTATTGAACAATAATCCCAAAGAAGATTCTAATTGGGATAGTCTTTTCTGAAAATTCAATAACATACTATCATTAATGAATGCGGCTCAATCCCTTTGCAAGGTGCACTCTCCAGGGTTTTCAATCTTTGCCACGTTCACGTTGATACACAACAACTGCAGTAACGCAAATCCCATTTATATTTTGTTCGGAATAACAGCCAATTCAAATGAGCCTAAATTCAATACATCTCCATCAATCTTTGCATATCCCTCTCCTCTCCTCGACGAGATATCTTATGTCTTACTCCAATCTTGTGAGTGAGGCAACTACTTTGGCCCTTGCCTCACGATCCTAGTCGCCTTTAGGAATAATAAAAGCCATTTGATCGATTTCTCCAAGGAGCTAATAGAGCGAGCCCCCGCCACGCGCTCAGGGATTCTCGGCGGGGTGAGCGAAGCTGTGTCATGAGTTCGTCACAGCAAGTGAACGATGTCTCGTTGCTCGAATTGCCACTGCCAACGTGAGTTAACGTGTAGTGGGATTGGGATACCCAATAACCCAAATACATCAATATCAATAACATAATGTGACCGTCATAACGATTCAACAAAATACAAGAAGATTTGCATCTCCCTACTTTCCTTACACATTAGCTTCAGAACATTCTAGTCTACACATATTTCAAGGGTAGTTTGCCACATCATTTTAAAGATGTTATTCTAAAAAGACATTGGTACTCACATCTCTGCAGTATTTGTTGCAGATTTTCTCACACTATCGCACTAACCAGGATATGGAATGATGTATTTGGCATAATCAACCTGTATTACGACTGTCACAGCAAATAAGTTGTACAAAAGCGAGTGGGAATTTTAATTCTTGGAAGTCTACATTATAACGATTCAATGTCTGCATGCTTTCAAAATTAATAGAAAGCATCACTCCAAATTCACTTACAATATTGTCATGGTGATAACCTATACATGTAAATTGGTGTACTCTGATAAAAATGATTTGTCCTGCTAAAACTGATTTGTTTTTCGATCTTGATGGGTTATTTTAGCCACAAGTAAATTGAAATTGATTTCATCGGTGAAGGATCTCTATGACCTTTGACAGGATTCGTCATTTTAGGGATGGAAAGCATTGGTTAATGAAACACATGACAAATTCACAATCACTGATGTAATAAATGTTGATCGTAAACAACAAGCAGCTGATGTATAGGTCGCCAGGCAAGGCTGATTTAAGCTTGTCGACGAAACTCTTTCTGTTTCTTATATATTGATTTTTCTTCTAACATCAAGTTATTATTGAAATTTATATACTTCAATCAGTTAGTCTGCCTCGATTTTCCCTTTATGCACTGCAAAAACTCCGGTGTTGATTTAACACCAGCCCGGAATCTATATATGTCCGCACCAGAGAAGTGTTAAACAACACCAGTTTCGTTTTGGTCTAACACCATATAGGTGTTTATACAACACCAATTAGTATCAAAACAGCATCGGTTTGATTCCAAACTGGTGTTGTTTCAATACTTCTCTGGTGTGGACATATATAGATTCTGGGCTGGTGTTAAATCAACACCGGAGTTTTTGCAGTGTGACTATTTCCTTTATCTGACGTTGGGTGTCTGCATACATGACTACGTGCCCTTCTAGCTCTCTCCTTCTATGGTTTTAGCTTCTGGTTGCCCTTGATTGATATCCCTATTCTACCTACATGACAGGATCAACGCTTTTTGTCAATGTCAACTCGGTAATATATTGCTAATCTCTAACCTTTTCATTGGATTCTTATTGTTTCTTACCCCCGTGCGCCCCCCCCCCCCATTTCTATCATTTTCTCAGCACTTTAATACACACCACCCTTCCATCCGAACCCACCTCTGCCTCCTGACGTGTGATGGACAAACACTGCGTTGACGCCTCCGCCAAGAGACGATGGCGCCTTCTCGGTCCGCCTGAGAATTCGTACGGTTCGCCACGCAGCTTATGCGAACGTGCATGTTTGCCCTACATAACATGCCACCATGTCACGCTCTCTCATGCACATGGACTGGCACGCCTGCAGGTTGCTCCCCGCGAATAAAACAAAAACGTCTCGTTTTGGGCTTTGATCCAGCCACCCGTTAACAATGAAATCAATTAAGTGATTGATTGCTAGATAGTCTGGTTGTTTTCCAGGGCACCTACATGTGTATTTCAATCAAATTATTCAAAGGGTGTGAGATTGCAGCAGGAAGTTGGGCTGTCTGGCTGGTTTTTCGGTTTCATCCAAGAGCATTTATACCACAGAGCAGTCTAGCCTCTAGACCAATCAATCCCAGTCAAAATATTTGCATGGATATACATTTTTAACTGTTCCTAAAGTAATTTATAACAAACTACATGAAATTTGAAATTGTGTCACCAAAGACATAATAAAATAAACCGGCCTTATACATAGCGATGACAGATGAAAAATTTGTCTGGCACGTTCCTCTATGAAAATGGAAAACAGCTGCTCTATTGAAATGAAGGTAGCTTCGTGATAGGATCACCACCAAATGTACCTTGTAGCCAATGGGTTCACCCGCATCTCGCCTGTACACACTTCCTTAACCACACCCACCATTCCCTTTTCACTTCACGTCCCTCATCTCATTGCTAAACCCAATTGTCTAACTGAACCGCCTTGACACTGTATCATAGGAGATGGACACCACATAATCCAGAACTCAAAAGGTAACCATCCCTTTACCCTATACGCAATACCCTGTGTTCCTGCATGTCTGTTTGTTTCCTCTTTCCCCGCGTCTCTTTGCGTCCCCTCTACATACACTATGTTTCCCCCTTTTCATCTTCTTTTAGACCTTCCTCCATCGGTGAACCCCTACATCAACCTTTCCACTCTTCGTCGAGGTGGGTGGACAACAAGATAAGGACATGATAACTCAAAGAAACCACTTTGGATGATCAATCTTTTATGCCTGCGATTTATCCTGAGAAAGGACAAAGGACAGCCAAATGAACATGATACGAACGACGTTAAGAATATAACGTTCCGCCTCCGCATGCAATTCCTAATATTGCAAAAAACATTCCTTCGTTTTATCACCGTGATCACTTGGAAATGTAAATGATGTGTTTTATGTCGCAAATATATCTTAAGAAAAGAATACCATGAACTGACACCAACCCTGTTATGGTGATATATTTCATTAGAGTCAACGACCTGATACAAACCGTTACCCAGTTAATTTGTGCTTGTCTTTTACGGAGACATTCATCAAAGTTACAATCAAAGCAAGCAGCCATATTTCCTATTTATACTTTCATATCTGAATGGGAAAACAGAGAAAAACACAATATTTCGAGATCGCGAACGTATTGCATACTACCTTTAAATCGATGTCTCTAACAAGATTATTTTGTAAAGATTATATCTTGTAACGCGTGATAACATAATTTATATTTGTTGTGCAAATTTCGCCCAATTGACTTTCTGTTTGAGAGAGCACATTAAAAAAGAACAATTTTGACCTCATATTTTGATAAAAGGCGATTTGGATTATCATTTACCGTTGGGTATACATGCAAGTAATACAAAAATACATTGCGAAATTATTTTTTTTTTAAATAGATAATATTGTTTATGTTGTTTAAATAATTTCGGAAGCATAAAGGGAACATAAAACTAGCTTTAGACATGATAACAAATATATCTCTTCAAGAAACACATGTATTTATAGCCCTATAGAAAACAACAATTCTTCTACACGCATAGAGACTATTTATATGGTATTATGTGTCTCTAAGAACTGCTTATTATTATTTTTTTGTAATGCGAAATTCCTATATTATCGAATTAATTTTAAGGCAATTTAGTGCCCTTACATAAATAACATATTTGGGAAATAGTAATTACTTCCTTAGCAGACGCACAGGACTAGAGCAAAAAATATTTTTTTCGCCCCTCAGCTATTTTCAGACCTAGCCGAATAAAAACATCTCATTAATGCAAGGAGTAAAAGGTAATTCAATGAATATATTCCATATGTTCCTCGGGTTTTTCAGGTTAAGAGCAGCATGAACCAAATTTAATCCCATTATTGAGGATAATTATTTGCATTGATACCGAATTAGCCTTTTTGTTCTGCTGAAGACATTGTGACAAAATAATACCTTATAATGTATATATAAAAACACCTAAATACTATTTTTAATTTGTTTCTTTTATTTACAATCCATGGTAATGACAAACCAAAATGATATTGATAAACCAGGGCTGAAGTATGCACTTCCAATTACTATTCTTAATATGTTGATAAGTGTTATATAATTTGCGATTAAAAAAGAAGAAGAAAATAATAACGTCATGGAACGTAATATTTTAGCAAAGCTAAATGATGTCGATATCTTCCATTTCATATGCATGTACTCATATCCTATACAAATTAAAGTTGACGGCAATTGAAAGGCGAGAATGTTAAATTAATTCACCTAGACAAGAAATGAATTTAAGTGTGATCGGAAGGGAGACTAGTTCTATAATATTGCAGAATATCGCATTATTTCTTTTTGTCTAACCCGAGAGGATATGGGTGGCGAAAGAGAAAAGATGGCGATTTTCTGCAAGGATGACGAGACATTTAGCATTATTTACCCAAAGATGTGAAAGGGGTGGAATGTATATGTGGGCGTATATTTAATAGGGAAATAGAAGAATAACATCAAATGTAGGAGAGCAAGCAGAGTAAATATGAAAATCAAGTATAAAATATGAGTAGAGCAAGAGAGATGAATGGTATACACTCACAGACAGAAGATGGAGGGGGGGGCAGAGGATGCGTGAAGATATAGGTGAGGCACGCATGGTGTGCACTGATGCGGGTGAGGGTGTGCGCGCGCAAGTGTATGTGGGGGGTAAGGGGGGGGGGCGAAAGGGAAGGTAGAGCGAGAAAGAGGGGGGGGGGGGTCTCTGTGTATTATTATATTCATGGGCGAGGGCGAATGCGAGAGTGTGGGTGTGTTTTATGTGTATGCTTTGTATTATGCGGGTGTGCGTGAGAGAGAGGGAGAAAGGGGTGTTTGGTGTTTATACGTGCAAGCAGTGTGCGCGAGGGTGGGTAGGGTAGGTGCGTTTGAAGTGTGCTAGTGTGTTTGTGTAAAGTGACCGGGGTAGAGGAATAGAGGGGAGAAAACTGGAAGAAATGAGATGCAGGCGAAAAGCGTCAGGACCATGAGACAAAACAGGGGCAGTGATAAGTCGAGACTCTTCATGGAAAATGCTCTATGACGTTAATTGGTACGCTTTTAGCTTTGCCAATCATAGGCGACCTCTCTATGATTATACGTGTCATCGCAAATTTCCATCACCAAGTAAATCCCCCACTATGCAGGTAGTTGTCGTTCTTATTCAAAATCAATAAGGAATCAAGATAGGCTTGATATTTAACCAACATCGCCTTCCATTTCAAGAACCCTCTCCAGTATGTAAATCACGGGAAGACAAGCCTGCCATGGCCCAACATGGCCTCTGACAGCAGGATGGGGTATATCATTATATGAGCCGAGGCCCTCTTAAAGGGGGGAAAGGAATAGAATATCGCCATTCTTCAGATGAAGAGATGCATTTCTGCTTATGCTCTTAACTTGATTAATCGTTCTTCCATACTTTTCAGTTGGGTCTCTGACTATAATCTATCGGCGAAGAAAACCAACCGCACATTAACTGATATCGTAGTTTTTACCACTTTTGTTTCCAGACTGGCCTTTAATCGTCACAATCAGAAAATAGCTTACTGATGCATAATGACATATTTCAGTTGATCTTTTCTTTGAAAAAAAATAAGAAGAAATATCGAGAAAGTCGTAAAATGTCAAGCAAAAATAATTTTCATAATTTTTTTTATTCTACAGCCATTCCATTTAATCCTAAATCCATACGGTTCAATTCAATAAACGATGTATAAAGTATTTCAAATCAAATGATATTTAGTTGGTACATTAGTTACTGCGCACTAACAACGCCTTAGAGTTGAATAATCTGTGGGGCTATGCGTAATCACGTATAAATTATTGTATTGACTTTAGTATCAAAATGTGCAAACAAATTTATATAAAAAATCAGATCACACTCCAATGTATCTAGTTACGATATAAGAAGTTACGATATAAGAACAAATCAAGTTATCATAGTTGCTGTGTAAAGTTATACATGTACAACAGCTTTGGCAACTCTTTTATTTAAATATTGTAAAGAAATGGATGAAGGAACAATGGTAGGCGTAGCTTAAATCAAGGTTCCCCAGAGCATGACCAATTTTTCCGAAGGGTAGATAGCTCTGGAGAACCTTGATTTTAAGCTACGCCTACCATTGTTCCTTCATCCATTTCTTTACAATATATACATATATATATTATATATATTTGTTTTCCTTTGCATTGAATTCAAGGCGGAAATAAATGTAAAAAAGGAACGCGCCCAACTACATCTATTCGGATTTCCTGCTCTCTGTAACTTAATCGATATGAAGTCACCTATTCTTATTCATGGGAAATAAATTAAAAAAAAACCTTAAAATCATTGTTTGGGGTTGAATAACTTGAATTATCCTTGTTTCTGAAAGTTCAGGGTAGGACTCGGTTTCATTTAAGTTCAAGTTGCAAGATACTGTTATAGTCTACTGAAAATATGAAATCTGATTGGCTGCGATGGAAACTATTCTAATCCTAAATGGGCACAATAATATTGTTACTATTTTTTTAAAAATAGAAATCATAAGTGATCGTATTTCTGAAATCTAAGCATGCATATCCCATTGTGCACTATTATGAAAGCAAACAATCGACAACTGACTTTATGATTTATGAGCCCATATTAATAACAAAACAGTAATCAAGAAAATAGCAACGTAGTCATCTGCTGTATTTTCAAATTCCAATTTTTATTGTAATATGAGGAGAATGTGAGAAGAGTTCTGGGTTCAATTGGACCTTGTGATGTAGTCATTTAAGACAATTGTGAGGTATTTGTTCTTTACAGTAAAACACAAAGGGGGAAAATACCATCATCTGTTCGACATAATGTGAGGAACATATGTTATGAGCTCAAATCAGTCTTGGATTTGATGGCAAATTAGTTCTCCATCAAATAATATGGTAGCATTTCAGCGGCAACAGTTACTCTTAACTTATAGAAAATCCTATGAAACAGGGCCAGGTATGACACAAGTTCCAAGTAACAATTAGAACTAGCCAAGGTGACACCTCCTTGCCAAATATTATAGATGGACATTCCAAATATCAGATATAATATTGGTTAAACCCGTGGTTGAATCAAGGATTGACTCGGTTATTTTTGAAAATGTTATTCTTGGCCCTGGTTAGTTTATAATAATAATAATAATAATAACAACAATAATAATAATAATAATAATTAGATTTATATCGCGCCGAATCCACTGTGTAGAGTGCTCAAGGCGCTTTTTAGGAAATCATAAAGGAAATTAAGAAGAATTAAAGAGAAATGTTTTAAGGTATTGTTTGAAAACTTCAGAGGTCAAGCAATTAACAAAGAGGTGTATGACGATTCAAAGTACCCAGTGTGTATTCATAAGTCGCAATTCAATGTGAACATAACAATTTTGTATATTATGTCACACGGACCAACACCCAAGATGTTACAGAATCGTGTATGTGTCTCGGCTGGGTGCATGTTACGGATGAGGCACTACTTAAAGTAATTAATTTCAAAGCGATGAAATTCGAATGCGGGTTACTGGTTACCGGGTAATTAATGTGATTGCGCTATAAGGTGGCAGACGCATAGCTAAAACGAGAGATTTCTAATATCATTTGGTTCGATTGTAACAGAATGGCTATTTAAGACGGGATTATTTTTTATTAACATGATTTAAAGAATGAAATATGCTGGAACACGATAAATGAAAATTCAGGAAGTATAATTTGAACTATAACCGTAATAATGAATATTATTGTGCTATGAGCGTAGGACGATTACTACACTCTAAATTCCATGGATTTAAAATTTTAAATCCTTTAAATTTAGAGTGTATTCCTAAGTAAACAATTATGCTGGAAATGGTAAATATGAGATTAAAACAATATCAACGAAGAATTACTTTTGTTCCGCTAATTTTTAATTTATGGCGGATTTGATATGATTTTATTTACCAACATAAAAACAATACACATAAAACTACAACATTATATAATACATGATAAAATAACTATGGATGGATCGCCCTACTCAGCTGAGCCATTACAGCACAACTGTTCTGCCGAGGGGTCCAGCTATATTAGATAAACAAGATGAAATTCATATTACAAAAATAAATTCATTAACAAATGTGTATATAACATAAAAACATCATTAGTTAAAGGGAGAAAGAACAGCGATCCCACCCCACCCTACAGTAGAAACCGAGAAACTATCCCCACCCACCACCCACCCGAAAAGTTCCCCCAAACCATATTTTTGAAATATGGTTTAAAGGCAAATAGTTTTCAGGATTTGGTCATTAAGTGTCCTGATGAATGTATTATATAGATGATGATTTTATAGAAAGAGATAATGAATTAAATAGCGAGGCCCCACGGTATGAAAACATTCGACGACACGATTCAGTAGATGGCACAGGTAAAGATAAGCTTCCAATTGAGCGTAAGGAATAGTTGTGATAAATAGTATTAAAAGAATCTTTTAAGTAAGGGGCACTGAGATCATGAATGAATTTGATAAAATGGAATCTATATGTTTTTGCCGACGACATTCTAAAGATTCCCAGTTTAATATTTGGTGAATATTACAGTTTGTTTGAATGGACTTATCCCAAGTATTACTCTCCAGCTCTGTTTTGCAACTTTTGCAATTGGGTAACACATCCTTTGTTACTAGAATCGTACACTTCATCAGCATAGTCAAAAATAAGAAAAATGATTGATTAGCAGATAAATTTCAAGCTAGCCTCATTAAAACTGTGTTTCGAAGACGGCCGAAATAATTTATGAGTTTGCTCACTATTACAGTCAAGTATTCAATATGTTTGTCCCCTTTTAACTGCTGATCAATAACCACTCCAAGATATTTAGCACTTTCGGCGAATCTTGACGATATACATGTATGCGCGTCACGCGCAGAGGGATACGCTTTACCCGAAACACGGTACATAAATCTTACTTTAAAGCAAAGCAGGAAACGAAAGTCAATTATCAACCAATCACAAACACACACTTAGCGACTAATGTTTGATATTAAAGAAGGGCGTCCAAACGCATTTCTAACGCAACATGACCCTTCCCTACGGGAAACGCAGCGCCAATGAAGTAAAAACTCCCTTACCTGGATTTCTCTTGTGTGATACATTATTATGAGGAACAAAAGCCCCAGTGTGGAAGCACTGATCATGGATTTGAGGATCACTGAACACACAGATTCCTGAAAAAAAAGAGAAAAGGATGGATATAAATAAAAACAACATAAGATAAGTCTGCACGAGGGTATAAAACCACATAGTGATCAATCACAGATAGCAATATGTGTCTGACAAGATATCACCTACCGCAAACGATTGGGTGGAATCGCTTTTAAAACAAACTCTTTACTTGGTGGTTAAGATATCTCAAGGCGATATGAAGAGATGCGAAAATAAAAGAAAACAAATCACCAAAGATATTGGATTGCTTTGGTATAAATCAACACATACGTATACAATATGCATGTAATAACCATGTATGGTGAGATTTAAAAAAAATCCGTAAAACATTACAAAAAATGGATGTCCTTTTGAACAGGTCAATGTTTCACATTAACTTCAGATGCAATATTCACAGATTTTACTTTGAGTTAATTTTTGCCAGATATTTTGCTTTAACTCTGTAGTGAGCGAATTCAAATTGAATGTTAATTACATTGCACATCGCAATCACGTTAGCCATCTAGCAAAGAGTAGTAAATCAAACTATTCATTACGGATTAAGTTATTTAAGTTATTTAGTGTGGGTTGTACGGACATTGGGGACATTGGATCGGGATTTAGGCTCTCAATGTTGCGAACTGATTTCCATAAAAGCTGCCAAATAAACACAAAATGTATATAACATATGGATCTTGAATGTTAGAAATGAAGTTCAGCTTTGAACTTGAAGGCTGAAATTCATTTCTAATATTTCGAGATATTTCGAATAAACATTTCTGATCTAAGAGCTTTAGATCAGAAATACTTATTCGAAATATCTACTGATATTTACTCAAGGATCATCCCCGCAGTTATATTTACAAACTCTCTCTTGAAAATGTGTCATGTGACAATGATACAAACGTGACATCTTAGACATTATTTCCACATCACATTCATTGACATTTGTTACCTCCAAATAATATGACTACCTAATCTAGCTGTGATATCCTAACTAGGGTGGAAAACGAATAGTACAAAAGCATGTTAAAAGATATAACAATTACTTCACAGTTCATGCACACTGAACATTCTGAAAATAAATTGTGAGCATAAACCATATTTAATTCTAGACTAAACTTAATACGGTGAATACTACTAACGATATTAAAAATAATAAGAAATCAGTGCCATGGAATCTTAACAAAAGTGATGAAAATGAATTTCAGTTGTGTTCTAAGACTATAAAGTTTATGAAACATTAACATTGTTCCATTTGGTGCTAAATTGGTTTTTACATAGTGAAGTTTATTTTAAACAAATAAGGAAAGAGAAAAATATTGAACCAAATGGCGATATTACATGGCTACCTTTTTAAAGTATGATAAAGCCTCTGATACAAATTATGCAGCCCTTATGGTTTTCTTGGTGAGTTATTAAATTGGTTTGTAACATCACATTTGACGAACAGTCATCATGGTGATAAAACGTTTCACGCAAGCCGTATTCTGAAATTAAGGGGGTCAAAATATATGACGCTATTGTGTACCGCTCATAAATCATAAATCAAAATAAAAAAGTAAAACTTGATTAGAATACTTATGCGTTTCTAACAAGCATACAAAATAATGGTAAAAAAAATTACCATCCCAAATTCCCTTCCAAGCGTTAAATATAAACTAACATTAAGAGAGGAAAACAATTATAGTCAATGATTTTATATAGAAATATCAACTTAAAGAAACAAAAGACGCTAGGTGCGGTTCACCCCATTTTCTCTTCTCATAATTCATTTTAGTCCTCGAAAGAATTGCATGAATTTTTTCGACCGTAAATGATGAATATGCTTTGGGGATTTTCTGTCAAGATGTTATTTATTTACATATCCCTTTCCAGTCGTATCGGCTTTGCGGCAAAACTATCAAAACAACGACAAAATAATATCGTGACATTTTGATAGTGCCCTGCAAGGTAGTGGGGTGTGGAACGTGTGCCACGAAGCTATTCCTCTTTGGGTAAAAATGGCGCGCAACTAAATACAGAATATGCCTACCATATACAATGCTATAGTAGTGGTATATGTGTGGTTGTACATGCCATGTGGCCTTCTTACATAGCAAAGATTCCACTCCTGAATTGTATCGAATGATAATGTTCTGAAGTTTTGTGACATTTGAGTGACATCTTTCTTTGTCCAAATGTTCACTATTCAAACATTTTTTTGCAATTAAACATGATCTTTCTCTTATCAGTCTCCCTTCGTTTTCCAAGTTTGAATCATTCTTCACAGTGTCATAGTTATTCCAAGATAATCTCCATCAACCTGGTTTAGGTGTTAATCATAATTTGAAAACAGGCAACGATAGGCAAGGGTGATCACTTTAGTCGGCTTGTAATCTAAACCAAAACAATCGCCATCCTGTACACCTTATTGAAGCATGAACCAGAAATTAGCAATAGATTGATCAAATTGCCAATTCATCATGGCGCTAATGATATGCACAATGGCATGCTAATGCATAATAAATGAAATTAATCAAGCTAACACACCAGTGCTAGTCCAAGCGTTGCATTTGTATAGTCATTTTTTAAGGTTTTGTGACGCACCAGGGCTTGTCGGGCAGAGAGACCTCGATTCTATATCTAAATTAAATCCACAGAACAAACTGCACTTTCACGGAGTCGCACTAATTGCTTATAGGTGTAACAGGTTTTGTAATACAAATAAATTGCATACACGCCCTGAGTATAAAGATGTTTCTATATAAGTAAAAATAAAACACGGCATTATTTTTTAGGACTAACATTGATCGCTTCATACGGAAAAATTGGAAGCCTCAAATCACTCCGAATTTTGAAATTATGTTTACTTAATGTGGGATGAGAATGTCTCATGTTGTCTAACTTGTACGCCATGTTCAAGCTTGGAACTTGCTTTGAACGTAATATTTCATCCAGCAAAATGCACTCATGCATTATTTTTACCTTATACGAAGTAAATATATTGCCCAACATTCTATAGAGTATGGATTTTCAAATATACGAATGTATTGTATGTTCATATCACTATAACATATGAGTCAAAGTCAAACGTTTACGCCTGTGGTATAATTACTTTTATTGAATACTCATTACGCAATGACCAACATTCAGGATTACATGCGTATACTAAACCCCTTAACAAAAGTTTGGAAATCTCAGCTTGGCCATTAATTTCTCCCAACTCCCAATTAAATACAATGCATATTTGATATCATTTAAAGGATCATTTGATTCTCTTTAAAATGATACTATTCTTGTTATGATCAGAGATTTCCAAACTTTTTGAGGAGTTTATGTTGATTGTTCATATGTTTTACTTAAGGTTGTTCATGAATGAAAATAAAATATATATACCCCAACGATACTTTCCGTAAATCATGGAATGACAATATGAACTCTGAATAATCATGTTGATAATATACTTTGGTGTGTAACTTTGTGAGGTATTAGCTATATCTCAGAATACTATTTCTTTGATGCTACAACCATACCGGCAAACTTAACCCCAGACAGACCAACACTATGTCTTTATTTCTTCTGCAAGGATCGCCTATTACACTGAAGAAATAACATACACCGTGGCGTCATGCACATATCTCTTTTATTGTTTATGTGCATTAGTGTATTAATTTGATCATGATGACATTTGCACGCGAATCGCTGAAGGTAAAAACATCGTTTTAGCTGTCACCACCCAAAATGTCACAGTACACAAACACATGATCGGTATGAGGAGATAGGCGGTGTTTGGAAAGGGGGAGAGAAGAAAAAGCTAAGTTCAAGATTTTCCAGTACGCATCATCTATTAACTACTTGGGTGGTGCGACACGGCTAAACCTCTAAAAAGATGCAAGAACATAATGAAGGCATTGATATTGAGGGAGAAAACGCCTTGATTTTGAGAAGAAGCAAACATGATTTGGCGGGGCGAGGTTCGCCACAAACCTGTACATCGCCAAGGCCTCACACTGTATACCGTACTTTCTATTTTTGATTTCCCTCGTCTGGGGACAGAGCATGGTGTCTGTAATAATATGAACATCCCCGGTGGTGTCCCTGGTGGGTATGCTCACGTTGGCTAATGTGACATTAAAGGCCATCTCCCGAGTAATACCATTCTTCTCCTCATATCCACCCAGGCCAATTTCCTCTATTTACGCTGCCAATCTGTAGAGTTGATCGAGACACAAGGAAGGATGCCCTTGCCGGATAGGCCTACTGAATAAGACTAAATGCCCGTCGGTATCTTTGTTTAAAACCGAGATTAGAACGAATTTATATCGGGTGCTTTTTTGGGGGAAACTATAACACGGCTTATTTTTTTTGGTTAGAAACTCAATCCCAATGCATAGCCTACCGTAGATACCACTAAATGCACATGGGGAGTTGTGATGCTCTGCACCACAGATTGATGAAACACTGCTGTTAAAGGGGGTTTCACAATTGCTATTGCGATCGTTTGCGATCATTTTTTCACAATATATGTTGCACACAATCGCAACGGTTGTAAGCAGTCGCACCACCAATTGTGAAAGGGGCTTTACCGAACCCATCTCTTTAATTCATTCATCACTACTCCCTGCCGATGGATTGACGTCATTAGGGGGCCAATGTGACATCATCAACCGGAGGTCGCAGTCGCTTGAAGTGATTTCTTTCAGTAGATAGCTGGCTTTGTCTCCATGACCCAGTGGGTTTCAATGGCTGATGGTGGTGTTTTTTTGTGTGTATAGATGTAGGCGTAAATGCATGTGTGTCACAGACAATCGCACAGGATGGGACAATAATTGTGCGCCAGTGGGTGTGTGTTTGTCTTAGACTGGTCCTATAGGCTGGATCAAAGATGGCATTTTTGTGCTAGGTTGTAGAGTGATAGCTACACGGACATAACAATGGGTTGAATGAAGAAACAAATGCTTGAGAGTTATTCTCTTCTTAATGCAGGCCTATGTTTTTGCTTGTGTCTGCTACTCAATCTCAATCATAATAATCACACATACAAACAATAATCAGTAAAGGAGAGTAGATACACTGTAGTCTTGGTGATTGACATTTCCCATATACAATTTCAATATCATGTAATTAATGTGTTGTAAATTCATGATTTCGACCAATTTACCACGAGACATTGTTACAAAAATGTTAAAACGTTAAATTCAGAGGTTGAATTGTAATAATACAGGATACATAAAGGGAAACAGAGAAACTCATAAAAGAGTGGATGATTGATTTTGTGTAAAAGGAATAGGAAAGGCGAGAAGAAATTTAATAAGGCTAACATTTTTGTGTCCTTATATGATTGATGATATTCGTAACAACATGAACTCTCAAAGGAGCGGATTTACAACATGTCCCGACCATGCGGGTGTCAAGGTATGATCGAACTAGAATCTTGCTACGTATGTCCCCGAGAATCAGACGATGGCTTTTGATTATGTTAAAGCTAAATGACAGTAGTTGCAGTAAAACACTAATTTCGTGAGAGAGTCTGTAAAACCAAGGTTAAGTACGACTTTATCATCGTGGATCTAGATCTGGTACAGTTACATAAACTGAACTTTGTGAAATCATAAAATCTAAGCTGAAATACGATCACACTGAAGATCGCCAACACAGATAGGCACACGTGGGACAGTGTATTATTATTGCTGGAATAAAGACCCGACGGAAGTGACCGAATCCGCGCTTAATTTGCTTATTTCTCAGCAATTACACAATTTCTTCCAGAATCCTTTGGCACATATTTCTTATTCATACAAACAGACACTTGGGTGGTCATTATATTAGATTCTGTAACAAGTCATTTTGAGATCGTTACCAGAACTGGAATTTACCTTTAATGACGAATGTAAGGTAATGTACGTATATTTCCACCAGACATCTTTGCAACTGGTACGTAGATACGTGTCACATCAAGAAAAATGCCTTTATTCGAAGGTACACTGAACCCTTTCTTTCCATCTGAATCAAACAGGGAGCACTTCTACACAGAAGCCTTGGTTCATTTCTTAAAAGGTCACGTTTACATTGAAGCCAATGTGACGTGACAGCATATAGGGAAGGGATATCTATGAGAAAATGGCATAGTCGGGAAAGGATCCCCCTGAGGGATGGGGAAATCGCACCGCTGTCCTCAGTCTCATGTGATGCGTCTAGCGAGGGAGGGATGATGCGGGATGCCTACCCCCGAGGTTCCCCCTGAAGGCGGCTTCGGCCTGCGACATCGCAATCGAGTCGTGTGTCTGCGTCCGGTATTAGTAGTTAGCCAAATATGCGGTAATGGAGGAGAGATATCTAGCTTTGATCCGTACGGCTTTGCACGTCTACACCCTCAATAACAGACGCAAAGAAGCAAAATGGTCGACCGAATCGAGTGTGTTTCCACTGCGCTTATACATTTCTCGAGGACCTCTCCTTGGAGAATGACTTTGACAACCTTCGTTTTTAACAGTGCACCATCATCACGTCTGTAAGCACACTGTGCATGTGTATTTCTTTGAAAACCGGACCGATTCATTCGGAGATGATACGTTTCTCGAAAGATTCTTGACAGGGAGAAAGGAGCTTTTGGACACACGTCACGTCCTCTGGAGATCGACTGATTCAAAGTAAAATGGACACATGGTACAAGTATGACTTCACTGGCCAAACATCATCCTAGTCGAGCCAACGTGAATCACTCTTTTGCTTTAAAAAATATGCTAGTCACTGGCATTCTTAATCTTGACACACTTACAATTTTAGATTGTGACAAAAAAAATCAGCATACTTAAAGGACATGTCCACCCCAACAAAAAGTTGATTTGAATAAATAGAGAAAAATCCAACAAGCATAACACTGAAAATTTCATCAAAATCGGATGTGAATTGTGAAATAAGAAAGTTATGACATTTCAAAGTTTTGCTTAATTTCACAAAACAGTTATATGTTCATACTGGCTGGTATGCAAATGAGACTGATGACGTCATCCACTCACTATTTCCTTTGTATTTTATTATATGAAATATGAAATATCAAATTTTCTCCTCGTCCTCGTTGTCACGTGAAACAACAATGATTCCTCCCTGAACAAGTGGAGTTAGCATTGTTTAATACTATATGGTTCATTCAAGTTGGTCCTTATTGTTAAATCTGCAAAATATGCAATAATGTATAATTCACACAATAAAAAAAAAAAAAAATAGTGAGTGATGGACATCATCGACTGACTCATTGCATGTCACTGAGTTGTGCGTATCACTGTTTTGTGAAAAATAAGCGAAACTTTAAAATGTCATAACTTTCTTATTTTACATCCGATTTAGATGAAATTGTCAGCAACATGCTGGTTTGATTTTTCTCTATTTATTCAAATGAACATTTTCCTGGGTTGGACTTGACCTTTAATTACACCCTGAAAATGTCTAAATAATCATCATGAAAATTATATACATTATTATTGAAATGTATATGTCTCAACGATTAAACTAAACGGTTGATTAAAAAATTAATTCATCTCATGAAAAAACACCATGAGGTCATAAACAGAGAAAAATGCCTATTTACGTCAGTTTGTATAGATACGTATCTACAACTAGCAGACTAGCCCTAATGCGTTTTCTTTTTGGCTATTCCGAAACATTTTTTTAAAAATCTTCTAACACATAAAAGCCTTTTATTACAAACTAAACAACAACCACATTTTACGAAATGCAAGTCACATGGCTACAAGATTGCCTGCATCACTTCGTTCCCGTTAATTGTAATGAACAATATTTCACTCTTCGCTTGAAATTCTGAAACAATGACGTCTTTCCCACTATAGCAGCGATAAAATACGGCTCCAAAAACACTTATCGTAACCATGGCAACTACCTAGTCACTACATGTACTCTTAAACAGTGAAAAATTGAAATGATATATCACAACATCAGTCAACGAAAATTATGCAGGTATTACATTTTTTTTATTATTTATTATATCTTGCGGCTGTTTTGAATTCAATTTCCATTAAAAAACTGAATTTATTACATAAAATGAAAAGTGAATGTACTTTCTTGTTTTACACACACACAAAATAGGGTGTCTATATTGAGAAGGTTGTTTCGATAGAAATAACAACAATATAACTATATCCATCCTATTACCATTATAACTTGATTTCAAGCTTTCAACGTGGGGGTCTAGGGACACGGAAATACGTCATGAATGGCATTGTGGGAAGAGTGGACCACCGCAAAGCTAAACTGTATTTCGCTGGTTCGATATAGATTAGTTTCCTCAAATGAAGCTGCCCCGTAAAATCACTGAGATGAAGTGTTCCAAAACACTTCGTTTGGAGACCAGCGAAATTGCGGACGTGAAACATATCGCAGGCCTAATGTAAAAATCGGACCCGAAATGGAAAAACTGAAGATGAAGTCCACTTGCATTACTTTTACACAAATACACATCAAAAGGATTGTGACGTATACAACACCAAAGAACTAAAACATTAAACATTAAACACATGAAAAAAATATGAACATTTACAGTAAACCTAGTGGATCTTAATTTAGAAAGAAAAATATATCAATGAACGATAAATAGACGTCATAAGGTTTTTATAAACCTAGCTACATCTTACATTAGCAAATTTATTATGTAAACCATTCAATACAGTATAACGCGCAGAGTTATTGTACACAGGGTACATCCCTTGGGATGGGATTATTACAAACAAAAAATAAAGTCTTTCGAGAATGTGCAATCTGGCTCTTAAGTGCAAATATAGACAAAACCCCTTCAATACAGCGCTATCGTAACAATAGAAAAAAAAAACATAGGAACAAAGAAAAAAGCTAACTGAAGAACTATTAACACACTACGAAAGGGCATGGCTAGCAGAATTATCATAATGTGCTCGACAGCTTACTTGACATGTACCCGTGATATCGAAATGATAAGAAAACATTTCAGCTCTCCGGGGGCCGAAGTAAAATGTCATTCGCTGCAAGTGAAGCATGGGGACCAATGAAATATAAGAGCAAAATTATCGGGAAAGTAATGGTAAAAACACCAAAAGGTCTGAACGCCCTGAACATGCTCAAGTTGATTTTTTTACACTTTCGTTGAGTGAAATTTGACGTAGCGTCATTATTAGATCATACCCTATAATTAATTTGATATAAGCGTCCAGTTTTTAGGGAACGTTAAAGCTATGTCGTATATTTTTTTGAGTTCTCACACATCGTTGTTTAGTTGAGAAAATTTGGAAATGTCAAGAGAACGGCTGCTACATGGGTAGTGTAATTCAATTTAAATCAATTAAGTATCAATAACATATAGACTGAATGAAATACATAAACCTATACCTATCCAAACTACCACTAAAATGATGTATATTTTTATAGAATGACGAAATTGTGATGTCATAGGATGTATTTCTCCAAGGAGAAACCTGAATCTAAGTAATAGGTCCTCAATAAAAAGGGTATTTTATTAATAGTGCGGTGAAAAATAAGAGAGCAGCCATTCCGAAATACATTGTAACATATAATATGAAACATCTAAATCATTTTGTTGCGTCAGGATATTTCACATTTGGGCTAGACGCCAGAAAGGTGTACTGTGTCCTTCAGCATTTTACTCACTCACTCACTTTTTTTTTTTTACAATACTTGAACAATCACAGGACAGTCCCCTTTGTAGTGTCCCTCTTACGTGACCTCATGACCATTATTGTATTTGATTGGTTATTAAAGCTTGGTTAATAACTTCTTGCACAATGGCAGACACACACAGCAAAGTAATGTTATGAAGATTTCTGCCGTAATGTCGGTTGATTAGCTTTCCTTGAAATTACAAGTTTTGAAAATTTTTGGATAACATTCAAGAGATATTCACATTTTTAGAATAACGACACGTAATAATTGCGGCTACAGCGTGTTACTGTAAAGTGAATGGAATATGATACCGACATCGATCTAGGTAAGATATGAACATGTCGCGTTTTATCATGATTATACTATACTATATATTTTATATTCTTAGAAGAGTTAATTGAAAGTGAAGGCCTACTTAAAATATGAATTTTCGTTGGTATTAAAGTACGAGAGTAGATGCATGTGACATAGGAAAATATACCAACAGCATTGTGTAAGATTTAGGCAGCATTGGATACACCTGCAGTTTCAACTAGGTAAAAGGAGGAAGGGAGAGATATCGGGTTTGGGGATTTGAAGATGGAGTTTACGCAGAATAAATAATATGGTAAGAATCTGCGACCAACAATATCTTTATAAACATAATTTGCAGAAGCAAATGTAAAATTTTGTCACGTAATCACGATAATGCTGACAATAGAAGATAAAGAAATACAAAAGAAAGCTTGAGAATACAGACAAATAATTTTCACTAAAAACAAAGATTAATGTACTAATACTAGACTGTAACATATGTGACACATCTATGTCCCGTAACACAAAGGTTAGCGTTTGATCGTACGCTTGATTTTCACGATGGTTTGTACATTGTAGTCAATGGAATCAATCGTAGAAAAATGTTCTACGATCATTGATAAGTTTTGTGTTACGGGCCACTGGACATGCTATATGAATGAATTAATCGGATGTAGCTTCCCCTACAATATCTCGTATTTAATACGAGGAAGCAAAATTTATCGCTATTTAAAGGTGTCTCGTTGCTTGAGATATTGTGCCAATTGAGCTTGTGAACACCATTATAAATACATGAGAATCAAAGGAATATATCAGTCAGAGGGGAAACGGTGGATAGTCATTTCGTAGGACAAAAAAGTCACCTATAAGTAGTCTTGCCCTATCAAAATACTTTGGTGCCATCCTTGTCATTTCGTCAAAATGTTTACTAAAGAATCTTGTTTTAACATTCAGTTTTTTTTTCAGATTGCACGCAGTCATGCACGGCTTTCCCGCGTTTCGCAGTCAGTTGCTTCGTTGGGAGTTTTAGGTGAAGGTCGTCCTTAAATTTTGCTCAAGAAGCTCCGCAGGAAGGGTCATGAGAAAGAATGTGGCATAGACTATATGAGCTTGTGCAGTATATCATCTTCCCATCCCCTTGATGACATAGCTTGGCCCCCTTCTAGCCGGCTCGACCGTCACATCGAGTACGAATCATCATCAATAAGAATTCACGTATGAGTGAGGATGGGGATGAAGCAAGGCTTCGTCTATATACCAATTACGTGAGACAGAGTGTGTGTGAGAGAGAGAGAGAGAGAAAGAAATTCAAATGAAGGAGATGTGATAGTTACTTTTTCCAACATTAATCCATTCATATCATTGTGTACAAATAAAAACCTACGATTATTCACAACGGGATGGCATGGCCACGAAAGAATACATACATGAGAGAGAATTTTAACAGAAATATAAAGTGATTCCAGAGGCCGAGATAAGTAAATAAAGGGAGGGAAATTGATAAATGGATGGATGGAGAAAAACACGATATTGATAAAGAGAGAGAGGAGACATCTTTATTTTAATGAGGGTGAAATGAAAAATTTAGTATATGTGAGTTATGCGAGTTCGGGCTGCAAGGTTTCATGAATGTGACGAATGAGGGGCATATCATAAATACATGTACAGGACGGTATGAATGGGGAATTTTCTTCATGGGAACCATTCTCTCATTCATCATAGTGTGTGCATGACAGTATTCAGCTCGTAATATAATCTAGCAAGCAGAGACAGAACTACCGAAATATCCAATCCAGATGCTCTCGTATCGCACGGTTTACACGGATCAATCATGATTCTAAATGTGCCAAATAAGACATTATCATCTTTGATTATATCGTACATCAAATTTAAAACTTTTCCATAAACATGATAAACCAGGCACGTAATTAAGATACCATCTCTTCTAGGTCACGTGATTCTAACATGATACATTGAGAGAAATAAAGAGATAGAGTGAGAGGAGGATGGGGGGTAGAGAAAGAGGAGCGAGGGAGAATGGAAGGATGAATAGTAATTCTAATGATGATGATCGTGATGACGATATAGTGATAATGATAAGGACAAAAAAGACCGGAATGATAATATACTACTTGTACGACCATTAATACTTCTAACTTTGATATTTAAATCAAATCATGAATGGAAAATCACTTCCAGATCGAGAAGTCTGTTTCGTTGATGACGTGGAGATGTAAGACTATATAAAAACATAATCCAAATAAAAATGTGCCATAACAACAGAAAATTGAAAATATCGTCAACTCCCATTAACTTGCCTAGACATGGTAAATGTTCATTATAAAAAAATATATTTTTCTTATAATTTTGCACCTGCATAAGATGACAAACTATGGAACTGGTGCGAAAGCCGGACAACTAATAGGTTGTGTATAAGTGAGTATGCGTGAGTGGGTGCGCGCGTATTTATACTATCCAAAAATAGCACTGTTTTATTGTACATATATATTTATGTAAGGATGGCGCTAAAATGCGTTGTGGAGATTCGGGGCCATGCAAATGGTAATTACACCAGCGCTTGGATGATATTGTAATGACGCCCATTTCAACAACAAAAAAAGTGAAAACAAAAGAATGTTTCAACCGTTCACATCGATAACGGAAGAGACCTCCATTCTGCAAACTTTGCCTAAACCAACTTAATTTAGCTTCAATTATGACACGATGCTCAATATTTTGCATAATGGAGAAATTTATTTGTTTTTGGGCCCATATAAAAAATAAAACGTAGACATAGTTTAACTTTGAACATGATGATTTATTATCTCTTCTATTTTCAAACAATCCATAATTTTCAACTCATTAGCAAATGCAGCGATACAAAGTTTGATGTTTTGCATTGTAATGTCTGACCACATCGCTTTTGTTTATTTTTCATATAACTTACAATACATTGAGCTCGGGTTGACATTACTTACAAAACGCATGAAGAAGAAATTCCGATGGATATGGCAAAATAAGTACCCTAGTTTGTCAGGGAAATCCAAAATACTTTAAAGGTGAAAGATAGCACGCAAAGTTATACTGAGATTTAAAAGCAGGGTGCAACAAGGTAGAGATATGTAGAGAGAAACAAAAATGTTTGTCTTTGAAAGAGGAAATTTTACAAATAGAATATAAAATGAAATGATATTATCAGTTTTGTAACCGTTGCTGCAAGATGAATGAGGAGACTTTCATCATTGTCACATTATACTTTCTCGACCATCTAATTCGTGGCGCGGAGCTTGTTCATTCTGGAGGAAGCATCCGTCAACAGTGACATGGCGTTCAATGCTCACGGTGACACTTTTAACCATGTCCTTTCTGCCAAGGTTCTAAAGTTTCGTTTGTTTGTGGAGCAGCATTTGGCCTATCATTAGCCTATTTTCTCGTTCCCTCCAGCAATGAGCTTTAACCGACACCCGGCCGAACTCTGCAACAACAGACCAACCTTGCATGGTCTTCTTGTAGCTTAGTGCTTCGATATTGATGTGTTTGTGTGTGTTTGTGTCACCTTAAACCTCCTCATTTGCCCGATGGTCGTTGGAATTAGTATTGATATGGTGTCTCCAGGGAGAAGACTAGCCCTGTAAAATACATGTTACGTGACAAGAAGTTGAAAGCACCCTCCAACATACGAGCGAGGGACGAATATAGAAAGCACTTGGGAAGAAACACGGTTGAAAGCGACGGCCAAAAATCGAGGGCGCATCCACCTTAAGGGCAAGCGATAGATTTTCACTGAATTATGCATGTTGAAGGAGCTCCTGTTTACATATCCTAAATATTTCAACTAAAAAAGAGCTCACTCTTTTGTTGAAATACAGAGAGTAGGAGAGAGAGAGAGAGGGGGGGGGGGGAAGCGGGAGATGGATAAATGAAGAATGATGCAAGATTGGTCATGAAAATCAAGACCCTCGCTCGAGAGCTGAAATGCAAAGGCACACATCTTATACTTCAATCAGGTCTACGCGAATGCTATTTCAGTTTCCATAAATCGTGAGGAAGACGATTTGTGGGATGAGCCATTGCAAGAATGAGACACCCTGCCAGCAATGCCTTAAAACATACATCATTGCGATTAAAGAAATAAATATTTGCCCTTCGTCACTCATCAGGGAAAGGATCACACTAAAGGTCCATACTTCTGGTTCTTGAAAATGAGAAAGGTTAATATGCTTCGATAACAAGCTGATATTACACACTGAGTGAAAGTATCGGGTGAAAGAATTATTAAAAAAATCTTTAGATCTATATGGTATCTCAGAGATTACAACACGATTTCAATCATTAAGAAAGGCATTATCGGAGTGGAATAAAATAATCTGCGTTCCTGGGACAGTTCCAGAACATCCCAACAAATCCTTTCTTTCCTTAAGCTTTTATATCGTTTAATTTCTTTATCTCAATGATCTCAGTCGTTTACAATTACTTGACCTTCCTAAAGTATGTTAAACAGAAAGTAATAATTCAGTGAAAATATAGAACAATAATGATGTTTCCGATATATAGTGCTGCGCTGATTCGATGACTTTGAAACTGTGTCTAAAAATACATCAGTTTATGAATTTGAATATTTATTTATCCGACGATGTTGCGCTTTACATGATGAATGTGAGTGGGAAGGGGATGAGGGGAGGGGTGGGTTACTGTTCACTGAGCACCCCGAAATAACCAATACGGCCTCTCGGCAATGACTTTTCAAATATTCCCCTGCCGTACTATGCATCGATTGTCCCAAGAGCATCTTCCTCAAAGCCCTTCTTTATGGTCTTCCTACGTTGCACAGGGATATCGTTGTGTTTGCTGGAGGCAAACAGAACGTAATACAAACCCTCGGATAGATATAGAACGGGATGTCTGTTGGCGACAGGAAAAAACGACGCCAGCGGCCCGTCCCAGTCTGCAAGAATTCTCAATGGAAATTACCCATACAACACGAATGTATCCATGAAAGACATTCTCCATGGTAAGAGAATGCGGGAGTATGTGAGTGTGATGGCGACTTTATGGAGTGTACATGTAATTGCATGTTTGACGTCTCAAAACCCTATCTTATCATAGTTTGTTTAAAAAAGAAAACATAGTTAAACATGGTGAAGGATGTAAGCTGACATAAAAACGAAATTTTCTTTTCAGTAAAAAAAATAGTTGCACATAAGTCCTAATCATACTAGCCGTCATATTCATATTTAATCAGCACATATGAGAAAGTTTAGATTATTCAATCATATACAACGCTCCCTTCCTTAAATTGTGTTCCAATGGATCAAGGGCAGGAATAATTGCACAAGATACTCACTGATTCTGTTTGTGCATCACTTACAATTTTTGTATCTACAATATATTCCTACGATTCAGATACACAATATAATATCTAGTATAACATCGAAATACCATGCATGAATAACATTCCGTTTGTCGTTTTTAAGCAACATGGAGATAAGGTGAAATATATGCATTATATAATAAACAAATGTATAATACAACGGTGCTCCATCTACACAACTCAATATTTTTAATGTCCTTCTGCATGCAAGCTGAACCTTCGTCCACGTCATGGCTACCAATCAACATGATTTCATACAAGTCTATCTATGCTTCAAACATAAAATTAAACGAATCAATATCTAGCACGTTCGTAGTACCAATTTAACATGAAATTATAAAATCCATAGCAACTCACGTAGTCACACACACACACACACACACACACACACACAATCGAAATTTGAAAAGTATTTATTAACCTTTGCAAGCGTTCTGACATCACCAACAGTCTAAGAGAGTGGGATAAATAGGATGAAAATGTGAGTCAAAAATATAGCATTGTTTCCACAATTCCCAAAACTAAATTAAAAACACATTTATTATTCATTGCACTAGCTGTAACATTTTGATTAGTCAAGTGAGCATGGCACTTCTACGTAATTACTATTCAACCATTGTTCAACCTTTATAATTAAAACAATATATCATTTTGAAAATTTTCTCTCATTATCATTTTTTGCATCATTTTTAGTTCTTAAAATCACGAATTAATCATAAAAAACATGAAACGCAGCTAATGCATGAATAGTACTGCAACGCAAAAACTATTACATACACAGAGCGACATTATAGGATTTCAAAATTGCACGTTACATGTACATCTCAAATGTAACTAAAACGATCCTAATTTCCTTCATAATAATCGCAATTACTGACACTGCCAATTAATTATGTCCAAACTGCATACTGACTTTAAGAAATTAAGGCGAAGTTAAAATTGTATAATATATTTGATAATCGTCAATTTTTTTATAAAACTTCTTACAACGTTGATTTTATATAATCATGCAATGAAGTATAGACCTACCTGTGCCCCGTAACATAAAGGTTAGCGATTAATCGCTAAATGAAATGACCTGTCAGGATCATCTTTACATACACATTTTGCTCAGTAGACTTTACTAGGAAGCAATAAAAATTGCCCTTTCAAATTAGCGATTAATCGTTAACCTTTGTGTTACGTGGCCCTGGTCTCGGCAGAACATTGCCCTATTTTATATTATCATTATAATATACGTAATTAATTAAGCATGACAAGCAGAACATACATGTACGTCAAAATGCTTGGTGTTTATACAGTGTTTATACTGTCAATAATTTCGGGGAAATAACAGGAAAAGCCTCACTTAACCGTTCCCAGAAAGGGTAAATCAAGGTTTATGAAGGGGGTTTTCAACCCCAAAACAAATACACATCACGTCCAAAGTAGATAAAGTGTATTAATTGCGAATGAAAGATGACGTCATGTCGCAGTCAAATCAAAATACGTTCGTTGAGGAGAATTTCCGTTCCTCGATTCTGTCGCATAATATTTGTTTGCTTTCCCCCCAGGGCTTCTGGATATTTTCCGGCGTGTTCCGAATACAGTATGAATAATGTCTACAAACAAACCCATCAAAGATCCACATCCACCCCACCCACATTCCAACCATCGTTTTTATATTGATCACAGACAGAAATGTTGCAAGATTTTTCCATGTTACTTACCTACGTCACTTCCAGTTAGCTCTCTCCTTCATCTACCAGTCTACATATCACCCCCTTTTTTCCAGTTAAGATCATTTTCTTTTATAGACTTTTGTTTCCTTGCAAAATATTTGGTATCCTCAGATGTGTATACGGAATGAAATACCTTCATTTACCTGTAATTTCTTCTGCGGGCTTAGTTTGCTGCATTTTCTTTTACTTTTCAAAGATTCTTGGAACTTTTTTACCATAAATAAAGCGGCTGGATGATGGAAAATCTACTTACCAGTAACTAATAATAATTATCATATGCTTGGCAGGGCAGTTTGCCTTTCTTTTTTCCTACACATGAAAAACTGGCGATTTATCGAATGCGGCTTAGGTCTTATATCATTTTATAATCCTGATATTGATATAGATTATCATGTCATGACCATTGTGCTGAATGATAAAAGATCCGTATGCCGTCACTTCAATTATTCTCATGGGCTTTGGGTGTTTGAATATCATATCCAATAAATTAACATCCTATAATATAAACTCGTTGAATTGGAAAAATGAATTCAATCAGATTAAAGCAAATATCATTTAACGTGGATAAAACACAAAAATATGCTGATAATGTATACCATTCAACTGTCAATGTTTTTTTAGTTGCTTGGTATTGAGGGTAAAAACTCATGGCTGTACAAGGTAGGCATCTTGTTATTATTTCAACACTATTGCTGAACTACAAACCGAAAATTGGCAGGGCCTTTTAAGATGTGTTTTGTTTCTATACATAGATAGAGTAAATGCAATGCTTACTTGTCTGTACTAATAGGAGTATTGATGAAACAATGTGCGAATCCTCGTATTGTCGTGCTACCGATTAAAAAAGAACAAACTTGAAATCTGTTGAAAAGAAATAAAACCTTGCTCAGGATACGAGATGTTTAAATTCATCAATTCACCCATTATACCCATCGCATTTTTCACTACCGTTTTACTGGATAAATGATAAGGTATGCATCTGTTTACCTAACGAAACTGTACCTTAATAAGTTAAATTCGTCTCTGCCTGGATGCTTTTGATTCCATTATTATAGATTTCTCAGAAATACGGGTAGGATGCTAAAACATGTTGCGGGTAGACACATTTAAAACGTAGCCTCTATTCAGTATTCAACTATTATTTATGGGGTAAGACCATAAAAGATTGATGGAAATAAAAATCCTTTCCATTTCTGTGGGTATATGACAGGGAATTATGACCTCCATCGACCGTATATATAATATAATAAAATGACTTTAATTGACCCACAATTTCTAAAGAAACTTTTGCAATCTTCATTCAAATGGCAAACTCTCGATATTTAAGAATATAACTATTTTTTAAGACTTAGTTAAAGTAATTGTAACACCGAAACGTGTATTTCACCACTATTCTGAGCATTTAAAATTCCTTTTCTTTTACAGAGCGGAAGTCTAATTAGACTTGACAATCCTTCCAACGGCAGAATTATCCTCTGAATGAGTTGATACTCTACATGTAAAAGTAAGAATATTTTTATGTTTTATTGATATTCATTTAAAAAAGTATGGAATATCAATCTATACCACCAATCTGACCGAGTTATTCAGGAGGGTATAGAAGAAAAAAATACCAAAATGTCTCAATAATGAGTAATACAAATATCACAAAACAAAATTACTTTAGAAATTTCGATCTTCGGTATTTAGTCTCTTTCTAAAGCCTTGCAACAAGGCCAAAAGCACCTCGTTTCCTCCTTATTGCATTACACTTTATTGGCTTTCGGTTGCTTCGCTAATTTTAGGCTTGTCTTTAATCTTGTTATTCCTCCACGGCGGGGGAGCTATCTGATTCTGTTTCTCACCAAATATTTCTCATTCCTCGGGGAAACAGCAGGGCATTCACAAGAAACATATGGGGGAACATCGAGGATGAGACGCCATAAGTTCAAAGGGACAAAACAGTTCTCTTGATGATGATATTTTTTACGAGTAGATCTGGTAGTTACATATACGTTAAATCCGCACAGAATCAGAGCATGGTCATTGTGTGCGCCTAAAGTTTGATGCTCTATTTCATCATAGAGCTAATAGCTCCATGATTTCATCGTAAAAAACCAGTTCAGTTAAAACAATTTGTCAACTTCGAAGTGATTGCCGTCTAATGTCGTGACGATAATCATTAAAAGGAGTCAATATAAGCCCATTACACACGTTGGGAGGGAGATTTCTAAATTTACAAGCACATGTTTCGTACCATTGGCAAAATAATGTTAACCAATTATTTTGGAAGTGAAAGGGGAATTCAGTTAACTTTAAGTGGGGGTAAGCTTTGAATACTGTTTGATATAGAGAAAAAGACAATGACACTTCTGGCTATTCTGTCAAATAGCCATCATCACCATCTTAAAAAAAAATACAGAGTGAAAATAGGTCAACATCTACTTAAGATTGATCAATACCATGCGTGCACCGGATCGACTGCATGTAGGGCATTGATTGTTAATGTGTGTATGATAATGTGCATCGAGTCAATACACAATGGTTCTCTTGATGTTCTAATATCGAGATGGTAAGGGGTGGTGGTGGGTGTGTACACGCTTAATGAAGAATCTACGCAACTGATATTAAACATAACACCAGATAATATCAAAGGCGCAAGTTTCAAAACGATAACGCAAGCTCCTTTAATAATTATTGATTTTGCACGTTTGTAAGTGTCCAGGCAAATAAGCTTTATCATCAATTTAACACCTTATCGTTCTGTCACAACAAAACGCATAATAATTGTCCTGAAACTACACACGTTAAAATGATTTGCCATTACTCAGTGGTTTGAATTGCATCTGCAGTTGTAATACCTGGATGGCGGGTTTGAATATATCTTTAATGACCAACTGGCCTTATATAAAGAGTAAAGGTCCTAGGGATGGTTTTCTTAAGAATACTTTGTCAACAGGGGTAATAATCAAACGCTGGCGTTCTACCCATCTGGAGAAAGCATCTCCTTCCTCCATCTTAACACGTAATTGCTCCTGCAGGAATCGGGCAAAGATGGTCGGAGAGAGTTTCCAAAGCAGGGAAAACACACCGTATTATGGGTGTACCAATGTTATCATGCCATAGAGTGGAGTTAGTGTAGATTGGGTTTGCTTTCCCTTCTTTGTCAATCATCTTTTGCAATCATCTTACATAATTTATGTGCGTAAGGAGAATCTAAACAGAAATCCATTGCTCTCAGAATTGAATTTAAAAAATCCTTCAGATAAGTTCTTTGTATGCTCGACATTCAATTCGAAGTAGTATTATTCAAAATATGAAAGGTGAAAAGTGAACGAGGGTATCAATTTTTCCTAATGCAGAAGAAAAAGAGAGGAAAAGGAAGGAGAAGAAGAAGTAAACATCAATAGCAGTATAGTAGTAGTAGTAGTAGTAGTAGTAGTAGTAGTAGTAGTATTCTAGGTCTGGTTGTAGTAGCAGAAGTAAAACATTACATGTTCATTGTATCATTATTATTGTTCAATATGTTCAATCACCATCTCAACTTTCATTTGCTGACATACATATATTATTTTGTTTGGCCTCGGTATATGCCATACAATTCTAGCCTCTACTCTATAACCAAGATAAATATATGTCATCTCACTAATAAAATGCGATACACACGATCCCGACACCCATATATCTCGATCACCTTCATCCAAACCTAAAATATTAACCAGATGGGGCGAGATAAGTGCAGGCGTGGGGGTAAAATATTGTGATAAATCTCCTTTAGTCATGAACATTGCCAATCAGACTGGGGCGCCGAGAAAGGAGAAATTGATTTAATGTGCAAAATGTAAGTCTTTGATTCTACTGCATGGATCCCACTCTGTGAATTGGGATGTGTTTCTTTATTCTACATGTGGAATAAATGACTAAAATCTGTACTTTCTTACGTAGGTTTGAATTCAAAGAATTAAATACAATGTTCCCTGACTGCCGAATTGGATGCCATTATTTCGAGTATTATAATGAAAGAACAAGACTACTGCATTATTGCGACTAGACAATGATAAAAAGAGAATGAGCTTTCATTCACTTTGTTTTCCTCAATTCGTTATCCGTTGTCCCCAAGGCCCCCACCCTTCCCATTTTCCACATCTCAATACATGCACCATAATCAGTAAAAAAACAATAATAACTTTTGAAATGGGATATAATACTCTCATAATCTTGTCTGGAACTTTCAAAGTGTATACTCTCTATTCAATTCCTATAACCCATACCCGATTCCTCATATGTTTTTTTCTCTACATCATATCATGGAGGTCCGTGATCATATCAACCTCCACGGTCAGCTCGTAAAACGTTTCCTGGAAAGTCAATCGATTTAATTACATCATATTTTGCAGACTACACAACCGTTTTGAAGTGCCGATCGAACAAAATCCTTCAGTAAATAAAAATGGGACGTCATAAGAGGAAATATCCGCAATGGTAACCGACATAATAAATATATCACTAAGAGCAGAAAGTTTATTTATTTTTCCCCCTACATTATGTCCTATTTAATCAGGAGATAATAAGCCATTCAATATGAAAGTCCTACAGAATGAGATAGCTCCTTTCAAGGTCTCTATCGCCACCTGTACTGGCTTTGACCATAATGCAATTGTCTTCTGGGTCAGGTCAGCCTTAATGGCCAGCATCAAAACAATCGAAGTTTTCATCTATTTATTTACCATGGTCTATCGGCTGCAGGGGAACCATTATACTACGCGTGTGTCGCCTATAAATACCAGTCCTAGAGTGATCTCCATCTCATTTCAAAGAGGTTTTCAATTGAGTCCTGATTTGTTATTTGATCAAACGCACAGGTAGACATTGATTTGGGGTTTAGTGTTATTGGTTTCTCCGATACTGGGACTGTCCTCTGCTGTATCTAGCTAGTACAACATTTCCCCGTCAGATTATGTCGAAGAATATATTCTAATCCAAATATAATCAATCGAAATATGAATCTGGGGGAACGAATTTTATCATAATGGATATATGCTTAATGCTAGCTTCTCCGGACTCATTCCCAAGCTATCTAAGGAAAATGACGGGATTGCACTGGAGTATGAATGCGTTTGTGTCATCTGTAAAAACTGACCGGTCATTGCCTCTCGTTGTCATCTGTAATCAACAAAATACTTCATGCATTTTCTTGTTTTTTACAGTGTACACTTGTGGCGCCAAATTGCAACATACATCGGCCACGGCTGGCATTTTTCCCCCCCAATCAGCATTCCGTGTCAACAGGGACCGCCATTTTATATTTCACAAGCACTGCGTGGGTGCACTGTTGTCTCGACATGACCATGAGGAGGGAGGTGAATAGGGCCGTGAATGAAGTGTGATATTCATGAATGTTAAATGTGTCTGCCCCAAGGACAGAACGCTCATAGTGGCTGTTATGAACCCAGTCCTTGCTTGATTGCTGTTTGTCAAATATAAATAACAACAACAAATGGCTCCCAACACAAGACAATGAATAATTGTTGATAAAGACGACAATTAGGAAATGTTGTAGTGATAATACCCTTATATCACTTAGACCTTGGTCACATTTGCTCTACGGCGGCCGTACGGCGAGTCGAAAACAGCCGTTTTAACATTTGTGTACCAACTACATATAGGTGGTTTGAATTAAAATTAATAAAACGGCTGTTTTCGACTCGCCGTACGGCCGCCGTAGAGCAAATGTGACCAAGGTATTAACATACACATTTTATCATATCAAACAACTAAAAATGTATTTCATGTATTTTCATCGAATCAAAGTGAAACAAAAATGATAAGTTCTTTTTTAGACATCAAGTATCAATCACCATCATGATGGTCACCCAATAAAGCTTGGGCAATTACAATTAGCAACACATATAATATGGATTAGCAATAAGTATTGCAATATCTGGGATATTTTCCTTACACTGAACAATTCAGCATTCCAAATCATGATCTCTTCACCGACAGATCAAAGAAAATATTGCATAATAAAAATGAATAGAATAGAAAGGCACTTTCTAACGTGAAATTTTTGCCTTTCATTCGATTGTATTATACGTCATTGTAATGATAATGATAAGTGCGTATGAGTTTGAATCACACTTTTTTTAATTAAACGATAGCGACCGGTGTTGTATTGGAACGGAATATTAAAATAACCATCATCATGATCATAGCCTAGGATTTAATTGTCAGAATATATTACCATATCTGGGAAGGGGAATCCTCGATGACCTCGAATTATGTGGCGATGTTCATTTCGAAATATAGGCGAGCGGACTCTTGGAATTAATATCAATGGGGTCGAAATCATTTTACTTGCTTTTTCTAAATAAAAATTATGTTATCGTTCCCAAATAAGACCAAAAATCAATCCCCTTTAGTTAACCTTTTAGATATACATTTAATAAATGACGAGGATTTGTTGGTCATACGAAATACATGAAACAACCTTCATTGGTTATTTCATATTCTCTTACATCCCTGAATATCCTGAAATTTCATTGAATTCACCTCAAATAGATTTATTTAGTAAGAGATTACAATGCAATCGTCTAAAAGTTCACTGCTTATCAAACATGTCGAAATACAACATTGCTATTCATTGAACGCAGGAAGCAGAAAATTGGAGGAGACCACTTTCGCATCTCTAATCCCTCGCCTTTTCCATCTCATTTCAGTTTGAGAATGAATGTATAAGCCTTGGTACCGGAGTAAAGGGTAGCTTTGAACCCACCATATTCCGGGAAAACAAATCCTTTGAAAGAAAAATATGGAAATGAATAAATAAATATGATGATTGGCAGTCGATCGTATTAAAGCCAATGAGGACCATAAGGACGATAATCATAAAATTATTCAATTCACTATATCAACGTATCTTTTCTTGATATTGTTGATAAACTGCTGCCATAAAGATCAGTTAGGATTAATTTAATGCCAAGTGAAACGTTTCAGCGAAAGTATTCTTCAACAGAGGAAATCATGCGTTTTGCGCTTTTAGGGGTACTTACTTTACAATTAAATTCGGTAAATACATGACAAATGTATGTTTATGCTGCTACCACCATTTAACTAATCAATACTATGTAATATTACTGGTAACAACAAACAAAATGGATTAGACCAGCAGGGGACATTCTTAAATCAAACTGATCAAATTAATTGCACGCCTCTATAACAGTGTATAGTAAAATATAATCTTTTAGTGGTAAAATATTCTAGAATACAATGACTAGCATTCCAGTCAAGATCACCAAATTTCTTTACTATGTACTGTCATCAATTAAGTCTTATAACTTATAGCATCGATGAAATTGAAAGTCCTAATATTCTTCTCCAATTTAGGTTACACAATTAGTCATTTAGACTCGAAGATTACAATAAGAAGTCATAGGTGACCCAACTTCCTTTGCCGTGAATGTACAACGTGGATATATTAAAACTGATTGAATATTACAGAATTACAAAGAATACTGAAATAGGTTTAAGTAAATATGCAATGCACGGTACCTTTAAATTGACGTACTATTTCCTTGTGGTCACTTACCCACTTACTCACAATTTGATTCCCTATCTTTACATAACTTAATTTCTTTTCAATGTTTTGTTTATTTTCGGCCTCATCACGGGCACCATCACCATGGTGTATCACGAATCCTTCCCGTATCCATGGCAACAAAATGATGCTCTCCCCCGAAGGTTTCCGGAGAGTGAATAAGGTCATATTTTTCTTTCAACAAAATGACTACGCCATACAAATTCCATCCCCTCATACTAATTTCGTATAAGTGATGAAAAAAAAGCAACGTCCAATTCCAATGACAACATACAAGCTACAAAATACATGTATACATATATTGCAATTTGTTATGACCATAGCAAAGTAAAGAATACGCCACATAGAAACAAATTGATATACATGTACATTAGGCCTAATAATGTGTTGGTAAAATAAACAGTCTAGTTAACGATGTGTGTGCGGGTGTGTGCTGTGAGTATGTGGGTCTGAGCGTCTATCCATCGCACTATGAATCAGATTTCATTATCTTTTCTATAAACGATGGTAATCACAACACTAGTTTATGCTCATGCGTATACGGCTAAGCATGTAAACATTGCATGAAAATATTATACACACATAAACACACACACACACTCATGATTGGCAGCGCAGCAGTCAACAATCATTAACCTTGGTGAAGGCACCAAGGTTCGCATCTCCCGTAGTCAACCTACAAACATGCTCAATCACTTATTCAATCCCACGCCCTGAGGTTCAAGTAGGGAAAAGGGTGTGTGCCTTTCTCCTGTTGTCCTATATCTATTTCTACTTTATTTTGTTTTCTCATACACCCCCTCAACATCCTCAATTGCAGCTTCATGATATGCTGGTCTTAAAAATGATGTCCACATCCAACTGTTCTGGCGTTCGTATTGAGCCAAGTGCTTGTCGAAAATACATCAAATCATTGTCCACCACTCAGATACATGTGTTGAAATGTGCATGTAATTGTATAATGCATAAAACATGCTAATGAAAAATTTAATGATGATAATCATACTACTACTACTACTACTACTACTACTACTAATAATAATAATAATAATACCACTACTACTACTACTATTACTACTAATACTAATACTAATGCTAATTATACTACTACTTCTAATAATAATATAACTGATGGTCATGATAATAATGATAATGAGAACAGATACTAATAACTACATTATTGGAGATAGCGCTAGGGCACTACATGTACAATACAATATTGGTAAATCAAATATATTTTGAATACGAGCTTCGTCGTAGGCATTCTGTGAAATCTGAATCTGTGTATAGCTAATAAGAGAAATATTCTCATGTCTATACCCCTACTGATTAATTTGAAAGTATTATAATGATGCATAATGATTAGGCGCAAAATGAATTATATCACTGTATATAATCGAATCTTGATGCAGTTTAATCGCCATTTCGAGGGAAAAGGGGTGAAATCAATGGAATAAATTAAATTAATAGATAGATAGATAGATGGATAGATAGATAGATATAGATAGATAGTCAGGCAGACAGACACAACAATATAATAGACAGATATTAAGATAGAGATAAAGGAGGGGGGTGTGAGGGGATAATTTGCATTTCTCTCGCCATGCACAACTTACGGTAATGGTTGTGCGTCTATCGATCGTTACCATTCATGTACTTTGTGACGTCAGAGTGAAATTGACAAGAAAGAGGCGTGAAAAAACGTTTCGATATTGATTGGCGCGTCGAAACCCAACGGGACAAACTCTTCTGACAAAATACGAAACTCGACAGATGTCTACTTTTTTTCGACAAATTAGCATATTTCCGTAAACAAGCCTTGGGATATATTTCGTATTATTTTCCTTCAGTAGATTGCTGTATATGTTTTTACCTCTTCTCGCTTTTTGAGATTTGTTCACCTCAATATGCGTTCTAAATTTAGACAGTAGTCCTTCATCAGCAGGAAGTGAGGCGTTTTAAAACTGGAAACGAAATTGAGAATGAAATAAATCATACCAGCGCAAGCAAGATAGGCAAGTATAAGAGATATATAACACGTTCCATGTCATCTAAATGTATGCCAATATTGTGATAGGTACTGTATTCAAAGCGAATCTATCTTGTTTGAAGTGAATTGTTAATAAGAGCGCAACGTACTTCTGGTCATATCAATGTAAACGGTTGGGACGGGAACATAAAAGAAAAATCTATATATTTTGAAAATTGATATGACAACTTCATTATTTTCCATGGCAGGGTCTAACTACATTTCTGATGCAGTATGGTATTTAGCATTTGAGATTATTTCATGCCTTGATGTGTTTTGATAATTATGTTTTATTGTTTTTATTTCAAGTTCTGATTTTTTAAAAAGCACGTGTGTCTGACTATACTACTATTAATTATACAGTATGAAAAAAAGGATTTTGTCGGATAAAAATTCCGACAAAGCCCTTTCAAAAAACGCTCCCCAGATATACTCCCAAGATTAAACACATTGTTACAAAATAATACACTTGTACCAATCAACACTGAGTTGAAAGAGAACATTCGTGTTTTGGGGGTAAGAGATTGAATAAAAAACGTCATCCATGAGTACATTTTCACAAAACGACGCCGAAACATTGCACAGTATTTGGCGTTATATGTGCCTTCTTAACCAAATTTAATTAACCACATATATTTCGTACATACATCTATGCTCTATGAAAAAAAGCGACACTGGATTCTTTGTTGTTGTTGACGTAGGTTTGAGACTGGTTATTATAACGAAGGGGGGGGGGGGGGTGGTGATGATCGACTCAGTACTATTTTCCTAATATTACTTCACTGATAAGATGGAATTGGAGATTACTTTATCTTGCCGGTTACAACAGTCTAGACACCAATCTTTTCCTAGGGTGTAAACATGGGGCTCCTTATGGGATATCTTAATAATTTTGAAACTACACCTCGGCAGGAGGCCTTGCCATGCAGACAATGACCATGAGAGACTCTACGGTTACTGTAGGGATGCGCTTCACTCCTAATGCACCTGTTCTCGCACACCGATCCGAAGGGCAACTTAAATTGATTCCCAATCCGCCCACCAATTAAAAAAGTATCATACTATTATATAGCCCCACTAGGCGATACAGAAGTCCATGAACATGGCGAGTACGTCATGTACATGAAAACTAGGTAAGGTATAAAATTAGAGTGCATTCCGACAATACTGGTTGTCGAAAGCTCTTAGTGCATAGACACATCTACGCCATACATAACATATTTGTAGAGCATGTTAATGCAAACAATCATTTTATCAAGAATGGGGATTGTGGTTTAAACCTGAATACAAAGAAACGCATCGTTTGTAATTGCTCTGACTAATATTTTGATTTGAAATTGACATGGGACAATATACAGTATCGCGATTGCTAAGGGTGTCTCCTGAAGTGATGGCGTATAGTTATAACTAAGATACCTTTGATTACATCATTTGAGCTTTTTCTGACCTCTCAAAAAATTATATAACTTATAAATTAGAATATCTTTAATTTATTAAGCTTTTTTGTGCTTATTTATTATCCCATCCTTCACTTATCAATCGTTTGTCTCATCGTTCTCGTTCCATGCGTGTGAAGTCGTCGTTTTAATAAGCTCGTTTAAAATGTTCTTATATCCTATAGATTTAAAGGTCAAGTCCACCCCAGGAAAATGCTAACTTGAATAAATAGAGAAAATCAAACTAGCATAGTGCTGAAAATTTCATCAAAATCGGATGTAAAATAAAAAAGTTATGACATTTTAAAGTTTCGCTTATTTTCACAAAACAGTGATATGCACAACTAGGTTAGATTTGACAATAAGGACCAACTTGACCGAACCATATAGTATTAAACAATGCTAATTCCACATGTTCAGGGAGGAATTAATCATTGTACCACTTGACAATGAGGAGAAAATTAGAATATTTCATATTTCATATGATAAAATACAAAAGAAATAGTGAGTGGATGACATCATAGTCTCCTCATTTGCATACCAGCCAGGATGTGGATATAACTGTTTTGTAAAATTAAGCGAAACTTTAAAATGTCATAACTTTCTTATTTTACATCCGATTTTGATGAAATTTTCAGTGTTATGCTTGTTGGATTTTTTTCTTTTTATTCAAATCAACTTTTTGTGGGGTAGACTTGTCCTTTAAGTTCATAATCCTCCTTTGATTTTTCCTTTATCACCATGGTGACAAAGCTAACTGAATCTTTCCATATCGATTTCTCTCCTCTCTGTCCACCCTCATTGTTTTTCTTCCTCCCTCTTTGTATCTCGTTTCCAACCAATTTAACCCCATCCCACTCAAATCCCACTGCATTTAAAACATTAATAGGTCAATCTCTTTTCCCGTCTCCCTCTATATTCAAGACCTAATTTTTCTCTTTTTTTTTCCTCACCACCTTTCTCTTCTTCCTTCACGTCATTCTTGCCCATCCTCATCTTACACCCTTTCAGACGACTACCTTACATCACTGGAAGAAATCATCCCTCATTCTGACAAAAGTATCTTTATTTTCTTATAGTATGAATGGCACACTATAACCAGATATAGATTCAGTAATGTTCTGAATTACTTCAATTGAATTTTTATTTAGAGTGAATTTCGACTCTAATGTAAGCTAAGCTTAATACACTATCCTTGCTATGAGTCATGGTGCCGTACAAGTGTTGCTCACGCTAGCGAATTTGTATATAAATAGATGTGAATGAAGTTTAGATTAAAAAAAAAATTGTCTTATCTTCAAGTGTTTTATGTGCAACATGATAAATACAAAGAACATTTTCTATACATCACTCAATTATCCTTGTCTGAACGGACCTTCAAACAATCGTGACCGGCCGAGTGTTTATCACTTCTATCGTATCTGTGCTCGGTACGACTTTCACGGTAGGCGCTGAAAGACGACCCGACCACGATGGTGTGATCCAACACCACTCTTCGGATACATAATCTACTACCACGGCTTGATTAGCATCAATGGCGCGAAAATTCTAAAGCACCGTCTTTTGTCATTCTCACTTCTTGGCCCTTCTTTCCTCACTTATTCTCCTCCGTCTTCTTCATTTGTTCACCTAAATTACAGTTTGTGACCGATCTTGGTCTATTCATCTTCTTGTTGCTGAGGAAATACGGAAATACATATTTTATGTATATGTATCGTCATGACCCATCTTCATTTCGCCTGCGAAGTCTTTCTTCCTCACACATCCCCCTTACTCCTTCCCTAACTTTGTTGCCTCTTCTATGACTTCCCACGCTACTCTCAAATCTTACCTACATTCAAATAAAATAAATAGTTATCATCTAACCCACCTCATGAATAAGCAGATGTGAAGTATATTGTATCTCTCATTGTGATTTTACACCATCGATGAGTTTCTTGTTTTCATAGATTTATTATAACAAATAATTTTGTCGTCAAAAATACATTTTTAAAAAGGGAGGACAATTCTTTACGTCACATACATGATATTACTAGCACAATATGGTTTTGTTTTCTAATGGCATTTTTAAAAATATAATATAATACGTTTTCATCTTACCCTTCTGTTCAGAATATACTACTTTAATTTGTATTGACAGAAATGATAAGAAATATTTCATTCTTAATTATAAAGCTCATTATAAGGCTCTTTATGAAGCCTCGTTCTCTCTCTTCTAGTTCATGTGTTCCATGTATTATTTGCGAAAGACCAATGTTAAATAAAAACAAGTGGAACGTCTCTGGCAGTCTCGCCTGCAACACGCGATTCGATATATAGCAGTGGTGCTGTCTTTGAAAATAGCTATTGAATAATTATTCACAAAAGAAAGCTATATGATAATAAAATACTTTGTCCATTGACCCAAAATGACCTTTGACCATGATCATGTAATCTAAGATGGGTGCAAAATAATCATTTATACTTGATTACTCTTATGTCAGAGTTTTATCTTTCAAAGTTACGATGGTAATTCAACAAATACCCCCAACATGTCCAAAGTTCATTGACTCTAAATGACCTTTGACCTTGGTCATGTGACCTGAAACTCGCAACAGGATGTTTAATGATACTTGATTGATCTTATGTCCAAGTTTTATAAAATAGGTTCACATACTTTTTAAGTTATGATGTCATTTCAAAAACTGAATCTTAAGATTTGATGTTGACGCCGCCGCCGTCGGAAAAGCGATGCCTATATTCTCGCTCTGCTATGCAGGCGAGACAAAAACCTTATCCACACGATGATTTCAGTCGTTCAATCTGTTGTACCTGTGCAAAGACGTGATTTGCTAGATATTAGGAATTAAGACCGGCTTGACAGCCTTAACAAAATTGCATTCAACCGGGGCGAGTTTTGGGCAAAAAATGAAAAAAAACAAAAACATCTGGATCAAAATTCTGAAACATTTTTTCTGTGATAAATTTTGGGTAAATAGGCCCAATCTTTTCAAGTGGATGTTTTTCTCAAACTTTCGAAAATTATCAACATTGATATACCTAGTATAAACCATTATCGTATTGATACATTTCTGAAGTTTCTAGAAAAAAAAAAACAAGATACCTCTTTTTTACTTGATATAAAGATATAATATTTTGTTTACATTCTGTTGAAGATCCTTATTTCTAGTTTGTATACTGTTCTCTTCTCGTCTTCGTTGTCCATGACACCGATGATCAATTTAGTGATTTAGCTTACCCATCAAAATCTAATCAAAACCGTGCAACTGGGTCACAACAGTTAACAACCATATATTGGATAAAATTCGGTGCCTGCCATAACACATTGGATAAGAAATAAATTGTCCAGAATTTTTGAGAAAACATGACTGTCGCGGGCGGTACTTATGAAGTGAGGATGTTAATGACTCGAAGGCGCTATCTACAGGCGGTATAAATAGTCCAAAACAGCCTAGTTCTTAAATGATCGTTCTAAATTTTGGGGAAAACATACGTATCGGATGTGACCGATGAGATCGTGCGTGATAACAGCCATGAAAGAAACACACTTTCTCACGAAGGAAGGGAAAGAGCATGACGTCACGTAAAGCACTCATCTCTTTATGACGTTTTGGCGCCACCTTGCTTCGACATGCATATTACATCACGTGACACCTCTTGCAAGTGGTGTCCGTCAAACGGTGGCAGGTTGCCTGTTGATATACACACTGCGATGCACACACGAATGCACCCACACATCCGAATGTACAGCGCTACCAACGGAATCAGAATTAGAACCACCCCCCTTCCTTTAAACTTCCCTTGCTTCTGTCAAAGCTCCACTTATCAAATAAACACATTATCAACCGTTGATGTAATTATTTGGTAACAGAGAAAAAATGATAAATAGGGGGTGGAGAAAAAAAGAGAGAAAGAAAGCAAAAAGAAAGTTGAACAGTTGAATAAGTCAATCTTACACAGCTTCTATAGCCTTAACATGCCTAAGCACATATTTATCCTTAACGATACTTAAGAAAGGTAAAATGTCCGAGGGAACATGAAAGAGAGTAACAGAAATGTGTTCAACGGTGCGGACTTTGGGAAGTCTACAATACTGTAGGGTTTAATAGGTCAGGATTCAACTTCATACCTGCCGTATTAAGGTCATGACTACATCCACGTATGTTTTAATACCATCCAAAAAAAAACTGTTCAAGTTCATAAACATGATAAATACAGACAACAGTTTAAGACTATTTATTAACAGTTTACATAAATCAATTAACAAATAATTGATAATCTGCCTACGAATATTTTTAATTGTCCTCCCTAATCGAAGATTTGATTTATGGAAAAATATCAACTATTACTAAATAAAACAAAAATCAAAGTAAAAAACCCAATAATTTATGTCATTTTTTTGGTTTCATTGAATTCAACTTTTTTTCTGTCTCTTTTTCAGATAAACAATTTTGAAAAAAAAATGCGTCTAAAATCAGTCCGTAAATACACCTAACATAAATAATGATAAATCGAAAACTGTATTTCTCGTCTGATGATAGATTTCCATATAACACATTAAACATTTACATGTTTTTCTGTGTCCTGTACACAGTACAGCCATGAGTCGAAGGAGAACTCGTTCGAAATCGTGCCAAGATTCAAGCATGGATAATTACATGCGGAATCGAAACGAAAATCAATGAAATCGATAGCGAGATTGTTTAATAAACTGCAAATTGTTCCTCTGTCACAATGGTCGGGTTCACTGATAAACTAGTTTACAATATGACGCCATTATCGATAACTGGGAGACACATTGATGCTGGTCATTGTGGCGTGCGCCTGTAATCCAAGCTATGTGGGGGAAGTTACAAATTGATGCAGAGGTTCGAGGTTCGAGCCCTGGTCACGTCTTTCGGATGGTGACGTTAAAGGTCGGTCCCAGACGTAAATAATCATATTTGATTGATACACGTCTGACAAAACTCAAATACACACACACACACACACACACGCTGTAAATAAAGTAAATCGCCAATCATACTTGTGATGAATAGACAACTGACTAGTTACTAGCCTTTTTTTGTTATTGATTCTTTTCCATTTTTTAAAAGGAACATCATGGATGCACCGAAGTTTCATATCCCATTTTGCTGATGTTGGTGTGTGTGTGCGTAAGTGTATGTGTATTTGTGTTTGCATTGTGTCCTTGTAAGAAATAACACTTTTCATTGTCAAGAATATTAGTTATTCGAAAATACATGTAGACGAACAGATACGGGCGCTAGAATGATAAAGGGAGGTGATTTGGGGATTGCTTCACAGTTGCTATTTTTGTTTTCATAATATCGCGATGTATGCAGGTAAAGGCCTAATATGAGAATTGTGGTTGTCGATAAGCAAGTGAGGAATCAGACGCGGGCATTCCGGCTTAAACAAAATGGAATTGGTAAAATATGCATGGATTTTGAATACTGAAAGAACGTACTTGGGAATGGGGAGTGTGAGAGGTGGGGAGGAGATATGGCGAATTGCTCGGAGAGACGAGCGAGCTACAGTGCGATGGTTTAGCATTTAAAATGTCACTGCTTGAATAGAGCTACAGGCTGAATGGGGGCCTTTCGTCGAGGTATTATTGCGAATCGCCCGCTGACGGATGAATTTATTTCCTCCTCACGAGCGAGAAGGGAGTAAAAGACAGTGGTACTACATTTATCGAGCAATAATGAATGCATCATATCTTCTAATGGACTTTAGATGAGAAACCAAGCGAGATTAAAAGTGCCCCTGGTAATGTTGGAACCATAGATAATCCAATATATGTTTTGAAGAAGCTGCTTTAAGAGATACTTTGTGACGTATTTATTCAACATGTTTAAATGAATTGCAAATGTAAACGGTGTCATTATATCGCATTCATTGTTCTAAGAAGTAGCATTGTAAGCAACCAAAAAATATTATCCCAGGAAGAAATATGAAAGCATGAAAAACATTACAGAAAGCTAATCTCTACTATGACTTACTAATTATACATACAATTTTTTTATTCATGATATAAATGATTTCGAGAAAACTAGCAAAATATTAAAGGCGAGAACGTATTTCATATTTTTTCGAAAAAATAAATCAAGTTTGAAGACTATGAATTCCAATACTCAGAAGGAATGAGATATCTGTTCGAAAAAGCATCTTCAATTCAAACCCAATTTGCGTCATCGCGGCAAATATCCTCGTTTTCCAGGGGATCAACTATATTCTTACTGACAAATTGTTCAGAAAAAAATTGATTTCAACGCTAAGTCAATAACCCCCACGCAATTCATATCTTCGTTACCGCTCACTGGCATGCTGACAAACCATCGATGTATTCGGTGTACATATTATACACATGACCGCTATATACCAGAAGGTATTAAACAAGCTTGCGATAGATATACACTGTTGGTGCTTGTGTGTGTTGTGGGTCGTTCCATGGCGCGTGGACGCAGACACACTGTGTGTACAGAATGTGGATACTTAAAAACAAAATGGCGGCGTACATACCATACGGACAAGCATTGAATTAATGACAACAGTCATTGCTGGTGATTAAACACCTATCATACTTCGATCCTCGTAAATACCTGTAGAACACTTCGTATATCTTCTTTCTTCTGCGATTGGGAAAAACGCATCGATAGTTTTCAATCATAGTCAATTGCATGAATGATTTCAAGTGATAATTAAAAGGGTTTTGAGTAGTCAATAGTGTTGAATTAAAATTGCATAATTCTCAAAATCACAACTCTTAAGATGATAGTTATCTGAAATAATGGGAAGTCGCTTAGTCAAAGTGTTTTTAAGAGATATACAGCTCTTTTTATAAAAGGAGTACTCGATTAAGAATTAAGACATTGCTGTGTTTCAATACTGAAGATAAATTAAGAAAAATTAACAAAAATGTGTAACTCTGCAAAGGAGGGGCCTGGTATGTTTTAATTTTAAATCCCTTTGCATACCATGACTAAAACACGAGTAGCTGTATGTGTGTAGAAAGGAGATATATATAAAGCTCTTCTTCAATTCAAGTCGATCTTTTAGTAGCGAAATAATTTTTTTATCATTTGGCAAAAATAAGGTCGCGAAACAGATTATAAAATCAACCCATTTAATGTTACTTTAATATGCAATACATAAACTATCACCTATAATTTTAATCATATTTTGATGATTTATTATAAATGAAGTGTATATACGGATCCACCAATTGACACATATTAAACGTTGAAAATAAAAATTGATGATAATAACCCATTCAATAATCATTAAAATTCAAATTAAAAGATTAAAATGTTAACCATAAATAATGATATACCAAATTATTACATAAACAATAAAAACAAGCATCTTTATGTGTGAAAATGTCAGTGTACTTTCACATAATAAATGTTTCAAAGATTTTTTAAAGCGCTATACAGTGCATATCAAATAAAAGTTTACACTTTGAAAAAGCCCTGGGAATTAAAAAACATACAACATGTTGGTAATATTTTCACATATATTCTTGGGTTTGGGTCTCATCTATCCAATGAAAGTAAAAGTTTTGACAGAATGTTACACTTGAGTGAGCACTGTCCATTTTTGTAAAGCTCGCAGAAATCTGTTTGCGCAGAAATGCTCGTTTTCACGCTGTGTCAAGGGGAAAGGGCGAAATCAAACTTACACTGGGAAACATTTTTCATACATTTCCCATTGCACTTTTTGTGAATTGTAATAAATGGATACATTCAAGCATTTTGTAACAATTTTGCCACCCAAATTCAACACTTAGTAAGCACAACCTGTACCCGTTTTGTGCCAGCTGGATCTGAGGACATAACTAAATCTGAACAAAAGTTTATATCAGACATCTCTAGCATTTTTTCACTAAGTTTTTATCATTTAAAGTGGGTTTACATTTAATTTTTCATTTAATACTTGTTTCTCCACACTTTTTCCAAGCTTGACAATGATTAACAAAATGAAAATCAAGCCTAAGCCATTTCATGTAAATCAAAGCTTATTGTAAAGCAAATATATTACAAATATATTACAAATGTATAATTTTACAGGATTTTTTCTAAGTGTAAACTTTTTTTTGATACGCACTGTATAGCTTGGGATATATGTATATAGAAGGATAATACGTTTTTCCTCTTCCTTTTAAATTTGATTAGAAATAGAAAGCTTCCATTTACAAACCAAGTTCACTGTCGGTACATTATGCCGATTGTAGGATGATTGGAAACTCAAATGGAATTAGATTTCATCAAAATACCGGTCAGAAGGGCGGACACACCACGGAAAAACGATGGCATTTCATATCAATAATTATTCTACGAATATAAGATTAGTTCTATTTTGATCCCTGTTCTGTTCTCCTTTACTTTCGGGTTTTTTTTTCGAACAGTATTTTAATCTAAATGCAAATGGCATCAATCGCTTTCTACCGTTTTGCATTTCCTATACTCAAAGATATAAGCGTTAAAAGATCACAAACCATGTGCAATCTTAGTAAATTGTAGTTTGACTGGGCGTTTCATGGTTTCATGTTTCAATGTGTTTTTTAAGGTTTTTCCGGGGAGCATACTGACCTCTCACATTATAAATTTTCTCGCAGATATTTCGTTTTGGAGAAAGAGACATAAGATAGAAATGCAAAAGAGAGAAATTCATCCGTTCCACGAAGGACTTTTCAACTCCCCTTTCAGATTGAACGTTAGCATGGTTAGAGGACTAAGAATAAAGGTTTCAAAACACAATTTCTGACACGATTTATGAACTTTGACGAAATGTTTCTCACATCAGTAGCAACTTTTATTCACAAACTAAAATTTCAGCACACTCTTTAAAATCCATATTAAATTCCTTGTTATTAGCGGGCTGCTGTTGATAGACATTTTTTAGAAGCAAAACTTTGATACAGTTTTCGCTGGTGCATTTCCATTTCACGGAGGACTGATCTTTATTCAGCCTTCATATTTTTTCTACACCCATATACTCATTCTCAACTCAAGCTCCTTAAAGGATTGTTGCTAAGAAACGGGTACTTGACTTTATAAAAAAAAACTTGCTCGCATGACGTCACTCATTTCGTCAATATTCACATTAAAATGCAAAGCAAGAAAACGTTTCTTGTGTATATCCATATGTCAAATTGCTCTCCTCGTTTCTAACAAAACTCATATGCTGTTTTGAGTTTCATCAATTAGAAATGCATAGGTAAAAATTCGAAGAAATAAAAAAATTAAAGGAACAAAAAAATCGAAATGATTATTCCCAAAGTTACAAAAGTTATTGTGTTAAAATGATATTAAATAAAACCATCTCCCCTTAAGTAAAACTTGTGCTCGCCCAAACATGAAATTGTTAACAGCATGTTAAGATATATTGCAATGAGAAATGTCCGTTTTTTCTACATTAAACAAATTGTGAAAAACATTATGCTGCAAAAAAGTGAATTATTAGGGCTTCAGCGAATAGAAGAATCACATTAAAATCCCAAACGCATACCAAGAAACATATCTAAATGTTCTGATCAGTACCCCCTCCACAAGCTTGAAAAGGGAGAGTTACCTTTTGTTTGTATTTATATAATTCATGACATATATAGTCTTATTTCTAGTAATTTTGATTTTTTAAATATTTGTATGTATTATCAAATAATAAGGTAAAATTACAATATTTACAACTTATTAAACAGATTAGAGTTATTGTAAAAAAGAGTAATATTAACAAAAATAAAGCTTAAACAAAACAATAAAATTTTGAATCTTTATCGTCCATCACGTAACTTTTTCTAAACCATGTTAAGTGAAATGGTTGCGAATTTGGAAGTAAAATGCAAAGAATATGATAAAATCTTTAAAGTTAAAATTCATTCATTATTGAATATAAGGGAAACTTGACATTTGATTGGGAAAATATTTTGTACAAAGCATGTGCCATGTAATTTTCACGAAACACTTTGTAAGGGCTACAAAGTAGTTTTTGTTTTCCACCTATTTTTTTAAAGCTGATATTGAGTTACTTTGCCTATTCTTCATGTACCTTATCCTATATTGGACAGTGTCTCTTGCAAAAGTTTGGTTTTAAACAAATTTTAAAGTTATTTGTATACATTTCATGTAGAGTTAAATATTGAAAGAAATCTGAGCTCTAAAAAGAAACGTTTATTTGCATTATCAAGTCAGGGCAATAGATATTTCCATGGACCTACTGTATCACAAAATAGGTCCACAACTTTTCAAAGACAAAACATTTCATACTACAGATTGTCCCAATTACTCTTTTTTAGGGTATGAGGGAAAATGCCTCTATAAAAATGCGTCCCTTTTAACATGTTTAACACATGTCTCATACAATCTAATAAATCTGAAACTATTTAAAGCGCCAAAGAGTCGCAACATTTGAATTCTGTGTCTTAGGTTTGGTGATCATTACAGGCCTCCTTCAAAGTTTGACTTGCCCCTTTAAAGGAGGCACCAATGATGATGGCTTCTACTTGCACATGGTTGTGAGAAGCAAGGGGACAGTCAAACATGAACGACTGACTCATGATGCCAGTTTAATTGGCATGACCTTTTGCTATTCTACTTCCAATTCCACGCTCATGGATGAAAAACAAATAATCGTTAGCTACCGCCAAACAAGCTTCAGCATTATACTATAATCCTGCAAATCCGTCAAAAACCCAAGTTTTATTTGTAAAGCACACCTCTTCTTCATTATTTTACTCTGTAAGGTAAAAGCAACACCTCATTTCGAACAATTTCTTTTTAATTATCATCTAACTTGTTCTTTGTTATGAAATGCATACTAGGAGCCCCTTGCATGAAAGTAATACTATTATGGTATTAGCTATCCAATGGAATCCTTGATTTTGATTGGTTGTTACCTCTAGTAACAACGGTAGTTACCAAAGAAGTAACTTTTATGCAACAGGGTCCTGGTTCCTGGTGTTGAGTGTGAATTTATATGCAATAAATAGTAAACAAAAATATGAAATGGATGAAAAGTAAAATAACAATTTCATATCCAGTTAAAATTAAGATGACAATATTGTCATCTTAAGTTTGGCGAGTCATGTCCCTCCTCCAAGTTAGGCCTATTAGGCCTGCAACACTTAATACTACTACTACTACTACTACTAGTACTATACTACTACTACTACTACTAGTAGTACTACTACTACTACTACTACTACTACTACTACTACTACTACTACTACTACTACTGCTGCTGCTGCTACTACTACTACGACGACGACTTCTACTACTACTTCTGCTACTGCTACTACTACTACTACTACTACTACTACTAATACTACTACTACTACTACCACACTATTACTACTACTACTTTTACTACTACTGCTTCTACTGCTACTGCTTCTACTTTTGCCACTATCACTGCTACTACCACTTCTACGCTTGAATAAAAAAAAATTAAAGAATTAATTTCCTGTACCTTTGTTCGACTTGGGATACTTTGACTTTGTAAACGAGAATACAACTCGTGATCATCAGCAGTTATACTGGATTTTCTTTTTGTAGAAAACCTGCATAACTAAGCTAATGAAATAATAATGAGAATCGGTGAACATCGTGTAAAACTTTGAAGTTATTGTGCATGGTCTCGCGTTGTTTGCTTAGTGCATGAACGCATGCTTTAATTACGTTTCATGATACATCAGATATACGGTATGCAACTATTATGCATCATATAAAACGTCAAAAATCTTTAAAACCTTCAGCATTGGGTACGTCACTCATAAAGGACCCGCACGGAATCGACTCGTATTGATTTGATGGGAAACATTTTGGAGCCGCCATTTTGACGAATGCATGTAGATGATACAATAATCGACCTGCGTGGGCAATAAAAATACTACTTCAAAAGATGAAGGAAAAGAAAGCAAATATTAAGGGCCTGAAACTCTGTTCGAGAACAATAAAATATGTTGTTCCGGGACGACAAGTATTGTTAAAAAAATACTATACCATCTGTTTGGATTGGCACCTGTATTGTTGGTTGCCCTTCAGAAGAAGACGAAAATATGGCGCCCATTCACGCTGTATACAGACTGCAAAAACGGTTACTGTGTGCCGTGTTGCTGTTATGTTATTTTGAGGTGAACTTGCTAACGCGGTAAATATATAGCATAGTGATGTACTATACCACACGTGCAAAACCAAATGCGTTCTTATTACGGAAATCATTCGAACAATTTGTTTCATAAAACAGAGTGGAAACAGATAAATAAATCCTATTTGAAATGCTTTGAATAGTTTCGACGACACATTCCAACACTTTGAAATCAAAGACTGTACGATAAAAACTTGAAATAAAGTCAAAGCCATTTGCCACTCAACACACCCAATGCAGCCTTAATATGAATGCCCTTTCAACCTTCGTATCATATTATACTCAAGTGAACATCGGATACGACTACTGACATTGAGTAGCTGTATTTAAGTGATTAGAAGGGCAATATAATAAAAGTCTGATTGAGAAAAACTCATGAATATATGAGGTTCATACCTAAATCATGCATACAGTAAATGAAAATAATAAAGGAAACTATTGTAAATAGAATCGACGTTAATTTACGAGCATGTATTGTTTTAATCTTAACGGGATTTGAAACTATAAAAGTTGGTCAAAATGAGAGCAAAACTATCCTACCAATTTCGATATGAAAAGTTTGTATTTGCTGTAAATTATTTGCTGATAAACAAACACTTCCTAAATTACTTTGTAAGTTTTAAGTTTTAAGGGCATTTTTGCCCTAATGTATCATTTGGTTTGAGGGAATGAAAAGCCTTTCCATAAAAATTGGGGCGAGATGAGCAAACGAACATTCACAATGTACTGAAGATTAAACTCGTAACATAAAGCTTGTAACAAAAAAAAATCCGACTTGAAGACCAACAAAGTAAATAAGTAGTTTGAAAAGTGTAAAATTTGAAATTACCTGAATTTTAAACACACCGATTACTCCTTGATGGTGTTGATTTGATTTTAACCCAAGATTTCTCTTCATATCTCATGATTGAAATTCAAATATCTTACTAAGATTGTTTAAGTATTTAAGACTAAATCCAGTGACAATACCACTACAGCTGACCTGGATTGATTTAATAGATGAAAAGTGGACGAGGAACGTAAGGCAACATAATTTTACTGAAAGCTGTAACTATCATAAAAACCCTATTCATACGTTTTACAGGCTTCCCAAACCGAATCTGAATGGATTAATAGTATGGTTCATTGAAATTTCAGCGTACAGATCTTAAGTGGTGATTCATCTATTTTCATTATTGCAGAACTAAACCGCCAGGCAAGGGGTTCATTGTTAGAAATGCAAGATTCACTTACGTTTCTAATGAAAATTTAGTGCTTTATCTTCAACATCCAAACATCTGGCCATACAGTGTAATTTTTGGAATCTTAATGTCGATATATTTGAATGAAAGCCTGCCTCGAATGGAGGAACTGCATGTCGCATCTCATATGCATGCATTACAAATCCCCATGCATTATATGCATGTAGTCATTGCATTATGCGTATCGCTTCATAATGTATTTGACATTTAATATCTTCATTCTTCGACGTGCAGGATTTTATAGCGTGTGTATAGAATAGAATAACTGTTATGTGACGTTTCCTTCAATTACATTATTGACTCGATAGACGTGGAGGGTAATGCATGGTACAGAAAAGATGAGTCCTGTACTTGCTCTCAAAGCACGGATGGACAAAAACGGATAAGTCTGGTGCATGTTAAATCCAATTCAGAAATCACAATAGATCATCCCCACCCAGTGAAAGCTTTCTGTATCAATAATCGTTAACAATGTAGAATTATATGAAAGAAAAAGACCTGTAAACTTACCCAGACGACCAAATTAGTTTTACTTAATTTTTTGCATGAAGGCCTATTATGATGCAGGCCTATTTAATGCTTTCACCAAAGATGGGACGGACGAGACCGGGCCATATTATTTATCGACCAAATAAGGACAGAAAGACCATGCATACATCAGTTCTTTCCAGAAACATTAAATGGCAGGCACAGGTAAAAACAGCCTTTCTCGAGGCCTCAATAACGGTCCAACCTTCTATTAGATAATTAGAAATTTACACTTAATCTGAATTAAAAACAAGCAATTTGATTTAGTTTCCCGACTCTGATGACACATCCCGTCTTTAAACACCTTCATGGCGTCTTATGGAGGAGTCGTACAAAGTGACAAGGATCAATTTAATTGACCAGCTTTGACGTGAAACATCTTTAAAATATTGGAATTTCATTGACGTGTAATTATTTCCTAAATCATTAATATTAACCCGAAGCAAACATGTAACAGCTAGCAAATATGATATTGATAAGATACACTTAATTTCCTATATAATCATCTGAAACTAGATGCAGACGCCTGTTTACTAAACAACGACTTTTCGATATTTCATGCATAACGTAAGGGCGCCTTGTGATTGACAGTCAACAAATTATAAATGACTGTTCACTATGTTCAGTGAGCATGTAAAAAGCATGGTGGAAAATGTTGTTTTTAGGAGGAAAAATGAAAATACAGTAGGTCATCAATGATTCATAACACATCTTCATTAGGCTAAGTGCATGGCAGTACATGAGTGCATGACATACCTTGTCTATGCATGCATTAAACTTCCACAACAACCCCATGCATAGCAATTGGAGTGCTTATGAGGACGCGGGTTGATTACATCGTGTTCATCCTGGCGACAGCGTTGCTCATAGCTTTCTCATATAGCCTACTTTGTCTTAATAGGTTTTGCGTTTCACCCCTTTTCTTTTTTTACAGACAGCTATTGTCCATGGCTCTCAATTTTTGGGAATAATCATGCAAGCATATCTTATGATAAATATAGGCAATCTCTCAAATTTCAAATAATTCATAATGCAGCTCTACACCCGGCCTGTGCATTATGAGGATTATAAAGGCTGCAGTTGTCCGATGGTAATAACATGCTAGTTTATGGACGGCCTGCACTTTTGCCCATTTATGCCATATGAATTAGGAGTTGGTATATCCTTACATACGGTATACACAGTTATTGTAAGGCTACCCTGACATTTCAAGGTTCTTATAACAAAGAAATTGCGTACTTTCTAACACGCATATATGCCGATGGTAGGCCTATAATCGACTAGATTAATCTTGTGGTTAAAAGACATTCAGTTTAATTCAAAAATATTTTTTTGCATTAAGTTGACATGGTCAAGGAAATAAAGATTTGAAATGTATTGAAACAGTAGGCCTACTCTTTCGTTTTATCTCTTCATATAGACACACTATACCCCACCCCTGTCTCTCCCCCTCCCTCTACTCCTATTTTCTCTTCTTTATCTGTTAAATATAGGTCTCCTTGAATGGGCCTCCCCATAGACGTCATCCCGAAACCAGTTCATTTGCCGGAGTGCGCTCAACCGATGCTCTTTCATTATTTCGTGAACAAAGCTATATTTGGGATGTCTGTGTACTTTAAACCCCTTCTTCAATACAATACTAAAATCTCTGCCCTCGTCAGCTAATCGTCTGAGCTGAACCAGTGACCCGAAACATTCAAAGTGAAACGTCGGCCTAAGACAAGCCTTCTCTCCAGCTCAGTGCTATTGTATTTACATTTAACATGCCTCATTTCAAGGGGAGATGCTTTCAATAATCTATCCATGTTTTGGGTGATAGTCTGTTCGTGCTTTAGCGAATAAGAGATGACATATTATGACAAAGTGGCAAATGAGTTGGTAATGCATTCAAGGTGGCCACCACTTCACAAGATATCAAGTTCGCTATGCTCACATGAAAGTGTGCTTGCCAAGTACCCTGTGTAGCAATATTAGGGCTTTAGCTCCGGAATAGAATGAGTTAACTGGTTATAATTTGTGTCTCATTAATAAATTCTGAATCAATGATGTTATTCATACAATTATCGTTATTGTCAGTGGTACAAAACTAGAATGATTTTTTTTTTCTAACAAGTAGCATAAAGTGACTGAGATAGAAATTGGAATTATATCATAACCAATGCTTATAACCAGACCGTGTTAAGTGCTAAAAAAATCAATCCTCCATGTAGTTCATTTTCTGTTTTAATGACATGCACATAAATGTACAGGCGAAGTTACTGACAACCGTTCCGTTTGGGTATGACTAATTAGGGAAGAACATGTCATACATGTGTCGCATATGCATGCAAATATCTCTCATGTGTACACGCAGTGCACGACGAAATGTATACACGGTGACCTAATTAAAAAAGGCAATATGCATCCCGTCCCTATGTGTGTGTTTTACTCACGAGCATATTAACCAGTCGATAATTTTCACTACAAATTATATCATCTCAATATAGCAATTGCATTAGGATGTTGTTTACAAGTGTGGGTTGAAGTTTGGTGGGATATATAGGCTTATACATGTACCTGCACTGACAAAAACGTTCGCCGTTATCGTGGCGTACAAACATATTACAAACATCATAAATTATCTGAACACCGAACAAGATATTCACTATTTTTTTTTAGTACCCACTCCCCTTCGGGACGACATGGTATTTATATTGCCAAACTTTAAAAACTGGATTTTGTTGATTTTTGTTTCCTCTTTGATACCATAAATAAAGGATTGCCCAAGTAAACAATATAGTTTAAATTTCATTCACCTTTTCCAATCATAGAGTTTGAAAAAAAAATTATCCACATCCCGCCCCCAACACACACATACTGTACTTTAATCCTTTTGGCTAGCACGGACATTGTACAACGTAATGAGATTATGTGATTTTGTGGCGTCCCAAGACAGGCGCCACAATTCAGTTCAAAATAACTAGACTCTTACGTAAGACAATACTACATTCGAATTCTCTTGTAGGCAGGGGGGGGGGGGTACTTTCATGTCTCAGCATCATTCATATATATAATGAGGTGTATCTTCATATGTTGAATCTAACGATGCAATTGAAGTGAAAAAAATTGTTACACGTAATAAAAAGAAAGTGTTGTATATAAATAATGAAAATATTTTCTTTTCTTACCTTGCCGTAGACAAACCACGATAATTCCGTCTCCAGAATCATTATGACGATTCCAAAAACAGCCGTGAGCAAGGCATAATCGCTTAATCGCTTCCTTTTTTCAAATAATGTCTTCCGAAGTCCAAGCCTATAACTTGTGTTATTATGGTTCGATTTCCTCCTCCTACCACCAGCCGAACTCATGATGTTTCGGCTCTGTTTGACGGTGTGGTCGTGATTCCCGTTGCCGCGCATGTCAGCGGCAGCTTGTCCGGGTTCCTTCCCGTCAGGACCCACTTTCAGAGATAGGGGACTGAAACGTGGAATGGCCCCGTTCACGATGGCAGATCGATGTGCAAGATTCACAAATTCGTTATTATTACTGAGTCTCCGTTCAACCGGGCTCACATCTGGCACAGATAACGTGAAAGGACTTGATCTGGCTTTGGGTTGAGCTGTCGATGCTGCACTGCTGCTATTAGTACTACTACCCTGTGTATCAGTTGCAGTGCTAGTAGGGGGGCAATCCGTTGAAACAGCGTCGTGGAAACTATCTCGTCGCCGTAATAACCCGGTGTGGGGGCAAGCGTCCTGCAGTTCATCGCGGGGTTCCAATTCGTATTCTTCAGGACACGTATGACTCTTGTCATTCTCACCGTATCGACCCCAGCCGCTCCGGCCATGACAGTCCATACTTTTCTGAGCGTCAGAGCAGTTGGTGCTAATTGCAGATGCATCTCTCCTGCGAGCTGCCGCAGCGGCCGTGTGCTTATCGAGTAATGTGGTTGTACCGCTAGGGGGCGACAAACTGTTGTCGGCGCCTGACGTGATGATGAGCTGCCGATCGTCGCGAGGCGTCCAGACTGCCTGTGACGACGTCGACCTTGCCAACTCATCGCTGGTCGTTGGTTTAACGACATCGGTGTCGACAAGGCATTTGGGTGGGTCGCATTGGGCGCCCACGTCCACCCTATCTCTAGATGACTCTAGGCGAGCGCCCTCACACGCTGGCGAAACCATGAGTATCGGAGACGACATCTCAGCAGCGGAGAATCGAACCGAGACCCTGTCGACAACGTTTGGTCATCGCTGCAAATCCCATATACCTAATGGTGATAATTGTATTAATTCGTCACTTTTCCTTCAATCTACACCGCTATACTCCCGCAAACAATGGGTACGAGGTAAAACGTTTGATCTCTTCATCTTGGAAATCCTTCAAATGTTATCACAACGAACAACTCCGGTGAAACATCCATCAAAATGTCATTCGAGGAAAAAAAAAAGCGAAATCCATGGAGGTATTATCCTATGAACAAAATTTTATTCCGATGTATTTACCAACTAATATCAAGAGCTTTTTTTAGAAGCTGTTTGCGATTAAGATCCATTTATTCCAAATGATACGGTGAAAATATGACACGCATTTACTTTGTCGTCTTTAACAAATATTTGTTTAGACACTGTCAGTTTACAGACTGATATCACATGTTGAATTTTATCCTTAATTAGCCCAGTGAGAATTTAATTGGATGTATCCGAGCGGAACATGAAGGTAGGTGCCTTTAGAATGTCAAAATACTCTTTCCACGAGTGGGATATATTCTACCTGGGTTCCACCCACTTTGCTGCTCCAATCACCTAGCATTGTTATTGTAAGAATCCAACTCCAAGATTCATTGTCATGACTTTTCTCGTTCTTTCTCCTTTCTTGGCTCTAGTTGATCATTCGCTGTCTGATGAACCAGTTTAGCAACAAACAACGATGATATTTCACTCAAGATATCGAATTATTTCTTGCTCACTGCGCAGAAAGTGGCTCGTCTTCGTAACAATAGACGGCTGTGCTGCTTCTGGCTAAAGGCGTCGATTTCTAGGACGTTTGTCCAGGCCAGAAAAAAAAATGGCAGAACATCGGCAGGGGGCCGACTAACAATTCAAAACGACAATTATATCGTCTGCATTCCCGACATTTGAAGTCTCATTACTTCACAGCCTCTGACGTCTGATTTGGGAGAAACTGCAAACTGTGGAACATGTGCTCCGTAACCGATAGCTGGCGCACTCTTACTTTTTAGCCTGTCCCAGATTGCGGTCTGTGTTCTCGTCAAATGTGTCGAGTGTATCCTGCCGGCTGTGCAATCGAGTCTGTAGAACAGAAATAAAAACAAAACAACATTATCAGTTAATTGAAATAATCAAATGATAAAAATATAACAGAAACAATCATTAGAATTGCACGACAGCGAAATATAAATCTTTGAAAATGCAAAGGAAAATTTTCCACAGGGTCATGAAGACAACGGATTCTGTTCTGATAAGTTTAGGGAACATTCGTATTTTTTAAATTCATTCAGGAACAATTGATTAGACTTAACAAAATATGCATTTATGACGAAAAAGCCATGCACATGTAAATTTTTTAGTTGTAACTTATTTTTTTATTTTTTTCATGGTGCAATATTTGTTTAAAAATGCATTAACTAAAATGTGGCGTTAGTATTTGATTTCATCTTCATGTATGTACGATCATTATACTTCACCTATACTTTGCTGTGATTACACTATCAATGAACAAATACCTATCTATAACGTGTATGGGTGCCATTAATTTCGTCTTCAGAAGAAGTGGTTTTGGGGGGTTTACAAAAAACACACATAAATATTGATCATTATTAATATTTTTGGTAAGTCGTAATAGATAGTGGAATTGGTAGTTTACATTTAAACAGTAGAAGAAAAATGGGAAACAGCTGCAACAATGTTGATGCTTGTGTAGTAGAAGTTGAAGTAGAAGATGTCGTCGTAGTAGAAGTGGTAGGTGTAGTAGTAGAAGAAGTAGAATTCATGGTGAAAGTTAAAGCGAGGTAATAATAATGCAGTAGGGGTATTATAGATAGTGATGTTGGTCGTATCATCATTGCCTATATTGTTTAGCAGTATAATACAGCATAAACAGTAATGATAACAAAGCATAATTATTTTTTTGTAGAAAACTTTTAAAGAGAATATATAATATTTCATTTCAAGTTAGCTTTCATTCTCCCACCATTTATACTTGTACACTGCAAAAACTTCGGTGTAGATCTAACACCAGCCCGGAATCTATATATGTCCACACCAGAAATCGTGTTAAACAACACCAGTTTGGTTTAAATCTAACACCAGATAGGTGTTTATACAACACCAATTAGTATTAAAACTGCATTGGTTTGATTCCAAACTGGTGTTGTTTCAATACTTCTCTAGTGTGGACATATATAGATTCTGGGCTGGTGTTAAATCAACACCAGAGTTTTTGCAGTGTAATCACTCTATAGATGAAACTAAGGATTGTAGCTATTTCTTTCTTTGAGTATACCGTACAGAGGTGACGGAGAACACTTATCATTGCGATTGTTGAATTTATACATTGTATGAGAGTGCATCGTTGCAACTCTCGTGTGTAAAGGGGCCGAGAGTAGGAAATATTTTATGTTCAAAGGCCATTACATCGGCATTTGATTTTCATTTCTCCTTCTATCTCCATGCATACCAGTTTTGTAAACTTGCCTATCGTTTTGAACTTGCCGACATTCTTAATTACAACATAAAGTTCAGTCTCGGAAAGGTTAGGCAACGCAGTCGTGAATCGGGTAAGGTAAGACATGTCGAACACCTCATCTCACAAATACAACTGGGCATAACACGCTTCCTTGGGGCAAGCCCCGACCTCGAAGACCTCCATCTTCTGGTGGCTCACATTCTTCACCCCATCACATAGTCGTGACCCAATCCGAGATCGAACGCGAACAGGGGGAAAATCGAAAGGGAATGGAGTCGTTTGACTATGAGAGCCCCAGGGCTAAATCCCGACGGAGCGAGCAAAGCATGTCAAAGAATACGCCGTACTTCGTAACTATCGCACGGAGAGGGGGATGGTGTCGTACTAGAAAAGCACGTTTAGGTACTTAACTAATGTCAGCGATTTATATTTACCCTGCCAGTACCAAAGCATACACCCGCTTGCTTTTAATGGCAAAAGTGTGACGCGAGGTGGCTGCAGTTTTTCGAAACATTTATCTTCCTTTAACTAATGTGAGATTACCTCAATAGATACCAATGACTTTTAAAATGGGGCCTTATGCCTTCTTGTCAGGCGCTCGACGTATAGAATGGAGAAGGGTAACGATAACATTTTATATATTGCAGGGCCCATCGGAAGAACAGCTTACAGCTGATAGTAGCTACCCTGAAAGTGTTATCATTATTTTTAGTAGTAGTAGTAGTAGTAGTAGTAGTAGTAATAATATTTTTATTATTATTATTATTAGATGCAGAGACTTTCCTTCGCGACATTTCATGGAAGCAATGTCACAGCCAAACGGAAAATAGTATGTCATTGAAAATAACGAGATAATAGTTATTGATTGATCTCTGGTAATCTTGAAACAGCCCTGAGCATGAGGAGATATCATGTTGCGAGTTCGCCATGAAAACATAACATCTCAAGATTGATATAGTCAACATAGTCTTCAACTCATATTGCAGCAATAATATCAATTTCTTGTATAAGATAGGACTAGAAAAGCAGATGGCCCTCAACGAGGACCCTGGACTATATCATTTACGAAATAAGAATTCGTAGAAAGAGTCATCTGATAGAACCAACCCATCTGTTTTCTCTTACCATGCAATTGTCTTGTTCACTTCCAAACTTCAAATTAAACCATGTTAAACAAACTGTAAGGTTACAATCTGGCCTTATTTACAAGACCAATGTAAGCATCAGACACCTTAAAACGTTATTATTTTAGCTTCATCCGATTGGTATTCACATTTTTAATGTGTGTTGCAACTTTATTTTATATTACTCAGTGACATAAGTTATGCAGTATCGAAAATGATTGGCATCGTGCAATCTTTGTGGCTTATACTACATAACACCACGATGTGGGGGCGTCGTGGTCTAGTGCATGGTTAAGACTCTCGTCTATCAATCTAAAGGACGTGGGTTCGATTCCAAGCCATGGCGTGTTTTCCTTCGGCAAGAAATTTTCCCACATTGTGCTGCACTCAACCCAGGTGAGGTAAACGGATGCCGGCAGAAAGTAATTCCTCAAAAAGCTGTGCACACCGGAATCGGTAGACTAGCTTAGCCAGGGTAATATAGGAGCGCTTTGAGCACCTGGCAAGGTGGATACGTGCGCTATACAAATCCTACATTATCATTATTATCAATATTATTATAAAATGAAACCATTGTGGGATACATTAGTTCTTGGATAAACCAGAAAGAAGACCTAAAAAAAGAACCCTCGCATGACAAATAATCATGATATTATTATAAATCACAAACGCTGTCATCGGGTAAAAAATATCAATGTCTATAACTTGTTGGGACAGACCTGATTACATCACAATACCTACATAGTGACCGGAGAATAGCAATTCAAGTTTGAGTAATTCGTAATAGCTGGTTAAATCCTGGAAAATTGTGGTTGTTCCACATCTCTCGAAGATTAAACATTATTTCCTGACCTCAACGTTGCGTGCAACTCCCGATGATCTTCCTGTGTAAAGGTAAGGTAAATATTCCAATCATTGAACCAGGATCAAGCAATGCTTCACAATTGTCATTCGGTGATCAGCATAAGAAAGTCATTTAGTACGGGAAGTCGCTACTAATGCACGATGTAGCAACACCGAGACTTCCTGCGAATGAAGCGCAAGCCTGCCTCTCCACCTCTGTGCAACGCGAGATCAGCGGAAATAAATGCCAAACAAACAAGGCTCATATAGATTATTGGGGTATCTCTTCTGTCTCCGATTAGAATACATGTAGCAGTACATAGCACTATACAGTATACACATTGTCTCCTCAAGGTGCTGCGTTAGTTACATCAGAAGTGTCAACTCGTAGTATCTGTTTCAAGTATCTCACACGTTGTAAGAATGCAGAACAGGCTGTATCAAGGTTGTGGTGAGAAATGACGGTGGGTGTTAAACACGGCAGAATACGGTTAGTAGGAAATGTAATAATATTGAAACGAACAACTCCATTTCTTTTAAATGTTGTAGCATAAGAATCCTGTTCGTTGACTAGTGGGTAAGTCCAAAGGACAGGAAGCAGAAAAGGGGTAAAGATTCGAATCCCACCATCGAACTTAGCGCATTGCACGAAGACGTCGATCCACATTTGCAATTGTGCGTCTCTGTGTGCAGGCTCTTGGAGAATAGAGCATTACACTCCATCCGTCAAACTCCAAAGAAAATCCCTCAAACTCCACAGAAAAGCATATATTTTAATAAGATTAGAGACACGGGCTAACAATGATTTGTCGATATTGGGAAAAGTAGTAATAGTATGTAGCAGCATTAGAAGAAGTAGTTCTGTTATTATTATTAGTTGTATCAGTAGTAGCAGTAGTAGTAGTAGTACTAGCAGCAGCAGTAGTAGCAGTAGTAGTAGTAGTAGTAGTAGTAGTAGTAGTAGTGGCGGTGTAGTAGTAGTAGTAGTAGTAGTAGTAATAGCAGCATGCAACAGCAAGTGCATTTATATCATGACGGTATTTGGGATAAAGGGATCAATTTTCGCAGATTCAATTTCCAAATATATTGCGAAATTGTTAAATTTTGAAATATCAGGAGAAACAAATTAAGAGATTTCATTGAGGTACAAACAATGCGGAAATGGTAATTCAATTTAAAAAGAAACATTCCCTAAAAAAGGGAAGGAGGATTTAATATTGCATCTTTATTCCATATTCAGTATTCACTTGGGGCAATAAATCATCACTCAAATTAGATCCACTCTCCTCCCATCACTAGCCCTGATCCCAATCAATATTTTGGAAACAACCCACACCACTAAAAATGTTTACTTACTAAAGAAATTCAAATAAGGATGGAAAGGATGGATATTTATTTGGGGAATGAAAGGTGAAAAGCACTTAGAAAGCAATGTAAATATTCTGGAACATTTCTGCTATCGATAAAATATACGTTCTTATTCTCGTTTTAGTTCCATGAGATAAAATAAAAAGGGGGAACAAGCGTCGCCTTTACGCACCCCTTCAGGGGCGGATCCAGCCTTCGCCAATAGGGGGGGGGGCCGGAATTTTTTTCAGCCATATTTTCTCCGATCGGCCATTGTTACTTCTTAGCTTTTATTCTTATAAATCAACATAAATATATAATATCATAATTCTTATTTATATAATGCGAGCGCGAAGCGCGAGCACTTTTTCTGAAATTTTATGTATTTTTTCCTAAAATTTTGACATCCTAGGCAATGTTTGTTATCCTGAAAAAGATGTGTATGCAACTATACTACGAACGCGAAGCGCGAGTAGAAATTGTTGATACACGTTTTGAACTGATCGAAAAGGTAGGCCTACCTACTGCTTGCAGTTAGCAATGAAGACGTTACATATTTAACAATAAAATAATGCAAGTGCGAGCTGAAAATTGTTGACACTTTTACCTAAAGAATGGAAATTCTATGCACTTTTTGTAACTTAAACAGAATAGGTATATAACTTAACAATTGAAGCGCGAGCCGAAAATTTCGAGATTTAGACCTAAAAACGAGACACTCTATTTATGTTTTGTAAATAAACGAATCAAATAATAAAACTTCAGAAACGTGCTGCTAGAATAATACTCAAAGCTAACGTCCTCACCCCGTCTGATCGATTATTAAAAAAACTTGAATGGTTCTCTTAATCCCAAAGAGTAATGTATTTCCGATGTATATTTATTTTTAAGAGTTTAAATAATTTATCTTCCGATTTCTTTAATGATAACTTTAAATTAGAATCCGAAAAACATAACGTAAATACAAGATCTGCCTCAAATCTACAACTCGAGGTCCCAAAATGCAATACTGAATACTATAAATGCTCATTCGTTATTTCCTCAATATCAATGTTCAATTTCTTGCCCCTTCATTTAAAAACCCTATCTACCCTCTCTAGTTTTAAAAAAGAACTCAAATCATATATAATGTCCATCAAATGTTAAAATGTCAATGGTTCCTGTGTTACAAATACTTTTATGACTCCAATTTTGCATGCCTTTCTGTGTTCTAATATGTATGATTTATATAATGTTTTTATTTTTTTTATTTTTTTATTACTTGTATATACATGTTTTGTTTTTATGCTTTTAGGGCCCCTTTTGATACCAGCTTTTGCTGAAAAGGCACCCTATTGAATATTGTTTAATAAATAAATAAATAAATAAATTGGGGATCTTCCTTACATTAATAATGCGAGCGCAAGCAGAAAATTTTTACATACGTTTTGAACCGATCGAAAAGGTAGGCCCTACCTGCTAAGGACTGTTTGCACTTAGCCTTGAAGAAGTTAAATATTTCAATAATCAAATAATGCGAGCGCGAAGCGCGAGCTGAAAAATTTTGACATTCTACACAAAGAATTGAAAATTTTAATCAATATTTGTAATCGTGAACAGGATAGCTATATAACTCAACTATTGATGCGAGCGCGAGCGGAAAAATTCGAGATTTAGACCTAAAAACGGGACACTCTATTCATGTTTTGTAAATCATGAAAAGGATGACTAATCGCGGATTGATAATGCGAGCACAAAGCGCGAGCAGATGCACGCGCGTGTTTCAGAGATCCAAGAATCTAGGCATTCTAAATACATATTTTATCATGAAATTCAAAGCGAGCGCGAAGCGCGAGCATAAAATATTGGATATTTCGATCTAAAAAAAATCAATTACGGCTCTATATTTCAAGCACTTTGTAGGAAAATTATGAGGTGGATATGGATCGCATTTAGTAAGAAGCTGATTTTCATCATTATTATTTTTAGTTTTGACATAGGACCGGGACATCCAGAGGACATGTCATCATGTGAAAATGATGACTATCTTTCTATTCCTCTTGCTAAGCGCGAGATGAAACAAAAAGGACAATTTAATTATTAAATTGATATCTTTTTTATTAATGCATAATGAGGGCGCGGAATTAATGCGAGCACAAATCGCGAGCCGAATTTTTTTTTAAAACTGTCATGAAAAGATTTAAAGTAGTTTGTTGTGTAATCAATACATAGTCATTCAAAATGCGAGCGTGCAGCGCTAGCTGATACGTATTGACAATCAGACCTGGAAAGGAATGTTTTGAAAACTTTATGGAATACACGAAAATAATGAGTACCTGGTAAATCAAAATTTGTGAGCGCGCAGCGCGAGCAGAAAATGTTAATATTCAGACCATGAAACTGACATTTTTACATAGCACTTTATAAAAATCAATTTGTAAATCACACAAAATAATGAAAGTTTGATTTCTGAGGGAAATATGTTTTGTATATTGACTTCCAAACTTGGTATTTAAGCTCAATATTGAAGAAGCTATGTAAATCACCTAACAGGCAATGCGAGCGCGGAGCTCGAGCGAAAATTTTATATAGTGACACGAAAGATTCTTTTCAAGTTTTCCCCTCATTTTAATATTTTTTTATTCACTCGTCTTCCTCTTCTTTTTTTCTCCTCTCTTTTCCTTTTTTTTTCTTTCTTTCTTTCCTTTTTCATTTCATTTTTTTTTGCTCCGCCAATAGGGGGGGGGGGGCGGGCCCCTCGGCCCCCCTGGATCCGCCTATGTCCTTGCTCGCAGTGACTGACTCCTCATGTATCGTTGCCTCTCTGAAGCTCTTATGCAAGCCACTCTCTATCCCATCTCAAGAGATATAATTTATGCCATAAATATACATGTCCTGTTAGAAACACAGACTGGCAGAGATTCAAATGCCACCAGGTCATTTTTATTCCCTTCTCTCGTATGAATAAGAAAGCGTCTTATTATCGATTGGATGCCTTCATCCCGACCTCTTTTGCTTTCAAAACAATCCCGTTCGGGTCACAGACGACAGAAGAAACAAACCTATCACCATGATCACTGTATCAATGCAATTCTCCTGATGCACTTATCATCCATATACCAAGTGCATTAAGAAAGTGCAGACAAGACCCACTCTAATAAGTAGATAATCTTTCAACGAATATGCAGTCATAATTATCAGCATCTTCTCTCGGAGTAATTTCCCCCTCTAAAACCATTTTCTAGTGCATGGTGATTTCCAGGTAAATGTCACTACTGGTCGCTTGTAGCGTTCCCTTCAAAAGATCCCGCACTATACTGAGGTTTCCATGTTAACAGAAGATATTCGGTACAATGCTTGATGGTGTACTGTATTAGATGCACCAACGTGGCGCTGTCGACGGGTTCCATTTATAATAACATGAATAAGGTCTACATCATCCAGTTTCCAACAAGAAATGGGAGATTATCTGTTGAATGCCATAGCTGCTGAATCAAAACGAAGAAGAGTATATGATTCAGTGGATAATGCAACATGTTATTTATTTCGCTTAAGCATAAATATTCTTACAGCCCAGTAAATTATATATGCATAAAAAACCCATCTCCATGCAGCACTATCCTTCATGGGGCCACTATGTAGGGAAATAAATCCTGTTCACTGCATGGGGGAGAGGTATAATCAGATCTTTATTTATTTATTTATTTATTTATTTCTGATATTTTGACAGGGTAGCCCATTCACCAATAAGTAGTGGTCTTCCATGGGGCCCTGAATAACAATAAACATATTTACAAAATGCATAACGTATGTACAGAATTTTACGGCATTAAGATTCACATTAGGATTTGAATGTAAAACGAAACATTAACAAACTTAGCAGCAAACAAAACGCAGACGGGCACTCGTTTGAAGTATAATTAAATATCAATAAATCAAATTAACTAGAACGACATCTTGAAAATACTGATAATATACACCAAATCGTCACGGTCATGCTAACACAAAATACGCACAACAGTGGATGTTCCGCAAGTTATTTATAAATTACAAGTTCTTCTAAACATTCTCTTAAATGAAATGACAGAAGGAGCTGTTCTAATTGAATTTTCAAGCTTATTCCATTCAAATATTGAAGAAACAATTGGACTACACTTATAACAATCAGTGCGAAACTTGGGCACGCGTAAATATCCACTGTCTCTCTGTCTGGTATGATGTTCATGTACATCATTTGGATTGGTTAAGTTTACCTGAAGGTAAGAAGGTGCTAAATTATGAACACATTTAATTAACAAACAAAACAGTGATTGGAAAAAAGGTACCAATACACTGTTTCACAAAGAACTGAACCAAAGATATGAAACAGGATCCGAAAACGTCTGACCTAGAAAATTACCAGCAGAAAATCAAGGAAAGTATCACGGTTACTTACTTTAAGGGGCAAAGGGTTAAATAATAATTTGTTGATTTCAAATAAATAGCTATATCAACTTCTTTTTCAAACTCAATCATTAAGCTGTGAGGATTATGGTACAAAATAAAAGTATAACATTTTTTTTGGCCTTGGGTGTATCATATTTTCTATATCCTATTTCATGAAGCTTCAGAGGGTCTTGTAAAGCATTTTTGGTATACTACCAAAATGTACTTATCCTATATTTTTATACAAAACTTAAATTGTTGAATAAATGAGTTAATGAATAATAAGTTTCATGTTGCTTAAGAGGTTCTAAAGATATGTTTATATTTCGAAGAAATCGACGGTGTCAAACAAATTATTTTTCTCGCTGTAGCCCATGTATAATTTTTGTTCATTTTACTTGCTCTTGGACATTAAAACAATACCAATACCTATTCTAAAAAGAAAAACCTGTGACTTCAGCAAATGCTGAGCTACCTCTTAATCTATATCATTATTTGTTCAGGGAAAATACATCCCCTCGTCTTACATCCACTCGAACTAGAATACGGACAGGTGATTTTGTTTATATCAAATCAAAAGCAGGTCAAAAACATCTAAGATGCAAGATGAAAAATTCATTTAAGAATCGAAGCAAGTCGCATACGCCTTGTGACCTTCTGAAGGAAATGATCTAGATAGAAATTATATCGTGGCGTAGTTGGCACAAGATACGTATTTTTCACACTAATACCTTGTTTACACGCTGCATCGGATCGCGGTGCAGACTCGCCTGTTTTATTCTATCCACTGCTGATCTATGTTTTTGCCCCGCGAGCCGACTCTGATCCGCGAGCTGGGACAGCGTGCAAACGCGAGGCAAGATAACCCGCGAGCCGAGTCTGAAGCGTGTAAACACGGTATATGACACACAAATGACTGGGTATATTCGTAAAAAAGTGACTGAATTGTACATGGAAATACATAGGTGTCATCATGTAAGAATAAGCCAACTCAGGCATTTAAGAAATCCTTTTCTCTCTCGGCATATTTATTTTGCTGGAATCAATTTATCACTGCCTAAAAATTGTAATTCATATCTATTTAGAATGTAATTCATATTAAATTTGTAAAGCACACTCAAGGTTTTTTGCTCTCTTCGTGCACGTGACTACAGTATTCCTGTTAAATTGGTTAAAAATACTGTTAGTTGTTGTATTTTACATGTTCCGCACAGTTTGCACGCTGTTGCATGTTACGCAGCTCGCCTGCCAAGACCAATCGCATTATGGCGGCAATGATGGTCGGGCAATGACGTTCTTCTCCCTTCCCGTCACGGCTCATAAGCAGTAATTTGCTTTCGTCACATTCCCAAACCAAGTCTCCCTGAAAATCCATCTCGTTATTATTCGCTCCTTTTCTTTCCCAGTGCTCTTGCAAAAATCGGGCAACCATGTCAGGGGAAAGGCCTGGATTCACCAGCCAACGAACCTGATTGCATAAGCAGCGAGGGATCACTAAAGGGGTGTACTCTTTTCAAATGTAGGGCGAAGCTCTCATAAAATAATGATTTCCATCCAGCCAGATCGTGAATCATAAGCTAGATGATTGGTTTTGCAAAGGAGGTTGACGGAATGACATCAGAAATAGAACTAAAATTTGACTTTTCAATAATACACATTGCGTAGGCTCTACTTAATTATACAGTAAATTCATTCATCAATTCATTACATCCATTCATCAATTATTAGCACTTCATTTTTTACAGTGAATGCGTCCATCAATATATTAGCATGTCTTAACTGTTTTAATGACTTTTGTAACTCATTTGTTCACTTTACTACACAAGCGTTATTTCGTTTTTGTTCACCACAATTTTTAACAGCGGAGAATAGTCGTATTACGACATTAATCACGATGCAAGAATTTATTTTCAATGAACGGTTTACGACTGCTATATGCATTAAGCATAGAACACACTTATTTTTCTTTCCTGGTCATTAAAACCCTGACGCATGTTACATCATCAAAGCCAACACCAGTCTCAATATATATATCTCTTATAAAACCAAAACGTCATAATATGAAACAATCATGAGGTAGGCCTATAAAATATTATCGGATTGGCTGATAGCTGTTTTTGGTTCAAGGCCAATACCAAGCAATCTTCTAATTTCTCTTGGGAAATAACAATCCGACCTTGGCGTACGGAAGGGGATGCCACTCCAACATGTCCAGGACGAAACACTGGTCAATCGGTACTGGATCATTTTTCTTCTAATACCATTACCCACAGAAACAGATTTAAGTTCCAGTCACACCACGAGATCATATCCGAACCGACCGATTGTGTCCGTCGAAATAACGTATTAGCGTTGATCGGTCTGGCGTCGCTTTCTTTCTTCTGACTGCAGCGAAGTGGGGTTCACGCATGGGAAGGAGGGCTCGCTGATCACGTCATAATGCCAGTTCACTAAAGAATGAATTTTCACTCCTTTTCACGCTATCCACTCCCATGATCTGGAGTGATTTCGGTGATTACTCGTTTTGGTGTGCCCTGTTATTAAAAAAGTCGTTACGTATAGCATTTAGAAAAATACGAGAGAGGGTGTATACGATGTGAACTGGACTTTGTTAAGATTATTTTGTTTACGATACCCAGTACACAACGAAGTAAAGGTCTAAGTTAAATACTGCCTGTGTAGTTTTCTTGCCAATAATCTGTTTAAAGGACAAGTTCACCCCATCAAAAAGTTGATTTGAATAAAAAGAGAAAAATCCAACAAGCATAACACTGAAAATTTCATCTAAATCGGATGTAAAATAAGAAAGTTATGACATTTATAGTTTTGCTTATTTCACATAACAGTTATGTGCACATCCTGGTCGGTATGCAAATGAGGAGACTGATGACGTCATCCACTCACTATTTCTTTTGTATTTTATTATATGAAATATGAAATATTCTAATATTCTCCTCATTGACAAGTGAAACAAAGATTAATTCCTCCCTGAACATATGGAATTAGCATTTTTTGATAATATATGGTTCAGTCAAGTTGGTCGTCATTGTCAAATCTGTAAAAAAATGAAATATTGTATTATTCAAACAATAAAAAACAAAAGAAATAGTGAGTGATGGACATCATTTGCCGACTCATTTGCGTGTCACTGAGTTGTGCATATCACTGTTTTGTGAAAAATAAGCGAAACTTTAAAATGCAATAACTTTCTTATTTTACATCCGATTTTGATGAAATTTTCAGCGTTATGCTAGTTTGATTTTTCTCTATTTATTCAAATCAACATTTTTCTGGGGTGGACTTGACCTTTAATTTCGATCTATTTATTTCATTTTATGTATTGTATAACTTGTCAAATCTTCATTGTGCGCCTTAAATGACATTATCGACAGATATGTGTGATATATAAACCTTGAATTAGTATTATCATTATCATCATCATTATTATTATCAAAATCATCAGCATTATCATTATTATTAAAATTGGAATGAACGAATATTACCCTAAAGCGAAGTTATATAATTGCTCTTGATGTTAGGTTAACTACTATATGACGATGACACGATTAATAATAGCTTAATGTCAGTTGAATGGGCAATTAATGCATTTAGGTGCAACATGAAATGGGTCAGTCCAACTATTTTTACCTCCAATAAATTGTGCGATTCTACTGAGGCCTATATTATTCATATCATTAATGTATTAGATTCTGCCTAATTTCACCTACTCCATGTTGATTGGTAATGGCGACAAGTATAGACAGAAAGAACGAATCAAAAATCAGAAAGGACGGATCATTTGTTAGTGAGGTTGTTGGTTACTAAGCATAAAAGAAGTATATGTTTGTTTAGTAGTGGTGGTAGTAGTAGTAGTAGTAGAAGTAGCAGCAGCAGCATTAATAGTAGAAGTAGCAGCAACAGCATTAATAGTAGAAGTAGCAGCAACAGCAGTAGTTGTAGTAGTAGCAGCAGCAGCAGCAGAAGTAGTATAGTAGAAGCAGCAGCAGTAGTAGCAGTAGTAGTAGCAGCAGCAGCAGCAGTAGTAGTAGAATTAGTAGCAGCAGCAGCAATAGTGGTGGTAGCAATAGTAGTAGTATAGTAGCAGCAGTATGAATAGGTGGTAACTACTATTTTAGTAATTTGGTAAATGGTTATCAAGTAGTAGAATGGATAGAATGGATATTTATTCACTTCGTATGAAATTCATTAAATTAACCTCTTTTGGTAAATTGGTAAATTTCTTAAATGTTTTGTTCACTATTTCAGTCTATTTTTTCTACAGCATATGATTGGTTCTGTGTTATATGACTGTCACGGAGTATAGGTAGATGATTAGATGATGCAATTTCGTTAGGATCCCGACTGGGTATCTGTTTTCCATATAATATAACACCATACATGTATCTCATGCATGGAATGGACTGAAAATATGAGTATATTGTATTTCATAGGTTGTCATAGTTATCATAACAGATTCGAATCAGTGATATTTCAATACACCATCACCGGACCATAGTGGCACGAATCGCATTGTTATATTTTATATGTTGACATCATCACGGTGAATAGAACTACGTTGTAAATTGTAAACCGCGGCGTTACATTCACTAAGGTGACGTCATCGCTTCTTAAAAGCTGCATAATCAGGCACTTGATGAAGTACGCGCTAGTGCGTACGCGTCGATGTCATGAAGCACGCGCTTACTGTATTTTTCTTTAATTTTTTTATCTTATGACGTTGAAGGATGAGAGCTTCAGCAAGTATTGCGAGTTCATCAGCAAGCCATAACATAAATGCAAGTGGTGACTGTACATAGACTATATAAAATAACATATATTGCCTGGTCTATCATGTCTATATTTTTAAGTAAATAACATTTCAACCCCCCCCCCGCCCCGAAGTTATATTTTCCCTTGAGAAAAACATAACGCCGTCGGGGAAATGAAATTTTATATTAAAACTCTCGGTAGGCAATATCTGTATAAATATTTTATTCCAGTTTTCTGATATGCAATCATTTGATATGTAAGTCAATTGCTCAAAGCGCAATTTTAAATGAAAATATTAAAAATGAGCAAAGAGGGCGCTTGATATCATCAAACTTAAAATTCGATTTTTTTTTTTGCAAAGAATCAACTGGTAAATAATACAATTTACCGGTCACGACACTTACTGAGTTTCAAATATTAGATCTAATTACGATCAACACTTTATAACTGGAATTGCCCCTTTTTCTAGGGGGGGGGGAGAAAAATAAGGATATGAAAATAATGTTAAGATGTTTCCCTCTTTCCCATTCGTCTCTATCGTCCTATCATCATCATCACCATATCATTCACAACCACTTCTACCCAACTCTCTTCATTTTGCCCCCACCCCACCCCCTCTATCTTTCTGTCTCTCTTTCCTGGCATTGATCTACTTCTACTCCTCACTGTAATTATTCGTCGTCGGTGCATTAGGACTGTCGCTGGATGGATTCTGTCCTATTCATAATTGCAGTCGTCCTCGTGTCCCAAGCGACCAGACCATTATTTTGATTATGCATACACTCAACACCTTCTTAATTCATAGAGAGATGCGCTATTTTTATCTCCAGAAATGATACACACTGTCATGGTGCACTCTTATGTATCCTACTTGAGTGTAAGGGGTTCATCTCGGTCTATTAGTACGTCATACCATCCATTATTTTCCACAAGCGGAAGAGGGATATAAAATCAAAGGCCGAAGTAAGCTGCATTCTGGAAGGGGAGTAAGCTAAATTTGCCGGCAATAATTACACGTAACGTCCAAAAGAGCAAGACCATTATAAACATTAACAGAAGTAGTAGTAGACAAAAATGACATGCCAAAAAAAAGTTTTCATCACAATCGCCTTTCCTTGACGCCACGAGTGGCGCCCCAACATTCCAGCGGTGAGGGTGCAGGTCTCCTATACCCCCTAAGTTCGACAATGGTCGTAGTAGCATCAGTAGCAGCTGCAGAATTAACATTGTTTTGTTGTTAATGAAAGTCGTTTTATATTTACGACTACACAGGCCTACTTCTGCTTTTAAAATGTACATATTTAGTTTCCTATCATGTGAGAGTCGTTGGCATTGAATTGCACCCATCAGGAGAAACATGTGGCCTTTTTCGAGACGGGAGCAGCGTATACGCGACCAATGATAATCATAATAATAATGTGGCCCTAACCCAACACGCAGCCACCTTGTCTACTGCCGTCTATGCTTTTCTTGGCAAACTCCTATGCTTCATGTTACAAATCGATAACTTAGTTTGAGAAAGGCTCTCTGTTTGTGGCCCTGACGTCTATGGTTCCCCTCTCAATACAATTACTTCCAGCACTTCGTCAACATGAGATCAGGGTATGTGCAGTGTCTTGGAGAATATGGCGCGGCGTAGGCTCTCATCAACCCAATGTAAGGGGACAGGATGAAGACATTATTGGTACATTTGCGTAACAAAGGGTTCTAGAAATATACTTCAAGACGAAGAGGCATTTGAAAACGATCACCTCATAGGCCAACTACTTGGGATATACGCCAGAAAATATGGTAAACTGGGTCAAAACTGGACTGTTATGGAGACGTCTCAGAATGTGGTCCTAAACTCATTCTTCCTTTTTCCGTTTCGTTTCATGTGTGAACGATCTGTAATGCGAAGGAAAAACATCTTCCAGTCAACTCGTAGAGAGAGTTTAATGTATTTGGAATTGGCATCGAGTTATCTCCATGGCGGATGTATTGGGTGCGTCACAGAAGGCGTCAGTCCCCGTGGTCATAATCAACTGCTTTGACGCAGCCCCAAATTGATCACCCCTTATGCATAATAGAAAGGAGATTCCATCTGTAACTGCCATTGTGTTTATATCTGACTCGTTTGATACATAAAGGGTTGGGGTTTTCCCCTGTGAGCCCCTACTCATAAACCGCTTTCCTCTCCCGCTGGTAAGGTGGCGTTTATTCCCTGCGTGCTTCTATCTCATCCATTTAGCGCCTCAGCTGGCGTAGCAATCCCTTTCAAGTAGGATATCAACATGAACGACCTGAATGCCGATCAAGTAAAATATGATTCCAATGCCCCATGGCAAGAGAGTTGACTTACAGCTATACATTAATGTTGTAATATGAATGCACGAATCTTGCTTGCTACGTGCATGCCCCGGCGTGTTTTAGTCGCAAGCAACAACACACTCACAATCTGTTGAATAAGTTTTCACCTAGTTTACTGTCGTACTATTCAAGAAAGTCTGAATGAAATACACTTTTGAAAGTGATTTGCAATAATCTGAATTTTTATTACTTTTTAGTTTCTTTATTCAATTCTTAGATTCATCATTCATTCTTTTTTGCCTTAAGTTTTGCACAATTTACCTCTCATGGAATAATCAACTGAATGATGTAGCATTAAGTACATGAGTAGGATCGTAATCAGGATTATACTTATGAAGGGGTTAGTATTCATTTTTATTGATTGGTTTTTCGGAAAGTGGGGTGAACAAATGCTGCAAATTATTCATTTAAAATTACAAAATTCATTTGGAATAATGAGGTAAAATATTTTGATAAGAACGATATTTCTAATGAAAAAACAGAACGACAAATATTCTCAAGACGAAGAAAACTCAAGTTAGAACAGGCAGTAAATACACACTACCATTTGATTAAGGTGTGTTGAATCAGTCATAGACCAACCGATGAAAGGTGTAATGAAGGGGTAGCTTGGATAAGATTCGCATAATGATAATGCTGGTGATCTCCAGTGTATCTATCAGACTTCGTTTACCAGATACTTTCCTCATATCACGACTCGCCTCCGGTGTTTCAATGTTTCCTTTAACACACTCCTCGGGCGGAAACGTCATCATTCTGTAGGAAGTCATCATCACTGCAAATTGCTGATGATGTCTTTCGAGAGAAAGATATCTCGAGTTGTTACTGATATGCCGTAAACATACACGCGTCGGACCGAGCCTTGCTGTGGCGCTGATCCGTGAGGCATCTACCGTTGCAAAGATCACCGCGCGAGATGTCTAAAAGTAGGCTCTTTGAATATCCACCTTGACATACAACTTACTCCTTTCCTTCTAACGATCTCCACTGGACTTCAATCCCCAGAGGCTCGTTACGGATACGGTTGTAATCAAATGCAACTAATACAACATTAATATCATCTTGATTCTCGGCCGATCGGAATTGCGCATTAAGAGCTTGCGATGCATTCAGTATTCATGAAAATACGCAAGTGTCTTGTGTTGTTTCCTCGGCAGGCTTTGACGCAACATGCACAAGCGATTTACCCTAATTACTAAAAAAAAAAAACCTGCGTTCTATAGGCTCTTGGCTATCTTTATACTGTCCGATAAGTAATCTAAGCAGTACGCTTTGCATGATATATGCTCTCATATTATTCCATTAGTATTGATTTATTTTTTTCAAAAGTGAAGTGATACGAATTCAATTCAAGGCTGAGCCAGCTACTTGGATGATCCCCAACATGTGTAAAGACATTGCATCTTTTAATAAATATGCCCAGTCGATGGACATATTGCAACGACCAAATTAAGATTACAGTCACAATTTCTTCCAGCGACTGTATATATCGTGGCCATTCTAACATTATTTATCACATTAACCCTTTCTTTCGATATTCATAAAGGAAATTTTGGTCTCTTCAAAGCAAAATAGTATCAAGAAACCTTATTTACTCACGATATTAAAACTGGTCCTATAATTGGGTACTGATTACAACCTCGAGGCCAAGAATTCCTCGTCTGAAAAAATCTTTACTTCAGATGTAGAGTTGTATAGGCTACGAAAGAGAGCCCAAAATATAGATAAGGGGTTGAAAGTCACAAGCAAATGCAGGGTTAGTAGTCCGTGGTTCAAGGCTGCACTCGGATAATAATGTTACCATCCCGGGGGGGGGGGGGGGGGAGGGGCAGTCAAATATATTGCTGTACACATGCGTGACCCAAAAAAACGCGTTTAAATTGGTGTTTTGTTCAGTTTTGGGTGTGGGCCGCGCGTGCACTCGTTAAGGGTATCAAAAACACCGATTTTCTCAAAAAAGGGTGGTTTTGAAAGACTGCATGGTCAATGGTCAACTGCGGGGTCAAACGTGTTTAGGGTATGTTTCTTTTTTCCAATTTTTTTTTTTAAGACTAGTCAAACGTTTTTAGGGTATGTTTTTTTTCCCCAGGGTCATATTCTGGCGACAACTTGTTTAGGGGCCAAAATGTGTAAATAAAGCCCTCGAAAAACTTGTTCAAGGGCTTATTTTGCACACAGATAAAAACTCGTTTAGGGGGTGTTTGGAAATACTTTGGTCACCCATGTGTACAGCAATACATTTGACTGGAACCCCGGGGTTACAATATAGTTCTATAGCCTTATGGGCCTATTGTAGCCATGAAGCTATTCTGTAACGGTATGAGTGCCTACTGTATAAATGTCAAAGTGATAAAAAATACACCCACCCCCACCCCAACCCCCCCCCCCCCCACACACACCAATGCTCTTGCTTCATATGGGGCCTGTTACATAAAACTTTTTACCTGAGAAAACTCTGGTAAAAACTGAAAACTAAGGTTAGTGTGATTTCTGCCATCGACTTTAACACAGGGCAAAAACTCCGGTAAAAACAACCTGAGTTTTCTCAGGTAAAAAGTTTTATGCAACGGGCCCCTGGTGAACACTGACATATTAGTCGCGCGTGTTTCTTGTGTCCAAGCTTAGTCCATTTCCATCCGTAATTTTACTAAAGTTATTGCCCTAATTATAAATGTACCTACTTGCAATGCCCTTCATGTGTCGAAAACGATACACATAACATCCATGATCTCACTGACATTAATGTCCTTGGTAACTGCATGCACTTGCAGTCAACCCTCTGTGTCCATACTATCATTGACACATCTCTTCGACTGAACTTGCCGATGATCATATGAACAATGTTACACGTATTGCAGACTCCTGGCATGCTCAATGATCGTGCCCTTACGATGGCAGATGATGCAACATACATTATTCTTTTACGGGCTCTGTGAATTAAATCGAACTTAGATAAAGTATGAACACGGTCGTCAGATCAATTTCGGTAGCATTCACGTGAAGCAAAGCAATCAAGTGATTAATCCCTTCATGACCATCTGGCCAGCTTTGACATCAACCTACTCATGCTAAAAAAAAAAAGAGTCTACCAATTAATATTATACACTCTGGCAATTGATCTCCCTTTTTCGTTTCTTAAGTTCCCTGCTTTTTGCTCTCAATTTCTTCTTGCAATCTGTACAGGAAAATTCAATGATATTTATGAAATATCAGTTTCTCGATAATCGGGCCAAAGTTACCGGCCCCTAAAACAAGCACGAAAATGAAACTTAGTAAAAATCCCTTGCCCTATATCTTGCTTCGATATGTTTAGTGCCTGTTCTATATTATAACGTTTAGATTACTATTTTATGAAAATCGCATGTAGATCGATATGACGATATCGATACCTAATCTCAACGGAAGGGCATCGGCTTGCGTTGAAAGTGAGACTGAAAAAAGGGCGGGAAAACGAAAACACAGTGCTTGCCTTTCATCACGTAGCTTGGACGTGCACATGTATGTAAACATCATAGCATTGCAACCGGATTATGGGGTAATCTGTGCCAGCGGAGAAATATCGAAACAGGTGAAGACAGATAGTTATCTCCCGGACATTTTGAAGAGCACGGCTTCAGGATTCTTTGAAGATGTTGAAGAAGAGAGAATCGCTTGAGAGACATGTTTACGATCTCATATTCTACGAATCCGTTTGATCCGGCCATAAACATGATAAAAGCAGTGCAAACATTTCAAATGCGAGCTTCTCCTATTTTGGACAGTCATTGGAAATTGGACGCACTAAAATTGTCATAAAACTTCACATTCAATTGAGATTTTGGATTCCGGGGAATTATTAATTTTTCTTTAACAAATGATAATTGGGTATGACAGCATGAACTGGCATATAGATGACGGGAGAGAGAGAGAGGGGGGGGGGGGCTTGCGGGCTGTGCCCCCGAAAAAGTTTCCTTTGCGAGTTTGGTGTTATATTGTAATATTTGGTGGTCATGGGATATCATATTTTACAGCCATGGATGCTATCTAAATATAAGAACTAAAAATATAACTATCCTTCATCATTTATCCCGAAGGAGACTTGTGATCATTCCCCCTACATCATTGAAGAGGGGTCCGTAAAAGCACTCCCTTCCCCAGCTTGTGCCATGGCGTCCATGCCGAGTCTTGATAAATAATGACTCAAAATTAACCCCTCTGTAGACCCCTTCAATCAAGTTCACGAAAACATGTTCTTCTGCTTCCTATAATTACGGTCAGACAACATTGGCCAAGCAGTAATGGCTCGACTTGAGGCATTCCATCATGTTTCAACGAGATTCCTATTCTGAATTCTAGTCACGAAAAACAAAACAAGTATGCCTACACGACGCTCAATAATCCAATGGCAAACATTAGTTATTGTCCTTGGAATCAAGCTGTCAACCGTTCTCAGTGAAACATGGGAGCATTTTTAAACCAAGAATGTATTTTATTGCATCTATGAAAAAGCAAAGTCTCACTTATTCAATTGTACTGAGAGCACAACATTCTCATCAAATACCTCCCCGAAGGATCATGACATTTGTATGAAAGAGAGGAAAAAAATACAATTCCACGATTGCGACTTCCTTTACATAATGAAAACAATGAAGTAGCAACAGCATTTTGTAATGACCACTATACCATGTATACCAACAGAAGTCAGCAGCTAAATCGATTTCATCGCACCTCGCCTTTAAAGTATAACATGGAGACGTCTGTCGATGGGGGCTTTACCCGTAGTGGCTATTGGGAAAACATGAGGCCCTTTCAAGCCTGATAGGCGGGCTAAGCAACGAGTGTGAGGGTAAATTGGAACCAAGTAGTTTATTTCATGATAGTTATCAATTAGGAATTCCCGACAGTTCTTTTTTTTATACTTCCATGATGGAAACAATCATTGATAAACAGTTGAGCAATTGTGTTACTGCATGGGGACTTTGTGACGCCAATAGAGAAAGAGATAATGAGATAGAGAGAGTAAGAGAAAAGGGAGATAGAGAGAAAGAAAAAGAGGGAGAGGGAGGGAGACACGGGGAGATCACGGACTGAAAGATAAGTAGAGAAGACCGAAAGAGAGAAAGAACGATAATGAAGTAGGATAGGAGTGATCTTCGTAAGATATGAACTTCGCGAAACCGAAGATGCAAGTAGTTTTAAAAAAAAGCAATGGAACTTAACCTAATTACCAGGGCAGTGTAACCTATTGTAAGATTAAGCGTAATTTTACGCCAATGGCAAACCATACACAATGAAACAATTAATCAGTTGTAAATAGCAAGGACATGTCTTCATGTAACAAGGTGTGGGTGCATGACAAGAAAGATATGTATATATATATAAACCCCTCAAAAAAGTTTGGAAATCTGTGTTTGGCCATTAATTCCTCATAACTCACAATTTCACACAATGCATATTTTACATCATTCAAAAGATCATTTATTTTTCTTCAAAATGATACCATGCTTGTTATGATCATGCCATCACGGAAAGAGCAGGATTCAAAAGTGCTGGATGAGGTCTGAATTAAAAAGCTGCAAAACGAGCAAAAAAAGTTTGGAAATCTGAGTTTGGCCATTCATTTTTCCCAGCTCCCAATTTCAAACAATGCATATTTGATATTATTCAAAAGATCATTCAATTCTATTCAAAATGATACCATGCTTGTTATGATCATGCCATCACGAAAAGAGCAGGATTCAAAAGTGCTGGATGAGGTCTGAATTGAAAAGCTGCAAAATGAGCTGAAATAGTCATGAAGGGTCAATACAGAACATGATTCCTTTGTCTGTGTCAATAGAGATGAACATCCATTCAAATCAAGCCACTGCTTCTGTAGTAATGGTTCTGTGAGATAACATGGTTTGAGTCGTGGTTTGAAATACCCATGCATGTTTGTTTGTTTGTTATGTGTTTGCTTGTGCAGAGTTGTGTTTGATTCCATGTTAATGTTGATGTTAAGGTCCATGAAAATAATTAAAAGAAACCGCTGAGAAACTCACTCATCACCACGGAAAAAAGAACACTGACCTGCAATATTGTGTCATTTTGCAACTTTTGAATTTTGACCTTGCTGTGTTTGCTTGTGCAGAGTTGTGTTTGATTCCATGTTAATGTTGATGTTAAGGTCCATGAAAATAATTAAAAGAAACCGCTGAGAAACTCACTCATCACCACGGAAAAAAGAACACTGACCTGCAATATTGTGTCATTTTGCAACTTTTGAATTTTGACCTTGCCCCACATTTCAAGGCACTGTACCTCCATGTGAACCATAATCATATCATGTAGGGTATCATTTTAAAGAAGATTAAATGTTCTATTCATTGATATTAATTACACATTGTTATTTACTAAAACCGAGGAGGGATTTTCGATCAAAGACAAATTTCCAAACTTTTTTTGAGGAGTTTATATACATATATATAAAACGTGCCCCTTAAGGAGTCAACACTGCAGGAAAGAACACAGTATCACACGGTATGATAACCCTGTGTTCATGTAGTGGACTATGTGAAAATATTATTCACACTGTTGAAATGCCCAATTTAAACACTGTGGACACGTGGACAGTGTGACTGTTTACAGCGTATTAACATGGTCGAATATGTGAATACGGGATACACACTGTTAAAATCTTCAAATTTAACAGTATGTAGGTGACTTCACATCGTGTTCACTGTCCTCCTCACTGTGAACACATTGCGAACACACTGTATTCTTTCCAGTTGGGAAAGGAACCACAAAAAAGGATTAAAATCTGGGGTCCACGTTCCTTTGTTTAAAAAAAAGAGAAATGGAAAGACTAATCTGTTTTTAGAAAATGTCGCCATGAATAATAAAGCTGAAACTCTAGAAGAACATCAAGATTTGGGAAGGAGATTTCGAAAGCAAAGGAAATTAGAAACAAGAGGATTTATCGAGCTTCTGGACAAGAACAACTACATTTTCTTGAAAAAAAACAAGTGAAAGTGCCTCATGCATGCATGCATTTATCTTACAGCAAACATATTCTGGAAAAAAAATGTAGTGGTCTGTTTTGGCATGGAATAGTCTGTTGTGGCATAGAAGACGCCATCAAAATCGTGCGACGGAATATCTTAGTCACTTTGGAACATAGTGACATCTAAGAATGAATTTATACATACTTCTTTCCATAAGAGCCTCTTAGAGTCCATCGACATCGGAGAATGCTGATGGCTTACCGCATCTACTCCTTCTTTTTTTATTATTTAACTGAGATGAGATTCGGGAGATGGGCGGTTAGGAATAAAGGGGTGGTGTATTTCGTAGCGGGTTAACCTCTTCTGTGTGTCTAGGAGAGATGATGCGGTCTCACGCCCCGTGCTCTTGAATAATCATGGCAAGATTGCGGGTTCTGGGAACTAATGGTAAAGAATAATTACAGGGCTGGGTATCAGGTGTCATCAAAACCACCGACTGGAATGAAAGTTCTTAAGGGTCTCAGACTCAATTATTTTTTAAGGAAAAATGCAAGTTAGTTTAAAAAATACTACATACAAGTGTGGCATTACCAGTATCATGGCTTTCTGTAAAGTGGGAAATAATATCATCTTGAAGGCTACTTACTGCAAGCGTTAAGTGAAACATTGCGTGGTCATAACGACACAAAGACGTGTAATAATATAGTGTGACAATCACGCCCTTCCCTCCTGTCTCTCTTCCTCTGCACAAACTACTGTATATAACTTTCTCTCCTCACCCATTTTGGTAAATCCTCGTTTTTAATTCCCTCTTCATGTAGCTACAGTTGAACGCAATTATGTATAGTTTGATCACATTTTTACCTTTTCCTTCTTCCCTAGCTCCCTCTTTACCTATGAGGATGGTGGCTAAAAGATATCTTTGCTTTCACCATCATTCTCTTCCAATTCCATCCCTGCCATTTCCCAGGACGATGAAAGAGGTTGACACCGCTCTTCCTCCCTTCAAACCTGACCTTTCCAATCCCTGACATTCGCAATCACATTATGCGCCTCCTTTATTCAATGAAAGAACCATACAAAAGCGCAAGGCCTGTCGCGCCCCATTAACCACCGTATAAAGACAAACAACGGAGAAAATAGAATATAAACACGAAAAAACGAGAGGATATGAATTCCCTAGGGGTAAATCTCAGGATCTACGCTGCAGCTCTCCGACACGACAGAACCATTACCTCTCTAATTTATTCATAAGGATACATTAGCTAGCGTGCTCCAGATACATGCTCGTTGATTACATAAATCTTGGAGAATCTGCTACAACTCAACCTTAAAATAATCATTATCATAATCATAATGGCTCAAATCTCATTTTGGTATTTATATGATGCATGCATGCTCCACAGAATGCGGGGTTGTCTTTGTTATACTACCTAAAATGATATCCCCACTCTAAACGATAAACCCATATTGGATATGCTTTGGAAACAATTACTTTGTCGTAATGAGAAATTCGGAATAATGTATTTATATCATTTCTGTCCAATCCTAGGCTTGCTTTTGGCCAGCAAGGCCGATGTGTAAAAACTGTTTGTAATTAACAACAATTAAAACACTATGTAAAATGACCCTACATAATTGATTTATCAATCAAAGAATAGACAAGAGTTAAATTGAAGAGAAACAGATTTGTGTTATTGTATTAAAATGTATACTTTATAAACATCACATGCAAATTTTCTTCCCGTAATCTATGGCCAAGATCCAGCCTGACAATGATAATGAATTCCATAATTCGCGATTTATCATTAGATATAGAAACCAAAATGACTACTTTGTATGAGTTTCAGCATTTGATTTTTTAAATCAAAATTAGCGACCATAAATTTCTTTAATTCTACTAAATTTCTTTTCAAATATTCCTATGGTTCATTCATAAAGAATATAAGCATTTTATTAGCTTTCGCTTTTCATTCATTCTTTAAATGGTTTCCAGTGTGTAAAGTCATGCTATGTTGAACTGGTAGTGTGATATTGATTAGACAGTATTATCTTCTGAAAATTAGTTGAATCCCTTAGTTTACATAAATACAGTGTGCATATTATGTCAAAGGATATGCCATAAAAATACAATCACAAATATCTAGATTGACAATACCACCAGAATATTAAGCTTCATATTATTCCTCCTAATAAAGACATTTTGTCATCATTATGATGGCTCAATTGATATTTGTGTACATCGCATCCTGCCTTTAAATGCGTATTGAAGGAAGATCAAGGTTAGGCCTGGGGCCTCTACATGTAGAATACGTCAATGACTACACTTTGAGCTTGGAGTTTAAATTAGTAATAAACCTACTTTCTAGGTTCGTTTTCCTCGTTATTGGCAAAACGATACCCCTGAACTGCCTTTATCTGAGGGCAACCACTTGGAGATTTTCATCTGAGTCAAATGAGAAAAGGCATGCATCTTCTTCGCATTGGGATTTTTTTTTGATCATCTAGAACGGATGAACATCGCTCGTGAAACGTGTGTGGGTGTGGGGTGTTTGTGTGTTTGTATATAAAAAGGATCATTAGGTTGTGTTAATATAGTATTATAAGTATTTTTTCCCTTTGCTCTAGATTATTAATAATTCATTAGGTTTATTTTGAAAACTCTTATCCATGACCGTGGGAACATATTGCCTAATTCATATTGTATGTTATACTGTTTAACAAGATAAGAAGGTTCTGAATAAAATTAATTCGAGTGAATCGCCGAATGTGACTGTCCGTGGATGTTATCTAAATGAATGTGTTTCACCAACATTGATTGTCACTATGTTCACATGTTCTCATACATATACATTCAGACTCTAACTCAGGAAGCTGTTCTATACTCATTGGTTTCAGTAACGAACACCGGAGCCCTTGCTGTCAGCCGACAGAAATGGATAAGCGTCATGATGGCGATCACTTATCTCACCTGCTTTTATAAAGAAGGAAGACACAAAAAAACCTCACAAGCTTGTATAGGAGAACTCGCCCCAAGCTAAACACTCTTCGCCAAAATGTGGGGTAATCTTTGACAGTATGCCTTAGCGCCCAGATACAAGATCCTTCGCCGAAATCTCCCAAGATTGATGTTGTAACGTTGACTGGACAGATTTGCATAAAGAAGGCACATTAGATGCAGGCACTACCGCGACCATGAACGTATTGTAGTCATGTGTTGTTGTTCTTGCAATCACGGTTTGGAGTTGTGTTATTTTTTTACATGACCATTACAAGATGATTGTCATCGCTAGAAAGATGAAATATTTCCATTGCAGCTTGCAATGTATAAACACACAAGAACACCCACCACAACACACCCTCACGTACACACTCCCTCGCTGTTTCTCGACCGTCGGTCTTCCTATCTGTTTGTCTTTCTCTTACCCTATTTGTCTCTTCTTTCTTTCTTTATTTGTTTCTTTCTTTCTCCCTCTCTCTCTCTCTCTCTCTCTCTTGTTTTCGTTCTTTTGTCTTTCCTTTCTTTCCTGTCTCCTAGCTATCCTTTTTTTTTCTCTGATCTCTGTTTGTCCCATTTTGCATCTCTGTCTTTGTCTCCATCTTTCTGTATTCTCTACCTCTCTGCCCCTCTCCCTTCTTTTTATGTTTCTGATGGAGTCGCTCTGTTAGTCGGGTGTACTGCATGGCGCCGAATGTCCTACCAATATCTTAATCGCCCGAATCAGATTTCAAGTTTATTTTTTGCACTGTTCCCTATTCCCAGCTCTCCAGCTCTCTCTCTCTCTCACTCTCTCTCTATTCATCTACGTGTGTCAGGCATTTATACATCTACTGCCCTTTTTCCTTTTCTGTATTTCCACCCTCCTTCCCATTCGTCCTTTGCCCATCTTTATCTTTCATTTCATTCATTCAAACTTCATGACTTGTGTAAAATCAATGAAAATTTATATTTACAATGTTTTCAATTGCATGAAAAATTAATACATAAAGCTTACATGCATACTCTTAAGAAAAAAAAAGCAGAGAGCTTATCAGCAAAGGGCCAAACATGATATTTAATATCAATACAATTTTCAACTGTATTTTAAGGCCGTGTTGTTGTTGTTGTAATCCCTGATATCACTCTCCAATTATTACAAAGAAAATCATTAACTAATAACTCCCAGAAATCAGTTTATACTCGGTCAGTAATATATAAATATCGAAAGTTCGTGATTTAGCGGACCTCGGAAAAACATAAGCAAAAATACCAAATCATCAGAGATTTCTTTATTTCCTTTTAATAAAGCTAATCTTGAGAAATTGGAATAAAGAAGAAAGTGAAATCAGGAAAAAATATCCTCAAGGAAATAACCTTTCTTCCCTCGTATGTTGTTAGTTCAATGCCCTATCCAAGAATTACTCCTAAACATACAAAAATAATTATATTTCAAATTTAACGAGAGAGAGAAAAAAAAAATTGAAATTTTGAACATACTAGAATGATTTCAAGTCACAGCCCCTGCTTGTGAGAACTCAGTGTCGAGATATTTTCACACCTTGACAGTGTGACTGTAAACAGAGTGTTCACATGGTCGACTATGTGAACATGTGATTCACACTGTTGAAATGCTCAAATTTAACAGTGTGAAGGTGATTTCACATTGTGATCCACACTGTGAGCACACTGTGGCGCACACTTTAGGACACTGTGTTCTTTCCAGTAAATATTGTAATCGATAATATGAAATCTCTGCTCCATATTTGTGTTTCTTTTCCAAATTTCTCTATTTTCCAGATCTATCTGGTTTTACCCCCATCTCTCTAAGGTTGTATTAATGCAAGCCATTGATTTTTCTGCAGAAGAAAAAAGCAAGATGAAGGCTGAAGTAATGACTGAAATATCTGGAAAGAGAGGGAGAAAGAGGGAAGTGAAAATAGCAAAATGGATATCTGCTAGAAAACATCGCAAAGCAAAAACAAGTAAAGATTTGTAAAATAAATATTTAAAAAACGATATGAAGATCTGATTCTTACCCCCAAATCATAACAGCACCAGTAAGAATTAATTTTGAAACCTTCATGATAGAAATAAGATATGCCCATTTTGCAACCACAAATATCCTGCACCCCAAATCAAATGTAATAATACTAGTTTAAGGGGTTTAGAAAGGTTCCAAATCTACCTTCCAAAAGTTCACTGCAACCTTGATAGTGCATAATATTTCGTCTGAAAAAGGTTTAATTTTGCGTACTCCATAAAGACTAAAAAAATTGTTGGAAATATCAATACACAAAGGAAACCAAGGAAAGATAAACCAAGGAAAGATGGCGAGGGGGCGAAAGAGGAAGAGTAGGAGGAATCACTTTTTTATTTTTTTTTACTCCAAATGACCGCCAATTATATTAAATTTTTATGATTTGATTTGAAACAATAAAACAACTGATTAAAAAAATGATGGAGAAGATGAATATGTGTATTATGATCAGAATCGAGCTGGTTGGGAGAAGCAGAATGAACTGATGGCGGAATATAAAAGTGGGATGAAGAAAGGTAAAGTGTATAGCTGAGAGTGAGATTGACATGACGGGGGGAGGGGTGCTATTGGAGTGGATTAAACACATGGAGTGACATAGGGACTCTGGGTGCAAAAGAGGGGGAATTATGACGAACATAACGGAAGGAAGAAGTTATCATGGTTATCGGGAAAATAAGTTTGGACTAGTCGAGTGCGTTTTTAGGATAGCAGCATGTTGAGAAGGGGAATAAGTAGGAGGAAAGGAGGTATTAGGTGAAGAAGGTAGAAACTTTTAGAGAGACTAAGAGGGATATGTTCCTTCGAGGTCTGGATGACGTGGAGAGCGTTGGTGCAGCTGTCTTGGTTTGCGATGGCTGCGATGACTTGGTAAATGCCACCAGAAGAAAATATCGATTTTTGACAATGGACACCCCCTCCTCTGCGAGATTTTTTCCTTTGAGATTTAATCTATCTTCATAAACATCTTCCTTCCAAAACTTGATATTCTCGCAGTCGTTTCGTTACGTTTTGTTTTTGTACGCTGTAGGTATTTTATTTTGAAGGCTTCCAATTTATGGCTATAAAGTCTCATGGATATTATTAACTGAAACTGAACTTTACTGTGAAAAGCAGCAAATGCCAGGCCTGATATAATATATGTTTTTAATTATTATTTTGTTATAATGATTCCTAGTTTTATTGCCACGAAACTAAATGATTTGGATGTTCATGAAGGGTCAGTGAAAACCTGCTTGTGTAATTGCTAGAAAATGTTTTTTTCAAAGCTGATGTAAATGACATGTTAATTGATGATACTAACTGTATATGCTCGGTTTCCTTTCTACATGGGTAATTGAATACTTCAAAAAAATCCTTATAACGGTACAAAGGCCCTCTCACCCCCAACACACGCTCTCCTACCCACATTTTATTTTGTAGGAGAGTGTGTTGCCCAGCGACGGATTCGAGATTTTAAAAATGTGGGTGGGGGCAGAGGGCCAAGAAAAACAGAGTCGACCGGAGAGATTAGATATGTATATATCACCCTGAAAATCTGAGAGTAAAAAAAGTCGGTAGTCATTTTACCTCACTGAAAAACCCCACAACAAAAGCGGGTATCCCCTAGGGTAAAAAAAAAAAGGGGGGGGGGGTGACATATTATAGTACAATGAATAAATATCACGATTAAAAACATGTATAAAAATAATGTACAACCTGCAATAATGTTGAGAAAGATTAAAGATGGTAGATCAAGAAGGTAAGGCAGCGAATCAATCAAGAAAGGTATATTTAAAAAATGGATGCCTTATCGAGCGCAGCACTATCCATGGGAAAAGAAATATAGGCTACCAGAGGCCGAGGACGATATTCTTTTATTTGTATGTCCACTATTCCTATCTCATATTCTTCGCCCACATTACATGGAGATCTATCTAAACCAACATACGTCTGAGTGGTTTGAAATAACAAAAATTTCAAAAGGAGCAATTAGCACCATAAATGTCTTGCCTTCAATAACATTCTATATTTTTCATGTTTTGAATTGAATACACTAAACAAAATAGAAGGCATTGCCTTTATTCAATGAAATTTTAGTTCTTGACGTCACTCTGTGTTCGTCTTTATTTTTTAAGGAAACAATGGTTTAAAAACATCTCAAGAAACAAACAGTACCAATTACATACTTAGTCTCGTCATTTATTGATTCTCGTTTAAAAGAAAATAATAAAGTGACTTACTTTATAAAGGAGGACGAGTTCGATCCATTAAAAAAGTATATTTTATACACCGACTGGATAAGTTATTCGATCAAACGGCACATTATCTATAAAAGACTTATAAAATCTAACCGGAGTATAAGTGACCAAATCCCAAAGTTCACAAAACATTTCTATTCATATAAAACATAGTCAATATAACCAGATTTAAAAGTAAATTGAATATGATTTATGACCTACCGAGGGCGAACACTATTCTTGTTAAAACTGAAATAAAAATATTACTCTAAATGATGGTGATGATGAATAGCATTTGTATAACGCCAATTATCTGTTAAAAAAAACATTCGAAGGCGCCGGCTCCCCAGTATGTCACACATTATTCAGAAAATTGTTGGAAAAGGTAGGTCCCGTAATTTGTACTTTGATTAATAATTAATTATTCCATTCCTTTCTTTTCAATCGTAACGCAACCTTTGATATTACAATCTTTGAACTTTGACATGGATATTCCTTATATACTTCATTAAGTTTCTTTCCTTTATTTATTTTATTGTATTTACAATAAGTATTATCTGCATGGAGTCAGATGTGGTCAAATATTTAAATGATAATTTGCAATGTTCATTTCTGGTGGAATTTTGCTGAACATCAGAATTTTTTTTTTTTTTTTCTGATGTCAAAATATCACAAAATCACTTTTTGTATTAATAGTTATATGGTTCACTCACTCGCAAATTTCTCAAGAGAGTTTTCACCAGGATTCAAGATCAAAGAATGATTCAAGAATGAACAAAAAAAAATCAGCCCTAAAATTGTTTGTCTTATGTCATTAGTCATTGGCACATGAATAGGTGGGTTGGAGGAGCACATCTTAATTTATTGAATACTAGTACTTGTTTTTTACAATTCCGGTAGTTAATTGTAAGTCAGAAAATTGAGCGCTAAGAAACATTTGTTTTAAGTGACTTTATAAATCTAGAGCAACAACAATAGTAATAGTGATGATGATTATTATTATTGTTGTTGTTGTTATTATTAATAGAATTAATAATAATAATGACAATGATAATGATAATGGGTACATTTATTTCATATCAATCACAATAAAAACAAACTATTTTTAGTTTAAGGCCCACGGTAAAATAGCAACACAAATATTAATGATTACAGTGGCGGCTAAAACAAATCATTCCCATGTCCTTGATTGTTCAATGTATGGTTAAATTATTATTTACCATATGGAATGCATACATTACACAGTCGACTGTAAACACAAATCTTTGTGTGCTGAAAATGATTAATAATTCATAAATCCATTTGTTTCTTTGCAATCGCATCGTAACCTTAGAAAATAAAATCTTTGAACTTTGACAGTAAAAAATACTTTTCCGACAGGAAAAACACTGTTTCTTTAAATTGTTTTTAGCTTAGCATTTTTTGTTTTTGCCAAGAGTTCATTTCTGTGTTAGTTTAGTACAAATTATACACTGGATAGTACGAGGCATTCTTGTCCTTTTTTAAAGTTAACCTAATTGGATTTAAGGACTCGGACTGATTGCGTGCTGTCAGAAAACGGGCAACATCCAAATGCCCGTCTAACAATTATTTTGCATATATGAAATGAATTGCATAAAATGTATGCATATTGTAGCAGGTACATCCAAAAGCAATACGAATATAATCTGATTAGCAACAATGATATATGATGATTTATGTTTCAACCATGAATTGTCATCGTACTATTATGTACATAGAGAGAGTGTGGGATGCTGAAACCGTATAATTTATTTTTAATTATGTATAGTGGTAAGTATCGTTCAAGTTATCATCATAGTTTATTATTATTATTATATTACTGACAAGTTTGCCAATTAGATAAAGAGGTTATGCAATGTTTCGTGTAGCCACGTTTCAATATAATTTGAATAAAGTTATGACAAACGTTGAAACAAGTATTAAGATGCAATCTTTCTCTTGGTTTATAACAATTTCGTTCAATTGTTCCTTCATTATAATATTTTAAAGGTAAAATTCTAAACACTTAATCACTAAACACGAGCATACCCTATAAACTTATAATTTGTTTAGAATCTCTCTCAAATATTCAAATATCACAATTGAAATGTGGATGTTTTTCGATGTTTATGGCAAAGCGCCTCTATCCATTTCCGCATGAAAAGCTAACTCGTTAAAATGAAAAAAAAAAAAAAAAAAATAAGAAGTGACATAAGAAAACGTTATACGCTACTTTTATCTCCTTTAAAAAAAATCCTGAATAGGTTTTAGGTTTATTACAATAAGTGCGAAAAGGTCAACTTCAAAATTACAAATGGACATTTTTGTAGAAGCACATCTCAGACAGTACATCATTGAGGACTATGTGACCTTTCCCGAGGTAATCATTACACTCTCATATCTGTATATCGGTTTTTCATCACAGTCTTTCGAAAGACAAAATAATAATAATCATACGAGCCGTAGACCCTTGCAAGGTCAAAGCAAATGCAAAAAAATTGGTAATCTTGCAACATCGAATGGACTTGATATTAAATATACAAAATACCCCATGGCATGTTTTCGGATCCCGTTATGTGAAACAGTAATATTTATGGATTCTCTCTTAAAGGGAGACCAAAATTTGAATGGCGAGTTAGTTGCTCTCAAACAATTAAAAAAGTATATTTGTGGTAATGAAGTGGTTTTGTGTCATACCTCTCTCTATAAAAACACTGATGAAGAGGATCTAAATGAAGATACAAATCGAGAAGACCAACAAATGAAAATGAAGAAGAAGAAAGAAATCGGCAAACAGGCACTTCAGTTAAGAGGTTAAATGAATAAAATCTAATCATGTGCTCGAGGTCACCTTTGTCATGAGAAGGATCTTTAATTATTGAGTCAACTACCTCGGATACCTCATGAAGATGTTTACCAACTAAAGGGAAAACCCCAATTTTGTTGTCCACATTGCATTTCACGGTCAAACGAGTTATTTATGCAACTAGCGAAATTAACAGCACTTTCTATATAGTCATTCAGGGAATGGGGTGGGTGTTTGGGGTTATAAAAATGCATGAAATGTATGCAGCATAGTTTGCACGATGAAGGACATGTTCTGAATGATTGAAGTGAACATACCCCAATAACATGGTTCCGTTTTACATACATGTAGATTAATTCTTGTTTTCAAAGTTAGGGGTACTGATGGAGTGAGAGAGGGGGTGGGAAGAGATGGAGAGAGGGAGAGGGGAAGCGAGAAAGAGAGGGGATGGGGGACTTTGTATTGACTATAAAACGTACACTCTAAAAAGTTTATCCAATACTCGGCTGAGGGGTAGCATGCTTGATTGTTGGGTAAAATAACGCCAGATGCTGTGTAATCTTACGCAAATGCTGCGTAAAACAGGTTTCTTACCAAATATAGGATACAAAAAAGACATGCAATTTAAGAAAAACTGTTTACTGGTTCAACCCAAAGCCACATTTGAATATTCTTAAAAGATACAAACTTGCACCATCCTAGTCTTGAAGAATAGTTATAAATGTATACCTTTAGGAGAGAGAGAAAGAGAGAGAGACATACGAACAGAGAGATATATATGAGTAAGAAAAATAGAAGACAGAAAAGGATACTTAGAAGTTTGATTCAATGTTTGAATGTTATATGAATATAAAACTTTACCCAGAGAATGTTAAAAAAAAATGAAAAGCTAATATGATTCGCTTCTATTTTTTATTTTGTTTCCTTTATTTCAAATTTTAGGAAATCATTATAAGAATATAGATGTGAAATCAATGCTTTGCAAAATGATATGACTTATGTGTTGGAGGGATCTTACCATGTATTAGTACTCTTCAACCTATCAACACTCTGCAATGATTTGAAGGAAAAAAGATTGTGTCCATTTTATGTAAACAAAAAAAAATGAATTAAAATCCGTTTCTTACCTCAGCATCTTCCCAAACCATAATTAATTTTAAAATAATTTCATTTTGCTCTAATAAATAACACGCCAGTGTTCAATATTGCCTACCGTAGTAGACATGTGGAGATCTCCAGGAAATGTGCCATCTAATTTTGTTGATCTTGTAAACGTAAATGCTTTCTCACGCTCAGCTGAAAATCAATTGCTAATCAATGCAATCTCATTAAATTAATTGCTCCATTTTCAATCAAACAATTAAATAGTTATATCTTACTCAATTGCATTACATTGATATTACTATTCATAGTATACATCTAATTGGATAATCCCATGTACCTTGAGATTGCAGTACATAGACAGCATTGCATTATCTAAAGTGCTGCCTTTTCTATTGGCATTGAATTCATTATAAATAAACTACATTGTTGCCTAAAGGAAACGAGGTCAAAATACGAGAAAGTTGCTTTCATTGTTCATCATAATACAATGATATAACTGTAACTGGAAAGGAATACCTATTATCATTTCGATGTAATGTGAAGAATATGTATGTGTATTATGAAAGCTGATGAATAGCATGGCAAAATACAAAATGCAAAACTAAAATGGCCTTGCTATCGCGTATCTCACTACGATATGTGTTTTTCTTTCTCTCCTTTCTGAAATATACATGACACCCACTCCCTTTCTATTTTTCAATCTGTCTCTATTAAACTCCTTTCTCTCTCTCTCTTTCTTTCTATTAGTACTTAAAATGATACAAAATAAATGTTTCTTCATTTCTTATGATAATCTAATGTACATTAAAAGTATCTCACTGATCCCTCCCCTCTCACTCTATCTAACACCCGTCCTCCATTCATTTAACCCTCTCTCACTATTGCTATCAAATGCATAAAGTAAATGACATGTTATTTGTAATTTCAACGATTTTGACAAGTACAGGCATTATAGTCTGGCACAAACTATGCAGCCACATAATTACAACGCGTTTTGATAAATGAACAAAATCTTTTCTTCATCATCCCTTTGATAATAGAGTACGCAAGAATACAAATGAAAGGGATTTGGTGGATCCTGTCGTAGCATATTATATGCTCAACGGTTAATGAAAGTCAATGGCTTATGCATTGCGATGACGCAACAGATACCTATGAAATATGTACTTGAAGTAACTTGACATGAAAAAGTACACGGTTCAACCATGGAGGTAGATGGTTCAACAACACCACAGCTGCATAATACTTGACATATTCGTTGTGAATAATATATGTATTTTTGAAGCTTTGGGTTATATATAACATTTAAATGCTTAAATTCAATATCACGATATCCCGTTTCATGCAAATGTATTTTAATGCTATCATTGAAAAATAGTACAGACCGTCAAAGAGAAAGAGAGAGAAATATTTCTTGTTATTAATGTTTTTAATTGAATATTAACAGAAAATGTTCAATCTTATATAATCAACGCGCAATTGTAACAGCAATATGTGATTTGTGTGTCACTAAATTGCAACTGTATATAGGATGCGTCCTTGTTCGACAAATTTCAAATCAGCAACTCGACTTTATCTCACCACCCACACTCACCCATACACACCTCTCCTTCTATCTCTATCTTTACCACCCCCCCCCTCCTCATCCCATGTTCATATTATCTATTCCTTTCTCTTTCTCTCCTATATTATTTCTCACCCCATCCTATACGTCTTATTAAACTCTCTCTTTCCCCTCTTCCTGTTTCCTTCAAACATTTTCAACTGCCAATAATATAAATGAATAAATAATAAATTATACATAATTTAATAAATATTTACTATCATAATATATTACATGCATCTCAATTACTTCCCATCCTTTTATTTTTCAAAGACTTCTCTGTATTTCATCCTGCATAATAGTTTAGCCGACTGCGATGCCAAGCTTGCACAAAACACCCTTTCTTTGGAACTTCTATTTTTTCCCCCAATAGCCATTATGGTTTTGGATGAAGATAAACGAGGTGACGATTATATAAGCGAAGTCTTTTCCCCCTTTTATTTATGCTTAGAACCTCCACATTCCGCGTGTCCCCTGCTCCTTGTTCACCCATTGCGTGTTATGCATACAGATATATATCCCTTCATTGTGTTATATCATGTAGATTCATCTAGCTGAATACATTAGCATAACCAAGCAATAATTGCGTATACCATATATATCACCATGATTACTGAAAATGACATGGAATCTATTTGATATTCATCACATCAAATTGTGTCCATATGGTTGTTCTTTGCGAAAAAAATACGTTGATTCGATATTTTCCAGTTAAAGCAGCTGTTTACATCAGTTATTAATTCTAGCAGTGTAAATATACACCAATATCCGTGAAACAGATATGAATCATTTGACAATTACACCAGCAACAGCGACACAATAAAAATGTATACTGCTTTGTCCTCCTTCACGTACAAACTCAATTTGATATGCTGTAACAAAAGACTATAATTACATTTTGTCAACCTATCCCGGTGTTGACGTCAAAAGAAGAACGGAAAGACAAGGAAATACATAATATACATTAATCATTGTCCATTTCGATAAATTGCATCACTGGAACAATTCATTATGTACAACAAGCGAGGCCTAAATCATGATTTTTAAGCTCGTGGTGGAATAATTCCAATCAAAATGACACAAAATTCTGTTAAAATCACGGTATTTAGGTTCATTCGATATCATTTCTCACAATGACTACACTGTGGCAACATTGTGAAGATAGAGAGAACCCGACTTCGAAAAAAAAAACATACGAAAAGCAGTTTGCATAATAGTCAATACTTACAAGGGCTGCTAAGTCTCGGTTTAGTATGATCCTTTTTCAACATGAGGGGCCATGTTAAACCTATGTTTCAGCTTATCCTTTGGCGATCAAGTGAACATAAACGGCCAGAAAAAAGCACAGACAGGGAGTAAATACGCCCAACAAGTTGCCGCTAAAAATGACAAACCGGTCACGAATGCAATTGCAATCCTGTTGTCGGGATAATCCTAACAAATCTCCCAATATCGAGGCAAATTTACCTTGGATGGCGTTCGTTCCACCGAGTCATGGTGAGCTAGTGTGATCCATTCCGTGCCGACACAGATAGCGCCACAGACATGGCGAGGGTGCTCCTGTGCGCATTATCTCGTTTACTTTGATCGCGATTCCCACAGCGCACACAAGGCTGAGCAGAACTCTTCTCTCTCTCTCTTTTCTCCGCCCCTCCCCTCTTCCTCTCTAATCAAAGGGAAAGGTATAGGGAACGACGGGAAGGATATCCTACAGAGAAAAATATTTAATATGGTTGAAAGGGGTGCAGAGAGAGAGGTTTATGAACAAATGAGTATTCCTGCATGCCGAGGAAACAAGAAAACAAGATTTTTTTTATATGCACAATGCATATATATACGAGGGGAGAACGTTGAAGAAAAGAGAGCGTTTGACAACATGGTTAAGTTCAGCAGAGGGACTGCGGAAGCCTAACGAGGACAGGGTTAAGTGGACTTGGTGCTCAGTTGGCGGGAAGGAGACATTTTTGCTTCAAATCCGAATGTCTCAAGTGACATCGTCTGCAAATGCACAGAAAAAGGCGGGAAAACCAAGAGGCGCAAAATACGGCGGAAAGATCACGCGCACCCATGACATATAAGACGTGGTCATAACAGAATAAATATCACCATGATTACATTAGGATTTTAGGGATTCCTTCAATGCATCCATGTCATGTAATCATATCTACTGGTAGGCCTACGTATATGATCTGTTTAATAAAAAAAAAACCGAGATTCAGTATGAATAGTTTTTTTATGGTTTCAAGGTATTTCATCTTATAAAAGAAAGGTGTTCCTGATTTGCCAGGGTGCTTTGACATCTCCGATTCAATAAGATCGTCTCGCTTTGTTGAATGGACTCTATAGACTCTTAACTCGAACGCTCTGGAGGCATGGGATGGGTAGTCCTTAAAGAGGAGAATTTAAGGGAATTTAAGGGAATTCAAACTACGAGTACCCCCAATCATTCAGGGTTTTGCCTTTAGGTGACCAAAATCTCGAAAAATCGAATAAGAAAACGAAATTAGGAAGTGATAGATAGGGAGAGAGAGTGGAGAGAGGGAGGGGGGGGATGAATAGTTTTGGCGGAGAGAGGAAGGGAATTATACAAACGAAAGAGACGTGAGAGAAGATCAGAGAGGGCTGGCCGTTGAGATGGATAATCAAAGAGGGTAAGAAGGGGAAACGAGAAGTGCTGAAAAGGAGAAAAGAGTGGAAATGCTGAATATGGCAAGAAAGGGTGAGATCGGAGTACTGAGTAAGATGAATAATGTATTTTAGGGAAGAGAAATCGAAATCGTAAACAACGACAAGTTCTTTCGGTCTGCTGTCTAATAATCAGCATGCAGTTGCTGAGACGTATCCCAGCCGGGTTGAAAATCCTGCGACTGCGAATAGTCAGCACACGGCCCATCGGGACATGCCTCGGGAGAAACGGACTGTATATTCATTTTGGATGGTTGCTAATTGTTTTTGTTTTGACTGTTGTTGTTTTGATGCTTCTCCTTTTTATCAATGTTTTATCGCACGGAACATATCTGTCGGATGAGTAGAAGAGAGAGAGAGAGAGAGAGAGAGTGTGAGGGGAGGGGAGGGGGGGGGGCGAGAGGGAAGAACATGAGTCCTAGATCAATTTACATACCTCTCTAATAAAACAATTGTTCAGTTTGAACTAGTTTTCGAATTCCTCTCAAATTCGGGCGTCTTTGCTAATCGTCTCTGTCATATTCTGACAGAAATGATGGAAAGAGGGCAATCTTTACATGTTTCCTACATTGTAATATGTGTAATAACACATTTTTCATTATGCGTTGTCCATTAAAAAATTAGCCTACACAATAAAGGCAGGCATGGAATAAAAATTAAGATAAGATCAGATAAGATAATAAGATAAGTTAAAAGAAGATAAAACAAGATGAAATAAGATAAAATAAAAGATTTTTAGTATAACAACAAAATCTGAAAAGACGAACTCGAGCCTTCCACTTGTACTGATTAAAGTAAAAACAGATATGAACTGAAAGCATGAGGTATATAATTGAAAACTATAATATAACGAAAATATAATAATTATAAGATAAGACAAGTGGCGATAAAATAAGAGAAGGTGCGATAAAAAAGCTAAGTTAATGTGGGATAGCATGCGATAAGATAATTACAGTTAGATAAGATAAAACTAAGTGATGTAGCATATGATAATAGGAAAGAAAAAAGGGTAAAATCATACATGATAATGTAAGCATAGATAAGACAAGATGAAACAAAGAAAGGAAAGACAAGATAAGGATGAGGTGAAAAAGAATTAACGAAAATTTTGTTGTTTCCCCAACATTGAACAGCACTGAGAATTGAAAGACATGCCAATTGAACGAAACAAATGTGATAAAATACGATAAGAAAATGCAAGATAAAGGTAAGATAGGTTTAGATAACGTGGGATAAGATATGATAAGATTAAGATAACATAGGATTAAACAAGATAAGATAAGTTAGGATAAATGAAAAACGTTTGCTCCCCCCGAAAAAGTTTAAAACTAGCGCTGAGCAATGACATGTTCAGCAAAAAGAAAGGTAAGCTATTTTAAGAAGCCCGAGACAAGTTAGATACGATATTCTAAGATAAGAGAGATACATTAAGACAAAATTATATCAAACAAGGTAAGATATGATGAGATAGCATTCGAAAACATAATATTAAATTGAATTAATTAATTTTTTTTTGATCGAACAAGATTAAGAAAGATAACAATCTTATACACTGTTAGAAAATTTATTCTTAAAATAAAAGAAGTTCCTGCAGCAGAGTCTCCAGAACACATGTAATCTTTATACCAGATTGCGTAATCTTACAGGAAATAGGTATTTGGTGTATGGAATCTTACAAATTTTCCCCTTTTTAAACAGACCTGTTGTTAAATTGCAGAAAAATTCCTATTTTATGAATTTACAGAATGATTTTGTTATTGCTTTCTGCAAAATCTTCTGTTTCTTTTCTGTAAAATCACGTTTTTTTAACATCGTACGCTATAGGCAAGATAGGATTAGACAAAGACCACTGCAGAGTCACATCAAATTACAAAAAAAGGAAAGTTGGAATTAATATTGCTTAAACAACACAGAGTAGACTAACATAAATTATTATGCATGTGTAAATGGAATAAGTAACGACAAAAAAGGTAATTTGTTATTTCAGCATGTTTACATTTTTTTTTCTTTTCAAGGTTTACAGCGTAAACACCTTGACTATGATGACGAGAGAACACCATATAATCCATATCTGTTCCTCCCCATTTTAACTCTTCGCACATTTAAGACAAATATATTGAAGACTCCAAGGGCCCATATGGGCCTCGCGGCCGGGAAAGCCCATTTTCAACATCTCCCGTTCCGGCTGAATGTACGCCACATGCCACAATCTTAAGTCGAATTGATATATCATAAAAATGAGCCCATAATGTTCGATAACAAGGTGATTATAACTGATACACAATTATTTTCCCTTCAAAATTAGCGATGACAATCGATTTAAGAAGGATTTAGTAGAACTTAATACTTTACTTTACGACTTTCTTCACAATTTGATGATTAGGGATAAAGAAAGCTACATTGTAGATCGTCACATACGCAAAATGCAATTCAGAAATTCGTCATTCCAGGTTGACGTAAATTACTCATTATTCGTATTTATGGTTATATGAGAAGCCATAATATCAAATTATTCATTTGTTCGTGGTAAAGGTTCGGGTCAACTAAAATCCTTGTGGTGACGTCAAAACACTCAAGACTCTCGAAATGTATTATAGTTCCTGCATCAATTATTCAGAGTCTTTGCAGCGAAACCGTCGTGGTAGTCATCAAGTGGTAAGTATGAGACTTCAGGAAAGGAGTGTTAAAGTTATGAGAAAAATAGGCTTGATAAAAATAAATGCACATTGCCTACCTATCATTTCCCTCATTCAGTTTAATAACAAAATAACATCATTACTCTTTTTCTGGTTTCCTTCCTTTCAACCACCAAATCCCCATCCTTTAAAAGTCAATACCGCCCCCATAGGCAAAAATAACTATAATACTTGTCAAATTTGAACAAGCTGCATGGGAGGGGAATCAAATGTCCCTAATCTATTCAATATTGTATAAAAAGGGCTGTGTCTTCCATTATTGTCTCCTGTAATTAGTATATTCATAATGACTACTCGTTAAAAGTGAGTAAGCCTGGAGGTAAAGAACAAAATTTAGTCACGTGGTCTATATGGTGAAAAGCTGCCATGCCGATCGATGAACTGCGCATGCTTCATTACCCCTGTACTATCCGGGGACCAATAAGAAAACAGTATTTTCTCCCTCTTCCATGTTTTCCTCACTCTCTTCTATTCAAAACCTGTTTATGATGTCATTTTCTCTAAATTCGTTAGTCGCCGCAGCCAGCCGGTTTTACCATCTACATTGCTTCATCGTTATGAGTAATTTGGGCGACGGCTCTATACTTTGTCAGATGTGGGTTTCGATTAATATGTTTAGGGTTGTCGATCGGGAAAAGAGAAACTACTGACGAATCAAATGTGCTTTTCAGAAACGGAAAATGCTAACAAATCAGGGATGAGATGGCCGACGGTTCAGTTATATAACATACTGTTCATAAAGATCAGGTCTTCATGGTTTATTCCCAGATAACATAATTATGTAATACTGCAATTCTTAATGCTGCTACAATGTGCACTGAGACAAAGCTCTGCCGAAATACATATACATATATGTATTAATATGTCATTGATTCTTATTTGCAATAAAGTTTCATCTTGCTAAGCAAACCGTCCTTTTTTGTGATCGAAAAAAAACCACACAAATAGTGCATTGCTTAAAGGCCTTGGGAGCAGCATTACCGTTTTTAAATTAGTGATTTAAAATATGATCAAGACAACACGAACCTCATCTGAATGATATTCAATCAAACTGAGACAAATGAAGCAGGTCCTCAAAACAAGAAACACGATCTAAAAACGTCCAATTCCGCTTGGTCACATACTAATCACACTCCCCATCATAAACATCTTGACCATATTGACATGTATGACGTCACATTCACTCATCATTTATCTTCAGCATAATATTAATATACAATCTTTATCAGTTGACAGCATGTAAGGCATACAATGTATAATGTATCAGGGGAACCGGGCGCGAAAGCTCGCTAATTCACTTGTAGACAATTCCAAGCTTGAATATCACCAAGGCAACGGAATATTCACTTACCTCTTGGAAATGATGAAGCATGATGACGTCATACTTGGATAGAATGGAGCCCTACGGCGTCATAAATTACTCACTGAGCGTAGAAAGTGTAGACTATTACCGAGTTCTTTCTAGAATTGAAGTCTTTATTATGCGTTTCTCTCAAGCAAGGAATATTATGATCGTAGAAAAAAGATAAATTGGCACAAATTCATATTTCATATTTTAAGTGCAAACTGCATCGTGCATACGCTCGTATGCCTCTCTGTAGCCTATGATATGAAAACCCAATCAATTTAAAATCGTCTTTTTGTATTACACATTATGTTCTGTTTTACGATTCCACGACTGCACAAGTTATCAAATTAAATTGCAGATTACAATTTCCAATAATCAGAAAGCTAAAAATGGCACATTAGCTAAATAATAAACCAAAATCAGGATAAATCATTTGAATTTTTGCTTTGATTTACAATATTCATTCTGCTTTGCAAAAAATCCTACGTTATCTTACCCAAAGAATTGTTTTCCAAGAGCAAAAAAACTTATATCTCTCCTCTGTCAAATCATTCATCATAATAAATAGGCTACTTGGGATGATATGATGAGTATGAATATAAATACAAGTCTTATAATCCTACGATATATCGTGCTTTAGAGCTTTTCCCCAAAACCCCGATATATACTTTAAGAACAAGATAATCGATATGAATTACACAAAGTATGAGAGATGAACGAGTAACTTAATGGTTAGAGTAGATTCATGTATTTTTATATTGAAGGACATTTATTACTATAAAGCATTTCTTTTATAAGGTTTGGTCTCATAATTCCTCAGCGTCCTAACATACTGAACCCTTGTCATGCTTGTCCATAAGTATATCTGAGCAATGTATATTTATGTACATTTTCCAGCTCCGTTACCCCCCCCCCCGCACATGTACAATAAACGTATGCATTTATCAAACGCCATAATTTTAAATTCAACTTGAATACAAATATATTTTGAAGAAACACCTGACATTTTATAGTGAATAATTAATGTCGTATTTACCACTGCATTAAGCTAATTTTATTTGTTTATCATGTTACCATTTGTTGCACATTATGCTTGCTCATTTGTATACAATGTAGATACATTTTATTTCGTAATTTTGTCCCTGGACTAATTACTATAATTGATTAATAAAAAAAGTATTTAATGTCGTTTTAACTAGTCTCGGGAATCTAATCACACAAGTTAACCTTTTCAGTAGATCACTCCACTTATGGACCATTTTTATGTTTAATCCTTTGTTTTGGTATCATTTGTCTTGCAGTGTTTGTATATCGTTGAAAATATTAGTATGTCGTGAAGACTGAAATATGGATAAATCAAATAAATGTTAGAAAGAGTAAACGACGCCTTGTTCAATGAAATAGGGTCCAGTAGGAATGAACCTACCACCTTTGCATGTAAGGAAGTAGACTGTTTGGTTACCACTCTTCAGGAAGAGCATTGAAATAGATAGCTCTGATCCAGCATACATTTTTGAAAAGATAAAAAAACATCTAATGAAGCATTTGGACAGCAAGTGTTTGGACTAAAAGAGAATTAGAAACAAAACACAGATTATAAAATGCTCTGACGAATCTACATTAACAATGGCCTTTCATTATGAGCCCTACAGTATATTAGAAAATGGGGAATGGAGATTTTGAATAATTTGAACAGAATTGGAATGTCCTAACTCCTATACCTCAATTTCTATTTTTTGTATGTACCTTATAAATACCGTGCAGCCAAGAAAACTATAAAATCAAGTACAATAAACATAATTTTTAATTCATACACACACACACACACTGTATGCTAATCACTTGTTATCCTTTGTTTCATGGAATTCAAAATGTACACCTTTTCTTGTCGCAACTTTGATTAAATCATTATTTATTTACTTGGCATTCTACAATGTTAAGCAGTTGAAAGGTAAAATGGTCGTTCAATTTAGCAAATAATAGCTTTCCATTGACGTTTTACCAAATTGCATTGCGTGTATTAGCTGCTGATTTATATCAGAACCATGGTTATTCAATTGTTATATAATGTATGACGTAATAGGTTATTACGTAAAATATTGTTAATTCTAATAAAAGGAGAATAAATATTTGTATTGAATTAATGAACTTGCACTTTGCAATATCCCACCCTTCGACCTGGTTTTATTTTAGTCATTTTTGGCGTTTTTGCATCTTGAAAAGTGTAATTGATGGATTTTATGCATATTTTCGGTGAATTTGTGAAAATTTGCAGCAACAAAATGTAAGTTCTCAAAATTCCGGGGGGGGGGGGGCAACTGTCCCCCCGCCAACAACCCCCCCCCCCCCGCTGCGTACGGCCGTTATTGGTTCACTAATGTTACTGTAGTTTGTTAAAAATCAATGCTAAAACAGGTTTTGAGGGACTTTCTAGGTAGTTAAAATGCAGACTTCTATTTCAATTCTTGGATTTGATTGTAACATTGGGAAATGAATATGGGCAGGTCTTTCGAGTTTTTTTTTCATAATTGTTCATCTGAGGCGAATTATAATGCATCAACAAGTAGAAACGAGCGAACGCGTGTCCAGTGATTTATTCAGTGAGATCGTAGTTGAAGGAGTGATATAAAGAAGCATATAGGAAAAGAACTTCCGGAGACGAGTACGGCATGAAGGATGAGAGAATAGAAAAACAGGATGTGACAAGAAGGAGGGAGAGAGAGGACAATAAATGTGCTGAATGTATAACTTTGAAGGAGAGATCTCGAGAAAAAGGTGTAGGGAAGGACGGGAAGGGAAAAATAGGGAAATTGAAAGAGAGGGGAGAGGACACTCGTTCTAAATAAAAAAAATTTTGAAGAAGAAATAGAAAATGAGGTAGGGGGAGGACGAGAAGAGAAAAATATGGAGGGAGAGAGAGAGGGGCGAGAAGAGAAAACATAGGCAATGTGGGAGAGATGTTGTGGGTAACGAGATTGCAATTGTGCTATATTTATATTTATATAACTTTGAGGGAGAGAGATAGAAATAGGGAGTGGGAGAGGAAGGACGAGAAGAGAAAAGAGAGGGGACCAATGGGGAGAGGGGGTGGGAGATGAAAAAGGATAGAGCGGAGAGAGAGAGAGAGAGAGAACAGATAGGGAGAAAAATAAAGAAAATATGAGAAACAAAGGTGGATATAAAGATAGATACGGGAGGGGTATATGATAGAAAGCAGAGTTAGGAGACAATTGATATTTAACATTTCAGAACACATAATTCATGTCACACGTATAATATATCAAATTCTATATTTCGTTTATCTGAGAGACTTTACCTCTATAATCAATATTTGGAGCGTGCTCAAATTACAAATCGGACATCGCTTGATACAGAGGTCAGTAAAATCGAGTTTGAATATTAAAATATCGTCATCGTCTCCGGTGTCATTCTTCTTTTCACTTAATATCGTTCGTTCGACCCCCCTCTCATCGATATGGGTGTGAATCACAAATCACACACCGTAAGCATTACTAGTTATAAAGACGTTAAATCAAAATATGAAATCTGCAAGTGAACCTCGAAAGGGAACATGTCACTATATTGAAGTTTGTAGATCCTTTGTGTACACTAGAGACGTTTGTGTAGTGTCTATGTATGTGTGTACATGAAGGATGTGTGGGAGGGTGTGTGGGGGTGAGAGCTGGGGTGTGTATGTGAGGTTGGGCGCAAACGTGCGGGCGCAACTGTACTTTTCTACTTTTCTAAACACATATATCTATTACAAGGGAATGCTTTTTCCATTTGCCTTTCTAATTCCGATATGAAACAAGAAAGATGAGTACCAAATCTGAAAATATACTCTGGAAATCGACCGAATCTTGTCAAATTTTCTCTTTCTACAGATTACCATTGTATACATCTCAATGCGTTTTTTATTTAATTCAGACTACAAATGATGTATCGCATTGATTATCATTCTCCACATGGCTCTGACTAAAAGACAAAGTTAAAGAAAAGAAATAGAAATGCAGGGTTAAGAAATAGAAGTCCTTAACTGCTGTGTGCCCACGCATAGAGTAACAAGAAGACATGTTCGTTATTAAGAACCCTCCGGGCCGACTCAAGCGCCTGAAAATGAGATTTCGAGTTCCAGCGCCTTCCCCATTGAAGCACAGACCTCCGCCTGTGTGTACGATTGGATTTTGGTATTAAAGCATTTCAGACCCTTGTCTTGTCTTTTTACCCTTCGCTCCCTTGTAAGCTCGGGGCGAAATTGCTTTATTTGGTTGACATTAACCGCAATCGGTGGAGGCAAAGTCAACGACTTGCGAATGCTCAGACGACGCGCGCGCGAGGATCGAAACGTGCGCACACTCTAGCACTTGCGTTGTGTGTGCAACAAGTATGATCACAAGACGAACAACACCATATGGACCGATAGCTAAATACGGAATCTTGATCTTTTTTGTATCGATCATTCCATGAAAAATCGATCATAACAGAAAAACAAATCTTATTGGTTCACGAACATTTTAATGAAATGTTTAAATGTTCAAGGTAATCGAAATTTATTGTTTCAAGTAGTTCTAATTGAATGACCTATACAAGGCAAATTAAGAAGGGTCGATGGATTTATTTCAACAGTATCTCAATAGACTAATTCAGCACTAATTACACTTTATTTCGGATTTTTCTATACTATATAAAAATAATTTTACAAATTACCGTAATATCATAGAACAACTGAAAATATCCAACATGTCCTGATGTCAGCGATTTATAAATTAATATGTACAGTTTTCTTCATATCTACTCTAGATTTCGCCGGTGAACTTGTTTCTCAACATTCACAATCGACGTAGGATAATATACTGAATTAATTCAATTCTAATCCTATGTTGTTTATGTTACATGATGAATGCTAGCGTTATAGATAATGTGCCCCAGCGATCCTTTTGATCATTATTTGCCGTGCGAGATTTTCTCTATAAGAAAGAAGGACGTCGAGCTAGGTTAAGTCAATGTATATATCGAATGTTATTATAACATGATCCCCGACAACATGTGTTTTCTCAAGGGAAATCCAATATTTTGAAGTCTTACAAACCAAAAATGTTCGTATATAAGTGGTTTGAAGGACTTTCCGCAGTGGTCCCATCAGTATTTTAGAAAAGGATAAAGTCGCAAGACAAACTACCTGGCATAGACTGCCACTTCAAAAACTGTCGTCGGAGCATGTCATCGTGTCCCAAGTGGTTTTATTTTTAGTATAGTCGAAGGACGAAGATTGTAGCCCAATTTTCTCCGGTGTATATCCAAAAATCTCTCAATATTCATTTTATAGTCTACAATCCCTATTACATGAAATCTGCAGATCAGAATTTCACATGATAATTTGATTCTATTTACATGTATGACATTGATGATTTTCGTTGTAAATTTGATTTTGATTTCATAAAATCATTAATGAAAAACGGCTTTTTGCTGATCTTTTGTACCTGACTAAATAAATTCTAATAAAAAAATAAATAAATAAACAACCCCTCCACAATGTTGATCAAATGTTTTCTCGTGTAATTTTTACTGAAAGGAAAGAAATGTTAGATTTTTAAACCAACCAACAGGTAGATTTGATGAATGAGTGGATAGAGAGTGCAAGAACAATAGAAATCGGAATGCCTATGTAAAAAATACTTTGATAAAAAAAGGATCCAAGCCCCATTGCCATAGCTCGAGTTGTGTACTTGTGATGCTACTTATATCGTTTTGAAATAGCCATGGGAGCTATAGAAAGAAACTAGTAATGTAGCAAAATGACAATCAGTTTCTCGTTTCAGGACTTTCTACGTGTTATCATAAACAACTTTGACCTTTATTTATCATTTATGGCTTTACTTTCCCTTCGCTTTTTATGGTGCCTTTGAAAGTATCAAGAGCAGTATTTCCTAGCAAACAGGAGATTAAAAATCGTATCCCTCTGGGAGGCACGGTTTGGTTACATTTACAAGTGGTGATATGCTTGGAGCATTTACAGTCGCTACTGCGTGAAACTCTAGAAATCATTGTAAACATTCAGTGACAGGTTGAAACATTGCAAGGGTCGAATACACGAGGACGATCATTTTTCATCCCGACTTATCAATCCATCTCTTCTAATGAATCTCTATTCTTTCTCTCCTTATTTGTGCCTCTTACTATCAATTTCTTCGTCTTTACTCTCTCTCTCTCCCTCTTCCCCTTCTTCTCTCGTTCCGTCTTTCTCATTTTCACCATTTTTCTATAGAGCACCCGCATTTTTGCAATGCCAATTAACCCTCTAATCTTTTGATTTATAGTACTGTCCTTTACTCTCAGAGCGGGTTTCACGTCGATTACTCCTCAAAGTCCTCACTAACTACAGCACATTCGGTCTATACTACAATCAGACTCTATCAATTCTTCCCTCTGCCAAGATTTACAGTTGCATGCGAATTTGATATCATTTATCACCCCTCTAATCCTTGACAACTGTGATTGAAATACTAATTAACTCGTATCTATTCTCTACCCACAACCCCTTACTTGCGCATCGCTGAAGCTAGACATCTTCTGGGCATCCATCAGAACTGTGTATACGTACCACACCCCATCGGTAATTATGAAATAATTCAGGGCAGAGACATAACGATATTCATACACAGCTCATTCGTGCCTTCATGAACGCCAGAGGGCATCCAGTCACTGACGATCCCACTCCGCCAAGGTTGCCGATGAAACGGCTACCTAACATACATGTCTCGAGGTGAATGACGTCACCGGTGTTTAACAACATCTCCTTCTTCGAGAGCTCCATGGAACGCATAATGTGCTCGGCTTGACAGATGAATTGTTATCCTTGCTTGGAAAGGACTCGAGGGGCCGTTTACATGCAACATGTAGATGCAACACATAAGTAACATTCATCTCGTTCCGAGGACATCGTAGCCGCCTCTACGTCGCCCGTAAACATGGTAAACGAGGCGAAAGTAGTTGTGCACTTGGTGTTTGCATGTGGAGGTGAAGTTGTATGTGACATGGTTCCTTGCACGGATGAGGCCGATATAACAAGACGAACCAATATAGAGACAAGGAGAAAGGCTTAGGGGACACATCGCTCTTAATTCACTAAAAATAAAAGGGGCTTTCTTCCTTTTAGAGAGTCTTTAGGGATGAAGTAGAATCTGGCCCATGTTTCGTGGTGAAGGATTAGGTGGAAAATGCAGAGGACAAGATAGATAGACACTGGTTGGCAGAGTGAGAAAACAGTGTGTCAGAAAAACAGATAACTATGAAGCAAGAGAGATACAGATAAAGAGAGAAAGAAAGAAGAAAAAATAGCGAGAGGGAGAAAGAGAAACAAGAGTACGGGGGTATAACATAACGATGTGATGGATGAGCATGTGGTTGAAGAAAGGCTCAAGCTGATATTCCTAATTTCACCAACCCTGTACACCGACAGGGGAAGCGTAGTTAACATAAAGAATGATACATACATGAAGCTTACTTTAAACTAAGTTGTCGTTCTGTTGCAGTTTAACTGTCGTTTTATCGTCGCTGTGTTTTCGTTAATATCGTGTCGCTTTGTCGTCGTGCTATTATCCATCTCCTCTCCATTTTCATATCGGTCTGCCGTTGGACTGTCGTAGATAATACTATCATGTCAATGTCTGTTGCCAGTTTGCTATCAGCCCTGCTGTGAATCGGTCTTTATACGCTTCATTCAAAACGAAGAAGAAGTGAACCATTCAGGTAAACTCTCGTCTTGTGCCGGTCACGTCGCGACTCACTGGTGTCACCAGGATTGTTAGCATCATATCACCGATACGACTCAGGAGACGGTGTGATCATTATTCACCAGTCCATGCATAATAAGTCACTAGACCTGACCACATTGAGAATAGGCATCAGACCAGCGATGAATTTAAAAACAGCTCCTGTTTGAGATGACAGGGTGTTTCACCAAGCTTTCTTCATGTTAGCATTCCTTTATCGAGATTACAAGTTCCAAATTGTGAGCTCCGAATCTGTGCTGACGGTTGCACAAAGTATGGTGGCATTGAATAGAAATGATTAGGGCAAAAGTCTACTATCCAGCCAGTGATTGGTAATATTGGGTCGACAGCAAAACAGCAAATCAAAATTATGCATTCATGGGGTATCCATATAAATCTAATGCAATAGGAAGTTTTCAAATGACAATGAAAGGTGGGAGGTCTTTTTTTTTCTCGAAAATGGGTTAACCGAAAGAGTAGTTTCATCCCAAGTTTCAAAGCTGACTAAAAATTGCAATATGTCTTTTGTCCAGAGTCCAGGATGAGACTGGCGTTTTGATTCACCAACCCGTTTTTATTCAACGATACTCGACAAAGACTTCTTGGTTTTTAGTTGTCATGAATGGCATTTGACAATACATTTCTATGTTATTAAATCTGTCGTGCGTCGTAGAGCGAAAACTGTATATTATGATGGAGTAACGCATTTGATAAACTAAATTCAGGTGTTTTTTAATTTCATGCTCAACTTTATAACAGCGCAAAGAAACACCCAACAACACCTTACTTTACCTTACCCAAGTCATTGTAACAAAAACCTTTGTAGTCTCAAGTTGATTCAAAGCTGATAAGTTGTATGAAAAGCGTGCCCCAAGGGGTGGAGGGGGTGTTACACACTATGGCGGGCCGCCCATATATACCCGCAATAGTGCGTTCAAATCGTTCACTCACCCTAGTGAGTGACTGAATGAATGACGGCTTATGGCGTGAACGGCCTGTCATACACAAAGACGATGAAGCTACAGTTGAGAAGTGTCGTATGCATGAAGCATCCAACACTTTCTAGGCTGAATCAATTTAGAAAATACTTTAACTTTGGTAACAAATAGGTCCAGAGCCTGAACTTGCCCATAAGATGCATTGCTCTAGTCAAGTTACACGACTTGAACCTCGAAATTGGTACTAGATTCGTATCAATAATATATCAGTATCAGGAATATTGATTATTATTGATTGATGATCGGTTTCTTTGATAAGATGGCTAACATTCTAGCCAATATTGTTCTCATTGTGTGGTCGATTTCCGCTACCACGATCGTGCTGGTACCCCTGTTATTATAAAGCATTATTACTTGAAAAGGAGTACTTGCAGACGAAAATTCATAATAGTGATGGTCAAAACGGAATCAGATCGCAAAAAAAGATGTAGGAATCTTTAGGCAACCGTTTGAAATCAATTTCCAATGGAAGAGATTTAGAGTGTAGGGTCTTTAAATCGATGATGGATGGGATGATATAGTGATGGGTCCATGATGGATATAATATGGACGGTGAGTCGGAGGTGAAAATGAAAGATGGTGTCCCGACATGAGTAAATTACATGGTGTTATTTCATTGAGGCGTCTATTCCAGGAATGCAAAAGGCGTGAAGATGAAGCATCCCCCCTGTCATGTGCGTGAAGCCTCGAATTTATTCGGCTTTGAATGAACTGCTTTCACACTGCACGATAAATATAGAATGTAAAAAATCCCTTTACTTTTCTCTTCCCTTCTATATCCATCTCTCTCTCTCTCGTTGTTTCTCTCTCTGTCTCTCAAAGGATGTCGGAAGGTATATTGTTGAAAACACATCTTAAGACTTATCTTTTCAGTAATACTGTGATGCGCAACAGAATATTATAGTAGCTTCACAATATAAATGCTCTTTTATTATTTTTATTATTATCATAGTTACAATTAATAAGTTATGGTGTTGCTATTTACATTCATTTGTTCTATTTTTTAACTTCAGCTTTTCCCTGTCATTCAGATATACATCTATTAGGGATGAAAATGATTTTTAAAAAGTGATTGAACTTTAAGATCAAGCCAACAATTATACATTTTCATCACCATATAATTTGTACAAACAATCAAAATAATAGATTTATCACAGCTGATAAATGGTTCCACACTCTTAAAATGTTGGGCAACATACTGTCCACACAACATTTGGTAAAAACAAAATGTATCCAACTCTGAGTAGTTTTCAACCAATACCGTGTAGTTTTCACCCAAAGCACACATTATTGGTTTAAAACTACACAGAAGTTTTAACCAATTGTTGAGTGGACGGTATGTATTCCAACATTTTTTAAGAGTCTACATTTGCCCCCGGTAGACCTATGACCAGGTCGTGGCTACACCAAAGGACTCGTTACGCCACCGTCGCCCCTTCATGTGACATCCATTAAGGTAACTTAGTTATGCATGACGCCGGTGCGGATTGTTGATAGATTGATAGATGCGCGGTATTCGACTACACGGAGTGACAACGGCGTCACTTAAGAAACTTTGACCAGGGATGAGGATATTAAAGGTATACAAAAGATGGAAAGGTGTCGATACTGAGGAAGGGATGGTGTACCATTATATCACCTATTAAATAGGGCGTGAGATTCGACCAGAGAAAGAATCACGATTGTGTTTGCCTTGCAACCGAAAGGTGCAAACAGATATTTTCAGGACACCGTCTTCAGAAATATTCATAAAAAAATGTTTCGTGAACTGGTGAAAAGATGCTCAACTTCTCAAAGGTGATTTTTACTATCTACTAAATACATATTTTTTGGTCTGAAACAAAGTACATGTAGAAAGAATGACATATTGTGAATTAGACAGAGGAAAAGTATAACAAGTGAATAAAACACATTTTGAGGTAAAAAAAAGGAGACAAACTGAGGATTAGATTTTTATACCAAAAGATAAGTACAAACTTTATTTTGGACCGGTTGGCCAGGTGAATACAGGCTACATTTAATGAAATAAGACTTCAATTCGTTTATTTTGAATACTAAAAAGGGTGGAGTTAAACAACTTTACTCCTGTTAAATTTTATAGACATTGACAAGGCACTACCCGATTGTAATATCTTTGATGATAAGAGTGTTAGGAGGGATTTTTAATACTGGAATGAACCTTTCTGACAATGGATCTGAGAGAGATAGGTTGTCCAACAGAGTTTTGGCAGAATCGACGCTATTTGATCTGAAAATGTCATGGCACACCCTCAGACTGAGTCCCCTCATGTGCAGAAATATTCGAATGTTTTGGCTATTTAAAAAAAAAATTCGTTCGCTGATCCTGGTTTGTTTGTAATATTTCCGCAAAGTGTGTATTATGTAATCATCATACTATCGTCTTTATTGTGGTTGATCATGATGATAGTAATCAAATATCATGAGGGTATTCATATTGACGAATGACAGCCATGATAATACTGACGGTGATGACAACGGTCAATTTAATGATACTCATTAACATCGGCATTGATGACAATGATGATCACGATAATCGTGATTGGGGGGATCAGTAACAAAAGTTTAATCGGGGTAAATGACCTTAGCCATGAAAAATCCTCGATATTCCATGTAATTTACATGACTTACTGACATTTCAAAACGTCCCGATTAAAACACCCCAATACATGATACAATCATTTCACAGATACAAACAAGTCTCTGTCTTCGAGTAACATTTTCCCCGATTTGAATATGCGGCAGGAAAAATACACAAGAGCCCTATAAATAGCTTTCCTCCATTTGGAATCCCCAGAACCTTTTGCGAGGAGCATCATAATTTACAGATAATCTATCCCTGATGACGTCAAACTGGGAAGCCTCGAGAACTTGTTTAGAATTTTATCTTCTTGAATCAACAAGCAGGGGTGGGTTGTGGCGGCGGGCCAGAACTCACGCGGCAGTGCGCAGCGCACTTTCCCAACTGTACCGCTGTTAAACGCAACAGGTTATCTGCTACTAGGCAAGCCTTATGCACATTCTCAATGAATGCATATTCCCAATGAATGCATTATGCCAGGGAGAAATGTCATGCTCTGTACGAGGTCGCTCGTGAATGATCCATGTGGTGTTATGAGATTGTCTTGCCATTTTCTCTCCTTTTTGTCTTATTGTCTCTCTCAAAAGGTTACGTATACAACGAATGTGCAATATATGGATACGTATATGAGTGTATTTCTTACGGTATATCCATTGTTTCCTTACTTGAAAATGACGGGAATTCATAAATGCCTCTTTTTGCTGAACAAATAATTATGTCATTTTAATGTATGGATACGTATATGAGTGTAGTTCTTACGGTATATCCATTGTTTTCTTACTTGAAAATTACGGGAATTCATAAATGCCTCTTTTTGCTGAACAAATAATTATGTCATTTGCATTCCATATGAAGAAAAGAAAAATAATCATAATTGCCTGACCATGATTAACAGTATGCAGATTAAGCTGCATAATTATGATAAGTCTAAGGTATTTATGTTGAACTATATATGGGAGCCGTGGATGATGAGAATGGTAAATGTTGATTGTATAAACTCACTGCAAACATACAACTTTACTTAATTGGGAACCTATTCTCTTTATTCCAATTTAATTCATATATTTGATATGCATACGTACCATTATTTCTCCATTCCAAATATAGCCAAGCGTCACTTGTCGATGTTCATTGGTGTCTGCTATAGTGGGACGTTGATCAGAATGGGGCCAGTTATTTGGCCCTGATTTCTGTTTTTAAGGCAAATTTGGCCTAAGTGTGCGTGTGTATATGAGTGCGTTTGCGTTTGTAGGAGGGTGTATGTGTGGGTGGGTGGGTGTGCGTGTGGGTGTGTGTGGTGGGGGGTGTTCTGCAACCCACTTTCATTCCTAAACTCAGACAATGTGTCAAGTAGGCCAGACATAAAGGCAGTCACCGAAACCCAGCTAATATCATTTGACCCGCTCTGTTTATAGAATGACCTCTCGTCGTAGGGTGCATGGTTACATTTGATTTGCGACATTAATTAAATTTCTGCGAGAACACGGCGCGCGCAAACAAAATCGCCACCTTTTTAAAGGCACGCGGTGTCGTCTGATTCATATCGAAGATCTGTTAATGCTGAGCAGAAACTTTCCGCTTACAGCTGATTGAGAGAATCCAATCATAATCATATTGAAACCATTTCAAAACTCGGGTTTGATCAACAGCATTGATCTTCTTTCCCAAATATCTGGATGTATTAGGGATATGATACGTCTATATCTAACTTAGATGTACGCATTATCTATCTACATTAGATGTGTACTTGCTCAAATATGAAAAGGGGACTTTCTTAAACCAGTAAAGCTACGTACAAGATTCACTTAAGACCAGAGATGAAATGAACTGGAATTGCATGCTAGCGACATGCATGTTGCAACCTTACAGCCGGACACATGGCTTGATGTTCTAGTCAGATTATATGACATGAATGTTATGTTCTAATCTACGTCTGACGGTCGGTACCGATGCAGTTGAGAAAGCAATGGGCATTCGAGTAAATGAGATGTAGACTTATTGGGTATAAACGCAATTGCAGTGCATGCCCCTGGGAAGCGGGGGTGCTGAGGGTCAGAGGGTGAACCCCCCCCCCATCCCCCCCCAAAAAAATCCTTGGGGGTGAATACGTGTATTGTTCTCCATAGGCAGCACCCCTAGGTATTCTGGAAGACGTGTTAATATGGAAAAATGACCTATATTTTGAAATGAACCTCCCCCCTTTTTTTTTTTGCTTTTTAAAATTTTCGGGACCAATGATACTCCTATTTTGTAGTGGAAACGTTTTTTTTTTTTTTGCTTTGCAAATTTCTCGGACCAATTTGATTTCAATTTTGTAGTGGAAACGTTAACCTTTATTCATTTTTTTTTTGGCTTTTCAAATTTACATCGGCATCCCCACAAAAAAATCGTTCACAGGGCCCTGTTGCAGTGTACACAAAATGGCAATTAGACCAAAGTAATAGTAGGTTCAGCCTATGGGGTATCATACTGTCTGATGTCTAAGAATTAGACCAAGAAGACCGAGTGAACATCAACCAGATTAAAAACTGCCCTTTAGAGAAGTTAATTAGATGCGACAAATATACCGTGTTAACCGAAAACCGTAGAGCTGCAAGAATAAAGGACCGACCGAGGAACAGTCAAAAAGCAATTTTTTCTCTGTCAACGAAACAATGTGAATATGCAACACTCTGGTTAATACGTCATCTATTATTTTTAATCACAAGTTATTAGGATAAATGAAAGAGATCCCCTAGCCCATATATACTTCAATATCGTCAAAAAATATCGCTGGATGTAAATCAGAGGCCCATCTATGTTATCCCCGGTCATTAAACGTCCAATCCTACCATTAACCGATCTAATGATTTTATACGAGCCACGATAACATGAAAGGTGGTTCTCCATTAAATTTGATTTATAACGAATGATAAATTTTCTCATTTCCGCTTTCGTTATACGAACAACTACCGGTTGCCATCGATGATTGGTGTTTACTTAGCTCTTCAGTCTCGACAAATGTCTTTAATAATAGTCGATATACAACGATATTTGTAGCGAAGGAGGATAGCTTCAATTGACGATATCTCATTTCAAATTCAACACTGTCGTCTGATTGATAAGCGAATGATCATAAATGTCGTTGTGATCCCGTGCTGGTCCCAAATGTTTCTTCATGTAACAAAAATAGCTGATTCAAATCACATCATGGGTTAGTTGAATAGAATCAGTAAATCATGTACGTGGAGAAGTACCGATTAAGATAAACAACATGAATTGTCTTCATGTTTGTTGTAAAAGAAATTAAAGAATGACCAAAATATCAACTTTGGAATTGTTACCAGCGGCGCCGCCAGGGTATTCACAGGAGACGGATGGGGACAACTTAAAGATGGCGTCAAAATGTTATTAAATACAACATGGGTAATATAAGGTTCTTCAAACTTTCACTTTCCCATACTCAATCAATTCATCTTCTCTATTTGTTCTTCTTCTCTTTGTTTCACTTCATACTCAATTCATCTTCTCGATTTTTTCTTCTTCTCTTTGTTTCACTTTTTCGTGTTTTTTGTTCTTTTTCGCTTCTTTTATACAGAACTTACAGTTTGACATTCTGTCATTCTGCGTGTTCATTAAACATGGGATTTTTTTTCCCCGTGCATTTTCGTTGTCGGGAATCGGGTTCTCATTCCTATATAGTGAATATAATTATATTCTATTCCTCCCCCCCCCCCCCAAAAAAAAAAGAGGGGGATACAGACGCAATTATCATTATAATGTTGTTTTCTCGTTAAAATCCTATCAGATTCAGCCTGAATGTAATAACTTAGGAATGTTAGCCCATGATAATAATAGCAATGATATTGGAAGATGGGTAAAGAATTTTTGTTATTGATGAAATATTATTGGAATTTTTAACTTACCCTGGACACTCGGGCCTCGCCAACTGACTTCATGTATGTAAGTAATTCTTCACAACCTGCAAGTAAAAAAAAAACGCGTTTCATTGAATAACTCTTAAGAATTAGTTATCATCGTGACACTGGAGTAATCTATTCATGGGTTTCCAGGATATTAACATGTAGCATTTAGTAAGAGACCCAACTCGAAATGAACCTAGAGGAGAGGAGGTAGGGGAGGGCGAAGTGATGGGGTGGAGGGAAAAACTACCTGATATATTCAATAATCAATCGTTACTTGTACATCTATGCAAATAATATCATACGGATAAAAACAGACCAATACCCTCAAAGGGCTTCATATCCCGATCAAAGCCCTCTTCATCTGTCATCTTATAAGCAAAACCAGAATCAATTGGATCAACATTGACATGAATTATTCATCATAGCTTTGTGATTTACAGGTATCCTACAAAAAGTGACAATCTTGTCATCGATTGTACTTTGTGAGCCCAAGTTTTTTGTCAGTGATATTGTTGATTATATGGGCATTTCTTTCCGAAATTGGGGCGTTCGATACTTCCATGCCAACGCATCATCGACTTTCCTTGTAGAAAGTGAGAAAGACATGTATATTATATCCCCAAAATACATAAATATCAAGCAACATACCGGAAATAATTTGTCATATTAACAGAAATAATTTCATCCAAGGCATTGTTTTCACTGTTTATCAGGATTTATCTTACGCCAGTCTGTCCATGGAATAAGTTTAATCATTTTTTTTTGGAAATTAGATCGACGTGACGACGATCCGCGCATACGTGGCGTTACTAGTGCCTAATTAAATGACAAGATGTTAATTTCAACACTCTCCACCCAGGAGACTATAGAATCATTGATTGGTCTAAAAATATATTATTCCTCTGTTTTGTTGAATTAACACGTTTGGTTGTCACCCTAAACAGGCTAATTATGTGATGTTCTTAATGTATTTGAGGCACTTACCCCAGGGAGTAAAACTCGATGGGAATATACTTTCTGCCAGTCGTCTTTATAGGGAATTGTCTTCAGGGGAGACTCAATCGCGCTCCCTTCCCCACACCCAATTTTGAGGGTGTTTTTCTTGTACATGTTGCATAATCTTCATAAGAAATTATGTGTCATGCCATTTTCATGTTAATGTAGGTGTATTATTTAATTGATGCCGTTCTCTTGTTTTCAAAATCATATTTAATAGGGAAAAAGATGTCTATATACATCTGTGATGACAAATTCTGTACCAACTCAAAGCGTACTTCATTTTAAGTTTAAGCAAGACATATTATTCAACATCCGGGGATTTTCGGTCTTTGATCCATGGTAATGACGATGCAATGAGACACGCTTTGATAAATGATGTGGAATTGAAAGCATCTTGTGACCTAATTTGTCTTAAAATATGGAGTGGATGCCATGGCATAGGTATATCTAACTTGCAACTCAATCATGTTAATGGACAGCAGTCCCTGCCATGATGTTTTCTCCCGGCCACTTTTCACTTTGTTTGTTCCATGCAAATGCATTATTGTAGGGTGAACGCAGTGTTTTCGAAATAGCATTGTGGTTAAAATTAATACAAATCTGAGCGAAACAAATAAGTAAGTTTAATTCAATTTTAGGCGGTTTGAGGTGTAATGAACATGATGAAATAATTCTTTGATGGTCGCTCAGTTCTCAAATACAATGAATTGCTAAAGAGCATTGGATTGATAGCATGGTTGTGGCCATAATCAGTCATGATATTTTATCTCCCGACAAGATTATTTCATTACCTCTATTCACAATTTTCTAAACGAATTTTTGAGTATCTACAAACAGATATTAAATCACATGAACATTAGATCATTAAATTATTTATTTATTTATTTATTTATTTTGTTTTATTTATTTTATACTGCAGGGTAGGCCTGTTCAGTTCTTAAAACTGATAGATAAATAAAATAAAAACATGTAAAACAAAAAAAATCCTATCAGATTCATCCTGAATGTAATAACTTAGGAATGTTAGCCCATGATAATAATAGCAATGATAAGAACATTAGATCATTAAATTAATAGATACATAAAATAAAAACATGTAAAACAACAAAAAAGTAATACGATTAACAGAAGATAGCATGTTCTAAGAGCCCTCTCAAATTGACAGAATTGTTCCGTTATGGAAACTAGGACGTTGTTCCAATTCTTGTGATGCAGCCACTCCGAAAATACTTCAGCTGCCAAAAATCTAGAATTAGGAAAGATAAAATTACACCCTGTATTATTACTACCAAATGTAATTACCAAGTCCAAAAAAAAATGACGTTAGTTGTGGGTGAGCATCTTTCGAAACAAGCAAATGGGTGTATCCCTCTATTACATTCGAAAGACATGAAAATGAATGTTTATCATGCCGATGTACAGTGAATTGTCTTTAAAGATTAATTATATTTTAGTTTGGCGTGTTCGAGTAACCCCCTCTCTTCTCGCTCTGTCTTTCATCTGTCTCTCTCTATCTTCATCTAACTCTCAGTCTGTTTCTATGAAAGTGCAACGACAAAAATAATAATTTCTGAATTTTTACTGTTGTGATATTACTGTAAACATTGTAAAAAGGGAATTTATCAAGTGGAGTACCAGATATAAGTATTTGGTGCTATCATGTCTGTAGCGTGGACATGATAAACGACTCGAGAATGACGTAGGGAATTGAGTTGAGGAGCTCTGTCAACAGAGGATAATAGTCCAATTACAACATGAATGTCATCCTCATATTTGCCGAGAGCATTCGTGATCGAAGTTACGGAAGTATTCAACTACCATTGAGGTTGTTTGGACGTGTGTCTTCTTTTTTTCCCCACTGAACCTCCACACTGTACTCTTCACATCTTCATTGATTACAATGATTTTCTGCGCTAACCGCAGCCATCTTTCCCCGCTGTATATTTATTTATTTTTATGTAGGCCTCCAACTCTGTTCACTGTTTCTTTATTCAACTCTTTCTTTCTCTCTTGTTCTGTCTCCCTCTCCCTCCTATTATCTTCGTCTCTCTGCCAGTCTCTGGTCTACAGTGCGTATCAAAAAAAAGTTTACACTTTGAAAAAATCCTGTAAAATTATACATTTGTAATATCCTGAAGATTTTTCCACATTTTAACATTGGTACAGATCAATTTAAGCAAATGGCGATATAAATGTCGAAAAATATTTCTGCTTGAGTGAGCACCACTTACTTTTGAAAAGTTAGTAAAAAATGATTTGCGCAGAACTTTGAAATAGTTATGCGAATAAAAGTAGACCTTAATCATGAAGAACACGTGGAATTTAGCTAGTAAAATTGATTTGAAGATATATTTTACCCTTTTTAACTTGTTTCCTTACCCAAAACACTTCGAAGAGTGCATTTTGCCCTACCCCACTCCCCAACACACGGAGGCCATCATGACGATATTTGCTTTACACTGAGCTGTGATTTACATGAAATGGCTTAGGCTTGATTTTAATTTTGCTAATCATTGTCAAGCTTGGGAAAAGTGTGGAGAAACAAGTATTATATGAAAAATGAAATGTACACCCACTTTATATGATAAAAACTTAGTGAAAAAATGCTGGAGATGTCTGATAAAAACTTTCGTTTAGATTCAGTTATGTCCTCAGATCCAGCTGGCACAAAAAGGGTAAAAGTTGTGCTTACTAATTGTTGAAATTTCAATTTGGATGGCAAAATTGTTACAAAATGCTTGAATTTATCCATTTTATTTCAATTGACTAAAAGTGCAAGGGAAATGTATATGAGAAATGTTTCACAGGGTAAATTTGATTTCGCCCTTTCCCCTTGACACAGCGTGAAAACGAGCATTTCTGCGAAAACAGATTTCTGCGAGCTTTACAAAAATGGACAGTGCTCACTCAAGTGTAACATTCTGTCAAAACTTTTACTTTCATTGGATAGATGAGACCCAAACCCAAGATTATATGTGAAAACATTACCCACATGTTGTATATTTTTTAATTCCCAGGGCTTTTTCAAAGTGTAAACTTTTTTTTGATACGCACTGTATATATTCTCTCCTTCATTATGTCAACTATGTGCATACTTATAATCGATAAAAATGTACTGAAAGCGTATAATTAGAGGAAACCACAGTCCACATCCGCCCCCCCCTTCATATTTTTCATTAATGCACCTATGCCAATACTGCCACGAATGAAGTTACCTTTCGTTGAATACATCGTGCATTCCCCATTATTCTAAGTCATTTCATTTTCTCCCACTGTACAATCATTCTCATCATCGACGTTTTACATGCATGCACCGTCGACTTCGAGATCATCAGAGGCCCTGAAGCTTGAAACATTGTTTTTACTTATCATTGCGAATCCCCGGACATGTCACTAAAATGTTACAGCCCTCACATATCATTAACCGGTTCAGTTAATAATTTAATTACAGCTCGCCAGCACGGCATTGTTTCACAAAATGATGTTCGGAAGAAGTTCATCGAAATCCAATTAAAAAGCACGTACTTTAATTGACACGCATCTCAATGGAACGTGGACGAACTTGCCCTTGGAACGGTTTCGTGAAACGAAGCCCGAGTAGACAGAAGGGTGTTTCAATCACAGCTAAACTTGTCTATCGCTTTGCCGTTTTTGCCTGACATGCCTGATGTGATTCTCAAGGTCGTGGCAATGGGTTTGTCATACGCTGGGGAGGCCTTGGCATTTTCATGTTGCCGGTTGGAATATTTTCATGTAGTGTTTCTCGCCATCTAGCACGCAGGCTCAGCAACAACTTTCATGACTGAAATTCCCATCCCGGGCAAAGAGGAAATCAGTTTCAGTCGGTCATGGTGCTTTGTAGATAATGAAACACTGCAATTCTCACTTCAATCTTTTGATTGGAAAGTCGAAAACTCGTAGGAAAGGGGTGCTGATTAAAACATTTTTTGTTGAAACAGAAAAGGGTTCTGAACAGGTCCTTAGAACTGCATTTGGTTCTATGCACAAGGGACCTCTGAAGTATTTTTTCATACAACCTACGGGGTTCCTGGAGGTGTAAAGAATCATTCCATTTTTATATAGGGTTCCTTACACCAGCATCAGGAAACTCATAAGTTGTATAAAGTACCATTTAGGGCTCCTTGTAATAAGACAAACGATATTAAAGAACCACTTAGAACCCTTTTCTGATCCTTGAAGAATCATTAAAAGAACAAAGAAAGTTTCTAAAGCTCTAACATTTTAAAAGTGACGCAATGCATTTTTAGTCTGAAGATGAAAGGAACAAAAGTGCAGCAACGTCGTTTACACAAGGATTCCAAGTGATTTCGTATATGAGTATCGAGGCATGGTAGTTCGCTAGATTAAGGTTAAGTTAATGCGAATTCGACATTTTGGAATGGTGGTCTTTGTAAATAATCTGAGGTATCTGAAAATAGTTAACATTTGCTAGATTCGCGAAATGTTTTATAACGTAGAGAGGTCTTGGTAAACCCAACGACCTCAAAGTTAAGACTCATTGTTGTCATAGAATCATAAATTGAACAATACATTTAAATAGCCTTCCAGGGGATGATCCAGGATTTTCGCGAGGAAAATTGACAAGCAAAAAGGGGCCCCCACTTGTGTATGAAGGACATATTCCTATTAAAAATATATGCTGTGACTTTCAAAAGGGGGCACACTAATACGTAAGAACGGCATATTTACATTAAAAAAATTGATTAGATATGGCTCCCAAAGGGGGGGGGGGGGCATGGGCTGAATGTGCCCCCCCCCCCCTCGGGAGCCATAATCAAAATTTGTACATGGATCCGCCACGTACATGATGCATTTATCTAATTTAGTTTTATCGCTCTTTGCTCACAGTCCTGCGAAAGTGATAGGTGATCTTCAATCCCATCCTGTGCCCCAATGGCATATACCTTAATCAAGGATCCATCAAGTCCGCTCTTAAACCACTCTCTCCTATCGTCATTTAGACATTTCTTCTTTCCTTTATGGAGGAGCATGGCTTCTCCACTTAGCAACTGACCTTAGACGATTAGATGAGGATGACGACTGTTTCCAAATCAGGAGGTCACTGTTTGTTTTAGGTACAGTGAAAACGCCATTCTTGCTCTAAAATGATGGTGTGCTTGAATCTCTATCGTTTGTGACCCGTGGATTAGTTTCGAGGGGATCGAAACGGAGTGGTTCCGACACTTTAATACTGAAGTACCGGGTAAGAGTGTCTGTTAGTGAGTCTTCTCGTGTGTATGGCTTCTTGACATCATTTTTTTCAAAGAGGTTATGGTTCTTTTCTTCAGGATGAATAACCAGAGCACCGTTTTTAATTTTCCACAAATTCGAGGACTTTGAGCATGTTGAGTTCCTTCAATTTGTTCAGGTATGTTGAGTGGTTTTAATAAGCATTGCTGATTCCATTAAATTTGATCAACAGAATAAAGAGATAAAAATATGGACATAAATTTATGTACAAACATTAAATATGTCATCTCTATAAGATCTACGGCGAAATGGACAAGGGGTGCATTATAATCCAAGGTGTATGCCTGCTGGTGGGGATTTGAGGTGCTGATATCAGCTCCTCCAAAATAAATGTTTAAAATGTTATCGTATGTTCAATCACTGTATCGCATTTTTTCAAGATCATATCGAAATCCTTGTAAAATCTGGTCGATCTAACTTTATTACTAGTGAAAAGGTACATAAAATCAATTCTTCACATTAAGGTTTTTCCAATCTAATCCCCCCGATTAGATTGGAGCACCCCCCCCCCCGGGGGGGGGGGGTGCTCGATACAATCGCTTGCAAATAATTCAAAGTATATTGAATATCATACTCTCAAATCAGCCTCTCTCAACATGCTCAAACGCACATTACGCCAATGATTATACATTATTCAATGAGGTACCCTCGAGATAAAGCGTTTACACAATACCAAACATGCCCAAGCAAACTGAAATATGCTGTAAAGATGTTTGATATCTGTATCAGATATATATATATATTTATAATTCATTGATATAGTCTCCTTACACATATTTACATTAATATTCTATGTAACTCGTAAACACAGACCATTATAATATCTAAACCAATATAACTAAAGCTAGTTTTCCCTCTTATTTCGTATTCGTCTGGTTAATATTAGACAAGTAAAGGATTATCGTTTTTAACTATTCAAACGGGTGTTAAACAAAATAACTCTAGCATTAAATGCATCTTGAACTGAAAACTAAACATCCATATTCCCAGGGAAATAAGAAAAGACGAAGCCTTGTATAATCTCCATGGTAACGCTCTGAAAACTCCAGAGTTTAAATCCTCAAGCTCTTAAGACTTCCTAAACCTTATCCTTCTGAACCTTCTTCAATCCAGTTGAGATTTCCGTTTTATTTTCGGGTTTATTGCTTCTTTTACGATTCCGAATTGATGTTGCTATTATTAGACATAAATATGTATTATCAATTTCAGGAGATTAAAGAAAATTTAAGGATATTTTTATGCCTATAGGACGGAAAGGTTTGAGAGTCAATATGAACATGATACCACGTTTCACCCATTTTATTTCGAGTTATTCCTTATTTTGTAAGAATTAACTGAAAAAACTATCAATTTCAATTATAAAGAAATAAATTCCTTGAAACATAAAACAAGTTTTGTGTATTAGTATTAATAGACACGGATCTTTGGAATCATATTTTCAGGCCTTGTAATTTCTGAAATCATTTGCAATGAAATGGAATTAATAAGTCTGATATCTCACCCTTTTATGGAAAAATGTAGTTATATCTTTAGGAGGGTGACCGTGAGTGTGAGTGTAGGTGTATTGCGTATCAGAAAGGAGGGGGTGGGGTGGACTGTCTTCAACGAATGTGCGTCCCCAGACATGTCCTCAGGCAAACGAGCGCAAAGGCATCTGGCTAGAAGGCAAACATGGAAAAATGTCCAGTGCACTGTATGTACAACTATGCTGAGTAAACAAGCAGCAGGCGTGCCAAAACCTCCAGAAAATAAACATGATGACGAAAAATCGATGGTGATTGACACACGGATATGGACCCACACATACATTCATACACTGGCGGATCCTTTGAGATTACAATTACAATTTTTAATGTAAAAATGCCGTTAAAAAGAAGTGTGACCCCTCCCCCCCCCCCCCTCTTTGAAAGTGAAGACCTTTTTTTTTTTTTTTTTTTTTGCTTGTCAAACTTTTTCGTGGAAGAAATGTCCTTAATTTAGGGTTGAAAACATTTTTTTTCTTGTCAATTTTTTTTCCTCGGGAAAATGTGCCCCCCCCCCCTTGGAAAATGGTCGATCCGCCCCTGCCCACATATATATCTAAATATCGATAGATCAGTTTTTACTCCAAGTTATCATGATGTTTTTCTCTAGGACTGAGTAGTAAAGGCTCTACATGGGGATGAAAGAAAATGCAGAGGCAGCGCCAAGTTGCTTTGATCGGAGAAGGTGGGTGCAGAGGGGGGGGGGTTATTCTTGTTATCTCCCCTTGTCACGACTTAAATCTTAGATGGTGGGTTCCCCTTCCCCTATAGCGCCATCCCTGAAAAAACACGATGTGATGGTTTTCCTTTCTTAGTTCTCTAATAGGCAGTTACTTTAAATGTATCGGATAAAGACGTTCGAAAACAAGTTTCGACATACGCAGTCTTCATTATAATAATCACCAACTATGTCACATCATCTATATGTCGCTATTGAATTATTAAGAGTTGCTTGATTTTATTTTTTCAAGACTGGGGAATCACAAATGCATTTAGGTATCATCAACTCACTAAAATAATACTTTTACCAGAACTAAATGATCTGTTTGATTATTGGTGTGGGCTACTAAATATCCACGGTTTCATTTCCTTTTACAATAGATTTTTACTTTCTAGAATTTCTTTTTAATACAAGTTTCAGCATGTCATAGCCTTTTGGCCGTCACTGAATGTGATTATAAGGTGTGAAGAAGCATAAATCATTTAATAATTTTTAAAAGATCCTTTTGATCAAATCATATTTAGAAACATAATAATATCTTCCAATCCCTTTCTCATAAATTTGGGAAAGAGTGGTGTGTCATTTTGCTACTCTTGTTTTTCCTTGTAATTTGTTACAATTGGCTGTTTTCATAAGTTCCAATGTAATAGAGGAATTGTTTAGAAGAGTGATCCATTGGACTTACCTCTGCATTACCATGAGAACGTGGACAGAGGCTCCGATCCCATGAAACCAACCCCTTGATCATTACCCCCTATACGACAATACGTCGACATTTCAAGACATTTGTTATCTCCTATAATATGATTCTGCCACATCGGTCCGCCATAACGAAGCACTTTGAATTCTGACGAGCTCTCCACAACGCGCTATTTACTGTCACTTTTACAAGATTTTCTCAGACGATTGATATATCGACAAGTCCAAACAAAGTACTGTTGACTTACAGCTTCTCAAGATTTTCACAGATGGGGAGGCTTTCGCGCCCAGAAGTCGAGAATGTTTTTCCAGACTAGTCCCGGTAACCCTCGCCATACCTTCACGCGTGAAACGTCATACTTTTTTGGTCCATTAAAGACACGCATTACCCTAAGCACTGCCATATTCCACCAAGTACTGTAATAGAGTCTAACCAATCGTGGATCGAGCTGCCTCCAAAAATAACGATACAAAGAAATTGAATAAATTGTGGCGGTCTTTAGGAAAGCTTCGCAAAATGTCAGCGCTCTCATTAATCATTTTTGGCTGCAGGCTATATTCCATATACATATACAGCATCACTCTCATTCCAATATCCTCTCCCCCCCCCCCTCTTTCTCTCTCTCTCTCCCTGTCTTCTTCTGTTTTCAGCCCCTCCCACCCCACCCTCTCTCTAGCTCTGTTTCGAGCTCCGTTCCCTACATTCACCACGTTCACTTCCTCCACCTCTAACATCAACTCTGAAGATCAGCAAAAACTTTGCACTGCACACATTCCCAAATTGGCATTTTTCTTCGTTAAAGTAAAAATAGATGTTTTGTTTTTTTAATCAGACTAGATATAAAGATATACTTGCACAATTCAGCAAAAATAATAATAATCCTGAGCTTATAGGAAATTTCAGTCTTTTAAACTCACTCATTTTGACTCGACCTTTGACGCCTTCCTTCTAATCTTTTACTCATAATTTTGTCTTTGAGGCTGCAGTCCTATACTACCCTCCAAATTCCTCTAAATGCTCGATATAACTTCAATATATTATCTCTCTTCTTCACTCCTTTTAAGAAATACGCGCTTCTCTCTTAACGCATCATGACGATCTCTAACTCTTATTTGAACATGCTAATAAAGGTCACGTTAGTTTGCTTATCTAGCAAATCTAGCGAGGAGTTTCCTAACTCGATCGAATCTGGTGCTCGTTGCTATCCAACATGAAGAGTAACGGCCCGACGACACCACCTTGTGCCACGCCAAACATGACGTGTACAATTTTCCACGCACACCTCTTAAAGCGACTTTACATTGACAAATCATGGGGAAATCAAGGCTAATCTAAAAAAACAGAGAAGGGATTCAAGTCTTTCACTCGGCTACATGCCCGGGGTGTTACGTAATAGACGCCGGCGTGTCTGGGAGGTCTAATCTTAGGGGAGCAATAGTTAGTAGACTAACCAACCAGAAGTAAACTGCATGTTTTCACTTTAAAACATGTAACTCCACAGAGGTTATTTATTTTGCTTTAGCAATCAAGAGACCTGCTATGAGTCTAGGAATTGGGATTGTTGGAAGCTAGAACTGCGACGACCCGAAGTAAATAATCATCGGTCAAATTCGTGTGCTGTCCGAATTTTATCGCATTAGTCCGACGGGCGCTCATGACGGACGGATTATATTATGCAAGTCAATTGGACTTTTGCAAATTTCGTATTGATTCAACTTCCCCATGATTTGTCAGTTGCCAGGCCCTTTAAGACCGACTTGTTGATTCTGATTTGCGAGGACACCAACAACCCATCCATACTTGCGTTAGTTGAGTAGTATGTAGAGTTGGATTGCGAAGAATAGTTCTGGCTCGTGTGAACTGCATCTAACCCCAAAACAGATGAAAGGATGAGTTTTTTTTTTCAAGATGACTCGTTACAGCACTACAGAGACAATGTGGCGATTAATTTTTTTCTATGCAAAAGACGTTCTAAAAATGGGTCTGTAGTTGCCTGGTCTGTTCTTCTACCCCTTTCTGGAGTTGGGGGCTCAATTGCAACTCGCCTTTAGCATGTTCAGATGTGTGTTTCAGAAGACTGTTCGTAGGTTACGAGCGACCTAACAAACAATTGGTGATCATTTCTTGCGGTAAATGATGCAGACCAGATTTCCATTGTTCTAAGAAAGGATCAGGAGTCGTTGATAACTTTCGAACAGCTTAATGAAACAGCCACCAGGGATCAATTCGTGGTCAAGCGAGGTTTGGGGGAGCAATCTGAAGATTGGTGTAAGCTCCTCAATAGGCCTCTGGCGCTTTGGTTAGTAGCTACAGGTTAATATGCTTTAATGTGTATTCATGCGTATATGTATACCTCTGAGTGATACTTGGCAACAGCTTTCCGTACATTTCTCACAAAAATAATGTATTTGAGTTTCAACAATGGCAAAATTTGTATTCATATAAACCATTATCTAAACGATCCTCATAAATTCACTTTAAATTAAAGCAGTATAATTTCAAGACATATATTAAGATTTTAAGACATATGAGTACTAGTATCAGATTAGTATGCAGGCACACTATTATAAATAATTCAGAAAGTCCAGAAAAAGTTTTAACTTGGTATCATTTTTTTTCTCAATTTTTCATCACCCGAGTCTTAATCAGATTGTTCAGTCCGCAGACCGCTTTAGATGAAATTGGGATTTCCAAGCCTTAACCTCTCGCCTCAAATTGATGTCGTCTCAACCACAATATCCCCACCCAATGCCCCCTTGTTTACTATCTCGTGACTAAATATTCCCTTCTTCGCTGTCCATCTAACGTCATCATTCCTTCTATGTTATCTTTTTTTTCCGGTTTTCAGTATGGATAGTTTTACTCCGTCCCTGCCCTTCCCCGAGCCACTTCCAGAATGAAACGAAAATCGGTGGCAATTATTACCGGGAGCGCGCTGGTGAAAGTCAAAACTCGAAGTGATCATCATCACGATCAACTGATCACTTCAAGAACCAATCTTGACATGACTCGTGGGCAGTGATTAGGATAAAAGGTAAAAAAGGACATGAGTAAGGTATTTCTCACATCTAAAAATTAAGCTTCCAACCTGTAGATTTCACCTGGAAAATGAAGTTTGAGCAAGCGAAAAAAAAATGTAATTGTTCGAGAAGGTAGAGACGACGGATTTGACTTTTTCTTCGATAGATCCGCTCGAGATTTAATACCACAAATTAATGTAGTTTTCTCTATCAAAATTAAGACACTTGGTCGTATCTGATATAAATGTTGGCTATAAGGTGTTAAGGAATTTCCATATCAAATTGCAAGAAGAATTATAGGGTCCTTCCTTACATACATATAATTATATATTAAATCATGATATGAAAGCTGTGGTAAATATATAGGTTTAACGTTAGCTGGTAAGTTATTTCAATGATCAAGTCTCAAGAGAAGTTAAAACGAAACGAATATGTAATTATCATAATCCCCTTCAAGCGAAATACAAGCATTTAACTAAAATGATAGAAGGAATCATCTCAAGGCCTGTAAGGCTTCTGGAAAATACAGTTGAACAAATTACGCAACAGATCGTTCTCTTTTTAAGACGCTCTATCCTCAACTGATATGATCACACTCAAACGCCATGAGGTCTCGCGAGAATACAACGAAGCTTTAATCTTCTCGAGAAGACAGCCACCGCGCGGAGATGGGAAGGTGTCGCCTCGTCTGAACGAGAACTCTGCAAAAGAGGCGCCTCAATTGTGACGTCATGTGCATAATCAAGCGTTACATCCAGGGAATGTGGAAAGCAATGATCCGGCACTGAATCTAATGGAAACAGGTGTGTTATTGCGGTACCTTGGAGAGCATGTCATTTTGCAATATAGATTGGATATGTATATCATCTCGAATAGCTTACGGTATTTGGGGAAGTCATTTTCCCAATGTCGAGGGTAAAATGACAGATTTAGCAGCGGCAAAATGAATTCATGCACCGATGAATTTTCTTGTCATGAATGCCTACATCAAAATGATCAAGTTTTCTTTCCCGCGTTTCCTTACCTTATCATATTCTGCCTATTTTCCTATTCTTTGATTTTTTTTTTAATATAAAAATTTTGAACTCATGTAAATATGTCATTCCTAAAGATGTATATCTGCTATAGAAGAATGTACATTTTAAATTCTACTCGTTATCACCTGGTATTGCCTGCCTGATAAATAGCCTATTTAGGCACAGGTGGTTGTGACGATGAATTTTCTCGTTTGCTTTGTAACCCAATTTTTAAATACACATTTACACAGCGAAATGGGAAGGAAGTAGGACGTTTCAACTACTTAAGCACGCTCACACTCGCACACGCGGACACCCACCCTGACACACACCTTCACACATACGCATCACTCTCACACATTAGGGAATCTCTAATGACTTTTTTATTATTTGAATTATATGAATACTTTGACATATAATTTTCTGAAAATCACTGGATGTGTCGAATAATTTCGAATAATCGAAGAATGATAAATGGTGAAAAGAAAATGGTGGGAACGCTCAAGCTTTCTTGCCATTTTATTGCCATTACATGTAATTAATAGCTTGCGATTTCTCATACAACCCCATCCCCAAATGGTGGGGGAAACACTCAATGCTTCATTTACTTTTTTAATCAATGCAATTATAAGTATAACCTAATTGACAGTATTTATACATCTGCATGATGCATAAATCGATTTCGCTAATAAAGGCAGTTGGTAATTCCATTGACCAAAAGTTGCCCAATGAAAGGGTAGTAAAATTTCCCGTCAAAAAAGACTACACAGGGCAAATGATTATGTTCATAGTATCAATTGGTTGCAATGATTGTTAGTAAAATAAACGATTATTGATGACAATTATTTATACTATTTCAATTCTTTTTATTTTAATGAACTTAGAGTAGATCTTTTTCCCCAATGTCCAACTTGGCGTCATCCTAGTTTTAAGGTGAAAAGAAAAAACATATTAATGAAAGGTTTCGTTAAAACCCATCTAATGATATATAAAAATCGTATATTTTCGTAAAGGTTACTGGCGTGAGGTCACAAGAAATTTGCTTCCCCATTTACTCTGTACCATAATTTGTACTATTTTATGATTCTTGACGAATATTTGTCAATTCAGCTGTGAAGCTGCGATCGTGTTTTAACGAATCCAGAATCTAACATCTTCTTGATAAAAACTTAATAAGTTTGATCATAAAATTACAATCCATGCAAAGTTTAATAAAACAAAACCCACTTCTTTAAATGTCAGTTTAAATATATTGTTCGAAAAAATATCCAGCGATTGAATTCACAAGTCATCACGTAATATCGTTTTCTGGATGATTCATCGTTTCTTTCATCTGCTTTTCGTAATATATTGGGCTTTTAAAAGAACCGACTTTAACATCGAAATGGATTTCCCCTAATCGCATGAGCATGGAGACTAGATGAAAAATTGTACTATGTATATTACAATCGACGGCCATATAAGGGCGATTTCCAGGGGATAAACCTTAATTAATTATACATGTATCTTACACCTTGCTTCATCACCTCCGTGTACGGAATAGCCACACCAGGCGCTACGAATGATCAAGGAGAATTACGTCACAGGCCAAATGATATTTGAGCGATGATTTCAATGCGAGAGGGTGAATGGCGATACATTGTTAATAAAGTGCTCCAGTGGAGCAAATTTGTTTCAAATGTTTGTAAATTTCCTTTAACTTGAACATAAATGAATGTACTTGGACGATCGACAACTTAATTACTTTACTCTGCGGTTTTACCATGTGCGTATAGTGTCTGAGTAAATATTGTTATTTTTAGTAGTCATGGTAGAGCTACCATGAAGTAACGTGTAGTCTATAGAATACTGACATACTGAAATACTGACAATACTCTATCTTCGAGCTTTCGTCTGTCGCAATGAGGGAAGTCCTGTAATCGTTGACTATAACTGATTTCAAGGTGATTCCTATTAAGTATAAAATTATGTCAAACCCACGAAGAAAAATGCGGTGCTGTTTAAAGAGTGATGATTGCTCAAGATTCAAACGGACTTCATGAGCGAGGGAGCGAAGTGACCGAATAGAGCTTTCGCATTAAACAAAATTAACAAGCAGACCAACACCTAATCTGAAACCCCTGGCAATTTTTATTTAATAGGCAAGAAAATGAAAGCGTGTTGTCATTTGTGATCCTTTAATGCTGGAAATTGATCAAGACTGGGAGAGCTAGAATGGGAGAGGGGGAGGAGAGAAAAAACGGGGTAGATGGGAGAAGTTTCTACCTGTCGGGTAAAAGCGATTCGTTTCAGGTTCGGGTGAGTGTCACTAGCTCACAGACACCTTCCCTAAAGCCCTTCTAACCCTGGAAATAAGAGAAGGATTATTGTCTTAAATGTCAGTTGGGCTCGATTTAGACAGTTTTAACCTTAGAATTGGCGGATTCCCATTCGATCGCACAACCCGAAGGCCGTAACGCATCCCCAAGGTAACCAGAATGACAAATAAGGTCCTAAACCTACCCCACATCTTTGATAAGTCCCATAAATAGCATCATTAAAATAGATTACGTATGCTGCCAGCACGTTATTTACGGTGTATAATTCACTACGATCAGCATGCCCGTGATCATATAATTACTAACATTAAAGAGCTTCGTCAGCTATTTAATATAGCACATGTAAAGTATAATCAATATGTCTTTGCCTGTATTTCATGATATGACGATTTATCAATCATCATCATTCTCTGGAGATTCGGGCCAATGTATTCGGTCCATTCACTACCAATCAACAGCGCTGTGGCAATTAGGGGGAAACAAGATGAGCAATCACGCAATTAGAATACTTGTATAATTGGCCTGGTGAACAAAAGCCTAACATGGGCGCTTCCCATGCATTCGCCCTTGACTCATTTTAACTGCATCAATCCCAGCAACAGGGCGACGTCAAACACAGAAACAGGTCCCGTGTCTCCCTTTCCCTCGAAATGCGAACAATCAATCTTTGCTTAGTTCCTCTATTCGACCAGAGAGAAACTCAACCCTCTTGTATTATTTTTCTGATCACGCACGCTTTCGCGTGAGTGTACCCAGTGCCGTGTTCAGGCAAAGGCCAGTGTTTCAGGCGAGAGCGTGGGAGAGCGGAGTAATTATGGCAGGCTTCTTGGCGCCATTTTCTCGCCCGTTCTACACAGTACTTACAGAAAGTGTAGAGTAATCATGGTACAGTCACCAAATATATCTTTAGATTCGGGATTCTTTTTTGCATGAATGTAGGTTACATCTGAAAATTTAGCTCAAGCTGCTCAGGTCAGGAATTTATGAACCAAAAATGACTAGTGAACAAAAATCATATTATTTCAATGTTTCGTATGTGTATGTAAATGTCCTTTAAACGTTCCAGGGTACATGTACATTAATTAATCAGCATGCTCGATTTTTCTATTATGGTATATAACACTTCAGAAAGGTTAAGTACAATCAAATCAACTAATTAAGGTAATTGAAAAGATCAATCTCGGCTAGGTAAGAGATAATAAGTAATTATACATGAAATTGGTATTTGGTGTATGGAATCTTACAAATTTCCTTAAATAAAACACCCTTTTCCCCTTTTTAAACAGACCTGTTCTGTTAAATTGCAGAAAATTTCCTGTTTTATGAATTTACAGAATGATTCTGTTATTGCTTTCTGCAAAATCTTCTTTTTTCTGTGATATCACGGTTTTTAACAGTGTACATAAAGACTATCACCCTCATATAATGATTAATTTTTAAATAAATTTCAATTTCCATTAGTAAAATAAACACTATCAACAAATTTCTCTCGATGACTTTTAAGATTGGCTCTTATAGATTGTCTTAAAGTTTAAGCTGTATATTACAACTCACAATTATCTAGCCCAAAGTTCTTTGATTTTTTGCATACTGGGTACTGTTGCTAAAGTCTCTGGCCTAAAATATAAATTTTCTTATGACTAAATTTTTTGTTTATTCATTAAGTATCATAATGCTATTTCGCCAGAATGGTTTAAATATTGCATTTTGTTCATATTTATTCTGTGCTCTTTATGATTTAAAAATGTCCCTAATTTACCGTTTTGCAAGGTTCCCTACGTAGGAGGTTTCTGTGATTGTGAAAAACACAAAGTACAAGAAAAATAATCTTAAATTGTATAGTCTTTCATGTCAGGAGAAATCTTTTATATGAACATGACAAAGTTTTCATCTCGCGATTGCTTCTAAATGTTCTACCAATTCCTTGTTATTTTTTAACTACAACTCCATTTCGTATAGTTTATGAAAAATATTTTTAAAGATCAACAAGGTTTGCTCTATCTTGTGTTTAATGGCATCTTGATTTACGTCAGAGAATAAACATTGCCCTTTCAGAACTAGAAGCTGAATCGAAATAAGGACGGGGAGAGTGCCAAGGAAGTGGACAGGAGATGTTCTTTTACTGTAAATCATGGGAAATAATTCACCCAATATACCGACGACCAATATCTGACAGGTTGACGGGTAGGTAAATCACTTCCAAAATGGACCCTCGTTTATCACGCGCTTTCTTGACCAAACGATACGCTTGTGCACGTTTTGCAAGATGGCATCGATCTAGGCGTGTTTCATCTGCCTCTAAACTGAATCAGCACGGAAGTCTATCAGCTTGAGATTTAATAATTGGAGTACTATTAACATCATTAAAATATGATATATACGTTTTTTTTCTTCAATATTCTGATAAGGTATGAACATGATGAACTAATAATTAAATTAATATATAGACAAGAATCATCCCGTACCTCTGTCGTCATGCTAGTGTCGTTGTACCAGTTACTTTCTTCTTAAGTCAGTAAGTACGTGTTTTTCTTATTTTATGATTAAGATTTTTTTCAACAGTGTTTTTATTTTTCTTACTTGTCCTATTAATATTATTGGATTGTTTTCTTACAATCGTCTCAATAATGATTGGGCTTGATGGGTTCAAGGTTAGGGAGTGATCTGGAAACATGGCGACCCGGGTTAAAAATACACTCATCAGAGAGGAATCTATCTTCATTACCATGTCCCACGGAAAAGCCGAAGAACATTTATTATGTAAATTGCCTTCCCCATAAAATCATCCGGTAAACCGACCTACTTTTGTAAATTCAAATACATTGTCGATTCCAATCCGATGTTAAATTTATTTTGGTAATTTTGCATTACACGCCTGCACTTTCAAAATTAGTACTCAATTTCAACCAGGTTGGGATGTCATAAAAACAGGATGCTGGCCAGATCATTCTTTGACAGTCTTTATTGATTCGTCAAATAAGCAAGGTATTGGGGAATATAATGTCCAACCAAAAATATTGGTAAAGATTGAAGAATTTCGATGATGATTATTATTAACAGATCATTAGTTAAACATAGCAGTATTTGATTGATTTGTGACCATTTTTTTTCTTTTGTCAGACACATGCATTTTCAACAACACAATGGTTATTTTAGTTAACCTTTTTCGACAGCTTCTCAAAATGCACTATAATCTACATAGTCTACAGATAATGTGATCGTTCATCGACAAGGAATCAAAGTGGAGAGTTTTATCTTACTCTAATTTCTCTTTTACGGAGTCATCTAACCTTTCTAATCAGCTGACTATATGGTAAAAGAACTTTTCGAAATGTCGAAAGAACTTAAGGCAGATTTTCGAATTAATTGTACCTACAGTGATAGAAATGATAGACGTCAAAACCCTGGCTTTCTGCTTGCCGAATAAATCCGAACGGATAAAAGAGAATCTGTTCTATAAAAATCAATTAATAAAGGATAGTATGGGCGAATTTGATTTGAAAAAATAATCAAGGATTCGTTTGCAAATTTTATACTTCTAATTCCAAGACTGAAATAATTTCAGTATTTTTATATTCGAGAAATTGCCTGCTTAGTTCAGGGCATATCAAATATTTAAAATTCTGTACGTCAATGTTACGTCAATCAACTGTAATAATTTCAGAATAAAATCAATCTGAATATTTTTAGCATTTTAAAATGTTTAAGGTGCGTTAGGATTCATAATTGCGTGGCAGGTACTCCATAAATATCTGCATTTTACTTTAATCGAAACATTTTAGCTATATAGAATGTTGAAATTATGTATGCATTAAAAATGCCACCGGTGACAGCTAAATATCGAAGATAGAATGGTGATGTATATTATGAAGTGAGAAATGTTTCCAAAAGATTGAGGTTGAGAAGAAGTGTATAAATATCATAGAATAGCAACATGAAATCGATATTTTGGATTATTTAGACTGTGTCGGTTTACACTCACGGTTATAGAGCTGTTTATTTTCTTTCAATCTTCCGTTTATTTTAACACATACTCGTCTCGATGCAAATGTTATTCGCACTCAATGCCAAGGGGCACAGGGAAAAGAGATTACAGTAAGAAAAATCTATAGAACATCGTGCCCAAAATGCTCCGAAGGGATTTGCCAATAATCCGCTTTTCGCCCGTGTCGGCATGCTAACTTAAAATGGCGAAGCGAACGTCGGCAAACGGATGGGCAGTGGCGTATTACGCCACACACAGAAAGGGGTGCCTGAAGTTTTAGAAATGGTGCTAATAATTTTACATTAGAGCAAAGCGAGCAAGAAAACAAAAATCGATGCGCAATGTTAATTTGTATCAGATCTTGCAAGTAAAAATTAATTTAAATTTCATTTATTATCTTTCAACGAAATAGAAGATATATCAAAACAAGGCACCAATATCATTTTCCTTAAAACCAGGGGGTGGGGTCTAGTGTCCCCCGTCTACCCTATCAGCACGCCAGTGGGGAATTAGACAGCAAGACAAAGAATAGTCACATAGACAGCAAGACAAAGAAATTTCACATAGGATGGGGCGTGGGGGTGGGGATGGAGGGCAGTGGGGTGAAAGGGATGAGGGATTGATAGGGTCAAAGGGTGTGAGGCGGAGTGGCGTGGGCGAGAGGGTTTGAGGTTGATGATGCGGGGATGAGCGTTGAGGAGTATGGAACAGAGGGTGAGGTACGGAGGGATGTGGATATAATTAACAGAATTGCGATTTCTGAAGGGGATGACGTCCGACGATCTTTGGAGTTAACTTAAAAAAATTATATATTTTATGTGGACAAATCATAATCTGTTTCCACCAAATTATTTTGTACATCACGAGAACTGTTTGGGGCAACAGATAAAAGACATGCATATTGATTTTTCTTAAATATAAAGCAATGTGGTAGTATGGAAATCCTGAATTTAATGAAAAAATACACTCTTAAAAACGTTGGGCAACATACGGTCCACACAACAATTGGTTAAAACTTTATCAAATTCTGAGTAGCTTTAAACCAATAATGTGTGCTTTTGGTGAAAACTACACAGTATTGGTTGAAAACTACCCAGAGTTGGATAATGTTTTAACCAATTGTTGTGTGGACCGTATGTTGCCCAACGTTTTTAAGAGTGTATATTATGACACAGGCAATTTTTTTCTCTCTCTCTCTTGCTTAATTCTAATTTAATTTCTATTTTGGGTTTTTTTTTCTTTGGATTCTCTCAATTTTCAAATGATTGGTTGAGAGATATCAGCAGACACCAAGGTTTTAAATCCTGATCTACAGCATCAAAAGGTGAAACATTCCCAAAACACGATCAAGATGGACCATTATCAGGAGGGGTAAAAGGCGGGGATGATTTTGGGGGTGATTTGGCGATTATAAAGAAGAAGAATACAATTTTGATCTTTGCATATTCATGTCAAATATGTATTTCTTTATAGAACCATTTGGACATTAAACCGTTATATTGCAAATATAAATAACTTTTTTTCATTATTTCTAGTCCGATTTAAGTCAAAATAGAAGCTTAGGGGGGGGGGGGGGTAAGAAATATAAAAAGGAATATTTACGGGTTAGTTTGCCGTAAGTTTGTCAACAATTGCTGAACTACGGCCGTTCTATCCTTGCACGGATGCACGTGTTTCTCGACGTCACGGGAACAACATCAGCCCGGACAGCAGCAGCCAACAAAATAGGGTCTGATGGCGGGCTTATTCAGGAAGATGGATAGAACGAGGGTGATCATAAAAGAAGAAGTGGAGGAAAACTAGGTGATCCTAACCAATACCGTTATAGGGGGAAGAGTTATTGCTTATTATGAGATGTAGAGGGTTTGCGTGATCAGGGAGAAATTGTCCCGTCACAGGCAATTGATGAAGCTATTAGACACCGACTGATGATGGCCACATCATCGTATACTCGACATGAGGGTATCTATATGTGGAGTGAACACACGATGAAAGGAGGGAGGATAAAATGCTTCTATTACCTGAAAATGCTTGACCTTTTGAAAAGCGATTTCCTTTTAGAGTTGATTAGTTTTCTCATCAAAAAGTGATGTTGACGGGTGCGATATGTAGCTCGGCGCAAGAAGGGAACCCGTTTGACACGACCTCTCCGTCGTCACATTATTTAAAGCACAAACGCTACTGCAGTATGATCCGAAATGTCCACACCTTAAATCCGGGGTGTTAAATTTTACACCAGCTGGTGTCCATAGAGAACCACACCCTAATGTAATAACCTTACACTCTAGAGTTTCAACATGACACCCAAGAGTGTAAAAGTAACAACCAAAGGTGTTGTGATAACATCCATTGATTCTTTATCACCCAAAAAGTTAACACCGGAGTAAAATGACCGGTTCTTTCTGTACATCAATCAACACCGGTTTGACGCTAAATCGTTAGCAATATAGGGCCTATAACATTCTCGCATATGATAGGAAGTAGAATGTATGTCATGTTAAACGTAAAACTATTGATTCGACAAATGGGCATATTTTAATGATATTTTAATACTTCCTATACTGTTCTTTTGATGAGTGCTTAAGATTGATGTACTTTTCCAACCAAAAAAACAACGCACAAAAATTTCAATTACCTTCATCATTTTATGGCATTTTTTTTTTTAAACAGGTTCACCGATAAGATAAAGATATTTAAGTAACCCATATCTTTTGTTAATATTTGTCAGACCCAAATAATGGTCAAAATCAACTATTCGTACATTCTAACTAACGATTTGGCACACTTTGACCATAAAAAAATTATTTTTCTTTGGGGGCGTGCATATGTATTCATTAATTTTGACCAATCCATTTGTAGAGTGTAGTTGGCACTCCAAAACAGTAAGGACGTTGACGTTACGTTCTATAATAAGGTTTACACAATATTGGATAGCTAGGAAACGAAAGATTGTTGGGTAGAAAAAAAATCACCAGAAATGCAATCTTTATAAGATATGAACGTATCACTATAAGAATTTACAATCGAGTATATGAATGCAAGAACGACCCAACTCCGTGATACTTCTTCTCGAGTAAATCGAGAAAAGACAACTAGTTTTGTTTGTGTTTCTGATGAGGATTTCACTTAGTTATTCATATATTTCGGTCACTTCGGGGTGGAACTCCAGGATATAATTATCGCACAAGTTTCGCTTATGTATCCCATGTTGAATTCAAATCAGCTAATAGACGGACTCGGGTTGTATTTATATGCTTATACTCAATCATAATTCTGCTGAGGCTGTTGTTGTTTGGATCATGTTTTACCAATAATACTATGAATAGTCATTGTCTTGCTCATAATATGGTATTAATATTTAAAAAAATATTTAAACAGTATAAAGAGAGCGTTTATACAGCCTCAAATCCAATTCTTGGAATATAAGGTTCAAAGATATTTTGTTTTTTGTAACTATGTTGCGAAAATTGAATTTTCTGTTTAAGGAGCAAATAGAAGTATGAATCACATTACTGCCACAGGGGCTGAAGAACTCAATCTCTGCCACATCCTTTAAGGGCAACCTTAAATTGCATTTGTTCACCAGCAGGTACTAGGTTTAAAGACAGACATTTTTCTTTATTTGTAATATACCCTTTCTTGTAATTCCCTTAATAGTTCTCTTTACTTATATCTTTGCTCTCTTCTAAGCGCCTTGAGCATTTAACCAAAATGGAAAAGACGCTATATAAATCATATTTTTTTATTATTATATTAAAAACATCTAAATACTATTCTCTCCAAGTTGTAATCACGTAATTCAATGATATTATTAGAAATTAGAAAACAAAGTCAGGACTTTATAAAAGTAAACTATCATAATCAGCAACTGATGATAATAACATCATATTGTGAAGTGATTGAAGTAAACAAAAAGTAACTAATGTATAAGAATTTAGAGACTTTGCATCCATAGTGTGCAGATGACCCTAATGAAGTTCATAGTAAGTGAATGGAAAATATTTATAATTCGTATTTCTTTTGAAAAATTTGTTCTTTTTTTTCACATTCCAACAAAATAAGATGCAGTTTGTGTATAAGATCGATGCTCGCAAAACCAATTAAACCCCAATCAGGGTACACGGTACATAATCAGAACATTAAACAGTTATATACATCACAAATGACTCTAAACATACAGGCCCGTATTCTGATAGCAGGTTTAACTTAACCCTAGTCTAAAGTTAACCCTGGTTTAACTAAACCTCCTCTAAACCTCACCTCTGGTCTAAGTGTAGTTTAATTATTTTGGTATTCTGATAGCCAGGTTTAACTAAACCTGGGTTAAACCGGTTTAAATTCTTTTTGGAAATAATAATCCTCTTTTAACCAAGACTAGCACCTTTTTGGTAAATTAGTGCTGCAGGGATGACTGCAACAAAGTTGAAAAAATGTCACTAAAGTTGTTTTTTCTTAAAAATTTGGATTTTATGGAAACTAATTATAACTATTGTAGTGAAAGAAAAGCATTCATCACCCATATATGGTAAGAAATTTTCATTCAGATTATCTTTATAATTTTTAATTACTAAAACATTTCAATCCCAAACCGAGTGACCTGCATAGTTTTGTGTGTATCAGTCCCATTGATTGCTTTTCATGTTTGTCAAAATCTAAATTGAATAGATTCACCTCACCCACTCTAGACTAGAGTCTAGACTCTAGTCCTATAGATCTAAAACAATAAGTTAAGAGGTCGACATCTTTATTCTAACTTTATGTAAGGGGAAATTTTTGTAACTTTTGAGAGTAGTCTTGGGTCTAACATTAGGCCTAGGCTAGTATAGTTAGATCTAGCTTAGGCCCAATTGTTTGGAGGAGAATTGAACATTGTTTTGACTTTTTTTACTTTCCTGAACTCTGAAGCAAACCGTAGTCTAGTGGAGCAACCGAGACTGAAGCTACATTATACATATTTATAGTATTGGTCTAGGCCTAGAACATCATTCAGGAATTAGGCTGGCTTAGCCTTGGGACAGGGATAGATATAGATCTATATTCTAACCTTAGTCTTAGTTAGAATCTAGTAGAATAGATCTGATTTGTCTTAGACAAAAAGCTTCAGTCTCTGTATTGTTCCGCTGAGCCTGAGTCTATGATGAGTATGACAGTCTACGTTGCCGTTGGCCTCTCTCACCAAGGCAATGTGATATGACAATACAATGTCAGAATTTTTTCAATAAATCCCCAGAAACGACGGTTATTCCTGTCTACAGTGTTAGATCTGACTATCGCTATGCATTGCCATTGCTTGCCAAGTAACTAGGCCTGGCTAGATGACATCTCTCTACTCCTGTTTTAGGTCCATATCTGTTTCTTTGAAGAGTTTTTATTTTATTTAAATATTTTTGGGGACTTGTTTAGGTTTCCAGGTCCAGGACTAAAAAAACAGGCCTAAACCTAGACCAACAACAGCTTATTCTTGACTAGACTAGGCCAGGCCTAGATTTGTGTAAGAATTTAGATCTAGGCCTTACGTTAGTCTGTGCTATCTAGTCTACTGACTTACTGTATGATCTAGAATCTCTAACGCTGGCCTAGTTCTAGACTAAATAACTTAGACCCTATCTAGATCTAGAACTAGATCTGTATCAATCTAGGTCTACATGTAATAGGTCTAGATCTAGAGATTTGTAGACTCTCAATTTAGATTCTAAATCGAAAAATAGTAAATGTAGGCTAGTCTACAGTAGATCTACTCATCTAACCTTAGGCATGACAAAAGAAGTAGGCTAGAGATCTAACGGATTATTACTAGATCTAAAGAATCTAGATCTAGGCCTAGATCTAAAGCTAGGGACTGTAGTTCGAGATCTAGAGGTCTAGCACCCCCCTTAAAACTAGAACTAAGCCTACAGGCTACAGCTACATGTAGTTCTCTATGTAGCCAAACAACAGTTAGCATTGACTATTGTCTTAATCTTATTTTGGTGTGTGTAGTTACCATACAAACACATATTTTGATGAATGAGAAAATGTGTCTTGCAGATTATTTTACCTCAAAACCTATGTGTTCTAAATTTCATGAGCATAGGCCTATGTCATAAAATGAAGAAGTTCAATCCACGAGATGTGTTTACACATTTATTGATCTAATATGATGTTACCATGGCAACAAAGTTTCCAACACACACAAATATATGTCTTGCAGATCTATACCTCAAAACCAATGTGTGAGCCGACTTTTATAAGAATTGGTTGAAAAATGAAAACTAATGAAGGAGTTCAAACCGCAAGATTTTCACCTAATTTCATTATGTAATATGTTGTTACCATGGCAACACGATTTCTGATACACCCAAATATATGTCTTGCAGATCTATACCTCAAAACCAATGTGTGAGCCAACTTTTATAAGAATTGGTTGAAAAATGAAAACTAATGAAGGAGTTCGAACTACAAAATTTTTACCTTATTTTCGTTATATAATATGTTGTTACCATGGCAACACGATTCTGATACAGGCAAAAATATGTCAGACATCTTCACCTCAACATTAATGTATGTGCCAAATTTTTAAGAGAATTGACCAGTTGGAAACTGATATAGTAGTTCAAATCACAAGATTTTCATCTAATTTTTTATATTTGATTTGTTACCATGGCAACATGATTTTTTTTTATAAAGACATAAAATATTTTTTGCACATCTTCACATCAAGACTAATGTTTGTACCGCACTTCATGAGAATTGGTTAAAACTTAGGAAGTAGTTGGAATTGCAAGATTTTTACATAGTTTTTGCCATAATATACCGTTTCCATAGCAACACAATTTCCAACACATGCAAAAATGTGTCTTGCAAAACTTCACCTCAAGACTTATGTCTGTGCCAAATATCATGAGAAATGGTTTGAAAATTATGAAGTAATTAAAACCACAAGTTTTTCACCTAATTTTCGATATTTGATATGTTACCATGGCAACGCGATTTTTTTTATATACTTTAGGCATAGAATATGTTTTGCACATCTTCACATTAAGACTAATGTATGTGCCAAATTTCACGAGAATTGGTTAAAAACTGAGGAAGTAGTTGGAACAGCAAGATTTATGCTTAGTTTTTGTCATACTATACCGTTACCATGGCAACACAATTTCCGACACATGCAAAAATGAGTCTTGCACATCTTTACCTCAAAATCATTGTGTCAGCCAACTTTCTTGAGAATTGGTAGAAAACTGATTAAGTATTTTAAACGGCAAAATTTTGAACCATAATATACTGTTACCATGGCAACACAATTTCCGAAAAAGGGGAGAAAAAAATTCTTACACCTCCTTACCTTGAGACCAAAGTGTGTTCCAAATTTCATGAGAATCTGTTAAAAACTGAGGAAGTAGCTCGAAATGCAATATAGGCATAAATTCTAAAAAATTGTTGGCCATGATTTGTTGGATTTAAACCAGGCTTAAACTACCCCCTGCGCGAGTTTAACTTTTTGAGGATTTATTACCACACTTAGACCAGGGTTAACTTAAACCTTGCTATCGGAATACGAAATTTAAACCTAGGTTTAAATATGGCAGTTTATTACCACACTTAGACTAGGGTTAAGTTAAACCACGCTATCAGAATACGGGCCACAGACTTTATTCATTAAGACAGATGATTAGACTAATTCATTTACCAGAATTGCAGACTGCCTGCCTAATTGTATAAAATTTCTCAATTTCCCGTTCTTTCCCTCATTTTATCGAGCATTTTAACGGACGTGTGATGACTTTAAGCAATCCATTGATGTCAGTTCTATATTGACATTTCTGCTTAACCCATCGTCCACGAGAAAGCGATGATAATTACTTCGGCACGACCGAATGGGCAACGAAAGGCGACAATTTAGAGGTTGTTTTTTGCCGGGAGTCCGATCAGGCTCTCAAAATGATTAGCAAATTAAATGGGAATCGAGATATGCCACTACCTGTTTGCCAAATTGCTGCGCCTATAAGGCGCTTTAAAAATATCCAGTGTGGAACTTATTATCCCCTCAGAAGAATGGTAAGACGTTATGCATACCACAGTAATAAGGAAATAGGTGCCTTGCGTTTTATAGGGAGAGGGCAACGCAAGAAGCACTTTGCCTACAGTACAGAAATTTGATTAAAAGGGGAGTGGAACATTTTTAGGATCTTTACTTGAGTAAATTCCTTAATTCAAAAACTGTGTGTATTGGTTTGAATAACTTCGAAAACTCTGGAATTATAGTGTTTTATTATGCAGACCGAGCATGAGGAATTTTTGTTTTCAATTCCTTTAGAAAATATTTCCGTGAAGATAAAGTAACATTGACCCAAACGTTTAGCAACATTATCACAAAAGTGGCAGTGGCAAAATATGCATGAATTACATTTGCACGTGCATTATGTTCAAATTATTTACCAAGACCCATTAAAAAATGCTGATTTAAATTGACAAGTGATCGCGAATCTCTGTGTCATGGGGTTTCAGGAAGGAGTTATCAATTTGAAAAGAAAAAAAGAATGATAAAAATCATTCATGATTGTAAGATATCGAAAGATATCGAAATAAAAACTAAAATCAGCGCAAAAAGAAATGGTAATTAATCATACTTTACATAATGTATATCGTCATTTACATCAATCAACATGAAGATGAGATTAAAAAGCTAATTCATAGATTGCACACTATGATATCTGTCCGTGTTAATGACGCATTTAAAAGGGATACATAATCCCCCATTTCAAGACCATCTTTATCACAAAAATGATTGCGATGTTGATAAATTATTAATCAGTTAATGATTTTTAGATTTTCGTTCTGATGAGCATCAGTTTGTAGAATAAATAAGGGAATGACAAAATTATTTGTCTGTTTATTTACTGAATTAATCGATCAATTAATTAATGAACTATTCATTATCTGTTATTCATTTATTCATCTATTTTTCTTTTTTATAAAAACAATGAGCATAGAGGCATCATTACACTAGAGTCATGTGATATTATAAAAAGGGGAAATGGCAAAAGGCAGGTGCAAATAAGTGTATAATCAATAATGATAATAATATTTAAAAAAAACCATTGCATTATTATTTCAAACAGATAATATCAAATGCGATAATGTGGGAGTATTTAACACCCTTATAAGGCTTGTCAATATAAACGAACTAATCATGAGAGCAATTAGGATATGAGAGTTGAGTTCGAACTGTCCTAAACATGTAGATCGCATAAAATAGGTAAGAGGCTTCACCTCTTCTTGTATGATTGAAGTTACAAAATGCCTCATTAAAAAAATATACTTTTTAGTAGTTTAATACACACATTTAATTGCGTCTTAATGGACTTCACAACGTCGCTCTTTTAGCCTAGTCATTAGATGAGAGTGGATTAAATACGTCTGTCAGTATTATTTCAGTGACGCATTAATTACACAAGTTATATTTGTGCTAGTATAAATCTGAAAATGTCTCCAGGGGCGTAAATAACTATGGCGAGTGTATTTGCGTGCGTGGTAGGGTGCGTGTGTGTACTGTGGGGGTGATTGTATGCCCGTCGTCTATCAATTACATTTCGAGAGCTACGATGTCGATGTTAGAATATTGAGTATTCATTTCAATATGATTTTTACAAAAAAATCTTACCACGGCCACCCCTCCGCCACGCCCCCCACACACACTGACTATACGATTCAGACTCAGAATCAACCTCAAGATTACATGACCAAAATAATGTTCAAGATGATTTTAGTCAGACTGACCATACAATGTTCGGAATAAACTACACTCACGACCCTTGAAAAATGGAGGCACTCTAGAAAAAAAAGAGTAAAAGTTCACCTTGGGGTAAAAGGGAAAATGTCTATATGTTGGGCAAGATTTCGTCCCATACTCGGCTAAATGCGTGTTTCATGGGTAGATTTCGACCCAACATTGGGTAAAGTTTTCAGTCTTGATAGTCTTTGCTATCATTTTTTTTCGAACATGCATGCTCATTTTATTTACCCAATATTGGACGTGTTGGATAAACTTTTTATAGCGTATATTCTAAAGTTTAATAAAATTGACCGAACAGTGAAATTCAAATAACTCTGTTCCATTTAACCAGATCATATAATCTTGCCACCAGTGGCGTAGATGGGGGAGTTCCCCCCCCCCCATCTTTCCCGGCAAAGAAAAAAAGAGATAAGGAAAGTAAACGTTACGGAAAGGGAGAAGGGTGAAATATGATATAATTTTATGAATATTATATCAAAATCTATCACAAAATTCGAGTTTGTAATAAAAATTTCAAAATTTTGGGTCTCTCACAGCTATACCATGCAGGTCCCCCATCGTGCATAAGTAAATCTATTCTTCCAACATAAGAATGTGGCCAACCGGCTATCATTTTAACCTCTAGTATAATTATCTGGATATCATGCAAGAACGAGCTGACGTCCAGACTGAAACCCTTCATTTGCTACAACAGGTCTATATTTTTACCAAGACAAAATGGTGGAGAAGGTCATCCTTTAATAAGATTGGGAAATTTGTTTAAACTGCATCAAACAAAGCAAAAGCTTCCAGTGCATTATTCTTTTACTGAAATGACTACATATAGAACGTAAAAATAACTATTTTGTCCATTGTGTCTTTGTATTCGACGACACATTTAGATTCACTTATGCATATAATTCATTACCTTGAGGGTAGATAAGATCTACTTACTTCTTAGATGTCACAATCCACCAGTGAAACGGATTTCTTAAACGAGCACAAAGAACGATTCAGTCTGTGCATGTGCAGTACGTTGTGCGAAGACTCCCATTGGGTCTGGCGGATTTGCGGCCCGCCAGCAAAGCGTACACAAAACGGTATCCAGCTGGAGTTTAATCGAGTGATTTTATTCCTTGAAAATTCACCAAATTAGGTTCGATTCCGATCACGGAAATGAAATGATTCGGTGACTGACGTCGGGTGGTAGATTGGCTTTGAAAAGAGAGAAACCGACTCGGGGCACGCTTCAACTAAACGACTACGTAATATACAGCAGTCTAGTCACGAAACGGTTCATGCTGGCGGGAAAATAGGCAAGCTGATTATGCGCTGTACGTGTGCGTACTGCGATCTGCCGAAAGTATATGTGCCGAGTGTCGTCTGCAAAGAAACGATGCTCACTTTGCTTATTTTAACATATTCTTTTCTCCAATTCGTTCATTTTAATGGGGATAAGGTTCTTAGCTGAAATCAAATAATTAAGAGATAATGATGTACAATGTCTCAACACATATTTTGTACGTCGTGTGTCCATTTTTCACTTCCCTTATATATGAAGAGAATTTTGCTTCTTTTTTTTTCAATAAAGATGTGTTTATTGGCGTCACATGGTTGTATGAATTTACATGTCCAATACTTGGTATCCCATATGTACAATCTCATCGTTTCGTGCAGATTTTCTTTTGTTTTTTTTTAATTCGGAAATATAGTTAGATTTTCGATTTTATCAAACATTTATCAAAGTCAGATTCAGTGCTGGACATCTAATCCGGGATGTTGCCAGGCGCCATGAACTACACGGCGACGACACCTTCACAGAACCGTATTTCGTTTTTAGGTTTTAATCCCCCAAAGCTCAAGATTAGTCGTGTAATTAGGTCGCTCACTACGATCCAGTCATTTTCAACACCCATATGTTTACATAAGTATAATGATAGGGCAGTTAAGACATTATCCCGCATACCTGAACACCCCCCCTCCCTCTACCCCTAAAAAATATTTTTTTTAAAAACATAAGTTTTCATTGCCGCCGCACTCCTTTGTCATACAGAAAATGCAATTTACCATACATCAACTATATGCTATATTCATGCATAATAACATACGTGGAGATGAGATGATGAGTGCGACTCCGTAATAATTGGCATTTGGGGGACAAAGGATATTTTATGTATATTGCAAGTATTCCTTTCATTCAATAATGATTAACATAATAAGGGATGTTGAGAGAAAAGAGAATGTAGTATAGGGGGCGGGGAGATATAAAACAGAGAAAGGGGTGGGTGGGGGGAAATCGAGAGGTAAATAGTGAATTAAAGAGATTAGCTTAGAAAGATAGAGAAAGGGTCAATGAATAATGATATGAAAAGAATTTGGGAGTGAAGACAGACAGAAAGAAAAACAAAAATAACATTGAGGTGCCGAGATATGTAGGACTTGCAAATCATTATCAATTTTATTAATATATTTATTATTATCCTTAATATCATTATTAGTGGAGCGTTGTGGCCCAGTGGATTAGTCTTCGGACTTTGAAACAGAGGGTCGTGGGTTCGAATCCCAGCCATGGCGTAATTTCCTTCAGCAAGAAACTGATCCACAGTGTGCTGCACTCAACCCAGGTGAGGTAAATGGGTACCGGTAGGAAGTAATTCCTTAAAAAGCTGTGTGCGCTATGAACGCCTAGCTTAGCCGGGTAATATAGGAGCGCCTTGAGCACAAGGTGGATATGTGCGCAATATAAATACCCTATATTATTATTATTATTATTATTATCATTATCATCATCATCATCATCATCATCATTATTTCATTTATTTATTTTTTCTGGCGTGACCTGTGCCTGTGAGGTGAAAAGTGAACCGAATGGGCTTTTTGATGAATGCAAAAAGCATGGGTCTATACACGTTTCCAGTGGGAATCGATCGTCATCCCTCAGTTATCGTCAATTATCGGTTTGTGTGTCAAGTCGTTCAAAACATACACACACAGTGTATTCAGATAATAATTACACAACGTGTTTGATAACTAATGGCGCTGAATCAGTCGATTGACTGGTTAGCTGTATGTAGATCGAGATAATTTCCACTCTAATTAGGACATTGCTTCTACTAAACGCATTGATCGTGGGTTATTAGGCGATGTCCTTTCTCCGTTGCGTTCACAAAATAACCCATCTGTGTCTAATTATTTATTTTTTTATTCATTTTTTATCACATTTATTTTAGTTTTAGTCCTTTATACCTCAACCTCAGTTCGGATCCAGGATTTTCCAAAAGGGGGGCACATTTTTCCGAAGTAAAATTTGACAAGCAAAAAAAAAAAAAAAAGGGGGGGGGGGGGTCTTCACTTTCATAAGGCACTTCTGTTTCGACGGCATTTTTACATTAAAAATTTAATTTTGCTTCTCAAAGGGGGAAAGGGCACAGCCGGCCCGTGCCTGGATCCGCCAGTGGTGTAAGCTCATCGTAGGGTACCCGTAGTGTTGCCGTTGGGCGATCGTATCATGCTAATTTTACGATCGTCTTATGGTTGCGTACGATTTTTGAAGGGATCTACGATCAGAATTCTATTCTTAAAGTATGTTCCTTAAATCTGTAATTGTGTTGCATGTGACTTTAGATATAACAGTGTGATATATATGACTTTCTTATGTTATATCTATCATATAGTGTATAACTATGAAACGGAAATCAATAAATCCAATCAATTCAAAATTATACCAGACCCATTTAAAATGATAAATTTGCGAGAAACAGGGAGCATTAGGGAGATTTAATTTGAACAGGTAAATTACATTTTCCGTCTTCTTTTGAAACGAAATGGGCACGAATGCTCACTATTAATCGTATAACGTACTAAATATTTTAATCATAATTATATTCATGACAATAATCTACATTCGTAGAAAGTATTTTCAGGTAAGCATGAGACGGTATCCTTTGGTTTTAACAGTCCAAGTCTCTTCGTTAATCATTATGATCGTGATCATGGCCGTGGTGAATGGAAGAATGCATCCTCATTCATCCATTTCTGAATGACCCAGAAAATTACTGCTCATATGTAAGGATGATTGTCGGAACTTCTTTGTAGCCGAGTATAACCATATCATGCATTAAACAATCAATTCGTACTAACCTCTTTCCCGTTTATCTTGCTGTTGCATCTGCCATAATTTACATGCAGCCCATTCAAGAAAACGGTATTGTTACGTAACCTTACTAACAAACTTCAGTGTTACACCTTTTCACAATGACCTATAATCATCATAGGCAAAGATTATAATAATTTCCTTTACACTTTTAATGATACTTTTTGGAGAACATCCTCGTTTTGGTATCAACTAAAATATTCAGATCAATACATTGTGTATGCTGTTTATAAATGCCATCCCTTTGTAAATACCGTGTTTCTTTTCTCCTCTGAGTGATCCATATCAATGTAAAAATGAATTGAAGAATGTTCCAGAAAGAATAAATAAGCGAAGAAAAAAAAAGAAGAGTAAATTGTTTATACATGTTACAGGAACGCGGGAATGAGTGAGAATGTGAAAGTGTCGGTGTAAGAGAGTGAAAGAGATACTTTAGTGGAAAAGAAAAAGAGCAAAGAATAGAGAGACAAAAAAAAGAGAAGGAGAATGAGGAAGATGGAGAGGGGAAATAGAGGAGAGAATTGGAGATTGAGAGAGAGATGAAGGGAGAGAGGGAGAAAGGAGGGAGGAAGAGGGGTGCAAGGGGGAAGAAGTAGAGGGATGGAGAGAAAGAAAGAGTGGATGCGTGTGTGGAGATGTGTAAGAGGGAGGATGGTTGTGCGTGAGGTTGCGTGTGTGTGTGTGTGGCTAGACAGAGAGGGGTAAGAAAAACAAAAACAAATGTAACTGGATATCCATTCAGCAGAGTCTTTATGACACGAAGACGAAAGGTGAAATAACAGCAATTTGGGATGTCGGAGAATGATTGGGCGACAAAAATAACATTCCCTGAAACTAAGGGAGTCCCTGAGAAACATTTTCATCATTTTGGTGACTGCAACGACTCAATCTTATCCTACACGGATTGATCATATTCATTGCATTAATCATGTGAGCTGACTTTAACCGCGTTTAGCGTTTTGCAATTTTTACTATGGACGGATGGATATTATCTCGCTATTATCGCATTCATCTTGCGAATTGTGAAATTATTTGCTATTAGTTGTAATTGTTACGTCGGAAGGAAAACATATGGTTTAGCAAAAAGAGAGAAAAAGGTCACGGCTTAAAACAGAAGAAAATTGTTGAAGGGCACCACCCCCATCGTGCCTACGTAAGACAAACCGTGAAAACAGACAAGAAAACACATACAGGTATTTCACAAATGCATAAAAGTGAAGGAGACAGGCTTATGGACAGACAGGCGATAGTGTTTGTCTCATTATACCGGTGACGGCCTCAATTTAGCATAGAGTTCACTTGAATTTGGGAAAAGGTCAGAGAGCAGTCGTTAAAATTCAAGAAAGAACCATCCTTTCTCTCCAAACACATCTTGTCTTAAAGTGCGCCTTCCTGGCCATCTAAAAGTTTAACGACAATTATTGATGGGTGTTTTACTCTTTACGAGGACCAAATAACCATAACATTAATGTTTCATGCGACAAAAATACTAATGGTAGGTACGTAATGGTCGGGTGAAGCGCTATAAAATTATATACGTCTAGTGGCTAGGATATTCGTGTTGAAGTCGCAGTAACTGCTAAAAAATGAAAATGTACAAATTGGTGATGGGTTGACCATGAGTACTTTTGAAAGAACCCATTTGAATGAGTTGAACAATGATCTAAAATGAAATCTTAGAAAGTGCTTAGACCTACGTAAATTTTAAAGCTAGATGGCCAATGGTCAATTTTAATGACACCAGCTAAAGTCTTATACTTCTCAAATAGGCCATGCATGGTTTTGTACCCAGAATAAAACATTTTATCATTTCTTGCCCACAAGAATGATAATGAATAATATTCCATTCATTTTTTACAAAATTTATGCAATATTTTCTTTAACCATGGAATAAATGAATATCGTATACTTGAAAGCATTCCTTTCTTTTCGATTTTTTTTTTAGAATGTCCATTCTCATTATTTGTTTACCAAATTCACAATAAAAAAATATTGGACAATGGAAATGGGCCGATCAGTACACCCTTAATAGGCTAACCCCATAGGAGGTCATTTATCCTTTAAAATAGTCGGATAAAAATTGTCAAAAGGGGAAAAAATAACTTGAATTATGTTCAACACTTTAACCATCTTCACTAGAATTTTGATCGTTAACTGAAATCCTGTCATATTTTACTAGAACAATAGTGTTGCCTCTCATATAATTTGAATCGTTTTTGTGAATGTTCCTTAATTATTTTCTTTTGAATTTCAGTTAATTGAACTATATCGTCCCACTTTGACCAGAGTTGTATTTATGTTATTTTTTGTCCATAATTGGTTCTTCTGTCAATTGTTAACATGCTTAATGACCGTTGGAACAACATTATTCCTCGATGTAAATATACATGTATACTGTTAATTAATGTGGATATCATTTTGGTTCCTCCTTAGAAAAAATAGGCCTATCATCTTTGCTGATTGGTTAAGCTGTTCAAAGACCAGGTATGCATCCTATGATATTATTTCATTTAGCTTAACTTTTATTGAATTGACGTAACTCTGTAGTAACCATTTTTAATTTGTAATAGCGCGTTTACGATGCTCTTTGCTATCGATAAATCTTTTGACCGTTGTTTGACTCACATGAACAATTATTGCCAAAATTAACATCATGTCAGTGGAAAATCGTTTACAACAAGCGATTACTGTCAGATCTCACTTTGTATATCAGGATTTCGTAATGTAATTAGCAAATGGTACCTGTTATTCAATCTCCCATTATAGCACTTTCAATTTGACGATAGTAATTGACTCTTTAATTTCCCCGAAATGAAGCCGAAGAACGCATCACCTTATCACGTCCAGATGTATTAGTCTGAGTGCATGTCACGTGTTAAATACATCGACTAAATAGACCGAAATAAGTTGAACGAAAATGACGGTTACGTATTAGAAGTAAATGGCAATATTGACTCCAAAGATAATGATTCGAAAGACAGTGAAAGATCTGTTTACTCATGCAAAAGTTATGTGAATTTGACGGAATGTATGGTTATTCTTAATCAAGATTTAAATGCCGTAGTTCCTTCCATGTGAGCCTATTTTTACTGCAAATATAAGTTCATAAGTTATAAGTTCATAAGTTCATTTTATTTGTCTTCCAACTTTGAGTTTGAATACATGACAAACATATAAGTGTGTATGAAACAATGAGCAGAGTACATAATAAAACATACAGGTATATATAAAACAGAGTATGCAGAAAAATTGTTTTTAAATACATTATACAGCTCAAGACAGAAAAGAAATAATTTTAAAGGAAGACGAGGAGACCTATATACTTACTAGTCAATGTATTTTACCTAATTATTGGTGACATGATAAACAATTTGTTTTTCTAAAATGTGGACAGAAATGTTATTATTCAAGCCACAAACACAAACATAGACTTTATAAACGGATTCTTAATTGTAAATCTCCTTAACTTCTAAAAGTCAAGAATATCTTAAAAGGTCACGTGTCACCAAACTCTCGAGACGTTAGCAAACAAACAATATTGCTTCCCGGCCAAGCTTTCCTTGGGGACACATCACCAAAAATACTCTTCCGAGAAGAAATGTAAATCGAACCAAATTAAATCTTAAAGCGGTGAAAACCGCCATCTTGAATAAAAAATAAATAAAACTTACTTTCTAAAGCAGAATGTAACAAATTCCAATGAAGATACTGAACAGGCACACCATACCTCAAAACTGCACGAGATTTCATAGCCCCTGGGGAAATTTGAAACTTATAGCAGATATTATAGATGTATCAATGCAGTAAATATCATAGGAAATTATTTTGAGACAGATGAGGGAACGTTGTATAGCAATTTACTTTGTTCTCAAGAATTTAATAGATTATAATGCACCACGCCAAAGAAATGAAATTCAAGAACGCGCTTTATAAACAAAGATTCTTTGGCTTTTGCGCTTGTTTGACGAGATCGTGGCAATTTTCAAACAAATTCCGAAATGCTATTGCGAAATTCCTGCGCGTCCCCAAATATGAATATTATAGTCATATACCTTTCAATCGATGTCGATAACTACCCCCCCCCCTATTTTTGTTTTATTATTCCGATGTTCATTAAATATTATTCGATTCAACGAATCAGAAGATCATTACCGTAGCCTTTAACAAACATGATGTGGCATCGGCGAGATTATGCTTTAAGGCAACGTCGGAACAAGTTAGTGTCAGTTGGCAGTGATAAGTCATTAGCGCAATTGTTTAGCAGAATTTAGCATTAAGTTTGGTAATTGGATGGCCCATTGAGAACGCGTAAAAAGGGCCTTAAGGGGGTAGTTGCTGTTAAACATTTAGAATCGAAAGCAGAAGGGTGACAGAGATAAACAAGTAAATGTGACGGAAATAGGAGATGATTCAAACAGGAGGAGAGAGAATGAACTAAATAGATTGATAGTTATACAAGGGTTAGTGGGGGTGAGGAGGAGGGTAAATAATGGGGTTTGAGAGAAAACAATTGTATAGGGAGGGGAAGGCTCTATAGATCAAATGGGATGGGAATAAACAGTTAGAAAGGAAGAGAGGGAGAGAGCAAGGAGTTTGTAAAAAAGGGGGGAATGGGGGGTTGCACTATAGAGGGTGTACAGATTGACCGCCACCCTACATCCGTCCACCCCCTCCCTCTATAATATTTTAAGTAGTGCAACAATATTATTATGGAGAATGATCTAGAGGAGATGTTAAAACATTGCTCGCGCATAATTTTTTGAATGATATGAAAGAAAAAAATCTTAACGATGTCCCAATCTCTTTCTCTCATCCCCATCCACGCACCTAATCCCCTCTTCCTGTCAATATTTTTCTTTTCATTATCCATCCCGTTATTGTCGTGAAACATACATTTTTATAAACAGGACCCAAGAAAAGGTGGAAATGCTCATAATTAGTTCAGGGGGCCGTTTCATAAAGCTGTTCGTAAGTTAAGAGCGACTTTAAGAAGGACTGGTGATCCTTTCTTACGCGCTAAACCGTCGCCAATGAATATACCATTTACCACAAGAAAGGATACCAGTCGTTCTTAAAGTCGCTCTTAACTTACGAACAGCTAATATGAAACACCCACCCGTGTTGGTAATGAAAAGTTCTTTATCATGCTCACTCTCCACTCTCCATCTCCCCCCTCTCTCCCCCTCCCCTCTCTCTCTCTCTCTCTCTCTCTCCCCCCTCTCTCTCTCCTCTCTCTCTCCCCCCTCTCTCTCTCTCTTCTATCCCCTCCCTATCTTCCTCACCACGTCTATAATATTGAAATCGATATTGTGTTGAATCTTGAGAAGATGTTAACTTATTGTTGGCAGGTATATATGATGGTTTTGATATATTGTGCATGACATGTCCCCATGTTAATTCCCCTTCTTCTTAAATCTACTTCCAACTCACTCCTCGTCTCTCCACCCCCCCCCCCCTCTTAATCGAACGACCAAATTTCTTGTATCTAACCATTTCCCTTCCATCTCCATCTTCCCCTCTTCCTTCATCTCATCTTTATATCAATAGTCCATACTTTTCCACTTCGTTTACCATGTACCATTCGTCAGCATGTTTATAGACACGGACTTCCTATAATTTGTGTAGTTACAATGTTGGTGACATGCATTTCCCCTACAATGATCCTCATGGGAGACTGGAATAACGTATCGGGGTTTTTTTGCGCTTCACAGAGATACAGTCATACCAACGAAACCGTCTCCCAACCGATTCATGATATATCGTTCGAAATAACGCGATAGCTTTGATCGGTCTGGAATAGTTTCGTTGATGCGGCTGCATGCATACAGTTATAAAATCAAGTAACTCAGACGTGTTCAAATTTCCTGAGACATTTATTGTGAACCAAAAAGAAACATTTTCATGCACCAAGCACTTGTCCTTTTTTTTTCTTTCATGTGCATTTATTTTACATACTGACGGCTTTTTGGCATCTATCTTTCATGGAGAATTGATCGATTCTGAATATCACACTGAAATAGAAAAGGAATATGATGATGGTGATGAAGGAAAAGGGGATGATGGAGAAGAAAGAAAATGGGTATGAAGAAAAAATAATGATAAGAAAAATAGTAATAATGATAATAATAATAATAATAATATTTTAATAATAATAATAATAAGAAGAAGAAGAAGAAGGAGAAGTAGAAGTAGAAATAGAAAAAGAACAAGAATAAGAGGAGGAGGAGAAGGAAAAAGAGGAGGAAGGAGTAGGAATGCAGAAGATGGAAAGGGGAATATTGTGAAAGATTATAAGAGAGAAGGACTGATGAGGAAAAGAACGCAGAAATAAAGACCAGAAGAAGAAAAAAAAAGACGTAGAACGATGATTAAAAGAAGAAAAAATAGCGAAATGAAATGAGACAAACGTAAATAAATATTAAGAAATACTAGTAGTGGAAAACATAAAATATGGAACATGATGGAAAGAGGAAAAGGAGACCATAGATTGATTGAGAGAGAGAAAGAAGTAGAAAGTAGATTACCTTTCTTTGATTCAGAAAACGAATATGACAACACCATATTTATCCCAATACAGATATACCCATCATCAATATATACCATTTGGGTTGTCTCTGATTGGAGATCACGCCCCAAAACAGGTGTCATGTATGCCGATTTGGGCGTAAACGGCGCCAACACACCAATTACAAAGGCCAACTGATCCCGGCCAATTTCACCTAACAAATGCCATCACTCGTCGGTCTTTCAATCTTCTCCTTGCCACCTGCGCCTTTAAAGGAGGCTCAGTTATTGTCATCCCCTGAGATAATAATTGGAAATACAAGTGGCTTCTTGGAATTGGATTGTATATATGGGGTTATCAAATTAGCCCATATAATATTGTGTAACTGTCTTCTCGGAAAAGAGGGAGTTAAACATCACGCTCGAGGGGCAGTCCATTGTATGAAAATGTTAGGTTGCAAAGAAGGCTTGAACAGAAGGCTTGGTGCTTGAATGAATATTATATTTCGGTATAGGGCCCCAAACTTTCTTTTTCACCTGGATTCGCCTTTTAATGAAAATGATCACAAGACACTTATTTATCATTGCATGTTCAACATTGTCAAATGTTCTCGAAAGATGAAAAGAGGAAACAAAATTACCAGGAAGGGAGGAAACAAAGAAGATGTGATCACTATTTTTTTTCTAGTCCCATGTTAATTTCTAAACATGAATTATGTCAAGGGACGTTTTTTTTTACCCCGTTACTATCTACAGGCAAATGAAGTTGTGCAAAATTAGAATTTAAGAAAATGAATCGATTTCTTAATTTTTATGCATCTAGCCTCCCCCCAAAAATATGATATGCATATATATATATATATATATATATATATATATATATATATATATATATATGCATATATACATATTAAAGTAAAATGAATACATCAAGCAAGAGAAATTAAATAAATCAGAAATCAATTAATTGATTAATCAACCAATTACTTAAACAATTACATGTACATATACCATGTAAAATATATACCTCAAGCGCATAGAGTCTTTTGACTATTATGCGCTATACTATACATCGTTTTAGGTTGATAAATGTCTGCAAAATGAACAAAAACAAAAAATCGCATTCGTATCTTATGTTAAATGATAAATCGGATAGAGTCCATAGGGCTTGTGTGAGCCTTTTTCGTAAGTTGATAACTAAGTGCTGCTTGCTTATGATGTTTGCATAATAATCAGTAACGGACGTCCAGAATTCGATCTAGGGCCAAACTTATATTCACTGCTCATTCTAATGTTTTTTTAATAAATGAAAATACTATAAGTAATTAACTGACCATTGGTACAAATATAATTTTATGTAATTAAAAGTCCTCTTAAGCATGTTGAGGTCGGTGCAGCGAATATAATTTGTGCAGTGAAAGTCTCCATTGGATGGAGCTTTATAACACAATATGAAAAAAAAATCATCTGTTCTTGCTTATGATTTGAAATTATTAAACTTGTATTTCTTCACTTCGTTCTTACATCATATCAAGTGACCCGCAGCAATGAATTATCTTTAGGACGATGGAAAAAAAAAGGGTCGATATTTTCAGGTCTGTCTCTCTGAAACGGGTTTAATACGCACCTGCATGAACGGGTGACCGGAGAGATGGCTAAAGCGTTCTCTTAGGGGGTCTTCTAAAATAACATTTATCTCTCTCTCTCTCTCTCTCTTCATCCCCCCTTCTTTTCTAGCCATCTTTATTATTATTTCATTCTGTCTTTCTTTGTACTCCATATTCGCTTTCTCTCTTCAATATTTCTTTCCCCCTCTCTTTCTCCATCTAAAAAAAAAATAATCTCATCATTTATCGATGTGTTCATTCAATTAATTATTTGCATTTCTTGATCACTTTTTTTTCACATAACTTAATCTTTCTATCGATTCATTATTTTGATAAGACAGACGTGTGTCCCATCTTGTAACTGAACAAAAAATAAGGCTAAAAGAATCAACATATAACTTAAGAGTTTTAGTCCCACTTGTTCATCGTGTGGTAAAAATCACACCCATCTGTCTTGAAGAGCAGATTGTCTGAGTACTTAAGTGTGCCCCCAAAGAGGGGTGGCTATTGGTTCAAGGTCGGTCATGATGGAATTGCTTGGGTTGAATCTTAAAAAAAAAGAATTCTGAAAAGAACAAGAAAGAAAACTCACCAAGAAAAACAAAATATTAATAGTTTAAGATTTATAACCATGATAAAGCGCACATATTCGTCGATATTGACGCTCAAGGCGCACAATGATAGTTGAACAATTTATACGTACATAGACAGAGGAGAGAGAGAGAAAGAACTCAAAAGAGATGTTTAAAAAGAAACGAAAAAGAAAAAGAAATGGATGATTGGATGATCCAAGAAAAGGCTAAATAAAATTGGATAAATGTAGAATGAAAAAAATATATACCAATGAGAATAGAGAATAGTTGGAAATACAGTATTTGGTTATTGACACTGTCAATAAGAACATTTATGACATCCACTCCCCGGCATCGCTCCTCTCAATTGCCACAATAATAATGAAAAGCGATAAGAAATGCGAATATTGTGAATCCCCGTTGATAAAATCTAAAATTAAATCTTCATCTCATGATGAGTAATTAGTCTTTATTTGGTAAACTTTTAAAATGACGTCATGCAGGATTAGCAGCAATCTGGCAAATCGTAGTCATTACCTTTAGCTAAGCGCCCTATACGGTCAATATCTGTCTACTAGAAAATTACTTCAAATACATTGTATTCTCACACTGCACATGCGGTAATCAAACTAAGAGCAGCTCAGATCCATTTGTCATTATTTATTCAAAAGGAGATTAAAAAAAGATTGAATGAAAATGACCTTTATACCAACATGAAACGAGTAAATACGGTGACAATGCATTTTAGTCGTATACTTAATTGGGGGTAAAAATTAGGTAGATATGTCAACGGCACGCCTCAACTTCCAAGGCAAGGCTCGCTGGTACCAGTCACTAAAATACTCCCGCTAAATGCATTGGGAAGCCTGAGCAACCAAAGTGAAGAGCCTACAGTGATATTAAGCGTGGGTGGATAATTAAAGAGGATTTTAATAGCTCTTCTCACCAATTCCGTCAAAATTGGATTCTTCCCATCAAATATTCAGCGGCGTGGCGAGGCGAGGAGATAAAACGGGATGAGGGAAAGGAAGTTGGTTCGATTTTTTGTCTCTCTCTCTCTCGAGATCAAAATGGGCAGGGGACGAGTTGTCACATTCGGGGACCATCATGATCTCGCCTTATTGTGACGTCATCCAGATTTTCCCGCGTCCCACTGTTTCATGTTGATACATGTGCCTGTATGTTCTGTAAAAAGGGAGGGGCAGAAATGGCATGAGGGAGCACCGTCTTGTAACGTTGGTCCTGGTTCCCTGGTCATGCTTTTTAAATCATATGGATTTTTAAGTCCAACACTATATGCTATAAAAGTCTCTAAAAAGACTTTTATAGCATATAGTGTTCACGTTTTTGTCCTCCCTTCTTTCCTTTTATCTTTCTCTTTCCTCTCTCCTAACTATATCTAAACCATTAATTGACGATTTATGAAAATTAAAGTTGTAAAATTTTCTTTATTTTATATTTGTGTTTTTATTTTTCTCGAATGACGTTTTAGGGGGTCGACAACCTTTTGATCCTCGCCTATCGTGCTATTGGCTATGTCTCTGACGCCGAAAAAAGATAACCCACGCTTTCTATTTTGGTGTCACATTCATGACTCTCACAAATCAATATTATAGACAGAAATAAAATGAACTGCTATCTTTAGCCATGCTGATGAAAGTCATACCAACGAATTGAACACGTATTTCCTCCCGAACACCGACTTCTACTGACGTAAAATGGGCTCAAATTATGTTCGGATGAAATAAAAGAGACAAAGGACTGACAATCCCTTAATATCTCACTGTCAAATTGTATGACACGCTGCGAGGATATTGTGTAAGGTGCCACTTTCACCTAATAAATGTAAAATTGGGACATTTTCACATAAACCAAACTGTATGACCGAGATTGGCTGATCAGTGGATTAAGGAGGGGGGGGGGCACAAGCAGGAACATTAAAACCATCCCCTGTCACATCAAAAAACGGTAGGCAGTGACGCTACTATACGAAAATTGACGTGATGATCTACCAATACTCGAGTGAATTAGGATTATCTACTGGTTGGGCTTGGTGTTGGTCAGGCAAATTACAAATTCAAATTCAAATTCAAATTCAAATTTATATATTTCACTTCCATCAAACAAAAACAAATTGTATACCATATATAAACATAAATATTTTTATCCGTTGCAAAGAAAAAATTAATAATACATATGTTGAGAAAAAAAAACCACTTAGACAATTTGGGCAACACATTGTAGGTTTTAAATATGCATGTATACTATTTTTCAATAGAAATCAAATTAAGATGGAAATGGAGGGACCCACTAAAAAGCAATGCTTGTACAATGTTTTAAATATACATGTATACTATTTTTCAATAGAAATCAAATTAAGATGGAAATGGAGGGACCCATTAAAAAGCAATGCTTGTACAATGTGGGCCCCTCAAGAAATAGATAACACAACAAATAACAAAATAACAAAGTACAAATACCGATATATGTAATCAAATGAGAAAAAAATAAATAAATTAGAGAGAAATAATACTCACAAAATAAATACGAAATTAACAAAAAATATAGTTTGATATAGGACAAAACAACCCGTCCTAAAATAAATCCACCCTTCCCCACCCCACCTCCCCCCCAGAAAAAGAGAAGAAAAAAGGGGAGAATGCCTTGAGAAGATGGATGGGTGCTGCTGAACGTAGGTAAAACATATGACATCGTGGCCTCAAGCAAACTGGATTCAATGATGTGTATAAAAGGAGAAAATATATAAAATAACCTGGAAAGAATATAATGCACGAAAAATGTGTTATGAGCATAGAATTCTAAAATTACAAGATATCTATGATTTTCAACTTGGTACTTTACTGTATGCATACAATGCAGGCATCATGCCACCAGCTCTGGTCACAATGTTCATGAAAAATAGTGACATACATAACTATTATACACGAAATGCTTCTGCATTCCACTTACCCAAGTTACATACAAGTTTTGCTTTTAGGACAGTTGTAAATACAGGACCCAGGTTCTGGAACTCTCTCAATTCAAATATAAAAAAATCGGTAAGCATTTATACTTTTCAGCGTGTACTTAAAGGTTATCTTCTTAATTGTTATTTGTGAGTTGCTCTAGGTTAAGATATGCTTTTATATACTATGTTATTTTTAATTTTGGAGCCTATAAAACTGTATATAAGACTGGAGAATGTTATGATATATCAATATATATTTATCTTGTATCTTGTCTAACTGGATTCTTCTGCAGAGGGTCAGCCCGTGTTTTTTTCCTTTTGTATTCTTTTCTTGTGTTTCTTTTACCTTTGTCATGTTTTTTTTTTTTACTTTACTACTATTATTTATACATACGATCGTCCTCTTTTTTTCATGCCATGTTATCCATACTTATTTCCTCTTCCATCATATATCACTTAATTATATCATATTGTTGTTAGTTTATTAGACTTCATAATTGTACATTCAAGCAATGTATTCTATTAGTGTGTGTTTTTTGTCATTGATTAGTTTTAGTTTGTCTTTTTTGTTTTATTGTTGCATTTTTTTTTCTTTTGTATTTTTAAAGATATTACATGTCAACACTGAATACTATTCAGTCATGTACTTGAAACAAAGGAGACACTAGCCTTACAAGCCTTGCTTTTTCAGGGGTTCTCCTTGTCTTTCTCTCAATACGTTTAGTTATTTGCTATGTTTCTTTTTTTCTACTGTAACAATGATTTATGGTTAATTGATTTTTTTCATTTGTAGAATGTGAAATCATACTTGTAAGATAAAATGTGTGTGCAGAAAGAAAGACGAATAAATGTCTTATCTTATCTTATCTTATCTTATTGATGCCGTGAACAAAAAACCGGTAGGAAGGCGGATAAGCGGACAGGAAAGAAAGAGAAAATAGAGGAGAGGATAGATACAATAATGTATGAGGTTCAATAACGAGCACATCTGAGAAGGACTTGTGTCAGATTTGTTTGGGTTTTTTTTCAATAAAAAAAGGATAATGATTATTTTATGTTTTAATTATAGTCTTTATAGTAATAATGATGACTTGACGAAGATGATGAATTAGACTTAATTTGGGAGTATATTATAAGATTTTAATAGAGAAAATTTGAATTTAGTCTTAAAAGAGTTCAAAGATTTTGCAGTTGTTATATCATTATGAAGTGAGTTCCATAACTTCGGTCCATCATATATAAATGTGTTCTGAGCCAGCAAAGTTCTTAAAAGTGGTAGATTGAATTCACCCAATCGCCTTGTTGAATAGTTATGAATGGATTGATTTTTTGGAAACATTGAATTAAATACATTCGGGAGGTTGTTGTTGTTATAGTTATACATAAACTGACCGAGATTAAACAAATATAAGTCTTTAATTTTCAATATTTTATGTTAAAAAAATAATGGGTCAGTATGAGACAAATATGCTGTGTGACTTATGATACGAAGAGACTTCTTTTGTAATAGGAGTAATTTGTCTAAGAGTGTTTGTTGTGTATTACCCCACGCTAAAATTCCATAATTTAAATAAGGCAATATAAGGGATGAAAATAATGTAAGCAGGGACGATAATGGTAAACAAAATTTAAGCTTGTTAATTATACCAATGTTGCGTGAAATAGTTTTACGTATGTTATCTATGTGGAATTTCCATGAGAGCTTATTATCGACTGTTATGCCAAGAAACTTGATATGGGATACATTTTCCAAGGGAGTTTCATCCAAAATAATATCAACAGGAAGTGTATTTATAGAGTTGCTAAACAACATATATTTTGTTTTTTGAAGATTTATTGACAATTTATTTGCTCTTATCCATGCATTGGGTGACATTTTCTAGTTCAGAGTTGATTATATTAGCAAGGTGAAGAGGATTTTATGTGAAAAAAACAAGTTAGAATCGTCCGCAAAGAGAATGAAAGAAAGAACATCTGATGATCTACAAAAATCATTAATATAAGATATATCAAAGATATATGATGGTTAACCTTAAGTATAGGAAGAAGGAGGTGGGGTGGACTAATTGAAAAGTTATACATGTACGAATGCAAACGCGAATTTTCGCAAGTAAAAGATGAATTGCGTCAACACGCAATGACCCAGCAAGGAACGGACGGGGCTATAGACGCCATCCTATATACTCACATTTTTTTTAACAGTATGGGATATTGTACATTCAAACCATGTTCATTGTTTCTAACGTTTCCCGTGCCCTCGACCACTAATAACAAAAAACGATATTCTCAAAAATTCGATGATTTGGAATGATGCAAAGTTATCATGGTGAGCCATATATGAAATGAACTGTAGTTAGTTTCAGATCATTGTCGACATAATCAGTTGAAAGTATCTTCAAGTTCCTGAATATCTGATTTGCGAAATATGAATGTCGAATCTTTTTCATCATATTCTTTCACACAACCAAAAGTATTTAATGATTCACCCCCCCCTCCATATGGGCGTAAATGAATGAACAAATTAATTTGTTTCAACGATTTGACGTCACTGCTTTCATTGTCTTTGTAAAGCTGATTTAGCTTCCCCTCTAGATTCCATGATGGATCGAGGCTCATCCTGTGAGAAGCATTTTAATTTGACAAATAAAGATAACAGATAGCATTCTATACCCTACTTTGCTACCTTCAATAAATAATTACCCACATACACCGTTAATAGTAATTAAAACAACGCTGTGTACTATGTTAATCGCACAGTAGTTGTTTAAACATCTTAAACAAGTGTTTTAAATCTTGAATAACAAAGTTTAAATTCAAATATCAAATTATCAATAATTTAAGCATGGTTGTTTAAAATTTCAAAAACTTGTTTAAACTGTTTAAACAACTACTGCGCGATTCACATATAGTAAACAGCGTTGTTTGACTTATTTCTAACAGTGTACAAAGTAATAAAAGTACGTTCTTCCTTGCCATTTGTTAACGATCTAAAATTTTTATCCATATTCCTTTGTCATGCTTCTTTAACAGATGAAATGAAAGATCCATGTCCTTAACTAATCTTGATGTGGATTTCCTTGAATTGATTTCCCAAATCGTTCATCTAAGTCTTAAAATATGTTTAAGTTAAATAGTAACTCTCGATCTGATTGATTGATTGATTGCATTTATTCTTTTTCATTCCAAAATTTAACAAAAGTTACAATTTATAGCAAAACACAAAAATGTAATATACAGAAATGAAAAAAGGGAACCCACTGGAAAGCAAAGCTTGTTAGTATGGGTTCCCTGCAATAAATAGTTAATTAAAGTATATCTTCGATCAATGAAATTCAAATCGTAAATTAAAAAGGTTTGTACAATGAAAAAGAATACTAGTGGGGTCAAGCTTTTTATGCCTACTATGTTACAATTAACAAAAAATATTATATCATATATACCCCTGCTGTATAAAAAAAATGGGTTCAGGAGTGTGTGAACAGACAATCACTTGGACAAGACAGGACAAATACTAAAAGCAAAAGCAAAACAAAGACAAAAACAAAACAGGACAAGACTGAAAAAAAAGGAAAAGAAGCAAAACAAAACACACTACAAAACATAGACAAACAGGAAAATAAGAAAAGCAATAGAACTAGACATTAAGGTGATAGGAAGAGAGAGAGAGAAAAAAAAGAAATGTGAGAGGGAGGGGGACAGAGAAGAAGGAGGAAAATAAGAAGGGAAGAAGAACAAGAACAAGAAGAAGATCTACCATGTCATCCGTTGCATACTAATTACCCTTTGCAAAAAATACAATTCTATGTAGCACGGTCGACAGAAACATCGATACTAACTTGTGCACATGTTTTTTTTGGGTGATATTTGACTGACATAAAACTAGCTAACTCCCGACTGCCTCCAGAATAATCCAAAATAACATTAACTGAATCTATACACTGTAAAACAAATACTGGGTCAAATTTTTACCACCACGAGGGTAATTATGAGTCCAACCAATTTTGGGCAGTATTTTACCCAATGCGAAGAATGGGAAAAATTTTCACCACACTGGATAAGTAAAAATGCCCAAAAGAAATACCCAATGTTGGTTGGACACATGCATAATTACCCTTATGGAGCACTTCTACCCAATATTTTTTAGAGACAGTGTACTCAAAACGATTCCTGACTGATAAGTCAACCCCGACTCAAACCACTGCTGACTCTTGCTCTGTCGGAAATTGTCATGAACGTTTTCTATCCACATAGGTCGATGTGTAGACGATACCGAGAGAGTAAAAGAAAAATCTTGACACCTCACGAATCCCCAATTTAAGGAAAAATATGTCATAAATGCATAATCATTATATATGTCTGGAAAGAGTATCTTCTCCCGAATAATTTGATACCACTTATGTTGTAAGTCTTCACGCTTGGATAATCAGTAGGCATTTATTGCAGTGATGTAAATTTGGACTTGCGCCAAAGTAAGGCAAGACTACAATCAATGAATCCAGATGCCAATGATGTCAAAATCCTACATGAGTTGGAAAACATATTTGCTAATCCATTTTCAATGAAATTTACTTGCGAATTGATACTAAAGTGTGTTTATTAAATAATTATGATGTAAATTACTTAAAAGCTGTGTTGAGGTGGATTTTAATACAACCCTTGTAGGATTATGACATTCATTCATTGCAGTCTGCCGTAATTTGGCGCAAATCAAAATTTACATCGCTGCAAAGAAGGGTATCTAAGTATTTGGGAGAACATACTCTTACAGGCCATATATAATAAGTATGTGTTCATGGCATATTTTTTCCCTTAAATTAGGAATTTGTGAGGTGTGTTTTTTTTATACTCACACGGTAGATTTTTAAAAATAGTCATTACCCGGTATTTGAAGTTTTGAATTATATGTAATCCTCTACAAGTTTGAATCATAGGTCTATGTAGTCCTTTTAAATTCGAGAAATCCTTGGAACGACCTTCAGTGGTTTACCTTTAAAATTTTTCAGGTTGGTTTCCGCGGGAGGAATTGATTCTTCTCATGGATTTGGACATGTTCGAGTAGTCTCGTTTCAGGGGTGATGTTGACGGATAACAACTTCGCGCGCCTGATCGAGTATACCTCCAGGCTATACTACTTGGAGATTAAAACTGGAAAAAAAGAACGGTGCCCCATCTCCTCTACTACCCCATCCATTATCCAAAGTGAGATCTTCGACACAAACATCCATCTATTTCCCAGTGAGAAAGAGACAGCACTTTTGTTTTTGTACGTTTGCAATACGAACTTTAGAACCCGGTATAATCTATCTCGTCTGTACAATGTCTTTGTTTACCTGTGATTAATATGTGGAGTTAATTGTAAACTTTTCAGTATTCTTTTGATTTCCGCCTATCCTGACTCTCTCCCAGTCCTTCTTCATCTGTCAATTTCTAAATTTTTTAAAAGAAATTCTTGACGACCCTGCAATTTCCGTTGTCCGTAACCCCCCCCCTTCCCATTACCCTTCTCCATGTTCTCGCTCTATATTTCCCCCTCGTCTCCCACTCTTTCTATCTGTTATTCTCTCTATCTCCTCCCCTTCCTATCTCTCTCTTCCACATGCACACATATAATCACACATTTTGTTCAACATACACGCTCACCCACATACACACACCATCACACGCACCCTCACACACACACACACACACACCTCCATCTCTCAAACCTTCTATTCCCCTCCTTAATTACGCACTCCCCTCTCATCCATTTATCCAATACACCAAACATGTTTACCATGTTCGCTTTTCTCCCATCCATAACATTTCTAATATCCTCTTTGTCCACTTCCTGGTAGTAAGGCACACCTCAAAGTTGTTAAAGTAGGCACGTCCAATCATCCTGTCCCAGTTTCCATCTTTTTAATTTTTCTTCACCGCCTTCCCGCTACAGGTGATGGTGGATGAAAAATGATGGCCGAACCGTCACTAGGTTTTCATCGCCGCTTCCATCATGACGAGCTATATGTGACGGAACCCTGTCCCAATCCTACAGATTCCAGCAATTTAAGGTATAAATTAAGCAATAATAATTTCCGCCCCGTAATTGTTAGTGTGATTTATAATAGTTAAAGATTATGACGATGATTAAGATGATAGTAATTATGATATTATCAGTCCAAGGAATCATATTATTGATGTAGTTGTTGATGCAGGCCCATGGTCTTTATAGCCGGTGGTTCTCCGGCATCAAGTAAACGTAAAACTATCTTGACAAATATCTGGAGCAAAGCTGAAGATCTTGATCTTGACACATGTATTGGTTGTAGGTCTGCGTGTTAATCTGCAGACATCTTGATAAAAAAAACCAAGTACATGTAAACCTGCATTTGTCATACTCCGTTACACTGCTCCCAGTGTTCGTTTTGCAGCGTGATTGATCCTTGCACTGCTACTTGTGGATTTTAATCTAGCTAGTGCGAGCATAGTTTCACTAATTGCTTTCATTCGTAGGTATGTGGGTGATAGTGGTGACAGCTGATCATAAGAAAATGAAGATCATCCAGCTGTTTCCACTGACTGCCATTTCCTGATTTCGCTCATGGTCTGTTGATGTCTTATTTCCACTGCTCGCGAGAAAATGAATGGTGATAACTAACACCCTTGCGGAACTCCTTTTTGCTCTCACTTGGAACATCGGTTGGTTATCATCATGAAAGACAAACCTAGTAACTTTTGATAATATCTATGATTTTCTTCGATGAAGCTGACATAGAGATGAGTTTCTTAAGAACATCTACAAATGACTTGTAAGACATTGCAAGGGTACACAATCTGGTTAGTGCATGCAGGATTTGTCCTTACAAAAGCCATTCTGCTGGTCTCGGAGTTGGGTTCAAAGTTTTGTTCAAACTATAATATTCATATTCAAATAAAATGCCACTTTGTGAAGACTATCTAGAGCACCCATTCACTTGCATTTTGATTACGTAAATGTGCGTCCCCTTTGACTGAAATCGTTATTTTAATGTTATCAAAAAGCATGTGAATCAATTAAGGCAGTTTTCCTATTTTTTAATTGATGGCAAAATTGCATAAGATGCTTGTTTGGGAAGCATTTGATTAAACACCTTTTCTCAAATGGACAATATAGTTTTTCCTTGTGGAGGCAAAAAAATATAAATTCACCTTTCTTCATGCAATGAAATTTGACACACAGAAGAATAGTGAGGTAATCTCTCTTATCTATATAATTTGCATTTATTGATGAATGAACGGCGTAATTTCCTCATTTTTATCAGATGGAGATAAATTTCCTTTTACATTATCAGATCCAGAAAAATCTAAATGATAATGCATGCAACAATTTACAGAAGATATAATAAATAATGAGATCAACTCTCTCATCTAATTTGCATTTTATTAATGAATGAATTGTATAACTTTCTTGTCTTAGCTAAGATAAAGATAAAGTGGTTTTCATTCCAAATTAAACCAGACAAATCGAAATATTTGATAAATTATGCATCGAAATACAAAAGAAATAACAAATAATGAGATCAACTCTTTCAACTAATTTACATTTTCTTGATGAACGAGCTGTATAAATTCCATATTTTTAGATCCGATGGAGATAAAAATTTCGTGGTTCTGCTTGTTTGATTTTCCTTGTTTCGTTCAAATCAACTTATTGTGTGGGTGGACATTAATTTTAAGAAAAGTAAATATGATTCTCTCTCCATATACTTACCTGAGACGCTGATAGGGGCAAATTATTTATGTTCGTTATATATTATGCTTGTACATGCAAGCCCTCAGACAGGTTACAAGTAGAAAATTAAGATCGAATTTCCCCCTCTTAGATAAAATTAATTAATCATATTGTTATTCACTCGTAATGTGGCTCTTCATCCCCTTGGCCAAATATTTGCCTCATCACGCCACCGCGGTGTCGTGACCGGTGCACCGGTCTTAGTGTCACAATCGCAATGAGCCACGCTTGAAAAAACAGAAGAACATTATAAGGAGACATGAAAGTGTGTGGACCTCTGACATTTAAAATCATGAATGTCTCAGGTACCTGTAGCCAAGTATTTCACTCGTGATAGCCATTGTATCACTGTTGATGAGATGTGCATAACATCGATTGCCATGCCAATCCTAAGGACATTGGAAAGGTGTTGAGGGAACGCTTTAAAAAACAATCGAGTTGTTCACTAAACAAGTGATTCATTCAAAATTAATCATCATATTTTAATTAAAAAAAAAAAAACACCAATTATTTATAGGCCTGTTTCATTTTGTACCAAAATCGACTGGATATTTTTCAATCTCTGTATTTTCAATACTAATACCTTTAACCCCAATAGACAAAATTATTCAGATCAATTTTAACAGAGCATAGCTAAACTATACTCAACTGAATAAATTTCTTGTTTCGCATATTGCCTGATGATCAATAAAAATTGTTGAGAGTATGACTACTTTTAACTGGAATAAACAAAAAGGAATATTAATTTCATATGATTAAAAAGCAAATCGACAATCTTATATATATATATATGATCACGGATGATCACCTGTTAGGTAAGCAAATAAAATCCCAGAGACTTTATTTTCCCGCCTCTTGGCACGCTCATTGGGTGGAATCTATGCAGGCAGACAGACAAACAAATTTGGAAGTATAGTAGATTTAATGGGCCCACAATAGTGGTTCTGAAAATAATACTGAGGTCTTCGCTACTCCCCATCCCTACCCACAACTTAGAATGTCTCATTCGGCATTACTGGGGAGGACTGGGCCCAGGATCAATATCATATAGATGGGGGGGGGGGGGGGCTTGAGGCTATGGATCCCAATATTTTCACGAAAAAAAAGAAAATGAAAGGGAAAAGTGTTGAATCTCATAGTATTTTCTTAATATTGTACCAAATTATAAATTACAATTTTGGTGACTTGGAAGTTCTCAGCTGGGTTGGATTGCCCTTCCAGATACTATGACATATCACCACCATTTGTTCGTCATAAGGATCATCATGGACAGTGTCGTCTTCCCTTTTTAGAGGGGGGGGGGTAGGTGGCTGGGGGCAGTTTTCTCCAAAGACATTTTGCTTTTATATGCCGACGGCATAGGCGGATCCAGGGGGGGGGCCGAGGGGCCCGGCCCCCCTCCCCCCCCCCCCCCCCTTGGCGGAGCAAAAAAGGAAAGAAAGAAAAAAAAAGAAAAAGGAGGGAAAAGAGAGAAAAAAGAAGAGGAGGAAGACGAGTGAATAAAATAAGATGAGGGGAAGACTTGGAAAATAAAAAGAATCTTTCATGTCACTATATACAAAGTTTGCTCGCGCTTCGCGCTCGCATTGCCTGTTAGATGGTCTTCATATCTTGTTTAATATGGAGGTTAAATATCAAGTTTGGAAGTCAATATACAAAATATATTTCACCTCGGAAATCGATTTTTCATTATTTTGTGTGATTTACAAATTGATTTTTAAAGTGTTCTGTAAAAATGTCAGTTTTATGGTCTGAATATTAACATATTCTGCGCGCTCGCAAATTTTGATTTATAAGGTACCTATCGTGTATTCCATAAAATTTTCAAAATATCCCTTTTCAAGTCTGATTGTCAAAACGTATCAGCTAGCGCTGCACGCTCGCATTTTGATTGGCTTTTAGGTAGAAATCTCGATTTTTTTTTCCGCTCGCGCTTCGCGCTGGCATGAATTGAGCTATGTAGCTATCCTTGAAATGTCCAGTTTTCAGGCCATAATATCATCAGATTTCGCGCCGTCATAAAGCATTAATGAATAAGATATTGATTTAAAAATTAAATGGTCCCTTTTGTTTCATCTCACGCTTAGCAAGAGCAGTAGGAAAATAGTCGATATTTTCATATGATGACGTGTCCTAAGGATGTCCCGATCCTATGTCAAAACTCAAATAATAATAATGAAAAATATCAGATTTTAATTAAGTGCGATCCATATCCACCTCACAATTTTCCTACAAAGTGCTTGAAATATATAGCAGAAATTGACTCTTTTTTCAGATCGGAATACCAAATAGTTTAAGCTCGCGCTTTGCGCTCGCTTTGATTTTCATGATAAAAGATGTATTTAGAATGCCTATATTCTATGTCTAAATATGAAACATGCGCGCGCATGTTTATTCAGATACTCAACTTGTTCTCTATTTAAATCATTATCCAGTTTCAGATCACAATATCAAAAATTTTCTGCTCGCGCTTTGTGCTCGCATTATTAAGGTAGGACGATCTCTTATTACTCATTCTTTTCATGATTTACAAAACATGAATAGAGTGTCCCGTTTTTAGGTCTAAATCTCGATTTTTTTTCAGCTCGCGCTTCGCGCTCGCATGAATTGTTTAGTTATATAGCTACCCTGTTCACGATTACAAAAATTGATTACAATTTTCCATTTTCTATGTAGAAATGTCAAACATGTTCAGCTCGCGCTTCGCGCTCGCGTTATTTGATTTTTGAAATATGTAATGTATTCATGGCTAAGTGCAAGCAGTACCTTTTCGATCAGTTTAAAACGTATATAGAAATTTTCTGCTCGCGCTTTGTGCTTGCATTATTAATGTAAGAAAGATCCCCAATTACTCATCCTTTTCATGATTTACAAAACATGAATAGAGTGTCTCGTTCAGTAGGTCTAAATCTCGAAATTTTCCGCTCGCGCTTCGCATCAATTGTTAGTTAAATCTGTTTAAGTTACATTAGTGCTTAGAATTTCCATTCTTTGGGTAAAAATGTCAAAAAATTTCAGCTCGCGCTTCGCGCTCGCATTACTTGATTTTTGAAATATGTAACGTCTTCATGGCTTACTTCAAGCAGTCTTTAACAGGTACCTTTTCCATCAGTTCATTCCTGCTCGCGCTTCGTATTCATAGTAATTATTTAGTTGCATACACATCTTTTTCAGGATAACAAACATTGCCCAGAATGTTCAAATTTTAGGAAAAATACATAAAATTTCCGAAAAAATTTAGCTCGGGCTTCGCGCTCGCATTATATAAATAAGGATTATGATATAAATTTGGTTGATTTATAAGAATAAAGCTAAAATGTATATAACTATTAGGACTACCCCTTCAAAGAAACAAAAAATCATCTTCGAGCGGCCGATCGGGGAAAATATGGCTGAAAAAAAATCCGGGCCCCCCTATTGGCGAAGGCTGGATCCGCCCCTGGACAGTGCGAATAATGTGCATGGTACAAACATGGGTGATGCCATTAATAGGAATTGACGAGTGTTTTAAACTTCTCAATTGAATAAGGGGTAGAGTGGCCTCTCTTTTTTCCTTTTCTTTTTTTTATATTTTCTCTTGCTGTTTCTTTCTCAACTTGAGAAATCACAAGGGGTTAGTAGGCTTTAAACCCGTAGCTCTGTACTGCACCAAAATCGTTCAACGTGGGCGCTTATTAAATTGTTTATCTGTCAATGTTACCAGAATGATCCAATTTAATAGAAAAGCAAAACAGTTTCTTCGAATGTAACGAGGTGAGGCGTTTCTTAAAAAGGACGGAGATGTAAGGTTGTTTTTAAAAGTGAAGGGGTGATTGGAATGGTGGATGGGAATAACGTTGACCTCACATTACGCGGACTTGGCTTCAATAAACCTGTTTATTTTACCCTGGAAATGCTCAGTGATGGGGCCCGTCAAAACATTTTTATAGACATGTCTGCGGGGATGCGCTCCCAGAACGGATCGAAAGGTCACGGTTATCCACCCATCTTCAGCAGTGATATAGGCAAGGAATCTATTGTATCATTCATAGCAGTCAGTCAGTCCGCAAGCCCCTGTGTTAATGAGCAAATGAGCAAGATTTATCCAAGTCCTCTCGTGGCTGAATTCATGTCCCTGCAAAATCTCGTGAATTGTGAGACTTTCTTTCTCAAAGAATTTAACCACTTTCTCCTTGAGTAATATTGATTATTTTTGTACCATGGGCAAGAGTAAATGTTACCCTTTTATATTGGTCATTGCTTTTGAATGAAATATTTTGATAAATAAGTAAATTTTTTACCTGAAAAGATGCATCAAACAGAATTTTCTTCCTCTGTTTTCACTTGCAAATTGTGCAATATTTCGTGTTTGGCACCAACATTATTTATATCATCAGAAAGCTCAAACTCTATACTTTCTTACAATGTCACTCTTGATATGTGGCATCTTTTAGATGGGTCAGCAGCCAGTTATTTCCATCAAGATGCAAGACGAGATTTCTGAAATTTCTGAGTAACATAAAATCCAGAGTTCTGATTGGCTGAATACTGTTTTCAAAACAAACAGGCGCGGGTAATTTGAAGAGATTACCACATGGTGAGTGTGACCTTGCAGAGGAATTTGCGTGGGTGTGTGGTCTATGACCAATCAGAGCGCAGTATTCTTGTTTTTGAGCTGCAAAATGTACTTGGCCTATGAAAAGCTGGCTGCTGACCCATCTAAAATACATCTTCTTATAAAAATTATATCATATTAAAGCTTATATCTTCAGCTTTATCAATCGTTTGTGCCTAAACAGAAATTAAGTGTGAAAACAACAACTTTTGTTGCATGAAAAAAAAAAATTTGTTTCATGTTTTAGATCAAAAGTTTTTCCTATATTACAACATTCTTTTAAAAATCCAAACATATGACCTAAAAGAATGATTCTTCTTCTTTACAAAGATACCAAAAACATGAAATTTTGTCAATATTTAGAGCAGCAATGGCCGAATAAAAAGAGGTGTTTTGGTTCATTAACTATGCAAAACCCTCTTGTCATGAATATCACTTGGATAAAAGAAGCTACTTTTTCAGGGCTTGCGGACTGACTGCAGTGGTTCAAGAAGATATGGGAAGTTTAAGGGAAATCCGGAAACTTCCAGCGCAATGATCATGATTTCAATTTTGAAAATAGAATCATGATAAAACATTTTCATATCGGGGAAAAGAAGATTTTTTAATAATAAAATATAAGTATTATAAAGTTCGACTAATCTTGGATCACTTTGGTGCAATTGTAAGTAATTAAGGGATAGTAGGCCCGGGGGGGGGGGGGGGGGGGCACTTACCCCGGGGGGGGGGGGCCACTTACATTGACGAGTGGATACCATTCGCGACCAAAAAAAAACACGTAAAAAGATGTCTTTTTCAAGATAGGGCACGTTACGTACGTAACGTAATACGGGTGTCAAAACACTAAAATAATGAAAAAAGGGTATTTATTTCGCCAAGGAAAGCTATACGTGTTTAAGGTCAGATTTGCGAGGGTATGAGAAATTAAGACTGAAAAGTTTTATAAAGGATGTACTTTTTGCCCCAACAGATCAACACTACGTGTTTCGAGAAAGTACAATTTGCGCGAGGTGTGCATGCATGGAGGTGTGGGAGGTGGGGTCGTACTAATCCCAAAGTAGGTAAAGGTAAAACCTACGACCGACGTCCACGACATAACAATTATAATATCGCTGTACTTGTTTAGGGGTTCAATTTAGGGAATACTTGCCAAGAGGCTCGTTTTATCATGATGAACGATTTCTGGCTAAATCCAGGGTATATTCCAGAAGCCCAGGCCATAATAATGCAAATTCAATTTTCCACGGATTATGTCGGCCAAGCTCTTAAACACAGGTAGGTCAAAGTCAGTCAAGTTAATTGGCAGATGTAGGCCAAGTTTATTGGGTCAAACAGGTACAGTATACTTATTTATTCTTATAAGTAGGTGAAGTTTATAAGCAGGTAAATTAGATTGACAGAGCTAAAGAAGGGACTGGTTTGATGGGCCTGTGAAGGTCATCATCTGGCTGATTCAGCCCCCCCCCCCCCTCGACATTTTTTGCGATAAATCTGCTGCCCAAAGTTTTTTTGACAGCGCCGCTCACTGACTTTTTACTTTCAAGTCTCGCGCAACTTTTGAGGCTAATATTGCGACCCCCAGGTATGCGTTTCTGATATTATCCAAAATTTTGTAAGTGCATGCAGGCCCAAGATTGCTCAAAAACGTGAATTTGTGTACAAATCCAATGCAAATAGTGTTTTTAGCCAAAATTCATAAATGTATCATTATTTTCCTTTTACTGATTAAAATAAATTAATTCCATCTTTTTTGTGGTCAAAATAAAGTCCCCAACTATTTCCATTGAATAAGCAACAAAAAACAAAAAGTTGGAAATCATAGAAATAAATAAGAAATTTAGAAAACAATAAAATACATAAAAAATAAATGTGATGTAAATTTTTGAAAGTACATTCGATTAGATTTGAATAAAGTGTCTGTGTACCCAAAATTAGCATTTAAGGGGCATTATTTAGTTAATTAGAGCAAACTTTTTATTTTGCGCATAAATTAGCATGATTAATTAGCAATGAGATTTTTTCGCAGAATTTGACTTTAGAGTTTTGTAGATTATGACATGGGTAATGTGCGTGCCAATTTTCGTTGCGATCACGCGATAGACGCCGAGATCATTAGGGGGGCTGAATCAGCCCCCCCCCCCCTTTAGTCTTCTTAGGTGTCAAAGTAGCCCAGTCTATTTAGGGTTAAAAATGAAAGATCCCCCAACTGAATTACATAACATGAAAAAAACATACACATTACACTATCTCTCACCTCAAAAAGAATTGTTTCAACATCACTAGAAAGTATCCAGGCAATTAATCATAAAGTAACTTAAAATATTAGCATTCACCGATTCATAAATTTCTATGGGGCCAAGCATCAAATGAACACAAATGTTCTAAGAAAAATAACAGGTGGTGTTTTGTCCTGTACATGGAAGCATACTGAGGCCAACTACAAGCACTACATGTAGCGATGAAAGTGAACACTCTTCATTTTTGCGCAATATTTTCCCCAAATATTCCTCCAAGCTCTTTGCCCCTGGTTGATAGAGAAAATGCTTTTTTACAGTGTATGTAAATTGAAGGTTTATTATATATTTTTAAAAAAATCTCAGTAGTGCTCTGTACCTTTCTTGATCATGGCTTACTAGGCAAGATGACTGTCTAGTTGTACCTTTGTTTTGGTAAGCACAAGTTTGATGATAAAGTATTTGTTCTACTTTAAAAATGCACCTGTACACATTAGTTCTTTTGAATTAGCTACTGACATGCATTAATTTCCCTCTACAGATGAGCTAGCCTGTCTACCAAGTATAAAGAAAATGCTGACCTCTCTTGCTGAAAACTGTATAGTGGCAGAGACAATTCCACCTACACAATTTGAATAACCTCCAAAGCCGATAGGTCAATCTGAAGTCTACTTTTCTCCAAAGGTCAAGTCCACCCAAAGTTCAATTGAATAAACAAATAAAAATCAAACATTACGAGCATTTGAAATTAAAATCTCATCAAAATTGAAAGTCTTGTCATTTATTACACTACAGTATTGCATAATTATTTGCACATACTAGTAGCAGTATTACGCAAATGACCGAGCTGAATATGTTGTACATCCAATTCATCTAATTCTTGTTTAACCCTCAATCTCCCGGGGTATTTTGATTCTTGTCAATCCCGGGGGGGGGGGGGGGGGGCCATTATGGCCCCCCCTTAAGATCTCGGCCGCCGATTGCGCGAGCGACGCAAAAATTTGCACACTGGTAGTGTGCGATGTAATCTACAAGGCTGTATGGCAAAAATTTCCAAAATAATGAGATTTTATTTTATATGAATTAATTATGCTAATTTATGCATAAATCATACTTTTTGCTATAATTCACTAAATAAAGCTCCTAGAATGCTGATTTTTGGTTAAAAAATTCTTTGTAGCAATCTTAACAATCGCAATTAAAAAAACTTCGGTTCGGAAATCAATTTCTTTTGTATTTTATTGTTTTATGAATTTCTTATGTATTTCTTTGTTTTTTTACTTTTTGTTTTTTATTGTTTTTTCAATGGAAATCATTCCAGACTTAGTTCTGATCATAAACAAGGCAAAATTAATTCAGTTTAATCAGTAAAAGTAGAAATAATGATACATTTATGAATTTTGGCTAAATACACAATTTGCATTGGATTTGTACATGAAATCACGTTTATGAGCAATTTTGGGTCTGACATGCACTTACATAATGTTGCGTAATGTCGTAACCGTGTACCCGGGCGTCACAAATTTGGTCTCAAAATTTGCGCGAGACTTGAAAGTAAAAAGTCAGTGAGCGGCGAGGTCAAAAAAATTTGCGCAGCAGATATATCGCGAAAATTGTCAAGGGGGGGGGCCATTATGGCCCCCCCCCCCCGGGAGAATTAGGGTTAACATTCAATACTGTGCTTTTTTTAATTCTTTTTGTTTAAGCAACTTGTTAAAGTGGATTTGGCCTTTGATAATCTTGTTTTTACACCTCATTGTAAGAATTCTCCTAGAAAAATATTATTCTGCTGTCCTCTTGATTCAAATCACACCAAGTTGATTGTTCTTTCACCCTTTAAACCATAACACATAAATCTAAACACAACAAGCGAAGCTTTGAGTATTGTACATTGTATTTATTGTCTCACACATTGAACATCTGCACAATATTCAACATATGGCCCGGAGAATGTGTCTTTGAGTTTCTGTGATGTTGATCTCTCCCGATAAGATCAATAACGAAGGATTGATTTAGAGTTCTTTCTGCTATTGCTGGGTTTCGCATTACGAGTGTCCTGTTGCTACCATTGATTTGTGCTGCTGATCTAATCCCTGGCCATCATCTTCTGGCGGGCAAGCTTCTTCTTGGAGACCTTCTTCTTGGCCTCCTCCTCTTCCTCTGGCTTGGGTACCACCTGTTCACGCTCAGTCAGGATCAATTCAATGTGGCATGGGGAACTCATGTAAGCTGGCAAGAAAATGAAAAGGACAGGAAATACAGTTAACTCAGCATAAAAGACAGAGAATTTTCAGACCAGATTATGCAATACATGTGTTCTTTTACCTCTTTTCAGTCTAATTTTGCAGAAGTCAAACAGATTTCCATAGTCACAGTATATTGGACTTGGGAAAAGTCATCTGTCCTTTGAATGCAACTACAATCAACATGAATGCTATGAAAGAAACGAAGTTGAGGACACTGAAAAAGGGTCACCTTATAGTTAAAGCCAGAACTGGGCTCAAGATTTGGTGACAATTGCTTTCTAAAATCTGCCCTCTGCTCTCCAACAAAAGTTGAAAATCCATGTTCAATTAATGTTCAAATCAAATATCAAACCATCTTATTCTAATATATTTGGTCATAGACCCATCATAAGGTGTTTGGTGATCTAAACACTGCAAAAATATTGATTCTCACTCCAAACAAGACATAAGTGATTTTGTGTCTCGCCCACTTATGAAAATAACAAGAATTGTGATTTGCGAGGACATGCAATTGTATCAAAACTTCATTGTGAAATAACTGGGATGGAATAACATTTATCTTAAGAGTCTTGCATGTAAACTTTAATGTTGACCTCAAAATGAACTTTTACCTTACCACGTGACCTCTGAACACAATAACATGCAGGTCTTCTAATTACACCTACAACCCAAGTTTGGTTTAAAAGTGACTTACGGTCGCAGAATTATGCGTCATAACATTGACCTCAAAATGACCTTTGACCTAACCATGTGACAGCTGATTGTGCCATGACATGCAGGTCTTCTCAGTACATCAACAACCCAAGCTAGGGTGAAAAGTGACTTACGGTTGCAGAGTTACGTGTCATAGGAGAGTCTTGCATGTAAACTTTAACATTGACCTGAAAATCACATTTGACCTTACAATGTGACTTCTGACTGCAGCATAACATGCAGGTCCCCCAAGTACATCTACCATCCAAGTATTATTGAAAAGTGACTTACGGTTGCAGAGTTGTGTCATAAGTGAGTCTTGCACATAAACTTTAACGTTGACCTGAAAATGAACTTTGACCTTACAATGTGAACTCCGACTGCAGCATAACATGCAGGTCCCCTAAGTACATCAACAACCCAAGTTTGGGTGAAAAGTGACTTTCGGTTGCGGAGTTGTGTGTCATAAGAGAGTCTTGCATGTAAACTTTAAAATTGACCTGAAAATGACCTTTGACCTATTATGTGACCTCTGACTAAATAAAATGCTGGTCCCCTAAGTACATCTACTATCCGAGTTTGGTTGAAAAGTGACTTACGGCTGCAGAGTTATGTGTCATGTTTGTGACGGACTGACGGACGACATCTCGCCTTCACCTCTGGTGGGCAAGACAAAAATGGTTTCCAAGTCAGATACTATCTAGCAAGAGGGTGAATTCATAGGAATTTACATTCCTCTTCAAACCCCAAGTGTGTATCATCATTCTTTGGAAACAACATTAGCTACATAGGCTGCAGCATAACATGCAGGTCCCCTAAGTACATCTACCATTCAAGTTTGGTTGAAAAGTGACATATGGTTGCGGAGTTGTGTCATAAGGTTTGTGACGGACGGACGACATTTTGATCCCTAAGTCTCACTTTCACCTCTGGTGGGCGAGACAAAAATGTCTACAAATAGACATGGTGCACAACAAAGTTTCCCTCTAAGAAAAAATGGAGGCATAAAGACATGACGGGCACTTACGATTAATGCGTCCATGAGCACGGTATGTTCTCCTCCTCATCTTGGGGGCTGCGTTGACCTGGATGTGATCGATGACAAGGGAGTCCACGTCAAGGCCCTGCATGGTAAAGAAAAATGGGGTGTTACATTTCTGCTGAGACATAAAGATTGAATGCACCTGTCCAAAACCATTTTGTCATGGCCAGAGCAACGCACTCAATAAAAATAAACAATTTTAACTGGTTTAAGACTAGATATCAAAAAAATGAAACAAGAAAAGAAAGAAAAAGAAATAAAAAGAAAAAAGAGACAAGAAAAGAAAAAGAATAGAAAAAAGAGAAAAAAAATAAAAAATAAAAAATAAGAGGAAAAAAGCTGTGGCAAAAATAGTCAATCCTGACTGGTTGCCAACCAAGGAAAGAAGAAGAAGTCAAATCATAAACAATGAATGAACAAAATGAAAAAAAACCATGAATATGATTTTGCATGGGGGATTTCTCAATTTACTAGCTTGAATTTATCGGCTAATACAACATTGTCCCTTTTTTCAGGAGAAATTTTCTTCATTAAATGTTAACACAACCCTTAGACATAAGCTCAGGAATGTACGGTTTTACATTCTATGATTTGACTACACTTGCTATCAATGTTTTATGATTGTTGGATTACGAACCAGGGTGCCTGAGTTGTCTTTTTGAAATAATTCATTTTTTAACCAAAACATTAGAGGCACCATATCTAGTAAAATTTTGCTATTGCTTTCAGTTGATATAAAACATGAAATGTATACTGTTAAGTCACATTATCTGTTCATACATTTGTGCTCGAAATTTTGTGAGCCCCACCACCAAGTTCACTCCTTCATGCCGAGTGTTGAATGTAGACAATTCACCTGACTTCACAATTAAATATCTAGAATGTGGCAGAACTTAAACGCTTGAAATATATTCATTTTCTGGTGAGGTCCATAACTTTTGAGCACCACTGTATATCAGACTGAGGATGACACAGCAAGGCACAGAAATCCACCGTCAACGAAACCATGGCAAGTTGTTCAATAAATTTGGATAAGGAAAACAAGATGGTCCTTTTGATTCTTTTTCACAACAATCACCAATCATCAAGATTTTTTTTCTCCAAATATTCTCAACCCGATTTTCAGGAACGTCATTAAACATTTACAACCAATCAATTCATCCATCAAGACTACAGTTTATTGACACATCATGCTCCGGTGAACACACATTTTCAAACATAAATATCTGCATAACTGACTGATCAAGCTACTACAAAACGTTTACACCAACAAAGGCACTCAAGTCGACAGGAATTTAAATAAAAAACATGTTTTTATACAAAATAAATTTTGCAAATGTTGTTGTTAGGTCAGAAAGCCACAGATCTGTTCAACCACAATCATAAAAGAAACCTGTTTTTCTGTGTAAATACATTAACTTGTGCAGTCGGATGAAAATCATTCATATCTATGCATGTGACATTCCAATATGATATGACAATGTATTCCTAAACCTAGAACCCTACCCTTTCCAAGTGGAAACAAAGTATGACAAGAAATGCAGGACTATCAGTGAGCCACTGCACTTATGAACAAAAAAAAGTATTTTTCATTTATTCTAGAATATTATTTTGAACAGCTTTTAAAATCATAAAGCCAGGGAAGGAGATATACCTTGTACTCAGCATTGCTCTCAGCATTCTTCAAGAGCTGAAGAAGGAACTCTGCACTCTTCTTGGGCCAGCGACCTTGGGTGTGATTCCATGCCTTAGCCTGTAATAGAATAGAACAATATATGTTCAGAGTCATCCCAGCCTAATATTTGTGAAAATTTGCAATCCTCTCAAAACAAAATGCAGAAAACTATGTCCATGTTGAACATGTTGCAACAAAAGTTTCTTCAACTTGTAACAAATTTTACTTGCAAAGTTCAAAACAATTTAATGAAAAATGTAAAAATTTGTCCTGTGAATGACAACTTTGGAAATGTAAGAAAACATTTTTACATAATAAAAAAAATAATAATAAACTGGAATATTATAAAAGCATTCCTTTCAAAGTGGGAAATATTTCTGGAGATATTTGTGTAATACAAAACCAGAGCTGCCAACCACACTTGACAAAAAATCCTATTATTTCACCCAAAAAATCCTATTTTTAGACAAAAAATCCTATTCGTACCCGTTATGTACTTTCCTACTATACATCTCATTATTTTGTTGTGCTCACTGTAATTTTTACATCCGACAAGCAAGGTTCTACATTAACTCTTTTTAGTGCTGGCCCGTTTGGGCCACCAAAACCTTCAAATTATTTGTTTTGATGGCCCGATATTAAAGTTTGGTGGCCCCAAAAATATAAAGAAAAACATTAAAAATGAATACAACAAACTTCTGAAATATCAATTCTGCAGCCACTACCACTAAGTCACTTTCATTTTGTACATCTTGTATGTAAATCTTGTTTGCTGTTATTTTACTTTGCTAATTGATTTGTGGTAAAATATAAATTGTTCTATCATTGTAAATATGAAATGATTGAAAGAGAGTAAAATGTATTGTTCCCAGGATGTGTGGACTTTAAAAAAAATCTCTGTATAGACACACACTCATAATAGTAAAAATAGTGCAAAGCTAACTCATATAAATGTACAAAACAATGATTTTTCCTTTCTTCCTCTTTGAATCCTAAAACCTAGATTATACAGGCTCCAAATCCCATTTATTTTTGTTTTCTCTTTTGCAGCATATTATAGCGGAGAAAATCACAGAAAAATATGCTGCAAAATTAGAACAATGCATAAAAGTGGGAAACGAGCAAAAAAAATTAAAAGAATATTACAAAAAGAAAACAAAAATAATAAAAAATAAGTGAAATAAAACAAAAGAAAGAAAATGAAGAAAAACAGAACAGGAAAAAGAAGTAAAAAAGAAAAAAAAATAAAGAAAAAAAGAAACAAAAGAAAATGAAAAAAAAAATTAATAAAACAAAATTAATAAAAAATGGGGAAGGGGTAAAAATGAGAAGCCATTACAATTATTTTTAACAGCTGTACGTAGCAACAGTTTAAGCCAATTGAGCAAATAATTTTCACTCACCTTTTGGGGATGGCGCATTTCAATTTTTATAACCTTAATTTCGCTTGTATTATTTTTTCAGTAGAAACATATTCTTTAATCAGGCATATTCAATGGGAAGGGTTATATGGTTTAACCACTGTCAAAAAAAAAAAAAAAAAATAAGAAAACGGCAAAAGTTATATCTGGAAAAAAAGTGTGAGAAGTCCTTTACTTTGTTTGCCAAAATATTTGAAAAATTCACATTTCATATCAATGAAATGCCTTCCCAAAGTATTTTCTTTCTGAAGAGTGGTTTAAGAAGTCATTTATAAACAAAAAAGAAAAAAAACGGCCTGCTTATTTTTTGCTAGAAAAGACACAGCTTCGAAAGAAACCAAGTATCAACATACATACAAATGCACATATGGGACTGTGATGTACTCACCTATGTGTTTTTATGTGTATTAATACATTTGGAAATCGGTCTTTTTGAGTCAAAAGAGAGGTCATAATTCCTGTTTTTAATGCTTGCAAATAGTCAGTTTACACCAGATTTGAGTAATATGGACTGTAGAAGGGCAATTCATTGTTGTAAAATGTGACTTTGACATAGATTTTCAAAGTTCTGTGGAAGATTTCTTAGCAGCAACATTTCGTATCATAGCTCCCCGAGTCTGAATAGGCTGATAGCGCACAGATAGCTACATGTAGCTGCAGTGGTTTCATGCAAAGCTCACGCACGCCAGCCGGCTGCCCGGCTTGATAATAGCTACTGTATGCTATAGCGGTAAGCCTATGTACTGTCATGTGTGTGTGTATTTGTGTGTAGATCAACAAAAAGGGCGCATGACAAATTGGTTGCAATTTGAACTGTAAAAAGTTGATAAATGCGTGCAAAATCGGGAGAAAAATTGCGCTACTGTGAAAATTATTGGTTGCCCGATTCGGGCCACCAAAACTTAACATTTTTCAATAATGATTGCCCGAGGTGGATTTCTGTAATGTCGATCTTGCCATAGCTATATTTTCAAAAAATCGTATTTTATTTGTAAAAATCCTAGTGTCGTATTTTAAGTGAAAAATCGTACGGAATACGACAAAATCGTACTATTTGGCAGCTCTGCAAAACGCTGTGCTGAAACTGGATGAACAGGAAGGATTTGGAAGAAGGGGCAATCCCTATCATTTATTGATTTCAAAATTACCCAGAGTGATCTGAAAGAAACTAAATTTTAGCTAACAACCAGCAGGACTTGTGTACAAATACTCTATAAAGCTGTGAGGCAGTGCAAAGATTTCAAGGCTGCAGAATGTCTAAATCATTGGAAACTGTCAAAAAAGATTATCATTATTTTTATTCTTTTAAACATTTTTAGAAGAAAAACAAGTGGAGCGCCTCTGGCAGTCTCACCTGCATAAGGCAATTCAGCATTGCTGACTTTAAAACTACTATAAAATAATTTCCACAATAAACAATGATACAATACTATGTTCATTGACCCTAAATGACATTTGACCATGATCATGTGACCCAAGACTTGTCAGTAATACTTGATTACCCCTATGTCCACATTTCATAAACTATATCCCATAAAATTTGAAAGTAATGACAGCAATTTAATAATCACCTCCAACATGGCCAAAGTTCATTGAAATTAAATGACCTTTGACTGGTCATGTGACCTGAAACTCACACGAGATGTTCAGTGATACTTGATTACTCTTATGTTCAAGTTATATGATCTAGATCCATAAACTTTCAAAGTTATGATGGTGGTTCAACAATACCCCCAACTTGGCCAAAGTTCATTGACCCTAAATGACCTTTGACCTTGGTAATGTGACTTGAAACTCAGGCAGAATGTTCAATAATATTTGATTACCCTCATGGCCCAAGTTTCATGAACTAGGTCCATATACTTTCAAAGTTATGATGATATTTCAAAAACTTGACCTTACGTTAAGATTTTGATTCCCGCAACATGGTCTAAGTTCATTGACCCTAAATGACCTTTAACCTAGGTCATGCAACCTGAAACTCAGGCAGGATGTTCAGTAACACTTGATTAACCTTATGTCCAAGTTTCCTGAACTAGGTCCAAATACTTTCTAAGTTATGCTATCATTTAAAAAAATTAACCTTCGGTTAAGATTTGATAGTGACGCCACCGCAAAAGCGGCGCCAATAGTCTCACTCTTCTATGCAGGCGAGACCAAAAATGACACTATCAATTTTTTACACTTATTTCAGTTTTATAAGCAAATCATGAAATATTAGATTAAAGCCATACAGAAGAATCGCACTATTAACCAAAATCACACTGGCTGCGGCAATCTGATGGTATACATGTACAAGTGAAATCATCTGTAAATATACATCTCGTGATTTTTTCTTTTAGTAAACATTCGCTCGGGATTAACCTTTTAACAAGTAAACAATGTGTTACAGAGGCATACAGACACAGAGCAATGACTCCAAAATAGACATAGCTACATGTAACTTGCTTTGTATTTCTTTCTTTTCTTCAGGTTATCAAAATCTTTGAAGCTTCACACTTCTCTAGATGTTATCCATGAATGGTTTCATGAAACTGGTCCCCGACCTTTGTATTAATCACAAGTGTTGAATTTATCCTAGTGCTTTCTTACCTGGGCCTTGCGTCCAACGGTAGCATTGAATCTGCGGAATGGAACACACTGCTTCTTGTTGGTCACATCTTTAAGAAAACGAACAGCCTTGCGGACGTGCATGTGCTTGATGGCCTGAGCAGTTTCACGGGTGTTCTGAGAACATGACCAATTCAGATTTTTTTACAAAGTATGTTAAGATGACAATAGTTACAGAGAAGATGAAACGAGTATCGCTCACTTCAGAGGTACAAAAGTACACTTTTATTCTTTCTTCTATTTTCTTAAGAATTCTGAATCCTTAATTGCCCAAGGGTACCATCTCAAGTTCTCTACCTCATTCTTACAACTTTCCTAATGTACTGAAACTAGCCAGCCAAACATGATGTTATCAATTTTTTAAAATTTTCCTCAAATTTTCAGTCAGAATAGCTTTAGCGGGGGTATTCATTTTCTTTGAAAGAATTTAAGAAAAATATTTTTTCACTGATAACTTTTTAAATATCATGAATTAAATTTAGACAGAGAAAGATTAAAAAAATCTTACCTTGAAGTGAACACGGAGGTACGACCCCCTTGCCTTGCAGGCTGTTGTGCAAGAAAATAGAATAATCAATACATAAATCAGCATTACATCTCGGAATGAGATTTGATGTACACCGACAAATTCTCCTTTGTAAATACAAGTGCACATTTTACAAAAGTGATCTTCAATGTTCAGAAAAAAGTACATGTACGTAACTCACATTTTGCAATAAGTTTCACAATCAACATCAAAAATATAAATATTCTTATGTAAAACGATAAAAGACTCAATATCCTTTCAAATGTTTTAAGCCTTGAAGGCATCTACCGCCACTAAAAGATATTAATCATACATCTCACAATATAGGTTATTTTTTTCTTTGTTACTTACACTTGGCAGCATTCTCCGGTTCTTGGGAGTAGCGCGTCATCTTGGAAAGTTATCCTGAAATAAAGGAAATAAAGAACTAGATTTATAATAATATAAGTACCAAGGGCAAGGGGGCACAAATCTCATAAAGCAGGCTGACTGTCCCCAGCCCTTACACAGCCCTCTCAGTATTTCCCAATATCCTATTCAAAACTACCATTTACTTTTTCCTTTTCTATCAAAAATTGGATTATCTTTCAGATTTTGTTGCTTGCTTTTCATAGTATTCTTGGATCAGCACCACAATACAGTCTTTCATTTATCAATTACTACAGACCAAGCAGGTCTTTGCGCTCATCCACTTCTGGCTACCTTGTAATTCCAAAAGTTTCAAAAACCGGGGGAGAAAGATCATTTGCAGAGCTGCCAACCACACTTGACAAAAAATCCTATTATTTCACCCAAAATATCCTATTTTTAGACAAAAAATCCTATTCATACCCGTTACGTACTTTCCTACTATACATCTCATTATTTTGTTGTGCTCACTGTAATTTTTTTTACATCCGACAGGCAAGGTTCCACATTAACTTTTTTTAGTGGTGGCCCATTCGGGCCACCAGAACCTTCAAATTATTTTATTTGATGGCCCGATATTAAATTTTTGTGGCCCCAAAAATATAAAGAAAAACATTAAAAATGAATACAACAAACTTCTGAAATATCAATTATGCAGCCACTACCACTAAGTCACTTTCACTTTGTATATCTTGTATGAAAATCTTGTTTGCTGTTATTTTACTTTGCTAATTGATTTTTGTGGTAAAATATAAATTGTTCTATCATTGTAAATATGAAATGATTGAAAGAGAGTAAAATTTATTGTTCCCAGGATGTGTAGACACACACTCATAATAGTAAAAACAAATAGTGCAAAGCTAACTCATATAAATGTACAAAACAATGATTTTTCCTTTCTTCCTCTTTGAATCCTAAAACCTAGATTATACAGGCTCCAAATCCCATTTATTTTTGTTTTCTCTTTTGCAGCATATTATAGCAGGAGAAAATCACAGAAAAATATGCTGCAAAATTAGAACAATGCATAAAAGTGGGAAACGAGCAAAAAAAATTAAAAGAATATTACAAAAAGAAAACAAAAAAATAAAAAATAAGTGAAATAAAACAAAAGAAAGAAAATGAAGAAAAACAGAGCAGGAAAAAAAAAGTAAAAAAGAAAAAAAATTAAAGAAAAAAGAAACAAAAGAAAATGAAAAAAAAACTTAATAAAACAAAATTAATAAAAAATGGGGAAGGGGGAAAAAATGAGAAGCCATTACAAATATTTTTAACAGCTGTACGTAGCAACAGTTTAAGCCAATTGAGCAAATAATTTTCACTCACCTTTTGGGGATGGCCCATTTCAATTTTTATAACCTTAATTTTGTTTGTATTATTTTTTCAGTAGAAACATATTCTTTAATCAGGCATATTCAATGGGAAGGGGTATATGGTTTAACCACTGTCAAAAAAAAAAGAAAAAAATAAGAAAATGGCAAAAGTTATATCTGGAAAAAAAGTGTGAGAAGTCCTTTACTTCGTTTGCCAAAATATTTGAAAAATTCACATTTCATATCAATGAAATGCCTTCCCAAAGTATTTTCTTTCTGAAGAGTGGTTTAAGAAGTCATTTATTATTTTTTGCTAGAAAAGACACAGCTTCGAAAGAAACCAAGTATCAACATACATACAAATGCATATATGGGACTGTGATGTACTCACCTATGTGTTTTTATGTGTATTGATACATTTGGAAATCGGTCTTTCTGAGTCAAAAGAGAGGTCATAATTCCTGTTTTTAATGCTTGCAAATAATCAGTTTACACCAGATTTGAGTAATATCGACTGTAGAAGGGCATTTCATTGTTGTAAAATGTGACTTTGACATAGATTTTCAAAGTTCTGTGGAAGATTTCTTAGCAGCAACATTTCGTATCGTAGCTCCCTGAGTCTGAATAGGCTGATTAGCACACAGATAGCTACATGTAGCTGCAGTGGTTTCATGCAAAGCTCACGCACGCCAGCTGGCTGCCCGGCTTGATAATAGCTACTGTATGCTATAGCGGTAAGCCTATGTACTGTCATGTGTGTGTGTATTTGTGTGTAGATCAACAAAAAGGGCGCATGACGAATTGGATGCAATTTGAACTGTAAAAAGTTGATAAATCAAAATGCGTGCAAAATCGGGAGAAAAATTGCGCTGTGAAAATTATTGGTTGCCCGATTCGGGCCACCAAAACTTATCATTTTTCAATAATGATTGCCCGAGGTGGATTTCTGTAATGTCGATCTTGCCATAGCTATATTTTCAAAAAATCGTATTTTATTTGTAAAAATCCTAGTGTCGTATTTTAAGTGAAAAATCGTACGGAATACGACAAAATCGTACTATTTGGCAGCTCTGCATTTTGCATGCCCCACTTTGTGGAATAGCCTTCCTGAGGACAAAAAAAAATGTACCTCAGTCGAAACTTTCAAAAATCTTCTAAAAACTTTTTTATTTAACTCTTAGCTCTTTATGCACCTTGAGCACTCTACAGAGTGGATTTGGCGCTTTATAAGTCACATTATTATTATTATTACCATTCAGCATCCTTAAGCTGGTTGGCAAGACAAAAATGGCTGGTTGTGATTCTGACAGTAATAAAATAGTTCAATTATCTGACAGCCTTTATCATTTTATTATTCATTGATATTGTTTTCCTTTTATTTCTGGGAGGTTATCATTCCCCCCCTTTACTCATCAGAAGTCTCTAAAGGATCTACATATAGAGGGGACTACCCTACATCTAGACAGCTGGCAGCCGTCTGTTTCGAGGAGTTTTTTAACATTTTTTTTTTTTTTTAATTTCTCCTCATACACAGACGGCTCGCTATCGTGCAGCCACCATTAGGGGACTTACAATGCAAAATCCCCCCATGGCATTGGGGCTCTTCAATTTTTGTCTTTAATGAATCAAACTTTTGAAAATTAACGCGACCGAAATGCAAATTAATATTCCCTCTTGGCATTAATTGCCAAAAAACGGGGAAAATCAAGTTAAAAGGAACAAAAACAGTGACTTACCTCGGCTGTCGCGCAACTTCCCTGCCCTGTTTTATCTGAACTTTATACACATAAACATATGGCCATTGAGTCCCCTGTACAGATCGCACGTACGTGCAGTCGCCGCTGGCTAACGTCAGCTTAATGGACGACGCCATATTGCCAGATTCAGGCAGATTTGGCCCGCGCCCTCTCCGGCTAACGCTCGGCTAAAGCTCGAACGCCATTCACCCATACACTAATTCCCCTTGATTACCGTTGTTAAAAACCTCTGTCAAATCTTTTCCAGCATTTTGATGAATTAGCGATTGATGTTTTTCCGGTTATCAGATATCCTTCATTATACACATATTTTTTTCATATTTATAACATTTTTATTTTAATCACAATTTTAGTCCAAACGCGGGTCAGTTTTTGTTAACCCACGTTGTTTGTGCATACCCACGTATAGCCTTACGCGTATTGAAAGGAATGATGTTGGGTCGAAAAACAGAATTGTTATTGTTTGTTCCTTGTTTGTTGGGGATGAAACTATGATGGCGACCAGTCACGTTTGACTGTACCGCCAAATAGTTAAGATTAATTAATTAAGGTCAAGGTGAGATAAGAGAAATGAGCAAGGGGCATTGTGGTGGGGGAGGGGGAGAGGGAGAGAGGGGGGGGGGGTTACGAGGGCCGAGTGGGGATACAGTTTCATCATGCAGTACAGGGCGTCGATGAACACTTTTATTTTTTTCTCCAAAATATGGAAAGTGACAGAATAATCAGAAAAAGGTTGATTGGTTCTGATTTTGAAAAAAAAACAGAATTTATCAAGATTGCTGTTATTCTTCATGGTTGTAGAATTTAATTTAGTTTCTCTGATAAGTATAATTCTTTCAAACAACTCAAATTTTGATTAATCATATTTCATTTATTTCACTCTTTTCTTTCGCCTCGTTTTTTTTTCTTCCAAAAAACCAGGGAGCTGAAAAATATGAGAGCTAGAACCTAAAGATATGGGGTAGCTATGACGTTGGAGGGGGCGCAGCCTCATGCACTTGCAGATCCAAATCAATTTTCACAGGGGACACTTAGAGTAGCCCCTATTTCTTTAATATTATTTTTACAAGCAAAAAGAAGTCAATGAAGACATCAGGCCACCGACAGCTGCCTCGTCAAAGGGGGGGGGGGGCGGTCGATTATTTTGAGTATTTTTTTTTCATTTTGTCCTCAATAAGGGGGGGGGTTCAATTAATTCTATATACACTTCTATTGTCTTTATATATGGGGGGGGGGTCTGCTACTGAGCATGTTTTTAAAAGGGCTTAATAAGGGGCTTAATACAACAGAAATTGTACGATTTAATACAATAAAATGTATCATCGAGGTTAATACTAAATTAATACATAATTAATAATTGTTTTAATTGAAAATGAAAATAATAAAGGCACCCATAGATCTTAACATCTCATAAATACAGGCCTAAACCTGTATTGGAAGTTGAACAGGCATAAAGTATAAATGTTTAGCTATATAGCTGATGCTTTGATCCCGCAACCAAATAATGTTATCATAAACTAGTAGATGTTATATCAGTCATGTCAGTGGCGTAACAAGTGAAAATAATTGAGGGTACTACGATATGGCGTATCAGGCAAAATTTATAAAATATATAGTTGCAAGCAAGCGACATAAGCATAATTTTGACTTTTGGTTACAAAAATCCAATTGAACAATTTCGCAAGATTCTCTTACCTTTTTCTTTTTTTTCTTGTTCGTGAATTGGGGGCATGCAAGACCCCACCCCCCCCCCCCCCCCATACAGCACCACTCTTTGTTGTCACTGTCTAAAATTTGATTTAAACTTTGAGAATTTGAATTTCTTATCTAAGTAATCCAAAGGGATAAGACAAAAATATTTGCAGATTACTTATTTCAAAGTATTTTTATACCTATAACTCCCCAACTCTGCTCTAGCTGCACTGCACGTTGCCTAACGGCCTTCCACCAAAGGGCCAGGCCGACTCGCCCCGTGAGCAAGTGACCGCGTTCGCGTAAGTTCACCCGAAGCCATGACTAAATTCTGACCATAAACATCACCTAACTAATCACTCTCTGACAATATTTCAAAGTATCTTTTATTACAGTCGATCCTTTGGGCCATTAAACGATAATATTTCCAATGTTATCATGACAAACAATTTTAATGAGATAGTGGCATTGTAGAAAAAACAAATTTATAAGCACGAAATGGCACCAGATAAATCATCAAACATACAGCGCAGCGTTCGGGACTGGTGAGTGGTACGGCTCTCTTGGAGTTTTCGCCCCGACGAATTCGGCGAAAACGCTACCATTGCGCCGTGCGAATGTTCAATCTGCGGCTCTCAATCAGAGACTTGAATGTCTCTTTTTGCATTATCGAAAATGTATCATAGACTTTGTTTGATTTGTTTACAAGTAAGTTGCATATCCGTCGTGATAATTAGGAAAATCCATGATGTCTTCTTCTAATTCTGTAAAAATTACCTCTTCAAAGTGCCTGTGTCAGAAAATTGCCGGAAATCGTAAAAACTTGCCTAAAATGTCTCTTTTTGAAAGTTCATCCATGGTCTGGAAAAAAATGTTATAATTTATGTAGACGTATACCGTAAACAAATACATCCTCGATCACTGAAATGAAGTGTTTGCTAAGCTTTTATATCTCAGACCGCGTTACCATGGCAACTTGGGAAAACCTTTATTTTTTACTAATAAAATTCTGGTTTTAAGGGTCATTTTAGAGACATAAAACTAACCATATTTTGAAGTATTGGGTTTAAATTTCACATAAAACTGAATTATCTATGTTTATACTTTCGTATATGAATATTCATATTTCTTGTAGAATCTTAGTTTTTGATTGGTCAATGTTTCAGTCATGGATGATAACTGAGCGTTAAAAAATCTGAAAATGCGCATTTTATCGGCAACCAACAAGCAAGATGGCGGAACACATTAAGTTGGCGCTATGCACGTACGTGATCGCGCTAGAACTTCGGTCTCTGTATTTGGTGAGTGAAGCCAACGGAGTTCAGCTGAACAACCAACATAATTAACAGAGACCGAAGCTTTTGGTCTACCCTACATCTAAGTTCTAACCCCAAATCTAGACTAGGCCTACCTTTCATTATTTTTAGTAAAAATAATGAAAGGTAGGCCTAGTAAAAAAATGTAAAAAATTTTTAAATGTAAAAATTTTACATTTAAAAAATTTTAAATGTAAAAATTTTACATTTAAAATTCAGTGCCAAAGTTCCAATCATGTACTATCATCAGTTACGTTACACCATATAAATTTAGCTTCGTGTAGAATTCTAAAATATTAACAGACCTTTGGGGTTTTCGTGTATTTTCACATCGATTGGTGGATCTACAAGTCAAAGACTCCATTCACTTACATGAATATACACAAGTGGGGCATTACAATTTTACTCAATTACCGTTAACACTAGACAAAGAAACGGCACGTATGGTTACGCATTTTTACACTATAAGTCATAAATTATACAACATAATGGTGGAATATTACACTAACTATGAATTTAACATATTTTTAATCTAGGATGGCATTCCAATGCCTTATATTGAGTTTGATTTCAAAAGGTACTATGGAACATATCCACATACCTAATTTTGACACGCACGAAAGAGGGCATGAAAAGATGAAGAAATCCGAACATTTTAAAACTTGAGGTAGGGTACGGTATCTTCAAAGGAAAAACTCATGTAGATTTCGAGAAAGATTCAAAGGTGTGTGTCCTGTTTGGTTAGTTCAAGTTCTTCAAGTTCAAGTTCATTTTATTTATCCATATTGAAAATTTGTTTTGTTCACAACTTCAAGTCAATAAACATAAAAAAATACCATATTAAACATATAAAACCATTAATATATTTATAATAATATACATGTACAGTGAAAGTGAATACCCGTTTCATTTTTTTTTTCGGGCTACAAACAAAATAATGTATATACAGCCTCCATTTGACAAAAGATGACAATATTTGAAAATCCAGTAGAAAATAATAAGTAATCAATAATTCATTGCAATTTAAAATTTCATTCCAATAAAAATACATATAGTATTAGTGTAGCACCTAAATTCAAATAGTTACTATAAAGAAATAACTAGTAATGAATATATTTCAGTACCAAAAATATTTAAATTTTCATTCCAATAATAAAAGCGTGAAGTATTAACATTAATTCCAAAAAGTTACTGAACTGCCTCCAAAGAGGTTTAGAATACATGTGTGTTATCAACATGTCATTACTGTTTAAAATTTCATTCCAATAATAAAAACATGAAGTATTAACATATTAAATCCTTAAAGCTATACTGTTTTGACGTCAAAAAGAATTAAATTAGATGGGTGTAATCAATATTTGATTACAAGCAATTTAGCCTTTCAAAATTTGATTCCAATACATGTAATAAAAGCATGAAAATATTAACATAATAATTATTAATTCCTAAAAATTACTATATTTTTGTCCAAAAAACATTTGAGTTCATGTGTGTAATCAATATTTCATTACAAACAATTCAACTGTATTGCCTCCAAAAGGTTTTTAGATGTGTAAAATCGATATTTCATAACTAACAATTTAAAATTTTATTCCAATAATATGCATGTATATAGTATAAGTAACATATCAATACCTAAAATTAATGTATTGCCTCCAAAAAGGTTTAAATTAGATGTGTGTAATCAACATTTCATACAAACAATTCAAAAATTTCATGCATTCCAATATAAAAGCATGCATTAAGTATAACATATTAATTCAAAAAATTACTGTTTAGAAATAATTATCAATATTTCAGTACGAATAAATTAAAATTGCATAATAGAAATGCACGTGTGCGGCAAGTATTAACATATCAAACTAAAAAGGTTACCGTATTGCCTCCAAAATGTTTAAGTTAAATGTGTGTTGGCGAAAAGTTTGAGATAAATAGCCCGAGCCCAAAAATTATTTACGTAGACAGAAAGTATTGTATTAAAAAATATCAACCTTGAAGCCCTATATCGAACCTTTTGTTATTTCAATTGCAAAATTCAGGCGAGATTATAGAAAGGTATGAAATACGTTTCTGGTTGCAAAATAAGATGGAAAATACAAATTAAAAATTATTGTCGTGTCTATAGCAGGCTATGATCTTGCGAAGACCAAAATATTCAAGGCATAAAGAGCAACAAAAGAGACCATTAAAAAAACTATCATTCATGACTCTGATTGACAGAGGATCAAATATTTTTCGATATCTTTCTGTTCGACATGTTATCACTTCTAGTCTTCTCCCAGATCGGAGGTACTCTCGAAATAAGGCATACGGGGATGTGCCACTGATGGGTCGCTTTTTTTTAAAAGAAATCCCTATAAACACGAAGTCCGGTTTTATGCTGGAAAATCCCTAAACATGGCCCAAATTCTAGATACTGGCCTTAAACATGATGGGTCCATATTTCCAGGGGAAATGTGCCCCCCCCTTGGAAAATCCGGGATCCACCCCTAGCTGTAATAAATCCCTAATAATGAGTATACCTTTTTTGCGAAAATGACCCGTAAATATGGGTATGGGTTTTGAACCTTCAGCCGCACACCCCGGCCCGTCCAAACCAAATCTACCCCCCGGATAATATTATGCAACACATGTTTTTGTTTTTTAGGATTTCAGTATACCTTTCATGAAAACAACTCTAGTGCATATCTGACTCAGATCCTCTTTTCTCCTAATCTTCCCTGCTTGCTTAGCTACCTTTTTTTTCAGCGCCTTCATGTCTTTCTGTCTACAGCTTCCAAATAAACCATCATGGGCGGAAATGAGGGAGGGGACACAATATCAAATGTCTCGCCTTCATGTTTTACTAGGTACAGAATAACCGTATCCTCGGCATATACCACTGAAAAAAATATCCGGTGTTGATTTAACACCAGCCCGGAATCTATATATGTCCACACCAGAAATGTTATAAACAACACCAGTTCGGTTTTGGTCTAACACCATATATGTGTTTATACAACACCAATTAGTATTGAAACAGCATCGGTTTGATTCCAAACTAGTGTTATTTCAATACTTCTCTGGTGTGGACATAGATTAATCCGGGCTGCATGGTGTTAAATCGGTTACACCGGAGTTTTTGCATTACTTCAAGATCGATAATTCTGACTTTCCGCCTTAATCGTTTGTGTAAAGGGCGAACAATAGTGCCGAAAGCACGCAACCTTGAGGTGATCCTGTATTAATAGCCATAGTTTTAGACATCACATTTTGTACTCTAATCGAGTCAAATTCGATTTCATTCATGACTAACAAAAAGTGCGAAGCAGAAACATGTACATAGATGAAAATTATTCAAAATTGAATACACTAAATGTGGCAACCATTACTTTTGAAGTCTCCCATATATGGCGGGATATAAGGTTGATATGAAAATATAGGTCCACGTACTTTTAAACCAATTCTTTCTGTTCGTCTTTCTATTGTAACTTTTTGCAATTAAATTAGATATTGCTTAGATACCAGATTGCCAAAGAATAACAGGATGATCAAAGTGTGGAATAACAACCGAAGAATCTAATAATTTTAATTGAGATTTCTGCCAAGAAAACGTATTATTTTTTAAAAATTTAACCAATTGTGATCGAAGAGTTCCTTTTAAAAAATAATCAAAAACTTTCTTCATTTGAATATTTGTTTTACGAATGCGTATAAATGCAGGCTAAGTCCTGGGGGGCGTTTCATGAAAGGACTTGTCAGAGAAAGATGTCAGATCTGACAACTTGTCGGATGAAAATGTTGATGAAACACTCCCCAGATTGTGATATGCCTGGTATTCATGAAAATGGAATTCATGAAAAGAGCATGCATAGACTAAAAGAAGCGAACCCAACAGTGCATGGCGTAAAGATATGCCCCCCCCAAAAAAAAACACGGCCAAGAAAAAAAAAGAAGAGTAAATAAAAGAGAGAAGGGTGAAATATGATATATCTTTTTCAATATTAAGTAAAAATCTATCACAAAATATGATTTTTGTAATAAAAATGTCGAAATTTTTGCTCACTCGCTTTTCATAAATTTTACACGATTCGCCAGATGAAGCCCCCTCAATTTTTTTTGGCTCGATCATTACGCCACGGGGACCCATCATAATAGCCCACTCCTGCAGTGACTGTGAGATATCATCTTAGTCACTGGCGTATCCGGGGGGGGGGGGGCACATCCGGCTCGTGCCCCCCCCCCCCCCATTTGAGAGGTATACTCAAAATTTGTAATGTGTGCCATTTTTTTTACAAATTTACCGTGGACGAAATAACCTTAAATTTTTGGTGAAAACCTCTTTTTTTTAACGAAACGACCTTGACTTTTGACTGAAAACCCTCTTTTTTGCTTGTCAAATTTTCCTCGGGGAAATGTGGGGTGTGCCTCCACCTTTTGGAAAATCCTGGATCCGCTCCTAACCTTGGTGCACAGAGTGGTGTCATCTCATCACTGTGTTGCATATTGTAAAATCAGCGATATAATTTACAAGCGATTTGGGTCAAATTTGAACCTTATAGTTGCTTGTTTAAAATTTATTTTTAAACAAGCACGGATTGTGACACTGTAAATATCAACTCATATAGATATTTAACAATGAAATGAATTTTAAACAATGAGTCTCAAGTCTCTTTGTTTTCACTATGAACGAGAATTTATAATTTTACTAAAAATAAAAATTGAATTTCCTTAAAGTTCATACTCTTTAATAGACCTCATTCACTGCTACTTGCTGAACGAAGAGGTCAGTGATTATGGACCACTTAGGTGACTTAACCGAAAGTGCAATATCAGATTTCAACCTTTATTAGACTTAAAAAAAACAAATAAAAAAGGCACATTTCTCAATTCGATTTAAAGAAGAATTTTCTGACAGAATGGAATCTGGACGAATAGGGGCGATGCGGGGTTTGCATGCATAATGCGCCCTAGCCTATTTTAGCCTGGTTTTTGGCATCAACTGACTTGCAAGTGTAATACCTTATATCCGTAAATTTAACCTTTCATCTTTCATCTTAACCCCCCCCCATGTCCATTGATATCCTTCGGTGATATCCCAAACTCATGTTATTCATAAATTTTTCGTCGAGGCGCTCTTCTGCCAAGATGATTATTTCTGTTTTTTTTTCCTTTTGAATTTGACCTAGCGAGTTGTACGGTTATATACCGTGCATCATATCACGTAAAACTTTGTTTCGTGATATATCGTGCAAAGCTGCGGCAGTGCCGAAGCAGAGAGCAAAGGGTCGGTTCTCAGGCGCAAATTAATCAATATTACTACCTGCACAAGAGACGTAATCATGGGGTAAGTTAATTGAACATATTGGATGTTATAGTGGATATGTTGAAATATTATGTTAAGCGATTGAGTACTGGAACTTGTCAAACAATGAATCAGATCAGCCAGGTACAGCAAAGTTGGAACTAACGAGATCTCGGTGAGCTGCCAGCCGAAAGTTCCCGCGTCCGGACCTGTTTGGAAGTGAACGGTGATATGCGAAACGGGCTCTGGCCTCTGCATTCAGCTTCAGCATTGCCATTGATTGACATTGCATTGTGATTTGCCTTTACACTGTTGGAGCTCGGCCTCCCTCGGTGGCTACAAAACGTAGGAAAATTAAAACATGTCAAATTATTATACATTGTTTGTTGTAACTCTTGACCTTGTAAACAATGATGGAGATTCTAGACATTTTTTCTAAATTTGAATTTGTCAAATTTGAAATGAAAACACAGGAAATTGGTCCATCTTTGACTTTGTCTTTGCCCCCAAATTGCCTCTCAAAACTATATTATATGACAGCCTCTTTTTCCAAAGGATTAGAGCATGAAATGCTAGAAACAAACTGGCATGTTTTGTGAAAAAACAAAGAAGAAATCAGTATTGGCATGTTAAAAAAAAAACGCCCTTTTCTGTGCGTTTTAAAACACTGTTTTTTTTCTAACCAAAAAAGAATAAAACATCGCATAGACTTACATGTAGATAGACGTCTATATGTGTTGAAAATTTTTCTTTGATGGGAATGGGATTTCATATGAATGAATGTTTTTTTTCTACATTGAAAAGAAACAAAATAGGATCTAGAATTCTAGATCCAGGCCTTGTTCTACTGAAAATGTAAATATCTTATTTATAAAGTCACATATTTCATGTTTGAGTATATTTTGTGATTGAATGTTTTAGCTTTGTGTAGGGTGCAGGCACTCCTAGTACCGATGAGGTCCAACATTACATGTATGGACCTCATAGGCGACATCAGTAGTATTTTGTGTCAGAAATCTTTGTGAAGATGATTATTTTTGTATTTTATCAAAACTACAAGCTATCGTACTGTCTAATCATTACATTTCGATCTCACTAATTGAATACATTGTTAGCAATAAAAAAAATTGAAAGAAATGAAGGGGAACTTACATTTTCACGGCTTTTTCCTGATTTTCTGGGCAACTGCTCCTCTCTTCTGACTCGCGATCGAAGCTGATATGAAGATCACGTGATTCGCGTTCTCGTCAGCTGATCGGTTGGTTATTCTTTTCGTCAGACGTTAATAATATATATTTTATAATGCTAGCATTCATCGCTAATTTAGGTGAAAGAGATTGAAGTTAAACAGCGCCAGGTCGGAATCATAATTATTTTGGAAGAGTGTATTTATACACTCGATCTCATACCTGACGTAGACGGCGCTATTCAACAAATGCACAATCTTCAATATAAAAATAAAACAGAAAGAACGCCTTGAACACAGGCCAAAATGCCTAACGATTTCTCCGCGGCATTAACAACTATCGTAAAGGGCGCTCCATTTATCAATAAAGATGGACGCTAAGCTGTCTATGGCGACAAAATTTGCCGCAAATATTTACGAAGAATTGTGAGAAATGGTCTGAAAATGCAACAAAAGAACCGGTGAGTACCGATTAAACATTATTAAATTTATAAATAGATTATACATACCTTGTAGATTTAGTTTTTAAGGTGATATTAGTGCTTAGTTCTAAGCTAGGGAGGCCCAAACGCGCGTGAGTGGAGTCCCAGTTTATTAGCACGGGTAAGTATTGGGGTGTCGCCTAGAGTGGGTGCAGGCCTCTAAAAAACTTAAGACTGGAATAGAACTAGTAGCTATAAAGAAAGGTACCCTTCTTTTCAATTTTTGTCATTAGAAGCTTTTATAGATTTTTGTATTATTAAATTTTCCATGATTTGTGAGTAGTAATTCTTTGGAAATTTATTTTTTTATGTTAGAAATTTAATGAAAATCAAGTGGTCCTACATTAATAACTACAAAACTGTGTGGGCCTATAGCTTTAATTAACGAATAGAGGAAATTGCATCATTTGTTAAAAAAAGAAATATAGATCTATACATGTATTACATGTATGTTTATAAATGTTTAAAAAATAAAAAAAACGTGGATGAAATAATATGAAAGTGTAAGTGTTAGAAAGAAATAGAAATTGAACAATAAATAAGGTCACCCGAGAAAACAGACTTTCATATTTGTTTTAAGAAGTTATCTTTGGTGGGGTAAGAAGGCCCTAATGTTGAATTTTAAAATTTCTCATAATACAATACTTGTATTGTTGCATCTCTAGGAGTATGAAAATGTTATACAATAAAAAGTTTTTCAAATATATTATACTTTTTATTAAAGTTAATTAAAATATGTTTTGTATGAGAGTATGAGACAAGATGTTACGTATGGGACATATGTACACAATGTCAATGGGAAATATGAAATTTGTGTACAAAGTCAACGGAGAAAAACAAATTTCCAGAGTGCTTCAAAAGTGATCAACTTTTCTTTAGTTTCTAAAGACTGATTTTTGTTATAAATATTGATTATTGAAAATGATTGAACAAAAAAAATGATGAAAATGGAAAAACATGAAAAAATTCAAAACAATAGAAATACATCTAGGCCTACATGTAAGAAATTCATGAAACCGTGAAAAAACAAGAAAAAAATGTTGAAATGGCTAATTTCCTTTCCAGCTATATCACATACTATGTCTCAATGGAACATTTTAAAAGAAAACACTCTTTTGTTCTTTCCACATTTGAAATTAATTATTTGAATTTTTAAAATTATTGGGAAAATTGTGTACATTCTCTTGTATTGGGACAAAATGTCCCATACGTAACTGTCCCATATGTAATATGTCATTAATTGGTTTAATTAGAGTATGTAATTAAAGGGTTTTCCATTATGACATGAAACTTGCCTTATACAAGAGTGTTGTGACTTTTATCACACTGAGTAACAAGTTGTCAAGTGAAATGCTTTCAGAGAATTCTCAACTTGAAAAAAATGTTTGAAAAATTTTCTTTTATCTGTGTCCCATACGTAATAGCACATATGTTTTCTCTCTAAAAGGTCAAGGCCATATGTCACCATTTTTAGATATCAACCATCATGATGGTATCTAATCAAAGTAATCTAACACTATTTTTCAGGTTAATTAACCCTATAGCACCTACAGATTATATGCATAATGGCAATCTCTCACTAGAGGAAACAATAAAACTGGTAATAAGTAGGCATTGTTCCAAACAAATTGAAACAGTTTTTTATAAATTTACTTTTGTTCATTACAAGTTATATTTATTTTGTAGCATAGGACCTGTTGAATAGAATGGTACATGGCAAAGTTCAATCAGATGTAAATAAGATCAAAACATTATAACAATCGTTTGCAGAGCGAGAAGAAATAAAGGCAAAAGTTCAGGTTTCAGCCGCCCCAGTCCCACGCCTTCAAAAAAATGTAAAGTATTACTGACAGAATGAAAATAAAACAAGTGTTCGCCAAATCTGGGATAAAATATGTCAAAAATTAATTCCAACTCACATCTGAATCGTCCATATGATCGACTTCGATGTCACTGTGTGATATCCAACGTTTTGATGAACTCTTCATCGTATAGCAACGCCCAAGCTTCTTCGGCGGAGTAAGTGGTTTTTCGAGACGTGGACGCAGCCATCTTTGCTGAGATCGACTGCGCAACAGTCTGGAACTTGCTACACACCGATGCGTGTCAATCGGTTTTTCTCTGTTATACTCTGACAATAGGAGCATACACTTTTCTATGCAGATCTGAATAGCAGCCAACCTATACAGTATGCACACGCAATATTAGCACGGTAAATCATATACAAGAGATACTATAGCGCAAATAAAACGTACGGGCGGTTAAGGGCGGTTCAGTGTGTAACAGCAAGAGCGGTCTCGGGCATATGTCCCATATGTAACACACGCAGATTCTTGGTCTTATTCTTAAGTTGAATCATTTGAATGTCGACATCACTAAATAGAGAGTTTTAGGAGCAGTGAACGAGAACGGCGTAGCAGTCGTCTGATCGTTCGAGTCAACGTCGTAGTCTGTCCTTGTTCACTACAGATGCCAACACTTTAGATTTCACTCGACTTGTACGTGTACGTACGTCCACGTGAAACAGCGCGATAACCAGACACACTGCCCGACCCGGAAGATCTGGCGTACCATCGCCTGGCGACCTGGTCGGATGATGCGAAGGTGCAACTTGTACACACTTGCCCTTTCGCTTGATTTGATTCCTTTTTACGCGAGTTAGGATACATCGATTTTTTTTATAGATCAGAAAGCAATTTCAAATATAATAAACATAATGCATCGTACAACTTACATTGAATTTGTGAAAAGTTACTGAAAACTCTGTTTTAAAAGGGAAAGGTTGATCTTAATGCTGAGCTTTAGCGGTTAAAATGACGTCACTCACGTGCACGTTGACAATGATTTTATAGGAGAACCGCAAAATGGATGTGGCGAGGTTCTTGATTCTGATAGTGGACGTGAGGACCTGAGGCATATGGCAGGCCAAAAAATGACGTCGTCTATGTTGATATACGTTTTTAAAAGTGCTCAGTATTATGATGTGGACTCCCCTGACCATCCCACTGGCAACGTGACCAACATGTGCCGTTACAGTACATGTTAATCTCTCCAATTACATTTCTACTTATTTTACTTCAATTTGCTCTATTAATTATCAAGTCTATACTAGAATATATATAGCCAAGAGCTCTAGACCATAGGAGAGCATGAAAGGGGTTCCATGAAAATTAAAACAACACTTTTAACAGTGTGTCAAAAGTTCCACACTTACCCAGCTCAGTGTATTTTTCTTCAGCACCTTGAAGACTTAAACTGGAACTGTCTGGAAGAAGAAGATATCATGGACAAAGTGTTTGTAGATTATACTTCTGAATGAGCAAAAATATATGTTTTCAGGTATAATATTTGTGTATAAAAGGGGAGTTGTACTTCTGTGAAATCTCAAATCTTGGTAGCATTGCCAATTGGAGGATCTTCAGACATAGCGCTTAGTGATTTCGACATTCAAATACTTATGTTTTTTTTTTTTTTTTGTCCAATTGTTCTTGAACATTCATTGATCTAATTTTTGTCTCGCCTGCATAGCAAGCAGAGCTAAACTATAGGTGCCGCTTTTCCGACGGCGGCATCGTCAATATTGAAATCTTAACCAAAGTTAGGTTTTGGAATGTCGTCATTATTTGGACTTAGTTCATAAAACTTGGACATAAGAATGATAGTGTATCACTGAAGATCCTGCTTGAGTTTTAGGTCACATGACCAAGGTCAAAGGTCACTTAGGGTCAATGAACCTTGATAATGTTGGGGGTATCTGTGGAATTGTCATAACTTTAAAAGTTTATAGATCTAGTTCATGAAACTTGAACATAAGAGTAACCATGTATTCCTGAATATCCTGTATGTGTTTCAGGTCACATGACCAAGATCAAAGCCAAGGTCATTTAAGGTCAATGAACTTTGGCCGTATTGGGGGTACTTTTTGAATTGGCATCAGAACTTAAAAAGTTTATGGATCTACCCGTAGTTCATGAATCATCTAGGGTAATCAAGTATGAATGATTGTTTTGCACACGTCTTGGGTCACATGATCATAGTCAAAGGTCATGTTGGGTCAATGGACATAGTATTTTATTATCATATATGAGTGTTTTCTTTTTGGAATAATTATTCAATAGCTGTTTTCAAAGTCCAGCACTGCTGCTATATTGAATCGCGTAATGCAGGCGAGACAGCCAGAGGCATTCCACTTTTTTTTTATTTAATACTGTTTTCATACAAGCTACATGTTGATCCAAGATAAATATTTTTCTTCAAAGAAGAAGTTTACTCTGATGAAAACTAAATAAAAAGAAGGAAAAACAGCAAAAGGAAGAGTTGGAATTTAGAGGTTTAGACCTATCTCAAAATTATTGAAGAGTGCTTTTGGAGAAATAAAGATTACAGGTAAAATCTTATTTTTCCAGTCTGGCAATAGATTTGAAAAATCCTTTGAAAAAAGTTTTGAATTTGTGTAATTTAGAATCCCCTCCCCAATTATGTTAAACCAGTTGAGAAATGTTCATTTTAAAAGGATATTAAAACAACAAATATTACTCATTAAATATATCATCCTAGAGCTTATTTTCTTGTCAAATCCTTAAAAGTTCTGAACTATATAACAAAACATATTGTTAAATTGTCATTTTCATCATCTTTTAATACACACTTTTCAATACACTGTCCATGTATTGAAATCATGTGTACAAAGTCATACAGTAGTTCAGTTTGGGCTGCTAACTGGATTACAATCTAAGGTAATTTTTATATGGGTCTTTACAATTTGTTTTAAATATTTTTTTCCGAAATTGTGATGTGAGTCTTCATTTCACTAGTGTTTTAATATCTAGTATGTATCTTGCTAAAGTGTACAAAATGTATATTTGACATAATTTGGAGTTTTGCTTTTACTATGGGGATTATGTATTTTTCATTATTTTGCTTGTTATTGGTTTTTTAAAGGACTCAGCTATCTTTGCTTTCTTGGGCTATCCTATTGACACATTTGTTAAATACTTCTTTTTATTACGGTACCTACATGTAACAAATTAAAATCAACTAAGATTTTGCTAGGGGCATTTCATTCCTCTTTAGGGTAGGCCTCTGACAAAGGACATGTACATTTTTGTGTATAATTTTCTTGTACTAATCACATGATTCCAAGACACTTTTTGTTGAAATTTTTTATGGCCCTCCATACAAATTTCATTTGCAGTAGGCAGTACTATGACAATACATGATTGTAGTTTAATACATGTACAGTTGCTTAATTTTTCTTTATGATGCTTGAAAATAGTGTACTTGAAAATATTCCCCTTTCGCTGTTGTACGTGACATATACATACATGTACATGTACATACATTACTTTTATGTAATTACACTGAGGGGAGATCTGAATTTATAAGTGCATGCAGTGCTACATGTATGTATTATATTGATGCTGTTTCCAGTGGCAACAGAGACAGCTGCCTCATTGATGATACTGTATCTTTGTATGATTGCACAGTGATTTGTACAGCCCATGGATCCTGCTATATATGTAGTTGGATCCATGCACAGCTCCATGTATAATGGAGACAAATTTGAAAAAAAAAAAACCCAATAAAACCTCGATCGACTATTACTGAGAAGCCCAAATGAAACCATAGATCTTGTGCTGGAACTACATGTACTCTGCATTATAGGTTCATTGGGTTGATTGCTAGGAGAATAGAATCATCTCATTTTAAAATTCAGATTCAGAAAACAGAGCCATTCATATACATGTACACATATTACAGATAGAGGAGGGGGGGGGGTGGACTGGCATGGTTCCCCCAGATTTTTGTGACCAAGAAGAAAAAAGAGAGTAAAAAAAAGAGAAAAAAGGATAAGAGGGTGACATACAGTGATGCTATAATAGTGAACACCACCAAATTCTGCCTTTTATTAGGGAAGTCAGGGGATATTAAACATTGCATTCGATATAGTTTGTTTCCCTGGGCTTGCCGGACATTGTAGCATTGTTGCCTTCTTTCAAAAATCAGCATGAAGGAGTGCATTTTTTAGTGGGGTTCACTAACTTTATAGCACCACTGTTTAATGTCAATCGGACACAAAATTAGATTTTTGTATTAAAAGTTTCACATTTGCATTCTGTTGAAATGTTGTCTCGTACTCCAAGTCTGCTTCCCCCAAAATGATGGGCTCATTATGCCACCGCATTTATATTTTTGAGAACAAATGAACATAATTTTCTTTACTACTTGATAAAACTATCAATAACAATGCACCAGAATTTTTCTCAGAAAAGTAACTTCCTTTTAATTGAAAAAAAAAATCCTCAAAATACTAGGTATAGAAATCTTATCAAATGCTGAATGTAGAGTTTACACACAATGCCATGTACAGCTCTGGACTGTTTTATTTTGTTTGTGTCAGGTGAACAAATCATAATTGTGACCCTGAACATTGCAGACAATTCAAATACATTGTCAATAGAATCCAACAATACTATTTTTGGTTACATCAATGTCAGAATATTTTCATGACTGAGATAAAAACCCTTTCCCAACCTCTTCGAATCAAAGTGTACTGTAAATATAGGGAGACAAACAATGATATTAAATGTACGTGAACCTTTACTATGTACACTGTACTTTCGCAATTTACATGTTCATGGCGGCTGAGCTGACATCTCTATCAAATCAATTTGGGTGATGGATCAACCTGGGCGTTTCATAACCACAAAGTGACTCATTATTAAATCCCATCAGACAATATAGTTTTGTCTGCTTGCTAATGACCACAGCCCACCTGTCTTTGTTGACGTGAATCACACAGTAAAACAATGGAGCAATAATTGTGTTATGTGTATATTTCTAGATCTTACTCACTGGGATATGCCTGGTTTATTATTCTTTTTTTTCAGACCATCTTTGGTTTGTTATTCATCATTGAGATTCACAGGAAGGCAAATTAAAAGGAATAAACATGAATATACTCATTATTTGTGCATACTGTACACACAATCATTTTCATTTCATTTTTTAGCAGATACCAGTACAAGTAAAATGTGGATGGGGTATTACAATACTCTTATGTACATGTATGGTACAAATTACATGTATTTTTCCCAAAAAATCTCTTTTGTTCCATTTTTTTTACCGTCAAATTTCAATACAATTTTGTGGAGTTGTTCCTTATTTGGCTTCCTGTCATTACAAATCAGGAACAACAAAAAGTGAAAAATGAGCTGGGAAATAAGGAAAGGGAGAAATGTAGGAGGAAAATGCATTGTATTGGAAAACCCCAATGACAGAATTACAATCTGAGAACTTCCCAAATCATTCAAACAAACACCTACATGTACTATTGTACATGTACTTCAAATCAAAACAATATATGAATGCATGCCTCCAACAATAATGGTATACTGTAGAGTTCCCTGTCTCTCAAATTATGAAATTCTGTATTTATAACAAGCTCAAATTTATGGATATATATACCTTGCTAATACATGGATCGCACCAATTTTGATTAGCCTGCATTTTTGACCAATTTGCCAGAGAGGAACACTTTATAAAATCCTTCAAATTTTAATAAAGCACTTCTTGGTCAAGCTCCAATATATTATTATTATTATTATTATTACTTATTATTTGTACTGCGCTTTTCCCATTAGGCCCAAAGCGCTTACAATGAATTAATTAAATGTAATATTTAAAAAACTACAAAGTACGAAAGAGATGAGTTTTAATGACTTTTTGAAAATTGCTAATGTTGGAGACTGTCTAATTATTAGTGGCAGGTTGTTCCAGGATTTTGAAGCCGACACCGTAAAAGTTCTGTCACCAGCTAATGTACGAGTTAATGAATATGTGAGGCGAAGGTGATCACTGGCCGACCTAAGTGCTCTAGTTGGTGTATACAGATTCAAGCAGTTACTTAAATACTGTGGAGCCTGTTTATTCAGTGTTTTGTAGACAATCAAGAGTAATTTGAACGTAATTCTCTGTTTAAAAGAAAGCCAGTGAAGAGAATTAAAGAGTGGTTGGGAAGGATGATCTCGGGAAACCTGTAAAATTAATCGTGCTGCCCAATTTGTAAGTCGTTGAATACGGATTAATTGATTAGAGGGAATTGTAGAAAGGAGCCCGTTGCAATAATCGATACGAGATAGAACCAATGAACGAACAGCATTGCAGAATTGTTATGAAGCCAATCAACACTATCGCAACTTTTGCAGTTCAAGCGATTCTTACTTTTTACAGATCCTATTTCTTAATAAACAAAGTATCACCATGAAAATCTGTAAACAGGCATTTGCTTTGTAGCCCTCAATTATGGAAATAATACTGTACCTCTCGGAGTCAAGAGAGCTCCATCAGATTACAACATTTACTTTTCATATTGGATTGTTTCTTCATTATTTCAATGAAAATTTTATAAAAACTCTGCCCAGGTGAGGGTTTCATGAAGCACCTTGTGAGTGATTTTCACTGTCAGCCAATCATATGCAAGGATTTCAATAGCGGTCAGTGAATATCAGGGAGCTGTTTTACATTTTGTGTCATATCAGCATTAGTTGGAGAGGGATGTGATCTGACCAGAGGGCAATACCCATTTACATGTAACTAGCAATTAGGTGTGATTTTAAGTCCCACATCATTGTGAACCCCCCCCCTGTACATGTAGATGTGAACAGGTGTGTATTTGAATTGTGTATTATACTTGTGATTAATTGGCAATCTCCTCTTCATACATGTACATGCATGACTCTTCAGCTGTGATAGGAAATCACTCCATAAACAATAGGTCTTTGAAAATGATTTATAGTGACATTGAATGGCCTGTTTGTTCATGCCACTATGATTTTCTTGAATGTAAATTTCCAAAAGTAGATTGTTTAGAGACTGATAGTACAGTTCAGTCATGAATGTACCCCTGTTGTACATTTTACTGTATTGCAGCTGCTTCCTTGTGTCACTTGTAATGTTAAAATACAAAGAAGTAATGTCAGATATTTGTGTTAGGGCTTCTCATCTTTTATCTCATTTTGACTTTTCCTTTTGAGAACCCTGAATTTATTCCTCCCCCTGTATAGAAAGAATATGGTTTCAGGAAATCCTACATGTACATGTATACGGTACATGTACCTGTAAAGTATGGCCTGCATATCATTACCTTCCCTGTCACTTTCCCTTCAGAGTAAAAAAAGATTTTTTGTCTTCCTATATATATATATACAGCATTTTATACATTCCTTCGCTGCCCTATCCAACCGAATTTATGAATGAAAATGAAAAATATCTTTTATGAAAGTCATTTTTGTGTACTTAGCCCCAAAATGTCCCTTCACAACTTTATGGCCAATTTGAAGTACCCATGGATACAGTGATTGCAAATTTCAGATGTATACGTTGTGCTCAACAAAAGTGAACCCCACCACAAAATATACATGTATGCACTCCTTCATGCTGAGTGTTCAATATAGACAACATGACTATTTTGGGCGAGCCCAGAAAAACAAACTTTTGTTTTGAACTTTTATTTTATTGAATGTACAGTGTAGTAATCTATCACCTGACTTCACAGTTAATTATCTAAAACATGACAGAACTTGAACAATTTAAATATGTTCATTTTCTGGTGGGGTTCACTATTAAAGTTTTGAGCACCAAGTCTGTAAAATATATATTCTCTATATCCTATTTTATTCAAACTGTCCATTCTGTTTCCCATGTAAATATTTATTTCTTTTCTTTCCAAATTAATTTCTATTTGCATTGGATTCTGCTTTTAAAGCATGCTTGGGGGTCTCTACATTAGCTGGCATGAGTTTTACTGTTTTTTGATAACAATTAATACTTGTTGTTCCTTCAGTTCTTTACATCTGGGGGTTAATAATTGATCCTCTTTAATTATCAAATTGTATATACACTCACAATGCTTGGGGGTCTCGAGCTGGCATGAGTTTTATTGGTTGATGATCGATTGTACATGTATTTCTTTTAATTCTATCTATCTGGGGGTCAGTGATCCTCTTTAATTATCAAATTGTATATACACTCACACTGCATGATCCCTTCTTTCATTATACGGGGTGTTTGGAAAGAAGATCTGTAGTTGAGGAAGTAGATTTCTGAAAAAGGATAAGATTAATTATAGCTTTGTTTGAGATGACGATGTGAAACCAGGAGTGTTAATAACCATCTGCAGGAATTAACTTTGAATTATAGATTGTCTGTAAATTACAAGTGAAGGTAGTCTTGTAGTCTTATCTCAATTTATACTTTTTAAAATCAGTTTGCAACAAGTTTGGGTGTGTTCAATGTCAAAAAAATTTACATACCTGTACCCTTTGTCATGTTTGCCAATTAATCCATCAAGTCAATCATTCTGTCTTTACCTGATTTTTTTGTGTAACTAGTTTTGCTCAATATTGTGTAATCAGGGAAATTTTTTCTGGTGTATTATTCACTTTTACATACAACATACATGTTAGGGGAAAATTAATTCTGTTTGCCCAGAGGGTAAAGGACCAAGTGGCAGGGTTGGCACGTTTTAAACGGTGTGTTTTAAAACATGTTTTAAAACGCGTTTTAAAACACCTCATAGACTTGTGTGTTATAAATATGCATGGATGTGATTTTACATGAATATATTTTTTATACTTTTTTTCTTAAGTGGTATATTATTTTCTTCTAACTAAATCTCTTTCTCACCACCACTCTTTTTCTCCTCTCTCTTTCCCCCCTTATTCTCCCCTTTTCCATTGCTTTGTCATGTTCCTTTCCTCCTGTTCAATTATGTAGATCAATCTATATATTCTCATTTTAACAAGCATTTGAGTGTTGTGCTCACTTTTAGACAGGGAAAGAAACACTATTTAAAATAAGCTCAAATATGTAATAGTAGTACTTGAATGAAATGGAAGTGTTGCACAAGCACAATAATATTTTGCAAATAGACAGTATAACTGACATTGTAACCTTGAGGTACACACGAAAGTAGGTGAAACTTTGCGCTTTGTAAAGATGAAGAAAAGTAGTTTAATTCAGAATAAGATAATCAGCTAGCAAACCTTAAAGGACAAGTCCACCCCAAGAAAAAGGTATTATGCTGAAAATTTCATCAAAATTGGATGTAAAATAATAAAGTGATGACATTTTAAAGTTTCGCTTAATTTCGCAAAACAGTTATATGCGCATCCTGTTTGGTATGCAAATGAGGGGACTGATGACATCACTCACTATTTATTTTGTATGTCGTTATTTTCTCATTGTCATGTGAAATTTTTTTTTTTCCTCCCTGAAGATGAGTGAAACTACCATTGTTTTAACATTTTTTGGTTCAGTTAAGTTGGTCATTATTATCAAATCTGTATAAATTGAAATATTTTATTGTTCAAACAATTAAAAAAACAAAAGAAATAGTGAGTGAGGGACATCATCAACTCCCTCATTTGCACATCACTGAGTTGTTATAAATGTTTTGTGAAAAATAAGCGAAACTTTAAAATGTCATAACTTTCTTATTTTACATCCGATTTCGATGAAATTTTCAGCATTATGCTTGTTTGAATTTTCTCTACTGATTCAAATCACCATTTTTCTGGAGTGGCTTTGACCTTTAACCCTAACAATCCCAGGGGACTGTAATGGCCCCCTTAAAAATTTATATGATAAATCCATAAGAACAGCAGGGCCACGCCATATTGTTCAAGACTATTTTTTGGATACATGCATGGATATGCGGTTATAATATTACCATGGAGCTATCAACACATTGATAGCTCCATGGTATTACACAAGTAAAGCCAATGCAAATTTTTTGCCAACATTTTATCTGTATGAATATTTGTACTTTTTGTTAATGATTGGAAAATTATTGCCAATAATTTCCATTAAAAAACGATAAAAAAACCCAAAAATAACCACAAAACTGTACATAAGAAAAAAAAAAAAAAACAGTTAAAACAAACATTGAAAAAAACAATTTGATTAAAATTCCTCAATTAAAGAAATAAGCAGTTCAAGGGCCTAATATTTATAGATTTAAACCCAAACTAATATATTTCATGCACTTGTGGGTACCCGGTAGGATGTGAAAGTCATTGTAGCTTGTCCATTACTGTGTGCGCCTCACTAGCGACTGACTGGAATACTACCCAGGGAGTGGAGGATGTGCATACATTGTGTGCGGGAATATCTGATTGAATCCGATGACTGGGTTAATAATATATCTGTAAAGCGCTTAGACACGTCGTTCCAATGTATTAAGCGCTATATAAAAGCGGACTATTATTATCATTATTATTACTTAAAATTTGTATAATTGATACAAATGAAATAAAGCATATTGAGTAAATGAAATTAAGCTTTGAAAGCCTATAGTCTATAGATTATGTTGTTTTCTTACATAGTGCAACTTCTTCTCACCCCTATAGATTGATAAGACTAAAAAAACCCTGAGACTACATGTAAACTTATAAAATGTCAACTTAATTTTTTGGCATTCAATTTCCTTGATTTAGTAATTTTGGGGAAAAATATGAACTTTTCTGTTGAAAATTCAGTAACAAAAATTGTAGTCATCTCTTAATACTCCAAAAATGTAATTAAAACATCAAGAGCTTAAATTATATTGTATTAAGTGTATAATTTAATTGATTTACAGGAAAATTACATCGTTCGTTGGAAAAAAAAACGTTTTAAAACGATTTAAAACGTTTTAAAACAATAAAAAACGTTTTATTTGTTTTTTTTAATAAAAAACGTTTTTTATTACAACCCTGCCAAGTGGTGATTAGACCAAATAACAAACCAAATAAAGTGGTATTAGACCATCTCCCTGATTTTAGACCATGGGTCTGGTAAAGACCAAGTGGATATAAACCTGGGGTCGTATTTCGTACATCTTCTCACTATAAACATAGGAAGACATGATATTAATGAAAATCAGTATTCCGAAAATTATCTTCTCAATATGATCTTTATGACCTTTTCTTATCTTTTACATGCGCCCCCTGTTTTTTTGGATATTACCTTTCAGAGCATGAAGTAAAGCAAGAAAAGAATATCAGTTTGAGATTGTGACATACATGTAGATTAAATAAAAAAAGTTTTCAGAATACCATCCCTGGGCCCCATCGTAAATGGGTTGCTATTTTGGTAACTTTGCCATCCAATGGTAACTTTTATGGAATCCTTGATTCAATTGGCTGATGAGCTTTGTTACTCTGGTAGTTACCATTGGATGGCAAAGTTACCATACTAGTAACTTTTATGCAACGGGTCCAGGACTGTACATTTGGGCATGTACAGTATACATTGTATGTGGGATGCTTTGTTGATGCCTGTAGCAGCAGTCATGGATTAGTTTTGCACTATAATAAAATTCTTTAGAAAAAGTGGTCAGAATTTGCTTTTGAAAGGTCCTCACTGGGACTTGTGTTCTGAAGGACCATCAACAAGTTGTTGTGCTAGACCTATCTCAAGATACATTTGGTATTTTAATGTGCCAGCAGAATTGGTTTCCAGAGGGAGCTGTAGTGGGGGAGGGGGTTGGAGCTTATACAGTATGCCCCACTTTCCCAGGTAAGTATACAAAGTGGGGGCAGGCCTTAAATTTTTATATTTTATGGCATGGCCACTTTTCCAAAGGGCACATTTACAGCACTATAGAAAAATTTAAAAAGGCACAAAAAATATCCCAATGCCATTGAGGCAAATTAATCAAGAATCTAACACCTCAGCATTGGATTCCCTTGGATTGAGAGGGAGAGGGGGTGTTGGAGTCCATGCCTATAAAAATTGAATATTAGACGTGGTGGTTGTTTGATATTTCTCTCATTATATTGGATGGCTCAGAATGGAATACCAGAAATATTCCAAGAGTTCAGAAAAATATTCCACGAATCACAGATGAGTGGACTGGAATATTGGCCCTAACGAGTGGAATATTATAAATAATATAAGTATTATCATCTATCCCACCCCCCCAAAAAAAACAAAGAGGGAGCAATTTTATTTAACAAGTCATAGATCACTTGTCACATTATGCCATCATCACTTCATAGGATCAATTTTGGTTGTCGACATGCGATTTGCATGTAGCTCATTATGACGTCATCAAGCGTAATTGTGCTCTATGCGGCGCGTCGCATTGCCTTCATTGTTGTACGTATTGTATATTTCACGCATTCGCGCATTCGCGCATTATTGTTGAATATGCTCGCATATTCAATTTTGTACAGGAACCTATGGGATATTCGTCTGATTTCGGCCCTTTTTTAGGATACGCTCTGATACTGCACGGGCAATTGAAGCAGACCAAAATATCCCTTTTTAATGCATCGCTATAATACTCTTTATAGATGATAATACTTTTTATTTGTTGGGTTGGAGTTGCCCTTTAAAGGATTTATTTTTGACAAATTTTGGGTGAATAATTGCATGTTTCCCCATAACTTTTGGCTACCCTGCACAATCATAACACCAATTTAATCTGTTAATAGTGAACATGTACAGTGTATGAGGACTACTTGTGTCATTTGCAATGATACATTTGCGTAATATCCTCAATTGTGAATTGTGAGCAAGATAAATGTCTCCCTCTTTAGTCTACAGTGGCTTTGGTGGTGGTCTGGAACTAAAATATTATCACTCACATTGGTAATGTGTCCTGTCATTGATATTACAAAAAAGCCTTGAATACTAAAAGTGCAAGACAGGCTGAATATATGATAGACCTACATGTTTAAAGGGATGGTCCAGGCTGGAGATATTTATATCTCAATAAATAAAATAACAAATAACAAAGTTTATAATATTATTCCTGTGAAACAGTTCTAGGCATGTCTTCATGAATATTCATTAGGTGGGCTGATGATGTCATATCCCCACTTGTTCTTTTGTATTTTATTATATGACACAAGGTTTTTTCAAAACTAATCAAGATCTAAAACAATCGGAGTGCATTAGTTATTTATGCACTGCAACTTATTTCATCAGAATGGAGACACATCATTTTAAATACACATGTATGAAAATATGAAACAATTATGATTTCATGTAATAACATAAGAAAAAGGAAAGTGGGGATGTGACATCATCAGCCCACCTAATGAATATTCATGACAATGTGCATATAACTGTTTTAAAAAAATATTGATAATCTTCCAAATTCAATAACTTCGTCATATGTTATCCGATTTCAATGAAATTGTCAGCATTTTGCTCTGTGAATTTTACTCTATTTATTTTAAAGATATAAATATTTTCAGCCCGGACCATCCCTTTATTAAAGTAAAAATGAGTAAGCCAATCACTTAAAAAGCGCATAGATGTACATGTAGGGACACATTTGGCAGTGATATGCTCTATTTAAAGCCTGTTGGTAATTAATTCCATCAAGGTTGAATTAATAATTAATAGTTATGGTATGCATGTGTACAGTACATGTATGTAATTCTTTTTTTTTGTTATTGTTGAAAGAGTTATTGATGTCATCTCCCTATTCTTTTTTTTTTTGGGGGGGGGGGTGAAACTGAGTTAGCATTTTATTTTCATCCAAGTATAAGAAATTCATAAAAAGATAATAAATGTAGAAGAAAAAATAAATAAATGATTTTTAAAAACTCAATTCTACTGTAGGCTTACAGTCAGAGAGAGTAAGATTGTATGTCTTTGAAAACAAATGTGTATATTGTTGTATAGAATTTTTTTTTTTTAACTCTTAAGACCTGTATTTTGTTTTTGGATTTTTATTAATACCCAAGATTTAAAAAGTTAATGAATTTTTATGATAAAAGTAGTCTGCATTTATTCCAAGTGGCTAGATAGAAAAGAGAAAGAGAGACAGAGATAGGAAGAGCCTGATAGAGTGTGAGTATGAATGTGAGAGAGATGAGAAAGAGGTAAAATAAAAGAGAAGAGAAGAGAGAGAGAGATACTTGTACATATAAAAAAAGTGGGAGGGGTGGAGAGAGAGGGGATTATTTTGCTCACACTTTGCATGCAGTGCAGTACAATCATAGCTCCATGGTACAACGTACATCAAGGTATTAAAGTAAAGAAAATTTATGGATGCTTGGCAGTAGAAGTTGAAATATACATGTGTATATCTCAAGCTGGAAATAGCGAATAGCTCAGCCTCTGTCTCGCTCCAGTTAAGAATTCTTCATGGACCGAGGAGAGAATTGCGATGATAGGCAAGATGAAGATATTAATTGCCTGTTTGGATGAGTCGTGAGTCGTAGATCAACCCAACCCTGTCTGTTGCCGAAGATTTACAGGCAATTTAAGGGGTGGAGCCAGCACAGGATTGTGCCCGATGATGTATGCCTGGATTGTGCATTTCCTTGTGTTCTGCTTTTTATGGCAGGATGGGGTGGGGGGAGGGGGGGGGGGGGGGAGTTTTTTGCGCACTTTAGAATGATTATTTGTTTTGTTGGACTTGTTAGACTTTAATTTTAGTAAGTTTCTCCTTGGCCCGTTGTCATTTGGTATATTGTATGATTTTTTTTAATACTGATGCTCATTGTTGTATTTATAGGGCATTGATGAAAACGTGTTTTTATCTCCCTGTATATTCTAATAAATCTTGATTAAGTTACATTTTTGTATATTTTGAAATTGAATGAAACACACATTTTGTTGACTTTGTTGTTTTGGAGAGGAATTTGAATTTGAATTTAGAGAGCATAAAAGGTAAAACAGGAAAAAAAAAGGTATAAATTTGATCATACATTGTGAAATTTAAAGAAAGAAAAAACCAATCCCCCCAAAAAAGTACATGTAGCATGAAAAGGATGCATTGTAGCGAAGAGATAATGTATATGGTTTCTCTACTTTTTCCAACACTCCTCAGGAATGAAGAGAATGATGTGGGGAAAAGGTCTCGAGTATACCAGATTGGGGAGGGGTAAATATTGAATACGAGGAATGTTTAATACTAGGGGACGAGGAAGGGTGTGATCCTTTCTGTTGACTCTCACGCTCCGAAGGAAGCTAGGGGGGTAATTTGGGAGTTCCTCTAGAGAGGAAGATAGGACGTCGTCGCTGCCGAACTTGACTTCTCGTCTCTCAGGGGGTGGCAATGTTTACTTCATGACAGGAGAGGAAAACTCTCTCATAAAAAAACCCTGGCTCTGGCTTGAATGTTTATGTCATGCGGCACAACACCGTCTGACATTGTTGGTTGCAAATGTCCTTGGAGTGGGAGCTATTATAGGCCATGGCCTTGGAAAAGTTTGTGCCTCACCATGCACTATTTTCATCACTATTTTCATCCTGTTTGCTTTAGATTACTTCTCCAGGAGTACCAATTTCTTTCATTCTTCACAGGGTTCATTATTGGATCTTTCATGAGAGATGTTCCTTCAAAAGTTGAGATGGTTTTGCCTTGATATGTATACCAACAACATTGGCATCTAGAGGACTGGTATCATTCAAAATTAAGAGACAATTTTTTTTCCGAGTACAATTTGTAAATCGAGTTATCACTGTAATTATTCTGATTATCTTATGACATCGGTGAGCATTGTGTTGTGCATAATTGTCTGCAGATTTATTGAACAATTTTTGTATTCACTCTAAAAATACATTTACACAAAATTTCTCATTGGCAACCCTTCTTGTCGTTGATCATTAACCAACAAATTGCCATTTGCTACATGTACAAGGGCACTAAATCTAGGATATGATTTACCTTCAGTGTGACAGAGTGGAACAGGAATTTTAATTACTTATGAAATTAGCGGAGGGAAGTACAGATCGATTTTAGACACTGTGTTGCACCAGAGACTTTTAATAAGCAGCCAACTGTGCTTGTAGCTATTGTCCAACTTTGTGTTTCATCAAAGACTTGGAAGTCGGAAACTTTGAGGGTTTTGTCATGAGAGTTGGGAACTTTTGATGTAGGATTCCCAGGTGACCAACGTAAATTGGATTCTTTTCTAGGAGGAACCAAGAACTTTCCTGTTCCTGATGAGCTGACGAGAAAAGAAAGGCCATGAAAGAGGTCCCTGGAATTCATGATATATGATTGATAGATGTAAATGATGAAAATATTTTCAGTGAAAAGAAATCTAAATCAATGGAAACAGGTGCTGTAGCAATACGTTCTGGAGGACTGGACCATCTGCCTTTTCATTGTAACCCTGGAGACCGCCATTGAGACTGCTGCAATAGTGTGGATGGATTGTGTATTCAAACTTTTTATTTTTTACAAATTTCTATTTTAAGATCCCATGTTTTTTCCATCTTATACTTTGTAGGGGGTGATGATGACTGCTCTGTCAAAATTTGTGTTGCACATACATTTCAGGATCCTTCTAAATTATGTAATTAGCAGGTCTTTGGTTAATTTAAGTCTTTGAATTCGTTGATGGAGAGCCCAAACACATGGTTAATTAAGACCAGCCTGGAGAAACATTGTATTTTAATAGGAGGAATAGTGCTTTAATCAACCCAGTGAGTGATCATATTTTGGAATAATAAGCCCTGTCACATCCAATTGATGATAATCTATTGAGTGATAGTGAACTCAGCTGACCATTGCTTAACGAGACAAAAGCCTGTCATCAACATGCAGAAGCCAAGTTGTTTTCGTCTCTTTCACATGTAGGTACTTTACCATCTGCATGTATGTTCATCCTTTCAATGTGATTAATGTCATTCACACTATGAAAAGGTATAAATACATTGTACATTTACGTACATGCAATTCAAAGTGAATGAATGTGTTTGCTGTTACTCCATCTTCAAACTTTTCCGAACTCTGTTTAACAGCTGAATTTATGTATTAAAAAAAAAAACAATGTGAATGTAAGAATGCAGAGCTAAAAAATTGATAGCTCACCAAACCAAAGTTTATATAGAAGCTACATGTACCATCCTGTAAAGTTGTTTCCAAATTAAAAAAAAACCCAAACAATCCACGGCTTCTGACAGAAAAGGTATTGAATTTTAGGGTCCCTTTTTTACAAATCGTATAATGCTACATTTATTTATTATTTTTTTGTTGTTGTTAATTTGAATTTTCAATTATGCATATGATACAAGAAGCCATAATAAAGCTAAAGTGATTGAGCTCTCAACAGTCAACAATTGGTTTCACCCTGCTTTCAAAATAAAAAAGACCCCCCCCCAAAAAAAATAGATAAATAGAAAATAAAAAAAAGAAAATTAATAAACAAATAAGAAAAAATAAACAAACAAAAAACTGAAATGAAAGACTCCCCCCAAAACCTACAAGAACACCCCCCAATAAAATTCATTGTACTTTAAAAGAAAAACTGAATTTTCTGGATGAAGGGAATGCTGTTTGCAGAAACATGTATTGTATTTCATTTTTTCATTTCTCTCTTTATTGTGTGCATTTTGTGTGAAAATATAAAATGTAAGTCTATCATTATTTCATTATTTTTTAAGGGTGTTTTTACGCTTCCATTGCGGAGACAGAATCAGCGTTTTCAAATGTCGTTTCAGATCGCCGATCGCAAACATGGTTCTGGGAGTGCTGTTTATGCTTTGTTTTTCAGAAGCGAAATCACGATTTGCAGCTGGCTTCACATTGTAATTTTCGTTGAGCAGGAGAGCGAGGTCAAATTGGGCGCGCCATTTTTCGGAAGTTTTTTTTATCTGAGTGTTGTTATGGTTGACTATTATTTAAACTTCAAACAATTTCCGATCTTTTAGTAATTGCATGGAGCTACTTGACATAGCCATAGAATTTCTACCTTGGTGAGGACAATAATAGGACAAACTGATAAAAGAATACCAAGTGTTCATAAGAAATAATAAGACATCTATTTGTTCATGCTACTGGGGCTTCTGGCTCAGCGATGTCTCCTCACCAACTCATGTTCTGGGTTTTTTGTAAATCCCTCGTGATGACAAATGAGATGAGTACTGGTAGTAATAGTACCTACATGTAACTTATAATTACATATGCAAATGTACGTTGTTCATCTAATATTAGAACCTACATGTATGAGATGAAAGGTAATTCTGTGGAGGTAAGTCCCTGTTAGAACAGTGCGACTGTATTTGCCCACGGATTTTCATCTTACCGGAAGCATGTACCAATTGACGTCATTTAAATCTAAACACGACGATCGTGGTTCTGTTTATACTTCCTAAGAATCCCTGATCCTGGTCAAACGACGTTTTGAAACGTACCTTATTGTGAGTTTACGATTGGTGTTCTGATACATTGTTAAAATGAACGTAAGCATGGACGCAGCCGTGTTTTGGACTAATCATGTATGAAAGCGCAGATTTTGACCTGAAAAGTGGAAGCATAAATAGCACTCCACTCCAAGTCTGAACGAGTCTGGAATTTTACTTCCCATCATTTTTTGTAGCCCATCATCAGGGAATAGTACATGTATTTGATCCAACCATGGACCTATTACAAATAGGTAATAGGTCCATGATCCAACATTCTGAGCTTGATAATGATAATGGTTTTTTCCATGATAGTGATAAAAAGAATTGCTTATTTTGTTGTCAAAGGTAGGCAGATGCTGAGCCAGAGAACAATAAACATTCCCATCAAAAATCCAATGTCTATAGGCCTAGATTTTGACATCTCAGTATATCTTAATGTCAATTTGAAAATGACTCTGGCTTCAGTATATACATGTAAATGTCCTCTAGATATTGTACTGTTTGCAGAAAATAGGGCCTACATGCCCCGGGGGGGGGGGGGGGGGGGGGCACTCGACCAAAAAAGTGGTAGGGGTGTGCCGCGGGCGAGACAAAAATCGGGGGCCTTGGAGCGGGCTAATTGTAAAAAGGAGGGCCCTCGGAACGGGCTTCGGAACTACAAATGTTTGTGAAAACGGGGTCCTTGGAACAGATCGCCAGCGTGTGATGAGTGCGTATGCATCCCTATGGAACGGGCATGCGTGCATGATGCAGCTAGCGCGGCCTCCGCCGGGTGCGCTCGCCCAGAGGCGGCGATGGTCGGACAGCGCTCTGCGGCCGCTTTTCACAAAAATTGCAGCTCCTTGTAGCAGATCAATGCGACCGGAACGGCGTAACGAAAAATATGCGAAGCTTTGGAGCGGATTTCTTTCTTCTTTTTTCTTGATAAGAAAAAAATGCTATGCTTTGGAGCGGCTTTCTTTGTTCTTTTTCTCAATAAGACAAAAATGCTATGCCTTGGAACGGAAATTTGAGTGTAAAAATGGGGGTCCCCTCCGCGGCACATACCCACTATGCATTATATACTGAGTGCCCCCCCCCCCCCCCGGGCTACATGCACATGGAATTGCTGACAACAAGGATAATCAGTGGATTGTGTGAACACTTCACCCATTCTCTCTCCCCCTCTCTCCCATTTCATGTGACATTCCCTTTTCTTCCCCCACGCTTCCCAGTCTCACTTCCCTCACTTCCTATCTTCCTGCTCAACTTATGGTCAAAAAATTTTAAATTCCAGTCCAATCCACTTTCCAGGGACAGAGCCCAAAGGAACGAGAGAGACAGAATACAAGTAAGAGAGAGAATGAAAGAAAAGAAACTGCTATAATTGCCATCTGCCCTTTACATACATGGCCTGTGAGCTGTTGTGAAAAGGGGAAGCTGCAAGTCTATTTCTCTGTTCCTGTTTTCTAGCCATCAAATTGCTATTCCCCGTCGTATCAAGCTCACTCCCATTTCTTGTACAAGTACAAGTGAGAGTAGTTTCTTGTGTCCATAATTTGCAAATGTGATTGCGTTATAATATTAAATATCTTGCCCATTTCCCCACTTGGCGAAGGGAATTTCTTGTTGTTCGGAGATAATTTTGGATCATCTTACCTGGAGATGGAATTGAAAACGTGAGTACAAACAGTGGTGATTTTCTTTAGCTACAACCTGTCTGAATGTGATATTCAACCATGCTATGCTGATCTGGAAGATTCATGTAATGATGTATTCATTGCATTTTATAGAAACTTGGAAGAATAGGAAAGATTTAATTCAAAGGCCTGTAGGCTGTAGGTACAGTGTACATTGTAAATCTGTGTACATGTACAATATGTACTAAAAATGTTTTCTTCTGAACTGATTTTCTTTTTAACTGTGACGTGATTTAGTGTTTGGAGTAAATGTCATTAGTAATCTGGCAAATTTCCTGCTGTACAGTGAACTGATGGGCAATCTGACCATCATCTTTAAAAGATCAATATTTTATGATGATGGAAATTATCTATTTTATATGTCCAATATATAAAAGATCTCGTACATGAAAATTTTGTGCAGAAATGGTCCAACAAAAGTGGTACTTTTAAAGAGGATTACATTAAATTTGTTCGGTATTTTGACACAGTCTCACACCTGTGCATTGTACAACATATACATGTAGTCACGTATTGTATTACCGGACACTATTATGATTCCGGACGCGCATATTACTGCGTTCGAAAACAATTTCGTACCGTCAGACTTCCGCAATTCAATTTCACAGAGCAATACATAGAACAGGAATCTTGCAAAACAAGGCGAAAAAATCCAACTTTTACCTTATTTATCTCTAAAATGACAGAAAATGCTTAAAATATTATTTGAATAACATGGTTTTGCATTAACAATTTATATATTTTCTAACAGAAATATGGGTCTGATCTGCCGAATTTCAATCTCGTCCGCTCCTTCGATCGAATGATGAGGTGTGGTGTATTGTGGGTGATCGTCGACGGCTATTTCTCAAGGTACCCGTGCGCGAGGTTTACCGTGAGAGTAGAGCCGTCGAGGATCGGCAGCGTATCGATAGAACTTGATGAGCGTCACGATACGAACGAGCATAATATTAAAATTTCCATGGAACATGCAGCTAACAAGAAAAAATAAAATAAGTTATCAAACACGAATTTATTACCAACATCTGCTCAGAATCGATATAAAAACAGCAAACAAAAACTTAGAATTTACTCATGCTATGATATAAGGAGAAAAACTCACACAAATTTGTTCTTACATCATTCTAATCAAGAATATCTTTACCCGTCTGGCGCGCGTCCGGAATCTTGATGTAATTTGTCACGCATGAAAATAACTGTTTTTCGTGGAGGGGTATGCGGCAAGTGCGATGCAAAGAAAATGGTTGGTAAATATAAAATAATTTTACCATATTCATAATTTTCATATTTGGAATAGCAAGTGCGAATTTTTCTTGATTGTATTTCCTCTAGTTGTCATTTTTAAAGCACTGAAATAAAGGTGTCCGGCAATAGGATACACTGCCATACAACTAACTTTTCACCACAAAAATAGTAAAAAAGACAAAAGTTTTCAGAGTACTACACGCACATATGAAGATGAAGTTCAGATTTTTCTAACATTTCTTCCATTTGTGTAGACCTAGCAATCAAAGATAATATTACAAGAAAAATATATGTAAGCTGGGATGCATACAAGTGAAAAAACACATTTGAAATACAAATCCTTACATGTTTAAAAAGGACTAAAAAGCCCACAACTTACTATTAATGGAATATTTGCTGGGTCTTAATCCATATTCTATTGGCCAGAAAAAAAAAATAATCATAGATTTTTTGACCGAGCACCAACTGATTTTTTTTAAAAGGTTTTGGATCAGGGATGATAGTGTATTAATTGTACCCCTGAAACCTCCCATCAAAGTAAATTGACCGATGTATTTATTTACTATTTTATGAAATCATATTTTAATACCTGCCCACATGTTTTAGTGTATGTACAGTACCGATACAGAAAACAATGAAAGAATGTCATGCAAGCACAATGATTTAAACCCTAAATTCAATTCGGTTCCCCAAAATAAAGTGAATGCAGACAAGCCACAAATTGAAATCTTAGAAAATGAAGACCGGATGTTTGTGAGGCTTTAATTCCCTTGCCTGGGAACCTTATTTGCTCACGACAGTGGTTGTAGTTTAAATCAGTGGGTTTTGATGCTTTTGTCTGGTGCAACTGGTACTGACTCATTCTGTGGAATTGTCCTTAGGAAAGATATCACAGAGACTCCAGCTTCATAATAGTATTAATTCTCTTTTTTTTTATTGTGGCCAAAAAGAGAACAAGACAAACTTGTTTATGATTGATTTTATTGGTAAATTTATCCGGGGGGGGGGGGGGGGGCACTTCCATTGATGAGTGGATACCATGCATGACCCCAAAAACATGTAAAATGGATATCTTTTTCAAGATAGGGCATGTTACGTGTACGTAACAAACAAGTGTGTACATAAAAGACACTAAAATAATAAAAAATGGTATGTATTTCGTTAGGAAAACTATGTGTTTACAGTTCAATTTGCGAAGGTACAAAAAAGACTAAAATACTTTTTATAAAGGATGTACTCTATGCCCCAACACTACGTGTTTAGGGTCCGATTTGTGTGAACATGGAAAATACTTGTTTTAGGGTGCTTTTTGAAACCATGACACATGGTATCCACTCATCAATGGAAGTCCCCCCCCCTGGGGAATTTATTCATGAAATGCTTGATGAGGAAGCAAAAAACAAGTTCTATGAGACAACATTCAATGTACAGTAACCTACATGTACATTATACAAATAGCGAATAGGCATGAGTGCGATGGTGCGAGATTTCGCATGAGGTGAAAGAAAGATGCTCTATTCAACGAGGCGTTAGCCGAGTTGAATAGAGTGTTTCTTTCTTTCACCGAATGCGAAATCTCGCACCATTGCACGAATAAGAATATTCGCTATTTGTGTTGTACAATGCCTCGGAGTTTAGCGAATTTATGAAAAAACAAAGAGTTTTTCCTGCAGTAATCTATGAAAAGGGAGCAAAAATATGGAAAGCGAAAAGCAAAATCCCACAAGTACAAGCGAACACCTCTAGCTCTCGGGCAGCATTGCGCATTTAGCCAGCAGGCTATATGCGTATTGCACCTGCATTTTTACTGAGCGCAATGAATTGAATCGTATTGTGACGTCACCTCCTAAAGCCGTGCAACGGTACATTTTGGACGGTACATTTTGGATGGTACGTCTTTTGTGCAACGGTACGAATGTTTGACATTCAGCCTCCCATTTGCTCGCGTACAACAAGCTAAGTAGGCGTTGTACAATATTTAATACCACCATGGATGTTGTCTTGGATGATGCGATGATAACTAGGCCTACACGTACTTGATATCATTGATCAACTTGATGGTATCATCAGGGATGATACCATCCCTGTGAAATGCATCTGTGTTTATTTTTAATCCAGCCAAAATTTTGTTGCAGACCTATGTGTAGACACTTGCTATTTTTAGTTGATGCCAAGTCTAAATATTGACAGCTAAATTCTCTTTGATATTCCCATAGGCTTTATGCAGAAGCTGTATCATGCAATCTCATGTTTGCCACTCTTCACCCAGGATGTGTAGTATGGTACCTGATGTGAAGCAATTCCTCGAGCTCTTGATATCTGTGTACATGAATGTAGTTGTGCTAAAGCCAGGATGCAGTGCTTAGAAATATTGAATGTTATGTTTCATATTACATGTACATGGTTTATTACCAAAGGACGCTGGCACACTACATGTACAGTACTGTTGCTTGATTTTGAATCTGGATCACAACTTTAATTTTGTAACTTCTGAAGGTTTCCCTGGCGAAGAAGAATAGTATACATGTACATGTAGTGGGTTTCACGGTACACCACAGAGGCCGTGGAACGGTTTTCAAAGTGGGGGGGTGCTAAGCCAAAAGTGGGGGGGGGGCTGAACATGCAAAAAATCACAATCATATGGTCATATTTACGTTTTTGTACATGGTTTTGGAAAAAAGTGGGGGGGGGGGGGCTGAAGCCCCCCCAGCCCCCCCCGCTTCCGCGGCCCCTGCACCATGTATCTTTCTTGGGCAAGTGTTGGTCCTGAAAAGGACCACCCAATCTCGACGTTTGACAAGTGTGTTCTTGTCGTCTTCAGGAGATGTTCTTCAGAACTTTAGTGTCTATAAAGACCACTGCACTGAACCACTTGACTGCACCTTCATCTCCATGTACCGTATTATACATCTAACGTAAAATTTCACAATTTTTCGTCTTGATGCAGGGAGCAGCCCATTTTCACGACCAGGGCACATGTATTCCAGATCGATCCAACCACCAAGAAGAACTGGCTTCCTTCCAGCAAGCAAGCCGTGACAGTTTCCTTCTTCTTCGACAGCACCCGTGACAGCTACAGGATAATCAGTGTAGATGGATCCAAGGTAATTGATCTCATACAAACTGTATTGCTGTTCATAAAGTTGACTGGTACATGTTCTTACATGGTACGTCAGCTTCTACACAGGTATATATATCACATTGGTCCACTCATCACTTGATCTACGCGTACGTAGTACTGAATACTGTATAAGCTGGTTTTTTCGCGGGGGTTTTATTTTCGCGGATTTCGCAAATTGCCGATCAGCTGCGAATTTAACAACACGCGAAAATATTGACACATTTGATACTCAAATAGTGCAAATTATCCCCATCAGCAAGGCCTTACTATTAAAAACATCCTGTGTAGTCAAATATTGAGATATGGTCTCTATATTTACCAAAAAATAAGGTTTAGAAAGTACAGTTAGTGATTCAAAAAGTTAGCGAGAATTTCACATTTTTTATTTCTCAAACAAAACCAGAGCCTAAACTAGTTTCTAACATAATTCTATCGATATTTATTCACTCACTGTAATATTACAATGAATTTTCCATGAAATAATTTTATTTTATTGTCATATGATTGACTTACTATATTCACACATTTTAGCAGCTATTTGCATGCTCATTAATATTCATAAGTCACATGACCAGAGCTTTTAGGGGCGTAAGATTCTGTTAACAAAACTCAACATTTTAGCGCTGAAACCAACTTTTTAAAAAGTGAATCTAACAAAACACAACTTCAAAAGATTACTCTTACAAATCAAACTGTGACATGATGAATTTTCAGATCTAAAGGTACAAAAAGTGAAATTTAAACCACTTTTTTCCACACTTTGTATTAAACTGTTTTTACAGGGACATATTAAGACACATCAGCATGGGGCCTTTGAGGAGCATAGTTTTGCACATGATTTGCACTAGTTTTGCTTAGACTTTGAAATGCTGTGGAAGGGTTAGGGTTAGCGAATTTAACAACCAGCGAAATTCTGTACGCGAAAATAACAACTTGTACAGTAGTTGAATGATCCAAGATTTCTTGAATACCACAGTGGTTCTAGCCTTTCCTGATGGTGCTGGGAGAAGCTGCCTATTAAAAAAGCAAATTACCGCCCGGCTCTTTGGTTAAAAGTTGATCTGCCGTCTGGTCCAAATTTTTTGAAAAATAGAACTAAAATTTGATCGTATTTCAAGCTAGCAAATAGAACTAAAATTTGATCGTATTTCAAGCTAGCAAAGTCCTAGGTTTTGCACAATGCAAATTCTTCATGCATTCTTTTGCCAGAGACACTCACCATTGACTTCGAGCTTAATTATTTTATTGTCTAATACTTACATGTAGCTAGCTAGATCCCTGGTCATAAATGTATTCCCATTCACCCTATGCTAATTGTTATTTTCTACAATGATTGAATAGTTTGATTTCAATTATTTCCCATTGAAAGTGCAGGCCATCAAAATATTAATGATCATTGAAATAATCAGAAATTATACATACAATTTATAAGAACCAAACAGGTGCAGTATCTGACAAAATTGGCATTGGATATAACTGATAAAAATGAAAAAAATATATCATGGATTATGAGAGTGACAATTTATTTGTTTGGGGACTTCTCTTAACGAACAACTGGTTTTATAGGCAAAGTGGAATGGGGAAACATTTTGTAAAGGGGGGGGGGGGGGGATGATCATTCAGACATTAAGAATAAAGTATTTGTGGATAAACTGGATATGGACCATTGAATAGTGTTTTCACAAAAAATTAATAATTATGGTTTAAAATCGTGTTTAATGTTACATTAAATTAACTGCAAACATGTGCAAGCCTGTAACATTTTCATTTATTTTATTCAATGGTAAAAAGAAGCTGCTGAAAACTGCTTATCTAATAAAAGAGAGCCAATGGAGTAAATTTTATTCAGCAGTGTGCAGTATGGGGCACACTCTATGCTCATTTCTTCTATGATCCAAGCAAATGGGTATTTTGGGATATTCAAATCCTTGACACTCCCTCCAATAGAGATTGCAACTTTATGCTGTTTTATGCATTGTGACATTTACTTGACACGCAACTTTCTGATAAGGAGCCGGGTGTACGTGTCTTATTGAGTGAGGTCTTTCCTAAACTCAGGTGAAAAATAGGCTGAAAGGCGGAATTTGGATGTAGGAAATGGAAAATTAGGATGTCGGTATTAGGATTTTGTCAAGAAAAAAACTGCTGTAGCCTTCATTGTATCCACCATGTTCATTACCACGTCCTATTTATTGACATTTTCAAGTACATGTACAGTATTTCAGTATGTACATGTATGTTTCTGCTGTATGTCTATGTTTAAAATTCAAGGGCCCGTATTCTGAAGTCGGGTTTAATTTAAACTCTGGTTTTAAGTTGGGGTTTAACTATGGAAAGCCAGTTGTTACATAAATCTCTAAAAGTAGTAGAGGTTCAATGTATCAGCTCATTTGACTCCCAAAACACTATTAACTGTCTGGGAAGGATATTATGACAGTTTTCTTCACCATTATTAAAGAGCACAGTAAACATGAGAAGTAATCACTGCAAACAAAATCTTGAAATGTTTGGCTTCCCATAATTTTAGCACAGAGCTCGACCATGGTCTAAGTTAAACCCGGCTTCAGAATACGGGCCATGGACACTTAATACTACCTTCAGACATATACATGTACTGTCTTCATCAGCCTATTATGGCCCAAAATTCACTTTTAGCGTGTCCAAAGCTTGAAATGATTAATGTTTTCTGCCAACTTTTCAATATGTCATAAAAACACATGATGAATGAATTAAAAGGCAAATTAGATATTCATTTATTTCTCAGATACATGTATAATATCAGATCAATAGACAGCAGAATTTTCAGTCACAACAATAAACGTCTATTCATCTGTACTAGAAGTGTGCTCCAGCCAGGCCATTATCACTGGAGGTAGTTCCAGTTCAGATACAGCTACTCAACCTCAAGATTCTAGCCTGATCTGCTCTCCTTATCTTTTCCTCTTTCATTCCCTTTCTTCTTTCCATGTTCTTTCTTTTCCTTTTCTTGTCCATTTTCTTGTTTTCTTGTTTTCTTCTTCCTTTTGTTTACTTTTCCCTTTCTTTCTTTTCTCCATTTTTCTTCCAATTTCCCTTCCCCAATGCATGCGTTGAAATATGACGTGAAAAACATGAACACAATCATCGTACACCATAAAGATAATGTCGTACCCGCAAAAATATGTACGTGAATGTTTTGCTCAGCTAGCGAGCGTGGCCAATGGCGGTCGCAGTATAGTGCAATGTATCCCGTGGTTCAACCAATCTTGCATCTTGTCGCACGAGGAAATTTGTAGCCAAAATTTTCACAGAAACATCTCCAATACGTTTTCATGAATTTTCAGTCACAACAATAAACATCCATTCATCTGTACTAGAAGTGTGCTCCAGCCAGGCCATTATCACTGGGAGGTAGTTCCAGTTCAGATACAGCTACTCAACCTCAAGATTCTAGCCTGATCTGCTTTCCTTATCTTGAGATTAAAAGCATGTAATAGGTCCATGATTAAAGAAACCCTGTATCTATCAGTCCAAGGGTGCGTTTATCCGCCACTTTTTCACCCTAGAATCATGATCTGAATCATGATTCAAATCATGATTCTGCCGAATCACGATTGCGTTTAGTCGAAATTGAATATAATCATGATTAGAATCACAAACATGAAACACGAAAAAAAGGGCGTTTAGAAAGACGTTTCTGCAGAATCACGTACGAAAATGTTCGAATAAATGATATCGTGATTACAATCATGATAATATTGATTATATGACCTCACTGTTGTGTTGGGCTACTTTCGGTTTGACTCTTGCCAAGCTCAAGGCGCTCTATATGCTCATTGTATGTACATGATTATGTATTATGCATGCATTTCTTGTCATGTTCAAGTTTTGTGTTGGTCATCGCATCGTCCACTACTTTTCATTCTTTGGTCATGTCTTCAATTTCAAGTTCTAGTAAATGAATTAACTGGACAGACAATGATCTCAGTTGTTGTTGAGTATACAGAATCAATATTAAATTGGATCTACGCTGAAATCCACTTTCGAACACCATTTTGGATAAACTAACAAGATGAATAGAAGCATATGGACCCTATATCATAATATGATAGAAGTAAACAAATTGAGGTATAGACTGGATTCTGGAAGCAAAAGATTTTTCGAGAGCCGAAACAGGTGCGAAAAACTGCCTCTGTCAAACTGCGCACTAGTGATGCGCACTGGATTGGTCCGAATCTGAGGAGAAACAGCATTGGAATGAAGGTCGTCTAAACGCTGATTCTGTGATATTGTGATTCATGTTTGTGTTTTGAATCATGATTCAAATCATGATTCTGGCTTGAGGTCGCATAAACGCAGCCCAAGTTGGGGATTTTCTCTAAAACATGAAATGTGACCTTGGGATATAGTTTTGGTTCCATGAATAGCCTGCGTTGTTCCAGTATCATCATCCCGAGGATTGGCTTGGTAATTAACCAAATGAGTAGCATGCTTAATCTTGAATAAGAGCCAAAGTTGACTTTGGATCGTATTAAATCTACAAGTGACATCCATTGAAATACATGTATAGGGTCATTCCATGCCAATTCACCCAATGAATGTGCAATTTTGCACCCGACCCTCTCAGAATTCGTTGTAATTTTGTACACATAAAATTCCCAATGGCCCAAGCACAAAAAAAAAAAAATAGTCCAATCGGTCCGTCGGTTCTCGCGCTACGGCCCACCCTTTTCTCTTTGTTTTGACAAAAATGGGCGTGACCTTCAACTTTCAATGGCCATTGTGTCGTAACGTGTTGACCAATTTTCACTAAACTGGTACCATTCAAAAGGAAATTCAGAGAGGAATCCAAAACATGCATCAAAAAATGTATTGGAGCGATTTATAAGGTCATGACCTTTGACCTTGAGTTTGACCCCCGGACAAATAATTTTTTAACTTGATTTTCGTGTATGTTAATTATTAGTATGATATTGACAAAATAGCACGAGAACCGACGGACCGATTGAACTAATTTTTTATGTTTTGTGCTTGGGCCATTGGGAATTTTATGTGTACCAATTTACAACAAAAACTGAGAGGGTCGGGTGCAATCTCTGGGTGAATCCAGATAAAATGACCCTATAGAGCCAATTAATCGTGTCTTCATTCCAAATAATCATGAGATGGTTCTGATTGTGATTATTTCCTGCATAAAAATCATCAAGATAATTTTAATACTTGAGCTTTTTAATTATTGGTTCTAGCAGTGGCTGTTGAGCCCGAAGTCCGGGGGACTGAGGTTCAAACCAAATCAAGGAATCCTTTGATTCTGCTTCATCTTTATCTTTAAATGCCTTGATAAGGATTTGAACTGTGGTCTGTCAGTTCCTAATCCTAGTTTAATACCAAGCTGAGACATACATGTATGTAACAGATCATGAGATGTACATGTATGTACATTGCTTTGTTTCCTTTTTTTTTATACTCGGGTAAAAAAAATAAAATATCCGCTTCCAGCGATACCAGCATTTAATGTTATCCCACTCAGGATGCAGATAAAAGTAATGAAAGCTGTGATGACTTCCTTGTTGCAAACATGTGATATTATAATTTCCTTCATTCTACACTTCACAGTGATTATTCAAATAGCAATTCTTGTACTGTACATTTTGCTACAGTGTACATGTATGACAAGTTTGGTATCAAAATATCAATAGATGAAATTTATTACTATGTTCTGTGGCCTGCCGTTTCTTGCAAAGAGTTGTAGGAAGCTGGCTTTGTACACTAGATCCTATACACTATTGATTATTGCCATTTCTGCCTTGCAGGCCATATACATGTGAGATTGGTTCTGTTAAGGAGGCACGATCTTGGCTCAGTCGGAAGAGCGGGGTTTCGGATCCCGGTAACCTGGGTTCTATTCTCACTTGGTGCGCTAGTGCCCTTTGGTATTAAAGCCATTTATCCTCATAATCCTGAGGTCCCTCAGAGAGGACCTTAAGCCGTTGGTCCTCTGGTTGCTTGCATACTTGTATTGTAAGCAATCATGCAATCAGGTATAAATCACCACCATATCAATGGCATGCAGTTTCCTAGATGATGAAAAAAAATGCATATTGCAAATTTGATTTTTTTTTTTAATACCAAGATACATTTTGTATTCAGAATTTTTAAAACTTGCTCACAAAAATTCAGAGAGTGTGTACAAAGAAAGAACATGCCTGTACATGTACTTGTATTCTTGCTTAATACATTGTTCTAATGAGTTCATGTACACATGTAGGCAATTGATACATGGGCAATTCCAGCGTAACGGACATGACGTTCAGACAAATTTTTGTAATTCAAAGGTTTATACAGTAGAATTAGCAGTCTTTTGATAATTGCTACTGAGCTTATCAGACACATTTAAGTATCAGTTACATACACATGAAATTTCAAATCGTTTCGTTGAACAGTTGCGGAGAAATTGCACTCTTTGTCAGCGTAACGGACATGACACGAAATGGACGAAGCATTTTTACCTCCTATTGCTTATCAAAATTCCTGTGAATTCTTAGATTGCATGCACCTGACGCTGGTGTTAATTTAACCTTAAGATCATGCTCTATCCATAAAATGGTGTTTAACAAAAGTTTTACAGTGCATTCTGTATTCATAGCTCAAAATGTAGCGTAACGGACATGACACATGAAGCGTAACGGACATGACAGTTTCGTCCACTTTTTGTAAGCGAATATAATTATTTTATTACAAGATATGGTACAAGTCTTATTGGTTACTTGTTAAGGCTAGAGGTTAGAGACACACATCATAACTGGTAATCTGTAATATCTCCTATTATTTTGCAATTTGAGAGGGGGGCTTTGCGTACAATATTTATAAAAACAAAAAAAATATTTGGAAAAATTTCTTTTACACCAGTTAACAACAGTTAATGATTATTTTCCAGTTACTACCATCCGCCACATCTAATTAAAAGAGAAAAAGTTGATAGTAAAGATTATTTTTTATTCATGGCTTACTATTTGACAATATACACTAGCGTAACGGACATGACACCCTTCCGAAGTGAACTTCATCAGCACTTCTTAGTTGCAAAATGAAAGAAATATGAATAATGAATGTAATTATGTAACAGCAAAGTACCTTTACTAACATTCTTAAGAAAAAAATGTAGATATTATTGGCACTTTTGGCAGGTATTATTAATTTAATAGCTATAGCCCACATGATAATTTTATATAGAATACAATGCTTTAATAGTACCATAGGCACACTGAGAAGAGCAAATCAAAATGTACCAGACCTGATTAAATCCAAGATGAACATACACCTGTATTATAAAATGTATTTTATGATAAAGAATATATACTAGTATTAATGTCAATTTCAAGATTAAAAAAATGATATTAAAAAGTATTTTAAATTTTAATAGCAGTACCTGGAAACCAGTCTTTCATTATCGATTATGTACGAGTTATAAGGTAATCGGAATGTTTGTAAATCGCTTCTGATATTTTTTTCATTCAAAATAAAGATCCTTGGTATAATCATCCTTTCATCAAATCTTGGATGTACTAAATCTTACGATCTTGCTTGCTGACAAATGTGGCTGTATCTAATTTCATTGTATTGTCTGCGCTGCTTGTGTACAAACGAAGATACATCATTCAAATCATGATTATGGCTGACCAAAATACTATGATGACATAATTTATTGATCGCGCCACATTCCTTCCACAGCCTCTTTGCTTTGTGATATGAAGAAGTGCCACTGTAGATTCATGGATTCATAGAGCTACATCATGTAACACAGATATCTGAATATTTACAAACTTGTTTTAAATGTGAGCCAGTGCCATCACTGAAGAAGTTGAGGGTTGGTGAAAGTCAGATACTTTGAAGCAATGTCATCAAAGATCTCATGAATTCACAAGTTGGAGTTTTATCATGCTCCAAACTGTCAGTGCAAACACCTAAGATAATCAATTATTGTTCAAACACAAATGATGCAGATTGTGATCTGAGTATGTTGCCAGATTTAGCTGCATCTTATCCTAATATTATGTGGCATACCGTTAATTCTCAGAAAAATATACCAGAACAAGAGCTGAACTTTCATCATTTACCAACTTCTAAAAATAGCTAGAATGACATGCAGATTCTAGGAGTTATTACATCCAGCTATCCTCAAGCAATTGAGACTGACCACAGTCTGTGACACTGAGCCTAATATTTTGTTTTTGTGAATGCTGCCTTTTGTCATATATTAGGTGTCATGTCCGTTACGCGAATTGTCATGTCCGTTACGCCATTTTTATGAAAATGAGAAGTGGTCAGGGAAAATGATTGCTACACATGGTAGGGGGTTTAATTCTAACATAGAATCTGAATCTGCAGTACCTTCAGACAAATTTCCTGTAAGCTGTGAAAACTTTAAGTGAAAAAAGTAACGGACATGACACTGATAATGGTAAAGAAATCACATTAATCTGAAGATCGATTTCTCTAAAATTGATGAATGGCATGAAATATAACAATGATTTTCTGTTGATTTAAACATTAATCATCGATACAAAAGTTAAAAGAGACCTGTGGGACCTTATTTGCTTTTAGTAGAGACAGGAAAGATGAATTGTTTAAAAATAGCCACATTTTTTAGATTTTGCAATTTATTATTTTATTTTTTTGATGATGGAAAAAAACACAAAATTTTATCAATATTGTGATTTTTCTATTGGAAATTGAAACTTTATAGATTACTTTTTAAGAAAATTTGACTGCTTAAGTGAAATCTGAAACTTCATTTTTTCTCGAAAGTGAACATTTTCCATGGAATTGCCCACATGTAGATGTTTGATTTCTGTTTCTCTATTTTTAGATTACAGGGTTAATTATAAAAGAGCTCTAGCCTCTAAGTCTGTCAGTTTAATACAGTTGTAGATGATGACATCCTTTACATACAGTACAAGGTCACTAAAAGTAAAAACTATCATGAGATTGAGCAAGCTTAAACAAGAGATTAAAACTAAGTCAATCCCGTCTGAGCCCATTACAGGAATTATCTATCAAACATGGGTAGTTGATACAGTCATTTCAAGATCAGATGGGATTGGGACAAAGTGGTTTCCTCCCCCCCCCCCTTTAAAGGACAAGTCCACCCAAACAAAAGTTGATTTGAATAAAAAGATAAAAATCCAACAAGCGTAACACTGAAAATTTCATCAAAATCGGATGTAAAATATTAAAAGAAAGTTATGACATTTTAAAGTTCCGCTTATTTTTCACAAAATAGTTATAATATGCACAATTTAGCCACATACATACATGTATGCAAATGAGAGAATTGATGATGTCCCTCACTCACTATTTCTTTTGTTTTTTATTGTTTGAATTATACAATTTTTCATTTTTTTCAGATTTGAAAACAAGGTCCAACTTGAATAACCATATGGAAATGGTAATTCCACATGTTCAGGGAGAACTAAAACTTTGTTTCACAGGACAATGACAAAAAATTAGAATATTTCATATTTCATGTAATAAAATACAAAAGAAATAGTGAGTGATGTCATCAGTTCCCTCATTTGCATACTGACGAGGATGTGCATATAACTGTTTTGTGAAATTAAGTAAAATTTAAACATGTCATAACTTTCTTATTTTACATCCGATTTTGATGAAATTTTCAGTGTTATGCTTGTTGGATTTTTCTCTTTTTATTCAAATCAACTTGTCGTTGGGGTGGACTTGTCCTTTAAACATCTCATTGAACAGTAATTTTCACTTGGACATGTGCACTAAATTGGTTTCAGAGTAAGATTTGTTTCCAATCAGTGACATATGAAAGTGTTGGACAGTTTAAAGGGTAATTCTGTTCGTCATGCCTATTTATAATTCAGGCAAATTTCACGCTATAAAGCACATCAACGTTCACATCCATGTATGTACATTTGTTTGAAGATTGACTCCAATGATGGTTTCTGACTTTCTTGGTCATTTGAGAACGGGTAATGGAGACTTGAGAATCCACCAGACTATACATGTACATGTAGTAGCAATAGGTGTTCCTCTGGATTAGTCTAGAAGATATTGCTTTTTTATATGACTGCTTGAGTGTTCATCCTGCTGGATAGGACCTAGTCCACCTCCAGGACTGTTATTTTGTACGATACGACTACCAAACACATAACACACTACACACTACATCCCCATAACACGCATACACACACCCCCTGAATAGTCACATTTCGGGGAAAGTGATGGGTTAGGTGAATCACTGGGGGTAAGTGAATCAGTGGAGGGCGTGTGTGTGTTGGTTATGTGTGCGCGCGAGGTACCGGTACAGTCCGATAGGGTTTGCCCCTGGTTTGCCCAATCAATAAAAATCGTCCAGGACGTGGACTAGATAGGACCCCACTGGACTCAGTCTTGTCTTTATATGTCCATGAAAGTGACTACAGTGTATGAAAGTGGTTTAAGTTTGTGTTAAATTCAAGTATTTATATCCTAGAAAGTCCATGGTTTTCAAAGATATTTAATAGGAATCAAGAAGATAACATTACATAATGTAGATATACCCCATGAACTACAAACAACTTGAAAAAAATTAGGAAAAATGAATCAAGAATTGTAATTGCCAGTTAAGTCATAGAGCAATACCTCTACCCCTATACAGTGTTTATATCATTTATCATGTACGGTACATGTAAACAATCAAAATGTGAGGATTTCTAGGAATTGGAATTGGAATTTCTGAAGTCCTTTAATACTTTTTATTCCATTTCTATTATTGTTTCATGTATAAATATATTGCTCACCTCATTTTCAAGTTTGATTTGAAAATTCTCCTTTCAGGCAATTATTAACAGCACTATTTCATCCACCATGGCATTCACCAAGACGTCACAGAAGTTTGGGCAGTGGGCCGATACGAGGGCGAACACTGTCTATGGGCTGGGCTTTGGCTCTGAGACAGATCTCAATAAGGTATATTTATACCCCTTTCATAAACCCAATAAAACCTATCCTCCAATTAGCCGCCTAATAAAAATTGCCTTCACAAACTCCGAAAATTATCCGCATTATTTTTACGAGCGCCCGTTCTGAAAAAGGCGGATAATCGTCATGACAACTGGACACGCCCCCTCCGATGCGGTTGTGTTGGAAAAGGGTGACCTTGTGACTGCACCATGGCAATTATCCGCATTATTTGGAAATACGTTCATAAACTCAAAATCTTGTCCCGATGCCGCTATTATGCAGATAATAGCAGCATCAGAATAATGCGGATAACTCTTGTCCTCCTCCGATTTTACGACCAAATTATGCTGCTATTAGCCGCATAATTGGGTTTTATTGGGTTTATGAAAGGGGTAATATTTTTGAAATTATTACAGCTGTGTTTGAAACTACATGTACATGTATGCCATGGCTCATTGTACACTGTATCCTTTGTAATTTGTTTGAAGTCCCTTGCCACCCCAAATATTAATAATGATTAAAAAAAGGGATGAATGGATAGAAATGAAATAAGACTTAAAAGTAAAATAATTAAATAAATAATGAATAAATATTAATAAATGTATAAATCTATGTAATTGTAATGATACCAAAAAAAAAAAAAAATTGATACATGAATAATTCAGTCAATGAAATGTTGGTTTTGTCATTAAAGCAAATACAAGTAACTGGTTACACCTGATAATGTTTAACCATTGTTATTCAGGTTAGCCACTAGATATAAAACTGTTCTACCAGTGGGCCCAGCATAATACACATGTAGGCCTATTAAATACCTCTCCATTTTAATGTATCACTATCAAGCACCTGACAAAAGGCAGAATGTCTCTGTAAATCATGACCCAGCCAGGGGGGGGGGGGGGCTGATCAATGATTGGGATATCAAAATGAGGTTTAACATCTTTGAACAAGAAAAGGGAGTGCTCAAGACTTGATATGAAAGCCAATCAGTCTGGGCTACATTGAACAGAGCTTAAACTTTCCTTCTAGTAGATGATGGAAACGTGCTAAAACCCTGGCTGACCTTTTCTCTCCCTTTTCTGCTTATATAAATACCAACTCCATTTTAAGACGAAACTTCTGGTGCTAGATCCTAATAAGGATGAACTAAAAAAATACATGATCTAATATTTCACGTGATAGGAGATCATGAATTCCTTGTCATACTACTTTCGAAGGCAGGTCTAGGTTTTAAGATGCATGATTTATAGTGTTTGCATACTACACATACTTGCAACTGTGTGTGTAGGGGGAGGGGGGTATAAAATATGCCCTCACCCGATTTCATCCTGCCTATTGGAAACATAAAAGATGACAGACCTTGTTAGTTAATTTATTCTATGGAGGGCAATGCATTTCAAGGTTTTGTTAAAAAGCAATTTGTTTTAGATGTACATGTTGAAAGTGTCTTACTCCTTTTTCCCCTTTTCCTCTTGCTACATGTAGATCTCTCTTTATAACTTCTTTCACCTTTTCTTTTCATGATTGTTGAAGTACTTTTTATAGTACCGGGTACTTATAAAGTTCCCATTCATACATTTTCATGCATGGTTGTTTGTCCCAATCTTCGTCTCACTTTTTGTCAAAGCTCATCTCTTGTATATGAATAAAATAATTGTGATCCTCCCGTTTTCATCTATGTTTTTATAGATATTTTGTAACACTTTTAGCCATCTCTGTGGGTTATTTCCTTCTAAAATGTAATTTACATGTACATGTAATCTTTCTTGGTTTCTTTGTAATTCCCCAGTGATAATTACTACATATTATATATGACATACATTTATTTTATTGCCTATTGTTTAATTGGATATTTGAAATTCAAATAACCCATTATAGCATATTTTTTATTACCATGGTACATCATAAGTTATAGTTAATTATCATATTTTTCAAGTACTAAGTAATTTCAGTTTCACTTTATATGTTTGTCTTAAAATACGGTATGCCATCAACTGTTCACCATCAGTGACAATAATAATCTATTCTAGTTTTGTTTTACATGTAGACTGTCTGTTGTAATTTTACATGGATGTGTTCTGATTTGATGTGTTGATTGTTCTGGGGAGGGGCTTGAATATTTCTCTCAAATTATGTTATGAGAGATAGATAGATCAATGTGAAGATAGAGAGAGATAAAGAAGGAAGAGGAGGGGGATATCAACTCCTATGTTAGGAGCAATATTTTTTTTTGTCTATTGTGACCATATTGTGTTTTCCACCTTTTTTAATTCCCATACAGTTCATAGAAGAATTTGAGAGAGTGAAGGAAGCAGCATTAGAAATCACATCAGAGCCTACCAAGAAAGGCATTGATTCCACCCCCATCCAGAATGGAACGACCAAGATCACCAATAACGAAATCAATCATGCTAAGGTAATGGTCAATTTTGACAGTTGACCTGATGGATGGGTGGACATACAGTTCAGTCTTACATGTAAGCCCAGTGCGCACTACATGATGATCCAACTATGACACAATTTTTCACATTTTGCATTATTATAATAAAATTTCCAAGAAGTAAAACTATTTTATTTGAAGTTCTGCATAATGCTCAGAATAATAAAATCAGAATTCTGTTTTGCTGCTAGCCTAATTGTCAGAGTAAAATTTAAATTGGCTTCAAGTCCCAGCTGATGAGGACTTCTTTACGATGGGAATTGACTTTGTATTTATTCCTCCAGGAAGGCTTGGAATAGACTGGAATTTAATTGTAGTATCCATACAGTGTACCTCAATTGAACGTAAAGATTGTGTACATGTCAGTTAGAATGTTCATATCAAATGCTATTATAATTTCTTTGAGCATTGGATCTAGTGTGCGCCGGGCTCAAAAACAAAAGAGGAAGTTCCAGCCCAATGTCAAGTTGGTTTAAAAAAAAAAACAGAAACTGAGAGAAGCATATAGATGTAGATAGAGTTTTGACGAAAGTACATTATTGAACAACAGAGTTTGGGATTTTTATTGGATATGCTACAATGGAAAGACATTTTTTATGCACGTACAGGTGTACCATATTAAAGAGCATTGATTTTATGACATCAGAAATTGTTATCCTTCTGTACGCCCCCTCAATAAAATGTAATTTTTTAGGTGCCATATCCATCTCAATAGTGATGCTTACAGAAAAAGAACACAGAAATCATTGATAAAAAGAGTTATAGAGGTATTAAAGTTTTTAGCTAATCTTAAATGTTTCGACACACTTGCTATTACGGATCTTTCGTGGGAGGGAATTCATTCAATAAGGCTTTCTGAATATTAGTAATTCAATCTTATATCACTATAAATTCTAAATCCAGGGTAATAATATCCAATTCCTTTGGAAGCGCATAGAGACGTTATTTATAATGTGTTATGCGCTATACAAGAACTGTCTATTATTATTATTATTATTATTATATCTTGTATTTTTGCAGCAAAACTCTGGTGATTCAACAGGTTCAATCTCCAACTCAGTACACATTATGGCATCCTCCGATGCACAGCTCAAATATGAGAATGATAGACTGAAAATAGCATTGGCTCAGAGGTAAAGAATGATCATAATATTCTATGACAGTTTGAGCGGCGATTTTCTTTTGCAGGTGACAGGGGGTTCTATAGAAAGTAAAATGTACCACTCTTTAATTTCTTGATGAAGATGGTTTCTAATTGCTTTCTTAATAAAATGTTATGCAAGTAGACGTCTGTATGCCGGCAATTACAATTTAGGCATTTGCAAACTTGGTTTGTGTTTTTTTTCTCTAAAGATTGCATTTTTTTATCCTATTGTTTTGACTGTAGCATAACTACATGTTTGTCGTAGGGTAACTTTTTTCTTGCCTTCATTTAAATAACCTTTAAACTCTATATTAAGTAATGTATTCTGGATAACAATAACTCCATTTATCTAGAAAATATTGTATACTGAAGCGCATTATTATTGTTTACACCAGCTTCAGGTCAAGCTTATGTAATACATTCAGATGGATGCAAGAATTAATTCTCACCTCAGCTGAGTGCAGCACAATCTGAGATTTGAACCCATGACTCTTTTTTAAAGGAGAGATTCAAAACCACTAGACCACAATACGTCCACACACAGCTATATCTGTAACTATGTTTGTTTATTCTTAATTGATCTGCAGTTCAAATAATGCCAAGAAGTGGGAGTTGGAGCTTCAGACGTTAAAGAACAACAATGCTAGATTGACCACAGCCCTTCAAGAGAGTACTTCTAACGTTGAAGAGTGGAAGAGACAATTATCAGCTTACAAAGAAGAGAATGTCAGATTAAAGAAAAAGGTAAGGATAAGAAGATAGATCTGTAAAATGCTCAATAGTCCTCATCAGAAACAGGGTATACCAATGTATTTATCTTTTTTTAAATTAAATTTTGAATTTGGAACAAAGTTTAGCAATTCCAGAAAACGAACAACCTTTTGTGCACTTAAAACCTTATTTTCTTAATTCCTACTTCACTTCACAATCCACCAAAGTAATGATCATTCGAGCCCATTACAGAATACAGACTGTAGTAAGAACCAGAAATCAGAGATATATTACTTCAAGAAGGTCCCATGAATAAGAGGTCTGGCATACACTTTTTAAAAAACAGAATTGCCCAGTTTAACTTTTTGTGGGAAAAAGAACACTGTCGGCTAGCCACTGTCATGGTCAGAATACAGAGTACAATTTATAGTAATATGATGGAACACAATGAAAACATATTTTGACTTGATACTATGAGTGATGGCATGAATAGTCTTGCTTCAGTAAATGAGTAGCTTGTCAATGTCTGTACTTGATTTTTTCATTGTAGATGAAGGAGATAGAAGCAACGGTTGAACCTGAGGCTCAGAATGGACACAGTGATACTGTAGAACTTGAAAACAGGTTACAGGAACTCACACTGGCTCATAAAAACAAAGAACAGGTAATATTTTAGAATTCAGGCGAACTTGCATTTATAAGTCAAACTGAAATAAGTTGAGTATTTGCCTTTAAAGCCAATCAACTTTTTTACACCAGGGCCCCCATCGCATAAAAGCTACTAATATATTATGGTAACTTTGCCATCCAATGGTGACTACCATGGTAACAATGCTCATCAGCCAATCAAAATCAAGAATTCCATGAAAGTTACCAGTGGATGGCAAAGTTACCATACTCGTAATTTTAAGCAACGGGTCTCACTTACGTGTTTCATATAAAGGTGTTTGTAAACTTTAGGCAAAACTAAAACATGTTACATAGGCATTATCATGTAACACAGAAAGGGTCACCAATCTTGTGTAAAGCAATTATAAGTTGTGAACAGCGTAATGAAGCATCCACCAGATTATATGCAACGCGAAAGTTGCATACTTCTAAGTCAAATTTCTCCAAAAGTCTCAGAAGATACCTGTATAACATTCTTAGTGGATTTTTGTATTTTTGTATTTTTACATCTAGTATTACATACACAAATTTGTGAAGCCCTTCTCTGACTCACAGTAAACTATAAACATTTCCAACAAGCATCAAACAGATATTGTACATCATCGGATAAAAATGGAAATTTAGAATAATCAAATACAAAAAATATAGTGTACATGACATCATTGGCTCCCTCAAAACTTGCATACTGGCCAGGGTGACCATGTAAAAACTGTCTCGTGAAATATATTAAAGCAAAACTGAAAATGACATCAGATTTTTATAAACATTTTCATTACTACATATACATGTATGCTTGATTCTTTTATCAATTTTGTGTTCAAAATCAACTATGGACTTGTGCTTGAAGTTTACTCTATTGATTGTGTACATGTGTGAATTAAACACTCATAGATGCTGTTGTCTCTACAATATTCAATATATTGAAAACAAAAATCAATATATTATCTTTAGATAGAATACCCAGGATGTCAGTTGAAAGAAAAAAAATCAATACACCCTATAGGATAGCCTGAATCAAGGATATCCTGTTTATTGTTGAGTGGGTGGTCAAGTCTTGCACTTTTTGTGAAGAAAGCACTCTTCACAAAGGCTATGTAACTACATGTACGTTCAAATTACCTCCTGTTTGCTTTCTTTTGTATAGTTTTTGTTATCTCGCTTATCAGTATGAAATCACTGGAAAAGGTGTTTTTGTCATCTGAGCCTTTAAATGCTCGAAACATGTGTCACCGATACAAGATCTCCCCCATAATGAGCTTGAGTTTTGTTGGAAAGAGTAGAGTAGAGTAATACATGTACAGGGCCCTGTTGCACAAAACTTACTATATAGAAACTCTGCCATCCAATGGTAACTTCTCTGAAATCTTAGATTCTGATTGGCTGATTAGCATTGTTACCATTGCCATTGGATGGCAAAGATACCATAATAGTAACTGTTATGCAACGGGCCCAGACCAACCAAAGCTGTTTTATTATTTCCAATTACATACCATTTGTCAGTTTGGAGTCAGTTTCGTTGGTGTGACTATAACATATGAGACTACTGATAAAGGGAGGGGATTAGATAACTGAGTGGAACTCCACATTGGCTCTTGCTTTATTCCAGTTTTATTTGTCATGGAAAGGATTTCCCAACAACCATTTTAATACCACATTGTTTTGCAGAACTTAACAGTGATTGGATTACAATTATAATAATAAAGTTATCAGTATTAAAGGTCAAGTCCACCCCAGAAAAGTTTTTTATTGTAATAAATAGAGAAAAATCAAACTAGCATAATGCTGAAAATTTCATCAAAATCGCATGTAAAATAAGAAAGTTATGACATTTTAAATTTTTGTTTATTTTTCACAAAACAGTGATATGCACATCTCCGTGACATGCAAATGAGACGGTCGATGATGTCCCACACTCACTATTTCTTTTGTTTTCTATTGTTTGAAATATACAATATTTCATTTTTTACCGATTTGACAATAAGGACCAACTTGACCGAACCATATAGTATTAAACAATGCTAATTCCACATGTTCATGGAGGAATTAATTGGTGTTTCACTTGACAAAGTGGAGAAAATTAGAATATTTCAATTTTTCATATAATAAAATACAAAAGAAATAGTGAGTGGATGATGTCATCAGTCTCCTCATTTGCATACAGACCAGGATGTGCATATAACTGTTTTGTGAAATTAAGCGAAACTTTAAAATGTCATAACTTTCTTATTTTACATCCGATTTTGATCAAATTTTCAGTGTTATTCTTGTTGGATTTTTCTCTTTTTATTCAAATGAACTTTTTGTTTGGGTTGACTTGTCCTTTAAAGGAGTAGAAACTATGAAACCTTTATTTGCTAAACAGTACATGTATATATGTACTAAGTTTTTCACAGCTTAATATCTCCTTTTCTATCAGGAAATGACCTGTGACTAATTAAAGTCATAAATGCCACTTAAAGTTGATATATTATCTGATCTTTTCTTTCGTACAAGACTGAAACATTCTCTAAATTTCATCTAAAAATATACTGTTGTTTCTACAGGAAGTGGAGAACTTATCCAGGAGGCTTGAAGAAGTTTCGGGTTTGACAGAAGAGAATACGAGATTGTCAGCAGAACTTGAGGTAAGCAGTCTCAACTGAAGACCAGGATACAAAAAATACACACCATCAGGGGAATAAGAATTAAATGCATATGAAGGTACCTTTGGAACAGTTCTAACCCACGTTTGGAATGTTATAAAGTAACGAGTGTTGGTAATTAACTAATTATTCTAATGCCTAAGCAAAATGATGTGTATGTTTTATAAGATATTGATGTGGATCCTTGTTATTTTATAAACCATCCTCGTCTCGAACCATGACCACTTAGTAGAACTAGTCAACAAATTTTCCTGTTGGCTACGTGTAAAGTGAATGACTAGTCAGTGGTCATGTGATTTATTTCAACCAATCATTTGACCTGGATTCATATTAATACATTTGATACAGAACATCTTATTGTACATTGAACTCCTCATTCTAGACACAAGTCGGAGATATTACGTTATCAAAATGCTCTTCCTTGTTAATTAAACTAAAGTAGAATTCGTATAAGGGGAGTGTAAAAACAATTGGTGCATTTTCAAATATTTTCATGTTTTAGGAAGGATATTCTGGAAAGTGGGTCCTGCATAAGATGCTGTTTAGATGTGTTTGGTGTGTGTATGCTACTCGTAGCAAAACATAACTAATATCTTTATATTTTGCGATTCTTAAATCTTATATCATTATAAGCATACACAGACTTTGGTGCATTATAATCAATATTTCCCAATCATGTTAAAGAATTTCTTTTGAGAATTTTGAAATAAATATCTTTGTGTTTGTCTTCTGTAGTCACTACATGTATTTCAGTCAGTCCGCAAGCCCTGAAAAAGTAGCTTCTTTTATCCAAGTGATATTCATGACAAGAGGGTTTTTGCATAGTTAATGAGCTTGGTGCGAACCAAAACACCTCTTTTTATTCGGCCATTGCTGCTCTAAATATTGACCAAATTTCATGTTTTTGGTATCTTTGTAAAGAAGAAGAATCATTCTTTTAGGTCATGTGTTTGGATTTTTAAAAGAATGTTGTAATATAGGAAAAACTGTAGATCTAAAACATGAAACAAAATATTTTTTTTCATGCAACAAAAGTTGTTGTTTTCACACTTAATTTCTGTTTAGGCACAAATGATTTTTAAATCATGATAAAGCTGAAGATCTAAGCTTTAATATGATATAATTTTTATAAGAAGATGTATTTTAGATGGGTCAGCAGCCAGCTTTTCATGGGCCAAGTACATTTTGCAGCTCAAAAACAAGAATACTGCGCTCTGATTGGTCATAGACCACACACCCACGCAAATTCCAATGTTCCCCACACTGGGCCTCTGCAAGGTCACACTCACCATGTGGTAATCTCTTCAAATTACCCGCGCCTGTTTGTTTTGAAAACAGTATTCAGCCAATCAGAACTCTGGATTTTATGTTACTCAGAAATTTCAGAAATCTCGTCTTGCATCTTGATGGATATAACTGGCTGCTGACCCATCTAAAAGATGCCACATATCAAGAGTGACATTGTAAGAAAGTATAGAGTTTGAGCTTTCTGATGATATAAATAATGTTGGTGCCTAAAACACAAAATGTTGCACAATTTGCAAGTGAAAACACAGGAAGAAAATTCTGTTTGATGCATCTTTTCAGGTAAAAAATTCACTTATTTATCAAAATATTTCATTCAAAAGAAATGACCAATATAAAAGGGTAACATTTACTCTTGCCCATGGTACAAAAATAATCAATATTACTCAAGGAGAAAGTGGTTAAATTCTTTGAGAAAGAAAGTCTCACAATTCACGAGATTTTGCAGGGACATGAATTCAGCCACGAGATGACTTGGATAAATCTTGCTCATTTGCTCATTAACACAGGGGCTTGCGGACTGACTGATTTCACAGGACTCTGCAGCCTATCATGATGATTTTGGAGAATAACTCTCATAATGCATCATACAACTTTCCATTTATTAATGAATAATGGTTGTTTTATAGTATTTATTGATAAGTATGGTTAATGATACGAAGTCTTCAATGCAACAAGTCCCCATTAGATGTAAAAGTATAATCTAGACAAGTCAAGTGTTATATCTTCAAACCTTCCATAATGATCAATCATACTTGTTGATTTCAGAAAACTACATCCAATGTAGATGCTCTCACCAGTCGTCTCACTGATCTTGAAGATAAGCTTCAACAAGAGAGAAGCGCAAGGGAAGAGAACAGCACACAATTGACGACCCTGCACGAAAAGCTTGGTAGTACTTTAGAACAGCTCGCTTCATTACATATCCATCTCGGAAAGTCATTGTAAGTTTTTCGTTCAACCTAACAGGAATTATGAAGATTTTGATAAAGGACAACTCACTGTTGCATCAATTATTAGTTGGTTTCTTCAGATGAAAGATGAATCTTTGAAAGGAAGGTTTTTATTATGTCTAGAATTATTTGCAATAGTTTTAGCACTTCAATATACTTTGAATGTCTCAGAACAACAAGGGCCAAGAATATTCACATGTTCACTTACTCCTTAACAATTCAAACATTGTTTATAAAAAAATAAAGTTTGAATCCAATTCTAATAAATTTAAATAATAGTTATCAATTGAGTTGTCTATGATTGGGTTTTAACTTTCTTCATATTGTTTTTCTTCAAATTTCTGTCCACAGAAATCCATGATGCCCATCGCTGCAACAATCTATTGGTCATTTTGACTTATGGATGCATACAAGGACTACACATTTCCATCCCAATTTTCAATTGGACGCCAACAGAGCTAAACAACATTGCAATAATTCAACATTCTTTCACTTGTATTGAATATGGAATTTGGAAACAAAAAGAAAAAAACAACAACCATGCTTCTTCAAGGATGTTTTAGAATGTGAAGATGCAGACTATGTTTTGCCCTGTAACGCAAAACCTGGCAATTGATGATATGGTTAATTTTTGCCATTGTATGCGTACAGCAATCAAATGCAATCAATCGTAAGATTCAGCCTTATGATTAGTCAATAAGCTTCTTACTTCATGGCCTTGGTTAGCTTGTGGCTTGGACACAAATGCGGTTGTGATGAAACGCAGAAGAATAAAGCTATATCTTAAAAAAAAAATGCATCATGTGCATGCAGGCATACTTTGAGCAATCTTTATTTAAGAAAGGGCCGTATATATAATTTTGAGCATGAAAAATTACAGTTCCCCTCCCTAGGGGTGTAGTTAAATGGGCAAATTACTCATGAATCTTCAATACCAGCTGTAATGCTCAATTCAGTCTCGGACAATGACACACCGGTGTTCGTCATGAACTGCCAGAAGTATCTGTCATATTTTCTGAGGCCAATCCCAACACCAGCTTTTTAAGTATGATGTTGATGTTTCCTCAATACCAACGTTCAAGACTTGCTGAGATCACGAATTGTCTTATGGCATAAGTTTATGTTTGTTGAGTGAATGTTTTTCCTTTTTATTCTTTGTTATGATTTGTCAGTGGCTGAAAAATTTGGCTGAAAATCCAAACAAGTGATTTTAACTTTGCAGGGTAACTTGGTTATCAAGATCTTTTCAGATGTTGATTTGGTAATCCTACGCAGAGGGATTTCATACCCATCATCAGGGTTTGTTACCTTTATCATTACGTTCATGCAAGTCCTTCATGTTTGTATGGTCTGTGTGTTTGTTTCATGTATAACTAATGAATTTTGTCAGCTTGTGCATGTTTATATTCAGCCAGGGGACCTACAGTTCAACTCGTACTTAAAAGAGTCGTTCAGAAATGGGACAAAAAAGTTCAGCAACATTTGTGTACAAAGTCCATGTGGTACAAGGAATCAAAAAATGTTGCAGAGGCAAGCTGTGTTTGTTTTTTTGTTGTAAGGCAACAACTATTGAGCAACCAAATTGTTTAAAAAAAAGTTTACTGATACATGTAGTAAGATACATGTAGTAAAACAATTGAGCACATAATAATCTTTCCAAAGTTATGTTCACAGACTTTTGATTCAAAATTAAAATTATTTACATCATATGACAGGAGTAATATCAGAATGGAACCATTATGATTTCATGAGTCTATCCACACAACAACACTGGATTGTTGATCAAGATTTAGTCTTTAATGTGTATTTATTGGTATACATATGTAGATTATGGGGTTTGTCTCTCTATGTATGTAATTAATTATTGGCATCTTATCTGAAAGATTCGCTACATGTGAAGTGGACATATGATTAGAATCCGGTAATTCCAATTCCTCAGTTTACTGTGCTGCCCCTGAGCTGTTGAAAAAAAATTGATTTTAAGCGTATAAAATGTATCTGCAGAATGTTTTATTTATTACATTTATTTATTCATCATGCATGTTAGTGTCGATGAAATCAATGTTTATACATGCAATATAATATTTGTAATAACATTTGTAAAACATGCTAAATATTTTTAGGATCAGGAAGAGCTGCATTTCCATATTAAATAGATGTTATATTTCGCAGGGTGAAACTGAAGCATGTTTTTGATCATGATACACAATTCACTAACGCTAAATTATGTACACTTTATCCATGGCCATCAGCGCAGAGGATTATCTTGTGTTCAAGGGGGGGGGGATGCAACAAAAGATGTCCCCCCCCTACATGTACGAACAAAAGATAATCTTTTGCGCCGACGCCCATGGCTGTATCTGTTATGAATATAGCTTAATTTACAAATTTGTTCACAACATAGCCTGTGAACTAAAATAGAATGTATTGTCTCGTGAACTTAATGTTAGTCTTTCACTTGCATAATCATAGCAGACTGAAATTTAAAATCTACTTACATTTTATTACAAATTTAGTGTATTCATAGGCGATTAGACTTAACTTTTACGAGTCACATGAATTTTACAGTGTATCTATTTGAAAGAATTCTTTCTGTGAAAAAATTAAAATGCTAGTGTGATGAACAGTTGGCAGTGGTTATAGACTGGTCTATTACCACTGCTCAAAATGTCAGGATATATTTTTTAAAATCATTACTATTATTATATTATATTATTATAATATAAGTCATTATTCTTTTTTTTTTCAAGTTAGCTTCTAATATAGTTACTTGTGATTACTGTATGCTTCATGTGAATATATTTTTGTAAGATATGATAAATTATCAAATGTGATATTGTGTGAACTTTTTTCAATACATAAATGTAATCATAAATCATGCCAAGGACATATTTGTTTTTACTGCACTATCTATACTTAAACGTGTATACCAAATCCTGAAATCCTGCTTCTGTCATGATTAAAACAAGCATGTGTTATGGTATTTATAATTGCAGAAAATTAACTTCCATTTACAAACCAACTCTTTTCAACAAATCCTGTAAAAATGTAGTTAATCAAAAGGCATAAATTCACGAAATTTTATGGAATGTCATGTTGATATGGTCTGTAGTCTTCATGTTTTCTTGTATCTTATGAACTTTCTTCCAATCAATGTGATTATTTTTGTGCTGGTTTTTTGTTTTGTTTTTGTAAATAGAATGAAGACTATATTCCATACTTTATATTGAGAAAATTGTATCAGCTTTGGGGCCCATAACACAAAGCTTAGCAGTCACCAAAGAAGAATATACTTACGATTGATTGCATGGACTACAATGTACAATCAAACATGACAATCAAGCTTACGATCAATAGCTAACCGTTATGTTACGGGCCCCTGTACAGAAACTGTTTGAAAATATTGTATTTTGGTATATATTGCTGCAATATCTGTAAATTATCTTCATGAGGACAGGTTGGGGGTATTAATGTAGCATGCAATTTCTTGTATATGTAATATAACTGATGATTCAGTAACATACGTGTAGAAGCAAGGTCACACACATTAAAAAAATGGCAATGTTGTACTGCATATTCGTCTATTTTCACTCATCATAGAAACTGACAATCACTATTAGAATTAGACCATTTAGACAATTATACATTTACATGCAGTCTGTATTTCTTTTTCTTCCTGGGTAGAGGTTGGGGTTATGAAAGAAAGGGAAAATATGATTTTAGAAACCCAATTAGATAAAGGAGAAATTGCATAAAAAAACCTGGTTAAGGAAATGTGTTCTCTTTCTAATATGCTAAAATAAAATAAAATTATTCCTTCCAAGATAATGGATGAAATAAGACTATCCAGAGTGCCTTGCAATTTTAAAGTTTCTACACTAATGAGTAAAAAAACCCCAAAACCAAGCAAACAATTTAATATGCCAGGAAATTAATCAAATTAATTTCTACCTTTTATACATGGTGTGATTAAATTTTTACTGTTTAAATCAAAGAAAAGCTCTGAATATTTGAAAAGGTGTCATGTCCTCACTACAGCAACTTAAACCTTCATGACGACGAACATGTACAAGTACAAGGGTTTGTGTTCAGATAATGCCTTTCCATGCCATGTGCCTATTCACATGTTACAGTATATGCTGTAATAAGAGTAGTGCACTCCATAGTCTTTGACATAATGTTAAAGGCCAAGTCCACCAAAACAAAAAGTTGATTTGAATAAAAAGAGAAAAATCCAACTAGCATAACACTGTAAATTTCATCAAAATCGGATGAAAAACAAGAAAGTTATGACATTTCTAAATTTCGCTTGATTTCAGCAAAAAGTTATATTGCACATCTCGGTCGGTATGCAAATGAGGGAACTGATGACATCACTCGCTCACTATTTCTTTTGTATTTTATTATATGAAATATTCAAATTTTCTCATTGTCCTGTGAAACAAAGTTTTATTTCTCCCTATACATGTAGAATTACCATTGTTCAACCTTTTGTTAACTCAAATTGGTCCTTGTCAAATCTGTAAAATTGAAATATTGTATAATTCAAACAATAAAAAACAAAAGAAATAGTGAGTGAGGGACATCATTGATTCTCTCATTTGCATGTGACTACATTGTGCATATAACTATTTTGTGAAAAATAAGCGAAACTTTAAAATGTCCTTTATTTTACATCCGATTTTAATGAAATTTTCAGCATTATGCTTGTCTGATTTTTCTCTGTTGATTCAAATCAATTTTTTTTTCGGTGGACTTGAGTGCCCAAGCAATGATGGCTCCTCAAACTGAAAAACATCTGTTCAAAGAATTTCTGGTACGGTAACTAATGAAATAAGTTTTGAAGAGCTATTCTTCCAGAATTATACAATCAAATGTACATTTAACCATAACCATTTGTGTATGACAAACCATGTTCAAAAGTTACAATTAATTGCAAATAATTAATTGTATCTGTTACATGGCAAGTAAGTTTACATCTATCTAATTTGATCTCTGAATGTATGTCTCTATCACACATTCCAACTTTCGACCTACCTATAAAAACAGGCTTTTCAAAGATTCCTCTACATACCAGGTTAACAACTTGTTATTTTGACAATAAATAATTTAACATGAAAAATATGGATATTTTTGTTTATTCATCAGATGTACGAGTTGAGTGAAATTTTGAGTGGTACTTGAATGGATTGAGCCAGGAATGAAAAAAAAAAAAAAAAAAAACTTTCCTTACCATTTGTGGTGGGACACAAAACAGTTCAATGTGCAACACGGGTGATATGCAAATAAGTCAGGCACTCACTATTTCTTTAGAATCTAGTCATATACAAAGAAAATATTCTATTTTTTGTAGATTTTATTGCTCTTGACTGAATAATGAGTTATTGCTATCCATATGATCGATGAGAAGTCAACCATATTTTACATAAAGGGAAACATAGAAATATTTGTCATTTCATTCAATACAATTACAAAAGAATTTATGGCATCCCTGGTTCCCCCGCTTGCATTCCACCTGTGTTGTGATTGTAACTATTTTTTGTCAAATTTGATTTTTTGGAGGAATTTTTCAGTATTATACAGTGTAGTTGTTTGGGTGGCCTTGACTTTATTTTATTGCGTAAACTTTTCCAATAAGAACAAAGACTTTGTAACAGGTATGGGTTGGGTGGGTCAATTGATGCAAATAAAACCAAAGTTTACTTGGATTAAGTGATAAAGAAGTATAATTCAACACCATCCCCCCAAAATTGGACCTTTATCGGTGTACATCAATCAGTTTACGCATTAAATAACATGTGCCTGTTAGCGTTTAAACACAGCTCTATTAACCCTAAATAGACTGGGCTATTTCGATGCCTAAGAAGACTGGGGGGGGGGGGGGGGCTGATTCAGCCCCCCCTTATGATCTCAGCCGTCAATCGCGCGATCGCGACGAAACTTGGCACGTGCGTTACCCATGGCATGATCTACAAAACTACAAGATCAAATTCTTCGAAAAATCTCATTGCTATTGCTAATCAAGTTTGCTTTAATTAACTAAATAATGCCCCTAAAATGCTATTTTTTGGTACACAGACACTTTATATGAATCTGATCAAATGTACAAAAAAAAAAATTCAAAATCACATTTATTTTCTTATGTATTTTATTGTTTTCTAAATTTCTTATGTACATGTATTTGTGTTTTTCAACTTTGTTTGTAATTGTTTTTTCAATGGAAATTGTCGGGGACTTTATTTTGACCATAAAAAGATGGAATCAATTGATTTCAATCAGTAAAAGGAAAAATAATGATACATTTATGAATTTTGGCTAAAATGACTATTTGCATTGGATTTGTACACAAATTCACGTTTTTGTGCAATTTTGGGTCTGCATGCACTTACAAAATATTGCGTAATTTTGAAACCGCGTGCCTGGGGGTCGCAAATTTGGTCTCAAAAGTTGCGTGAGACTTGAATGTAAAAAGTCAGTGAGCGACGCGGTAAAATAATTCGCGCAGCGGATTTATCACGAAAAATGTCGAGGGGTGGTCTTCTTAGGGTTAAAGTCACACATAACTCTTGCAGAGGGCATGCAATACAAACTTCACAGCACAAAAGACGTTTTGGGGTATATATTTTCAGCGTCCAATGGGGAGAGTTGTACATGTAACATCACACATTTAAAGATCTTGTTTGCATTGCCAAGAAGAGGATCTCCATTAAATTTTGTGTTCTCAACATTTAAATGCTTCATAGTTTCTCAGTTTATCCACTTTTTCTCAAACTTCCATTGATCTCTTTCCTTTCAATTTTCAGATTTCACAGGTTTCATTCTGCTTTAAAATAGAGGCTTTTCATATGAATTCAGCCTTAGAATACTAACAGACCTGCCAACCAGTACGTTTTACCCGTATTTAGTACGTTTTTGCAACCAAAATACGGCAGTACATTTTTTCTAAATCGTAATTTATTGAGAAAAATAATCTCTATATGTCTCTATTTCATAAAACGTACACAAATATGGTTAATAGATCAATGTAATTTCAGGTAACTTTTTTTTCAATCATTTTGTTAAAACCAGTGTGAAGATATACACATGTTTTAATGTTTTTTTTTCATCTGCAAGAGCAGTGCGCATTTTAGCTTGCATGCAGCTTGAGCGCCGCGATGAGCGAGTGCGCCAAGCATTATATTATGAAATACACTTTTTTTGGGGAAAATATCACAGAATACAGTTTTCATTCCTAGAGGTTGGCAGGTCTGTACTAAAGCATTACCATAATGTAAAGGTCATTTGTCATTCTTGACTCCCAATAGTTAATTCAGCATAACAATTTTGAGAATATGACCCGTTACACCGGATTTCCTTAGTAGTCTCGGAACACCCCGAGACCAGTCTCGGGCAGGTTTCTAATCCGGTGTAAACGCACAAACCTATCTGAGACCCCTCCTGAGCAAAGCTATCTTGCACCACCTCGCGATGTGTTCCGAGACCGGTCTCGGGGTGCCCCGAGACTGCTTTGGATTTGGTGTAAACGCAAACCTGCCCGAGACAGGTTCACTTGATGCGCTACACGTGGAATGATAAATCCAAACACTGCGCGCCCTTTGTTGGTCATTCTGTGTCAGATGGTGTCAACTCAATATCACATGTGAATTCAGAGTATAATCTAACATAAGTAACAAGAAATACAGTCAACAATAAATCAAACACAAACTGGATCAAACAACAAAAGTATGGTATAAAATAGGTCATATATCTTTATTCAGAACATTTTATAAAAATATCTCATCTAAAGGCAAGTCTGACCGATGGTAGAGTGAATCTAATTGAATAACAATTGAGAAATAGAGTGACCAAAGTTTAATCAAACATCAGAGAAAAATCACAGATTTGGAATCAGAAGTTCATCATTCATAGAAATATTGAAATTGCAAATTAGATTAGTCAAATAAGCCAGGTCATATCATCATCACCCCCTCATGTTTGTTCTCTTTCCACTTTTGAATATAGTTGATTCTGTATAGCCAGTTAAACACAGCTCGACCCCCCAAATAAAACAAAACAAGGGGTGATATCAAATCAATCTTGTTCTTCAGAGGTCAAAATGTAAAGCTTTTTTTCCGTTGTCCCAAGATGGTTCACATAGCTCTATGTAAAGTTTTCCAAATTTTTCAAACTATGGAATACCAAGCGCCAAAATGAGAGACCAAATTGTTTTCCGATACTATTAAATATTCAACAAGTCTTTTAAATGACAGCAGATTTAGCTAACTTATATATAAGCAAATATTATTCAGGTGGGTATTTCATGAAGCTGTTCATAAGTAACGAGTGACTTAACAAACGACTGACCCTTTCTCGAGGTAAATTATGCGCACCCAATTTTCGTTGGTGTGGATTTATCCCATAAGAATCACCACTCATTTTTAAAGTCACTTGAAATTTACTTTATGAAACACCCACCAGACTGTTCATCCTGACATTAAGTTTTCATAAAAACCAGCTTTACAAACTACTTTAGTATGCCAAATTTTTGGAACTTACCAAATACTTACCCAATACTTACCAATACATTGATTTATTGTAGTATGTAGCCTACAACATGAAAGTGGTCCGTGTTCAATGGTCTATGCTGGGAAACACTCACGGGAGCCCCCGATTAGACCATCCTCGTAAATACTCCGATGCATGAAATTTCCCAAATTTCCAAGCAAACACTAGAAAGATTGCGGGTGAACTTGACAATATCCTGAACAGGCTTCCAGATAACTCCGTGTTGATTTGAAGAGAAAACACTAAAATAATGGACTTGCAGACACAGAGGACTTCTGATACATCTAGCTGATCCTTGGAAGACTCCTGCAACAACGGTCACATCTTCGGATGGAATCAGAAACGTACATATCCCAGAATCAGAAAAACGGGAGGGTATAGTGCAGATCTGAGCGTTCACAACATTCTATCCCATCTATAAGAATGATGCTCTAAAAGTGACTCCGTAAAGCAAGGAAAAAAGTTGCTGCAAGGAACTTCCATGTCACTATCATCAGGATTCTGTTCAACTTCAAATATTCCAGTCAAGTGTCACTGAAGTGGGTTTACAGCTCTGTTCTAGTCGAATATGAACTCACGGCCCTTTGGACATTGTCTTCACAATACTCATTTCATAACTCCTGGATCCTCAAGACTGATTCACCTATGGATGTACAACGCCAACGCCATCTGACTATTTACGTAAACATGGGTGCATATAGACAATAAAAAGAGAATTCTTTTGATATGAATGCCAAACAAAGTTGTCCAGATAACCAAGAAGATACAAGACTAAACTTGTAATTATTGGAAAGTAAAATGTTTTTTAAATGTTTTCAAAGAAAGATTACAAAAACTTTCACTATATGGTAGGGATTACAAAGCCCTTGCTTAAGAATTTTCAATGGAAATCAGTACCAACAAGTGGAACCGTATGTACTTGACTGTAGAATCGTTTCAAGGTGTACTCTTCATATATTAACATATCATCTCACTCATAAGACTGTGTAGAATAAAAATAAGAAAACTCAGAAGACTCCTAGATTGATGTGTTTAGTTGTGATATCTGACATAGATGAGTGTATATATATTGCCGACTTGTAAGATTCAAATCTAACATTCAAAATCAATTTTTAAAAAGAATAGAAAATGCAATCCATTAAAACCTTTATAAGAGATCTACCTTGATCAAATATTGCTTAGCCTCTCTTTGATCTGGGTCCTACAAAAACCTTTCATCAATAACAGTATTTTTCTGCATCAGGACAGACGTTGTCACAAAACAAATTCTACCATCCCTTCTTCCATTAGATACATGTACATATACGTCTGCAGTGATATTCCTGTTAACTTTCCATTGTTATTCCTGAAATCATTTCAAGTACATAAACATCTGCAGTGATATTCCTGTTAACTTTCCATTGTTGTTCCTGAAATCGTTTCAAGTACATAAACATCTGCAGTGATATTCCTGTTAACTTTCCATTGTTATTCCTGAAATCGTTTCAAGGTCAAGAACACACAAGTTCTGCCAAAGAGCTTTTAATTATTATATTCAACACATTCACACTTGAAGAAATTTCATTTACTGAAAAGCAATATTTCCAAATGCTTATCATCAATAAGATGATGGAAATGCCACCTTAAAATTTTCTTTTGTGTGTGACTACACCAAACTCACTTGATTCAATTTGTTCCAAACCAGTGATTGAAGTTTAGCTCGAGTAATAACATTTTGAACACAATGTCAAGAAAGAATACATAAGCTCTGAACTAATCAGCCTTCATTGAAAAGGAGGTAATCATCGGCCTTCAAATGATATTTATGATGCAATATATTAATATTTCAATTCCTAAATGTAAAGAAAAACAAAGTTCAGCACTAAATAATTTTGCTTGGAAGGGGATATCTGCTCATCAAGGGGAGTTTTAAAGAATACATGTATGAGAACAATAATGCAAAATATCCCAGATTGAATATGAGATGTGCGTCCACACAGCAGTGTAGAATAAAAATCTCCTCAATGATCAGACTTTTCATGATACCAGTGTAGTGGTTTAATATAGTGTCGGGAGTCAGACCAAAAGATTCTGAAAGATGGGAGACGCTGCTACCATTAGGCGTTCAACGATTTAACAATAACACATGATTATCTTTATGATTAGCCTATACATCTTTCCAACATGATTGTTCCTTTAAACGCAATATTTGTCCCATGACCATACTTGCATGACAGAATCTTCCAATGACCAATGCCTGTAATAAACCTGTGCAGCCATTCAGATATCTCTGTTCAATGCCAAAAGATGACTCCCACATGATTATGGAGCACACCATCTCTATATTCTTTTTATGCAAACTTGATACAGTGTCCACCAAGCAGCCACATTGGAAGACCAACGATCCAAACCCAAGAACCAAGCTGTGATAAATCATTGTCTTCATGGTCTAGTGCACCAGTGTCCCAATGCTTTATCCTCCATCATGTGGCTGCTTGTTGGAATGCTCTATGGCTTGCTCCGCCGAATCATAAATGTTCACCACACAGTGCAGAGGACCACAAGGAGCTGTCAGATTTTCTTGATCACTTTCAAGGATTCAAGTCCCCAAATTTTTGTTTTATAGCACCAATCATGGCACATGAAGACTTCAAGACTTCATAAATCTCTGAAGCCTTTTTGGTTGAGATTCTGTCATGGCTTTTATTGTTGGAGCATGTCATGGAGTAACTGCTGTGTAACAAAGTTTCTATCTAAATGAACGTGTCCAAATAAGTCAGTATGAGAAAATGGGTCAGAAAGACAAGATCCCTGACAATCCCATTTGATGAGGATCAAAATACTTTGAGACAAATCTGGGATCTCTTATGTCTACTTCAGAAAGAGAATTAAAAAAAAAAGTTAAGCACATCTGTGATGTTTGAATGTCAGCTCACGCACATTAAGAATCAGTCACTTTCGTAGTGGCAGACATTCGGAAAGGCTGAGATACTGATTTATGTGAAACTGATGACAAGCTCAAGTTAAAAAAAGAGTATTTTTAATCTAAAGATACAAGAATCTCTCCAAATAACTACTGTATAACAAACTTACCATTTCACTTCAAGAATTATCCAGAGTTGACTTCCATTCAACAACTTGATAAAGTCTTCCTCTTTGCCAGCAGATATCGATTTGCTGAGTAAGATTTTCTTCCTCCAGTAGCAAACACAAATCAAGGTGTACGGGGCGACATTGGCAGTGTAAAATCCTCAAGGAAGAAAGCTACACAGAATCCTTGTAACGTTTAAAGGTGGTATCATTTCCGCTTGAGTTACTGACTTGCAAGATTAAAGCATGCTGATAGCTGAAACTGAAAAGGGCGAGACTACAACGATGCAACATTTGAAGTTCACTTGATGTAATGGAGCTGTCTATTTATATCTCCAGGGCATGGAGTCCGGAAAACGATTTGAAAACAAAATCTATCCATCCAACTTCAGGGGAGGTAGACGAGTGCTAGGCAGAAGCATCAATGTAGAGCAACATCGGAAGAGAGGGAGGGATTCTTTATGCTGATGTTCCAATTCTGGGATCTTATTCCTGGAAACCAATTTGTTGCACTTCAATTTTGTACACCATGATGAATAACAGTATTTCTTCACAACTCCAGATACGAAAATCCATGGTAGAAAAATTTGATGTTTCTTCTTAGGGAGACTCATCATTCCTTTTTATTTGATGACGTTGCAGAGAAAAACTTAACACTAAAGATCATCTACAGATCTTGAGAATGCTCGGCCCAGCTTTTAACAAAATCATTCCATTTTTGTTTTTCAATGCCTGGGTTGAAAACACGAACTCAAAATCTGCAATAGGCTTATTTTAGGGCAACATCTCTCCACACATAGCATTGTGAAGAAATTGGTAAGAACGTAGCTAGAAACTTCTTTGGGAACTTGAGCGATATTGTACACTGGGAATGACAGAAACATAATCGAATATATTCCTTGCACCTTTCTGCAAGGAACCACACACACAGCACAAAGACTCTTCCAATGGAGAAAAACGGCATCAGCATACTTGATATATCTTCTATTGACTACAGAAATGCTTTAATTTTGACAACACATCCATCAAATGAATCAGAACAAAAAAGATTGACAACATATGTAGAATTAAAAAGTAATAATTTACAACTGTATGATGATGTTTACCAAACTGTCCAGTAACATTCCTCATATAAAATTCATAGAATGGAGTTAATCACAAAGAAAGCTATTGTGCTGTTTAAGAAATGTGCTGGAACACTTGACCTACAAACTACAAACTCGATCTTCTTCAAGTTAATTCCTCAGAGAATAAGAAATTTTGTATAATTAGAGCATTTACATTTTGCAAATTTTCTGATGTAAAATAGTGCATGTACAACTGGATTACGATAAGACTAAAGAATTGAGCAGACATAGTCCATTACCAATATCTAAGACCAAAAGTCTGGACAGGTCAAGACTGATTTATTCTCAAGATATTGTCAACTAGGAGCATCACTTCCATCATGTGCACAATACTGGTATATAAATTTGCTGACTTCAAACTGAATAGTAAGTTCGGAAGGATGGAAATCAAATTCTTATGATGCAGTAGTCACTCAAAGATACATCTAGGAAATTTGCATGATTTCTTGAGGAGATATATCATATATACAATCTTATCTTCCCGAATTATCTAAAGTGATTTTCCTTCATACAAATTGACACAGGGGCAAAGACGATCTTCTCAAACAATTTCTTATTACATCTTTACAAGAAGATCTACAGAGTAAAATTGAACATCCACAGATTCACGCAAACAAAAGAATGAATGCAGCGGTAAAGTCTATGATTATTTACAACGAATAAATGCTACACTTCTCTGATTTCATCCTGACATTTTCCAGCTAATCATAATGAAGGCAAACCAACGGATTAAAAATTGACTATTGTTACAATTTCATTCCAGTCTCCAAAGCATCATCATTACTGAACAAGGAACGGTTACAAAACTTTCAACCAAGAATTCCTCAAACCAGAATATTCAATGGAGAAATTAAAAGAAATCTGTGCTGGGAAAAGATGGTACATTTCAAACAAATCAACCTTTTCCAATAAAAAGTCCCCTGCAAAATAAAAAATTCATATACCCTTGTTTTTTCAATGATTATCATAAATAAATCAGCCACAAAGGTTGGCCAAATCCGAATAAAGAAATCACATTTAAAAATTACTTTGTAAGTAGGATCATTTCTTGATAAAACTGTTTGATATGGAAGCCATGAATATTAGCCAACACAGCAGTTGATTTTAGTAAACAGATCCCATGGAATGCACATGGAGCGCACTTATCACCTTTGATAGATATAAAACAACTCTTGCTGTAGGAAATGGAATGTCTACACATAAAAATCTGAAAAATTACCAAACTGATACCCCTCCAACCAATCAATATTTCTTAAAATTCATACAAGCTATAAAAATATGACGTACAGAGGAATTTTACGAGCTGAAATAATAAATCTGTATTCTTTTTGAAGAAACAATGAAGAATGCAAAAATGATACAAACTAAGATTCCAGGAGGCATTTCAAAACTTACAGTGGATTATGAGATATAATATAGCCCTTTGAAGTAACCCACACATATGACTTCTGCCACTCAAACATCATGAGCAAATTGTTGCATCAGAAGTCAACAGTTGCAGGGAAAATGCCAAGGGAAAGGATGTCTGAACAGGAGACGCAGGAAGCAGACCCAACAAAACTGCTTGGATTGTGCACCATAAAACAAAAGACAAGATGGCAATATGTACAAGCATAAATGATGAAAGAAGCAAGCATTATGAGCAGAGGGCACTTAAAACCCAGATAGAAAGGAGGGGAAGTGTGTGAGAAAGACAGGAAATGGGAGGGGAAAGAGAGTGAGCAAAAGAATGAGAGGGAGAGAGAGAAAGAGTGGAGAAATATCTTTACGCTGTTCTCAGTAGCAATCCAAAGAGACTTCAATTTCACGTCCTTCCTGGAGGGATCCTGATTTCATGTCTGATAATATAGGGTCAAGGACAAACATTTACTACAGTTTTGAATGTAGCCAAAATCACTGACTTAAAAGTTATCTTTTTCTTTATATACACCTTTTTGAAAATGAATAAGAGCACTCACAACAATTGTCTTGTTCAAATCTTTGAAGTTGATCAAAGGATTGATGTTTATCACAACAGGCGGTTGTACATAATTTGCAGTAAAAGAGATTGTATGTTGGGATAACTGTATATATTCATGTGCTGATCATCATCATTACGTGTGATACGATACACAAAATTGTAATAACAGCAACCATGTCAGAATCAAATTCTGTTTATTCGGCATCGGTAATGTGCAAAATACCCCCAAATATATGCACACACACACAAAAGGAGATAAATACTCTGCAGAATTTCTGACAAAATGGGACCAAAATGGCCTTTCACATCCCATACAGGATATTCATGTGGTCATAATGGCCTCCAACAATAGCGTGATCTTTTAAAGGATACTGATGGCATTCTGGGCCTCCATGGGACTTGAAAATCGAACTGTTCCAAATCCACGGGACTGCCCTCTGTCGTCATTCTTGATAGATGCAAAAGTAACATTACCTAAACAGAGAACACAGAACGTGACAATTGTACTTTGAAAGATGTGATAGATGCAAAAATAACATTACCTAAACAGTTTATAAGAGAACATTTCAATGACACATTTGTTTGAGGGTAACACACGCACATGCATGCAAACACTGAAACGAAGAAAGTAGGCAGGGAAAATAAATTAATATGAAAATGTAAAAGCAGTGTAAATTTCCGACTTTCTAAACATGGGTAAAGACAAACGTTGATATAGTGCAAAAACCCTTTCCCCCTCAACTAACGAGTGTTCACGTTTCAAAATTTTAGGGGAATACATTTGAAGAGAAATCATACGTTGAATACAACCACATACAGGAGTAATACAAATAGAATTCTACACAACAAGGCAATACATAAGACTTTTCAAAGTTTTCTGGTTGCCTGTTGTAAATCATCACTTACCAGCATCCCTGAAGACTTCCTTCAGTTTTTGCCAGGAGTACGAAAATGGGATCTGCATAAAAACAAACATGAAAGACATACATTAGTTAGTATATCTGATGATGTAGTGTTATTTCAGTCATTTGACATAACCCCTTAGCTCCGCATCATATCCATTGTGAACTTCTAAGAGAAGATTAATTTTGGCAATTTACATACATACATGCACATGCATTTTATTTTATAGATTAAATCTCATTAAAAAAGAAAGATTCTGAACTAATTCTCAGGTCATCACTGAATTACTAAAGGATTGGTAAAATAATTTCACAGACGAAAGCCTTAAATTTTGACATGTTTAGGGCAAGGCCACTTTTCCAGCTGGCACATTTCCATAATACAGTTCAAATGGGATAATTACAAAGGACACAATAAATCTCCAACGCCAATGAGAGGGGCAACAATGTCAACCAATAGGGCACCCATAAAAATAAAATGAAGTATTGAATAAGTAACTCACATTGCGCACAAAGACTTGGGTGCCACTCTCCTTGGGCATTCCTTTCTCTCCCCTATCTCGGCCTCGACCGCCATCGCCAGAACCTCCTCCACGTCTGTCATTCCTGTCACCCCTATCTCGCCTACCGCCCCTGTCTCGATCTCGATCCCTTCTGTTACCTCCTTGGTCACGGTTCCTGTACCTGTCCCTTCCACCATCACCTATGTCTCCTCCTCTGCCACCAAGGCCCCTGTCTCTGTCAAGGTTGTCCATGAAGTCCATATCGTTGTTCCCGTAGAGACTAGGCAGCCCCATTGGATTTCCCCTGTCCATGCGGTCACTGTTGCTCCCCAGCAGGCTCTGGCTCCTGCCACCCATGCTGCCACCCATGCTCCCGGAACCAATGCCCAGATCGAATCCTCCCAAGCTTCCAAGACCGGAACCATTTCGACCAAGATCTGAACCACCGAGACCTGTGTATAAATAGGAACAAAACTGGTGTATTATTACAGAATATAAATAAACATAGATAACTGATATGTTTAGATCAATATTAAAAAGTGCATTTCAGCATTGAGAATCAGTCACATATGGTTTCAAGAGGATAAACTGAACTTAAACAGAGGTATTTACAAAAACTATAATTTTGCAAAAGAACTTCCATGATGACTGTCCGTTAACTTACCTAATCCACTGCCACTGCTTCCAAGACTCCCCAATGCACCTAGACCCCCAAGACCACTAGAGCCAAGACTGCTGCTCATTCCAGAACCCCCATAAGAGCCAAGACTGCTCCCTAGTCCACTACTCAAGCCCTGGCCAAGGTTCTGGCTTAGGCCACCTCCTGTAACAGCAATGAAAAACATGGTGCCACTGTTTAGATGAACTTCCAATATCAAACATGACTGGAAACTGTTACACCGAAATGTAAGCTTATTACTAAATTAATATATGATAACTGCGACCCCACCAACTCTCAACCGCAGTCAGTTAAAATTTACGCCTCCATCATTACCAGGTCTTAAATATCTTGCACATTCAACTTCTAAAAATTGTCAAAAATCCATCATAAAAATGACTGTCGACAAGTAACACCAAAACAAATCAGATCATTTGTCACTCTTAGGCCTTACATTTTTTTTCTGTAATTTGCCCTCATAAGCCCCAAATTAAAATGTTGGGTTTTTGTGGTGATCACGCAATCAGTGGCCGAGATCTGAAGGGGGAGTCAAATTGACCCACCCCCCCCGCAGTATAAAGTGGTCTGAAATAGCCCAGTTAAAAAAGGGTTACATACCCTTTTCAGAGGGTGATGCAGAAACAATAAATTAATTAAACTACTTTCTCAGAATTCATGAGAGTGACCTACCTCCAAGTCCACTGAACCCGAGACCACTGAGTCCTCCTCCTAAGCTCCCTAATCCTCCAAGTCCTTGGGGAAGACTGCTTCCTCCGCCAAAACCACCAAGATCCGACATACCTCCACTGCCTCCTCCACCTCCTCCTCCTCCTCCTCCTCCTATCATACCCAAGTCTTGCCCTGGTCCACCTCCAGCCAAAGACTCAATGCTAGGTCCAATGCTGCTCAGGCCACCTGTTCATGCAAGTTTCAACAGATTGGGCAGGTGACAATATATGGACTACTTCATATCCAGTTGACACCTTACCATAACACATACTGTATTGCACAACTGAATATTATTGCTGTGCTGGAAATCTCTGGGTCAAAACTGTTTCAAGACATTTCATTATATCAGACATCTAAATACCCTTTACTGAAAAATAATGGTTCTTCCACAATATCCTGATTGGTCTCACTGGTACATGTACATGTACATAGTATAATACCACATGGGCTAAACTAAACATTTTTCTACTATCACTTTGGTCTAATTGCCATTTCATCTACACTTAACATGGTCTAATACCCACTTAAGTCTACGTGTATGCCATTTGGCTTAATACCAAGATGATCTAATTTCCAATATGCCTACTCATGCTTTGTGCCATATCAAATGAAAATTTGGTTAATAAACAATTTATTTAAAGGACAAGTCCACCCCAACAAAAAGTTGATTTGAATAAAAAAGAGAAAAATCCAATAAACATAACACTGAAAATTTCATCAAAATCGGATGTAAAATAAGAAAGTTATGACATTTAAAAGTTTCGCTAAATTTCACAAAATAGTTATCTTCACATCCTTGTCGGTATGCAAATGAGGAGACTGATGACATCACTCACTCACTATTTCTTTTGTATTTTATTCCATGAAATATGAAATATTCCAATTCTCTCCCTGTTGTCCTGTGAAACAACGATTAATTCCTCCCTGAACATGTGCTATTAGCATTGTTTAATACTATATGATTCAATCAAGTTGGTCCTTATTGTCAAATCTGTAAAAAATGAAATATTGTATAATTCAAATAATAAAAAACAAAAGAAATAGTGAGTGAGGGACATCATCGACTATCTCATTTGCATGTCACTGAGTTGTGCATATCACTGTTTTGTGAAAAATAAGCGAAAGTTTAAAATGTCATAACTTTCTTATTTTACATCCAATTTTGATGAAATTTTCAGCATAATGCTTGTTTGATTTTTCTCTATTTATTCAAATAAATATTTTTCTGGGTTGGACTTGACCTTTAATGATATAGACTAAATAGTGAAGGATATTAGATGAAATGGATATAGTGGGATAAACAAATTTACACCAAATAATTAGCAGACAATAAAGTTGCAGACGAACTAAGATTAGATCTTGTGGGAATAGAACAAGCGGAAAGTACACAAAGCGGGTGAAGACTGAGACTAAAGAGCAATAATCAGTATGATGTTTGTGTCAATATCATGTTAAAATCCAACAATCAATATTCACTTCTGTTTTAGTGTACAGAGAAGATAAATTCAGCTTCCATCTTCAACCCGTTTTTTTGCTGCAAAGCCCTAGAGAGGTAGGACTTTGTGTATGGCTCAGAAAACAAACATATTTCCAGCAAACAGCACTCAAAAGCCATATCAAGTGTGATAATTAAATTTGCCATTTAAATGATGATGGACCTCTAGAAACACAGCCATTACCCATCCACTGCCAAAAACATTGAAGGGGATAATTTCTATTGTGTCAACATGGCTAGCTAAGAAATCACTGTCATCACAAGAATCTATACATACTTGGGAGAGGAGGTGGTCTGGGAGCAGGTTCCTTCACACCACCAGTTGTTCTGACTTTTTCCTTGTCCATCCTGACGGCCATTCGGCGATCATACAAGGTCTGACGATCCAACATGCAAATGGCATTGACAGCAGCCAGAACGGTCTCATACTGGATAGTGGCCATCCCTCTGCTCTTGCCCTTCTCTTCCATGATCTCTACCCTCGCAACAGGGCCGGCAACCTTGAAGACGTCCTTGAGTTTTCTCCAAGAGACATCGAACGGGATGTTAGCCACAAAGACAGTGTCACACAGATTGTTTGGGTCCAGGTTCAGCTGGTTCAGAAGCTGTGGGGTAAGCACGGTCTTGGCCTTCTCCTCTGCTTCACGCTGCCTGAAGTATTTCTCACTGTGGCGTCCCTCGGAGTCCTGGATGAAATCGATTTCAAACAGATTTGCTATCAATGTACATGTTAAGATACATTTCCAGAAAAATAAAGAAGCTAGTAATCCTTGGCTTGGAAAATTTGGGGCGTAAAACACTTGTAATGGACTAATGAATGACAGCATGGCTCTTTTGTTGGAACTACATGTAGAATCTTTTTTTTTTTTTTGGGGGGGGGGGAACATTTTACTGCAAATCTTGGTTGACTTCCTTCTTGCAATGTAAATACAGGAAGACCCCACCCTATCTATTATGCAAAAGGCAAATTAAGTTATACCTCTTTCACAACCAACTTTCTGTTGTGGACTTCAAAGCGATCCATCTCTGTAAGTGCTTTCTTTGCATCATCTCGGCTCTTAAACTCCACAAACCTGTCAGAGAAAATATGTAATACCATTACTGTAACATTTATAGCTTTAAGACATTCATATCTTGTAAGTAACAACAACAATAATAATAATATTTATGTAGCACTATTGATAATTTTATTTGCTTGTAAAGATCAGTCAAAGTATAGTACCACTCAGGCCTGGTAAATTAAATATTTTCTAAAACAGATTTTCAATAAAGAGCTATGCCATTTGTATTTAGAGGGATCATACATTTTGTGTTATGTTTAGATACAATGCCAAAATGCATTTATAAAATTACCCCCTTCCCCCGGAATTTGATTTCCCAAATGTATGCAGAATCAAAAGATTTATACAAAAGTTAGGGTAACATCATTTCCCAACTCTTGACAGAATCTGACTAGCATGGGCTGTTTAAAAATCATTATGCAGAAGCGAATAAATAATTAACAATATTTGATACTTACGCACAGCCCTGATTTCAGAAACGAAGTCAACAACAGGCAAAGAGTAGAGAGATTGGAATAAAAAAATGAAGAGATTGTAAGCATTAATTTATCACTCATTTATCAAAATAATTTGGCCAGATACAGATATCATGTTGATAAAAAAATTGTCATTTGGAAAAAAATTGATATCGAAATTTAGGACTCCGGTAAGTTCTTTCATGTGAAGTGATACACGTACAGTGGAGTTAGAAATTTCAACACTTTTCCTCATAAAATTGGTAAAAATGAAAATTGAGTATGCTTAAAATTCATATTGCCCTTTACTCTATCCTGTACTAGAAACTGAAAAAAAAGATAAAGTGGCGTTGAAACACACCATGCAGAACACTATTTGAAATCTCATTTGATCAGATTTCATTCTCAAAATTGATGCCATTGATGCTGTATTTTTCCTCAAAAATATAGTGTACAGGACATAGATACTGACCAAAAATGTTTCTAAAAGTATTTTTTTACCAATTTACATGCACATTTGTCAAAAATGGGGTTAAGAGGCATAGGCTACCATTAATATGAAGAAAAATAAAATCTGAGCTGTTAGATCACACTTGTCACCCATGTCTGAGATATATTACAAAAATGAAGCCCAGAAAAAACTAAGCCTAGAGGTCATTATTTAGCACAAGCTTCCATACAATGAAGTAACCAGAAACACCTTAGATTCATCCCATACTTACAATATACTACTCGGGAGAAGTACATGTAAATCATGCTCTTTCAATCACAGACATCTTTAAAAGTGTCTGCACGAATTTGATTCCCCCCCCCCCATTTTTTTCCTCTTGGTTGTTTTTCATCCATATGAACAAGATGACATACAACATGACTAAAAGTTCACCATTTTGTTTTTATCTATGCTCCCTGTCCCCCTTCCTCCTCTTCTTCATTACTCCCTTTTTGTTTGATGGATTTCAATCAAACCTTCACCAATTTTTCTCTAATTCCTCTTCTTGTAATTACCAAATTATCGTCAGGGTGATACACTCGATAATTGTAATAATCTTTGTCACGATATATATATAAATATTAATAAAAATATCTGATTAGATATAGAAACCACGATACATACATAGAAATTAATACAAATATCTGATTTCATATCTTTATCGGTATGTAGATATCACAAGATGCTTACCTTAGATGTCCCATCACTGTTGCAGAATAACTCTACATAGCCAACCTCTCCAACTAGGGATTAAAGAGTGAAATACTAGTATGAGAAGCAAGAAATAAACATGCAATTACTAATTGAATAGCATTCTGGAATCTTCAAGACATACAGAGGTAGAGTTGTGTTGAGGTTTTATAATTCATTACCTTCAAAGAACATCACTAATTTGACAATAATTTGTGTGGACTTACCATGCCTTTTGAGTATATCTTTGAGTTCTTGCCATGTCACCTTGTATTCAATATTGCTGATGAAAACACAGCAGTCATAACGGATCACTTTATTCCTCTTGGCACCTGGGATGCTTGTGTATGTGGGCCTTGACCTTCCCCCATCTCGCCCCCTGTCTCTGTCTCTCCTACGGTCCCCTCCTCTATCTCGACCGCCCCTGCCTCCACGATCTCTGCTCCTTGACCTCTTTCTCCTCTTATCTGTGGGCGACCTAGGTTGTAAAACAATAGGTAACAGAGTATAATCCCTACTCATGTACACCACATCTTAGTAAATATGGACATAAGAATTGCATGATTGATGTGAAATTATACTTTTTAAGTTACTGTCCTTTCAAAAACTTAACCTTCGGTTAAGATTTGGTGTTGACGCCGACGCTGCCGTCGGAAAAGCAGCGCCTATAGTCTTACTCTGCTATGCAGGTGAGACAATATCATAAAAATACCACTTCCTGCCACTTTTGTAACCAAAAATACTCACTTCCATACAGTTCCAATTTAAATGTGTTTTTCATTAGTAACTTAGGGATCATTTTTGTATTCACCAGAGCGCTCAAAGACTTGAATTTTGGGCATATTTTTGTGTAGGCCCTCTATTGGCGGGAAGTAAAATTTCGGGAAAATTGTCATTTTCCAATCTCCATTTTTTTATTCAGTAAAAATAATTAAAATTCAATTTACTTATAGGGATGGTCCAGGCTGGAGATAATTATATCTCAATAAACAGAGTAAAATTCAAAGAGCAAAATACTGAAACTTTGATCAAAATCGGGTAACAAATAACAAAGTTAATGAATTTTAAAGATTTGCATTATTCCGGTGAAACAGTTCTAGGCATGTCTTTCTGAATATTCATAAGGTGGGCTGATGTCATATCCCCATTTGTTCTTTTGTATTTATTATATGAAATTAGGTTTATTCAACATTTTTCTACCAAAAACTAAAACAATTGGATTGACAACTGATTAAGTGCATTTATTGCTGCAACTTATTATATCATAATGGAGACACATCATTTACACATGTATGAAAAAATGAAACATTTACAATTTCATGCAACATAAGAAAAAGGAAAGTGGAGATGTGACAACAGCCCACCTAATGAATATTCATTACCATATTAGATATAAATATTTTCAGCCCGGATCATCCCTTTTAAGAGCCAAGTTATATGATGAATAGTTGTAATGGAAACTGAGTGTAAACAAAAAAATCAAACCTTCGAATTAGCGGGATGTTTTGTAAATAGCACACTATTTTGCAAATTGCAAATAATCCTAAGTTGACTTGGGATTGCAATAGATCTCGAGATTAATCCAGCGAACTATCCTGATGATTGCGTCTCCATTACAAATAATCTGGAGATTGTTCAGATCTGGATAATATGGTGGATCTGAAATAGCTTGATTATTTAAAAACTCTGACTGATGCAGAGGGACCTATTAATGACTAGCGCACTTGATTGGTGTCGGCACTTGACAGGTGAATGAACTTTTCTAGATTTCTTGTGTTTAGGAAGCTTTGAAAACTAAGAGATAGTCCCTGTAACATTAGATCTAAACTGGGACTATACAATTTTCTGACCAGCACTTGACTAGAATCTACTTGGCTGTCTATTACTTTCTGAATTGGTGATGCTCTGAAACAGATTTAGGCTGAAAATAGGGGTCTTACCTCAACCACATGTATCACATAATGACATGTATTTTGCTACTTTTTCAGAAGTTATATGGAATTTCTGTAACTTTTTATGTATTTTTTATGACAAATAACAGACTACAGTAGAGGCACTGGTCCAAAAATTGGGATTTTCCCAGAACCAGGATAAATAATAAATGTTCATAAACTGAGATTGTCCCTGTTTATATGGGGAGTTTTTTTCACTAAGGCCTACCCCTGCGGGACATAGACAGCAATTAATATGGGGATTGCGAGTGCTAAAAATAGATTCAACTACCTCAATTCCCCCCAGTTCACCGTCTATTATATCATGACTTGCCGTCTTCCAATAATCTTGTTATGAAACCTGATATGTTTACATTGACTAGTGCACTCAATTGATATCGGCACTTGACAGGTGAACTTTCATAATTTTTGTGTGGAGAAATCTTTGAAAACTGAGAGCGAGACAGTCCCTGTAAAATAAGTCTGGGACGATCCAATTTTCTGACCAGCGCCTCTAGTGAAGAGCTTTCTGAATTTGTAGTCCTAACTAATCACAGCGTCCTCTAGGCTACATACAAATGACAGGTTTTAGTCATTTGCTCACGCCTCGTGAAAATGGCGAAGGCGAGTTGAGCATGCGCGGAAGTCTGCAGCAATTTTAGGTACAAAATGCTGCAGACCTCCGCGCATGCGCAATTTGGCAGAAAATTGAGTACATGTGATGAATCGAGAACCGATTATGAGACGTTTTCAAGAAAGGGCAAGGAGTAGGGACAGTGATTTTCCGTTTAAAAAAATTGCCTTTTCCGTTTCAGAAAATCTCAAATTCCGTTTCAGCATGTCAGAAAACGGAAATTCCGTTTCCCCATAGACTTTGTACACACGGAAAAGTGACAATTCCGTTTACACATTGAATAGCAAAATCACAACATGTACACTCGCACTGGTCAAAATTTGTATCTACTACTGTACCAACAACACAATAGAATCCGTTCTAATCGGATCTATGCGGGTGCATAAAATATTTTTACAAACCTACATGTATTTAGCATGCATACATCCTCACCTTTCACATTATTAGCATTATTTCACGGTGAAATGATATTTCATCGATAATTTTGGGTTTTTGGACATCGTTATCATCAGTCAACGGCTTTTGCCAATACGCCATCTTGGATTTTAAGACCACGATATCGTGCTGTTACATCTTCAAACGTAGAGGGCAGCAACACACGACCGTGTAGTTGAACGATATGTGTGCATGTGAAGCCCAACCCGGCCGGCCGGCCGGGTACGGGGTACAATTGAGTGTGCTGATGTCGAGTGCAGTCACGATGTGTGAATTGTCATGATAGTAGCGAAGTGAGATCGTGTTTTCTGGGGTTTTGTGGCCATTTAATATTCTCATTTTGTTGTGATTTTGGAGTAATTTCTGTTGCTATTCTGTGTATTTTGAGGGAAAATACATTTTCCGTTTGAAATGCCACTTTCCGTTTCAAAAGGCCCTTTCCGTGAATTCCGTCCGTTTTACGCGATCGCGGAAAATCACTGTCCCTAAAGGAGTGAGTGTCCGAAGGTAAGTTTAGTAACTGTAGAGTAATCCGAGTATGTTTAGGTCTTCATGTTGGCTTTGTTACCATAAAGTGCCACAATTTGTCTTTGTTTTATGGTGAGTGAGCATTTGTCCAGTGTATAGGTTGTGACTCGGGACCAACATTTGCGTCCTTTCCGATGGACGGAGTGTTTTCCAACTGCATTCACACCTGCCCTGAATACAGAGGTGAGAGTGAGAAATGCGAACACACAACGCTATACACTGTAGCATCAGATATTTTGTTAGATGCGTTTCGACATGAGCAGGACTCGAACCCCTCACATTGAGATCTATAATCTTATCCGAAACATGCGCTCTAACCAACTGAGCTACGCTGCCTCCCTGATTTCCTTTCTGACATAATTTTTTTTTTAATTGTTCCTACATGTAATTTGATTCCAAGTGCTTCCTTGGTTTCATCTGGTGACGCCGAGTACAAGACCACACAACCCAAACACAGTGTAAAGGGGAGACCGGGGTTAGTTGGAACAATTTTGACATACATGTAAATGGCTGTAAAATCCAAATAGATTTTATTCAAGAAACAATCAATATATCAGCTTGAAGCATATATCTAAGGGCTTCAAATATACCCCATAAAATTTTTAACTCTATTATGGTTACTGAAAAAAAAATCCACCTTGAACAAGACCATCGCAAACGTTCCAACTTACCCCAATACGGGGTAAGTTGAAACATGGTATGGGGTAAGTTGGAACACTGCATGGTCAATTAAGAATTATACTAAAACTACTTAAAACTGTAATATTACATGGTTTTAGCCTATTTGCTTTACTTTTTCAAGTTCAAAATATTTTAAGTATACATGGATTTGTTGAACTTTATGTTTTCTATTATACAGCCACTCACGCAGACTGCGTAGTAGACTTCCACATATTTGGGTGCGTTTGATTTTACAATGCAATTAAGTATCAGCAATTTCATGTACTTCTGCATCAAATTTACGAGACAAAAATTAATTGTTTATATTTTTTTCATTAATCATGCAAATAAGCATATAAAATTTGCCCTAAATTTGTTTTTTGGTATGTTTTTGCCTTTAACTCTATTTATTAAGCTAGTAGAATGCTAATTTTTGGTGAGAGTATCAATTTTCACATTTATAAATATCCACCAAAAATTGCAAAAAATACAATTTATTATGTATTTTTTTTTTGTATTTCTTTGTTTTTTCAGATGAACTTTGTCGGGACTCTTTTGCGATCATAAATAGCATAAAATAAATCTATTTGAACCAACAAAAGTAAAAAATAATCATACATTTATGACTTTTGGTTGAAAAACACAATTTGCATTGACCTTGTACATGGAATAACATTTTTGAGCAATTTTGGGTCCAACATGCACGTACAAAATGTTGCGTAATTTTGATACCGCACACACAGGCATCGCAAATTTGGTCTCAAATGATGCGCAAGACTTGAAAGTAAAAATTCAGCGAGCAGTGTAGTCAAAAATTTTGCACGACGGCGTACCAAATTGACCAAATTTCTTGAGGGGGCTCAAATTGACCCCCCCCAGTTTGATAAGGGTTAATAAATTGCATTAGGGGCTTACAATAGGCATTAAATGCACACTCAGACCTAACTGATAAACAAAACAAGCATGGTATACAATACATGTTCAGAAGAGTGTGAAATACTTTATATATTTTTATTCATAATTATGTTTGGGGTAAGTTGGAACATTTTGTTCCAACTAACCCCGGAGGCCCATTTGACGTTTATAAGCTTACAGCACAAAAAAGGGACTTCACCATGGCATATTAATAATAACCTCTTTTTGTAGCTTGGTACCAGTGTATATCATACCCCCAAACTGGCCAACTTGATCTATAAACTTCTCTGAAATAATAAAACATTTCTGAAAGAGAAAAAAAATACTCAGAAGGTCAAAAAACAAAAATTCCTTTCTAACTTCACCAGGCTTGTTGCACATGTCTAGTCTGTATATGGTGGATGGCTGTTGATAATGACAATAATTTGAGGGCAGTATTGCAGAAATTTATTAAAGACGTTAAAGAAAATTACAATGTTTCAACTTACCCCACGTTCTAACTAACCCCGGTCTCCCCTACCCAGTTGTCAGTAGAGGCGCACGGCCAATATGGGAGACTCTCCAATAGGGGAGACAATTTCCCACATTGGAGACTTGCTTTGCAAAAGGACAAAAGAAACAACACCAACAAAAGCATGATTTTTTCCACCCAAAATTTTGTCTCACTGAGGTCAGAAGCCCATTTGTTTTGTGTGTGATTGACAACAAAAATCCTTATCAAAACAAAAGTAGATGGTGAATTTTTAGTGTAGACGGTGAAAAGGGGTAATTTTTCATGAGGAATCAGCTTATCACATTTTTATTTGCCGCCAAGGTAATCCTTTTGCAGCAAATGTAAACAAAGGAAATTGGTCTCCAAAACTGGAGACTGTCTCTGAAATTGGATACCCAAATTCTTTACAAAAGTCTCTGATATTGGAGAAAATCTCCCACATTGGAGACAGTCTCCAATATTGGCCGTGCGCCTCTACTGGTTGTTCAGTTGTCAGTAGAGGCGCTGGTCCAAAAATTGGGATTGTCCCTGAAAACAAGGATATCCTCATAAACCAAGACAAATCATATCTTGATAAATTGAGACTGTCCTTGGCCTTGTTTATGCCTTATGGTGACGTTTTTTTCCACTCCCCCCTATGGCAGACTGCCCTACGGGACAAAGACAGCAATTACGGGAATTGAGAGTGCTAAAAATAGATTCAGTGACCTCAATTCCCCCCAATTCACTGTCTATTTTCATGTTTTACCGTCTTCCAATAATCTTGTTATGTTATGAAACCTGATATGTTTACATTGACTAGCACACTTGATTGGTGTCGGCACTCGACAGGTGAATGAACTTTCCTTGATTTCTTGTGTGTAGGTATGTGCAAATACGGGCGCATCGCGAGCGCTGGTTTTGGCTGCACGGTTTTCGCGCGGGTTTTGCTGCAAGTGGCATCGCCTCTGTCTGGGCGGCTCATCGAAAATGGGGTTTCATGCGCATGCGCACATAGTTGATGCAATCTCGTGCCTTGATACAGACAGTTGAAAATGTGTTCTTTCTGTACATATAAGTTTCAATGTGGATACTCGCCTGTGAAGTGTGGATATCGGAGCTTGAAAGTTCATCAAATTTTTGGATGCGCAAATGATCGAAATTTTTTTATGGTAAGTAGAACTACGATCCAATTATGTATCTAAATTGTTTTAGAATATATTCAAATATATAAAAAATGTCAAATCAAACGATTCTATCGTGACGCAGTCCAGATATAAGCGAAGCGAGCTACCCTTGTCACAGCCGGTCTCTCGGCAGTCGAGCTGCCCGATGCGGTGGGCTCCCGACGGTCTTTCGGCAGTCGAGCTACCGGTACCCGATGCGGAGGGCTTGGTGACGGGAGTGGTCGATAGTGAGTCGTTCATGCTGGATTGAACTGGATCTAAATTGTTCACTTGATAATATTGTGCCTTTTTCTGAAAATGTCTGTCATTATACCGTAGATTGTTATTCTGATATTGATTTAAATATATACATTTTGTCACAAAAACATTCTTTCCTCCTAAGGTTATAGAGTCAACATGAACATGTTTTACTTTGATTGTTCAATCATGTTTTATCATTTGGAAACTGGATTCTTTTGGAAGTGGAATATTAATGTTGACTTATTAAATTAAAATGCAAAATCTATAGTGTTTTTTTTTTCTTTTGTAGAAAAAAAAATGTTTTGAAACTTTTCAATCATGTTTCATTATTTTGGGACTGGATTTGCTTTTGAAAGGGGAATATCATAAATGTTGACTTTTTAATTAAAATGCAAAAATTAAGTTTATTATTTAGTTTCTTTTTTTATATATTTTTTTAAAGTTTCATTTTTAAATTATTGTATTGTTTATTTTTTTCATTTTTTGGGGGGTCATATTTCAATATTTGGAGACTGGATTTGCTTTTGAAAGGAGAATATCTTAAATGTGATTTTTTTATTAAAATGCACAAACTAGATGTTGTTTATTTTTGTTTGTTGTAATTTTTTCACTCTTATGAGAAAATACATGAAAACTCAGAGGAAAGGATATTTCATTTCCAGATGGGTCTAACTCCTGTATTTATGTTTTCTTTATTATTAATTGTACTATTTATTTTTTTATTCACTTTTCTTTTTTTAGGGGTGCAGGTGGGGGTTGTGTTTTGAATTGGAAAATGGGGATGGGATTGGTACAAGTTTTTGTGTCACTTTTGTTTCTCTTGTTTTTAGTGCTTGTTTGGAGCTTTGATGTCTGTTTTGTTGTTTAAAGCTTTGTTATATATTTTTACTGGTTGCTTTTTGTTTTGTTTTGAAAGAAATAGACCACTCTTTTCCTTTTCTTTTGGCTTTGACTAATAATTTGAATTTATTTTTCTTTAAAAAGAGAGCTCAAACAGGGCCTTTGTAATACAATGTATGTATACAAATCTAAGAAATTGACAACTGATAGAATATATTAAAACTTCATTTTCGTCCTTCTTGATACTTGAAATAAATTGCATACAATTCTACATACATATTTTACACTCAGCTGCTCATTCCTTCTAAAAAAATGTAATCACATGTCCATTGTCTCTCAAATCAAAAGCTACATATTATAACAAATTGTTGAAACAATAGAATACATAAGGAATTGGTGAAACAATCAAATACATCAGAAAAAAACACACATATTTTTATTTGGTCATACAAAGTACAAAATAAATTTTTTATATGTAAAAAAGGACCCCCGTACATACAAAATTACAATACTAAGTTGAAAAAGAGCTTGTAATTTATATCAGAAAAACAAAGAAATACATTAGAAATTACAAAAACAATACTTTAGACAAATTTATTAGGAAATTATCTACATGATGCTGTTTTGATGCCAACTAAATTATATGAATTATCTATCATAATCACCTTCATTTGGCAAAATAAAGAGGCGAGTAATTGTGATTTTCTGTTTTCATAATTAATTAGAATTAATTAGAAGAAATTATTTTAAACAGAATAAGAAAGATTACAAGATGAATTGATGCACATCAATTGAGCCTTCTCTCACCTTTCCATTGATACCTAAATTACTTCATAGGGTTCAAAAACAAAGAAGTTAGAGCCTGTTGAAGACTTGGGTTCAAAATGGTCACAAAATGGTCACAAAAATCGGTTCTGTACTCCATTGACTTTACATACAGACAATGACCACAAATTTGGATCAATATGTGCGACTTAAACTGGAATAACTTTATAATTTCTTGATGAAAATTAAAGTTCTTGTTATCATTTTAAAGGTCTTTTTAAGAGCTTTCAAGTGATACCAAATTTATTCATATTTGATGATTTTCATTTTTTTTGTCACATACCTATTGTGTGAAGAAATAAACCGAGACAGTCGCTGTAAACTGGGACGATCCCAATTTTCTAACCAGTGCCTCTACTGGTTGTTGTGTCCGGATGATCAATCTTACTCATTTTTAGAAAGTCATTTGGAAAAATGAATACAACTTACATTAAATTACAAAAATACAAGCGAAGTTGCATCAATTTTTATTTTAGTACAAAATGTTACGAAATATTTATAGAGAACAAAATTAGAAGATGCGATTACAAGTATTGAATTCATATTTTTAGTGTAATCCAAAGACAGAAAAAGACTTCAAAAATATCGCGCAGTAAGCTGTGCATGCCAAGCCCAAGGCCAAGCCAGCCCAAGGCCAAGCTTCATCTCAGCTCTGGGCTAGCAGCCGCGTGGCGGATGGCGTGGTCTTGAGACCTGAATAAAGCCAACTCATAAAATGGCCGAATGCTCTCACCTTGATCGCTCCTTTTCTTGGGATTTCGCTTGTTCTTGCTCCTGTTTAGCAACTTCAGCAAGTGCAGCAGTTTGTATCGCAACTAAATCATCGATATTATCCTGCAAAAACGAATCCGCAGGAACGCCATCGTCAATTGCAACTTCCATGCCTCCCTGTTCCGCTGTGATGTCGTTCGCCATGTTTGTTTGCCTGTAATGCTTTGCGCATGCGCAACATATAAAAAGCCTCGAGGCTAGGCTAGGCCCACTGAACTAGAGATACGTATTTCTAGTTCAGTGGGCCTGCCGCTGCTTCCCGAGCGAAGCGAGGGATATATAGCGAAGAATAGCGCAGCGAGACTGATGACACTGACAGGAGCGGTACCCACTGGCGGATCCGGGGGGCGCGTTTCCGTTTTACACCCTGGCGAAGGCATTTTCCGGAAAAATAGCCACAAAGCGACTAGTGAAGAGTCTACGTCTACGTTTGTTTACATAATCAGCTGGGCGCGCGATCCAAAAGTCCGCACCGAAGATATCCGCAGAACATACGTGCAAATGCAGCTGAGCAGACCAAAAGCTTCAGTCTCTGTATTTTGGTTGTTCCGCTGAACTATATACGTTGGCTTCATGATTTTTTTTACTTTATCGCACATGATCGTTTATATGAATGAAAACGAATAATAGCTAAAATATTGTAAAATAAAACACATAATTACTTTTTTTCATATTATATCTATCCTTATATCTATCATATCTGTCTATCCACTATCTATGTTATAAATCAATCTATGGTACTACATGATATATCTATCTGTTAATTTGTCTATCTACTCTGTCTCTCTCATTCTCTATCTACCTATCTATCTGTCTATCTATCTATCCATCTAACATCTATCTCTCAAATTCTCTATCTATCCATCTGTCTCTCTTTTATTTCTCTCTATCCATCTGTTAATCTACTCATGTGCAATATCAACACTGCTTCGACTTCCTTCGGGAGACTATTTCCTCAGCTCTACTTTTCCTTTTTTTTGTGCTCGATTTGATTCAATTACTACTTTATTTACTTGTTACCATTGTTAAATGTCTTGCATTGCATAATGAGTTTTTTTTTCTGAAGGTTGCCTCCTATTCTCTTTCAAATTCCACCTCTTGCTTTCCCTTCTCTTTGTCTTATCCCAATTTCTTTCCCTTTTCTCACCTCTTTCTTCTTAATCTTTCATTCCGCTTTTTTCTTCTTTGGTGACACTTTACTTTTGGCCTTTTGTATTTATTTATGATACATTTCTTTTTTATCTGTATGAATTTGTATTGTATTTGATATTTATTTATGATTTTTACTTTATATTTTGTTATGATTCTATTTGTATGTAAACATTCACTTATTTCAGTCTTTGACTGCTTGTGATTGTATTTTGATAGTTTTTATTGCAATAAAATCCAATACATATATATATATATATATCTCAAATTCTCTCTATCTATCCATCTGTCTGTCTTTTTTTCTCTCTCTGTTTCTCTCTATCCGTCTATCTTTCTCTCGAATTCTCTCTATCCATCTGTCTGTCTGTCTCTCAAATTCTCTCTCTCTATCTATCTATCCATCTGTCTGTCTTTTTCTCTCTATCCGTCTATTATGTATCTATCTCTCAAATTATATATCTATCTATCTATCTATGTAACTACAGTATCTATCTATTAATCTTCTCTTTCTCTCTCTCTCTCTCTATCTATCCATCTGTCTTTCTCTAATTCTCTCTCTCTCTCTATCAATCTATCTATCTATCTTCTATCTATCTATCTATCTATCTATCTATCTATCTATATGTAACTGCAGTATCTATCGATCTGTTAATTTGTCGCTCTTCTCTGTCTCTCTCATTCTTTATCTATATCTAACATCTATCTATCTCTCAAATTCTCTATCTCTCTCTCCCCCTCTCTCTATCTCTCTATCCATCTTTCTGTCTTTCTCTCTCTATCTATCTTCTATCTATTTATTTATCTATCTCTCAAATTCTATCTCTATCTATCTATGTAACTACAGTATCTATCTATCTGTTAATCTTCTCTGTCTCTCTCATTCTTTATCTATCTAACATCTATCTATCTCTCTCTATCTCTCTCCCTCCCTCTATCTATCTATCTATCTATCCATCTGTCTTGTTTTCTCTCTTTCTCTCTTTCTCTTTTTCCGTCCATATATATATATCTATCTATAACATCTCTCTCTCTCTCTCTCAAGTTCTCTCCCCCATCTATCTATCTATCTATCTATCTATCTATCTATCTATCTATCTATCTATCTATCTATCTATCTATCTATCTATCTATCTTCTATCTATATTTATCTATCTATGTATCTACAGTATCTATCTATCTGTTAATTTATCTATCTTCTCTGTCTCTCTCATTCTTTATCTATCTATCTATCTAACATGTACCTATCTCTCAAATTCTCTATCTCTCTCTCCCCCCTCTATCTATCTATCCATCTGTCTTTCTCTATTTCTCTCTATCTATCTTCTATCTATCAATTTATCTATAGCTATCTATGTAACTACAGTTTCTATTTATCTGTTAATTTGTCTATCTTCTCTGTCTCTCTCATTCTTTATCTATCTATCTAACATCTATCTATCTCTCAGATTATCTATCTCTCTCTCTCTCTATCTCTCTCTCTCTCTCTATCTATCCATCTGTCTGTATTTTTTCTCCCTCTCTATTTTTCTTTATCCGTCCATATATCTATCTATCTATCTATCTATCTATCTATCTATCTATCTATCTATCTATCTATCTATCTATCTATCTATCTATATATCTATCTATCTATCTATCTATCTATCTATCTATCTATCTATCTATCTATAACATCTCTCCATCTCTCAAGTTCTCTCCCCCATCTATCTATCTATCTATCTATCTATCTATCTATCTATCTATCTATCTATCTATCTATCTATCTATCTATCTATCCATCTCTCCCTCTTTCTCTCTCTCTCTCTACTTCTATCTATCTATTTATCTATCTATCTATCTATCTATCTATCTATCTATCTATCTATGTCTCTATCTATTTATCAGTCTTCTATATCCATCAAACTTCAATTTTCTTTCTATTATATGTATCTGTTTATTATTATTTTTTTAATTCTGTTTTTATTATACAAATTGAAATAAATCACAAAATTTACAAATGATTAATAGGTGATTGCAAATCACATAAACACAATTTAGTTACACAAAAAATAACAACCATAATAATAATAAAAAAAACCTACCCACTTATCCTCCCCCACCCCACCCCCCCAAAAAAAAAGGAATGTGGCAATGTGATGACTTAATATCAGTGTTATCTAAACAAAGATAGGTGATTTGGTAAATAAAGTAGACAAAGCAAAATATACAAGCTATGATTATATGAAGTGGTTTCCAAACAACTATTCATAGGATTAAAAAGCACAACTGGTTATCCAAGACGACATAATTATGGAGGTTTTGTATCTGTTTATTTTTATTTTGTCTGTCATTCTATTCATTTAGTTAATAATTTATATTTAGAAAAAATAACTTTTTCATAACTATTCATAAAAAAAAACGTAACTGCAAAAGCATGTTCGGATTTCACTCATATGACTGCTCTCTGTACATGAAGTGCCGAGGAACTCAGTAACTGTGCAGATTGCATGCGGTGGTGTGGGACTCGCCTGTGTCGCACCATGGACCTATTATAGGTCCATGGTCGCACGCTGCAACCAGCGACGTGTGTAGACTCTTCACTAGTCGCTTTGTGGCTATTTTTGCGGAAAATGCCTTCGCCAGGGTGTAAAACGGAAACGCGCATCCGGCGCGGGGGGGGGGGGGGGGGGGGGGGGGTGCACAGCCGGCCCGTGCCCCCCTTCGAGAAGCAAAATTAAAATTTGTAATGTAAAAATGCCGTTAAAAGTGTGCCCTCCTTTTGAAAGTGAAGCCCTTTTTTATTGTTAAATTATATAAACAAAAAATTGGAATTCCGATTTTAGTCGGGAGAACATCATCAAGCCCATAAGGGGGGGGGGGGGGATAAAAAGCAACTATAAAAATTAAGAAGTCAGTATATCTAAGCACTTATAAAGCCAGGGTTTAATTCAGATGGAATTAAGGTGTGGTAAGGGCACAGAAAGCATTAAAAAAAAAAGCATGAAGGAATATCTTGATCAGATTTCAATCTAAAATTATTGCTCTCTAGAGTCCCTCTCTTGCTAATATTTATTCTCCCAATTTTAAAGGGTCCTTCGTTGCATATTTCAGAAAGCTTAAATATGCAAATAATTTATACTGAAATTTCTACCCTATACCATGTTTGAGAAGGTGCTTTATCCCACATCAATAGAGAAAAAAATATAAAAAGATTTTTGTATTGGGGACCAATCTTTTATTGTAAATTTACCCATATGTCCTTATATTAGCAACTGTTTTATAATATACCTTTTAATTTTGTCTGAGTTTAAAATCTGGAAATGAATAACCTTTATCTAAATGCAGGCAAAAAATAAACAAAATGCTAAGTACCATTACTTTTCAACTAATACATCGTTTTTAATCTCCAACCAAACATTTTATGGTGTGGTATATCTAATGATATAACATATGGAAAACGTAAAAAAAAGAATAATCGTAGCTAACTACACTATTGAAATACAAGTCATGTACATAAAGTTATATCATGTATATGGAAATAAAAGAATATATATATGTCACAATAGTCATTCAGAAAGATATATTCTAGATTTCCTTTATCATCAGATGTTTTGATCATTACTAAAATTCCAAGATGTCCAAAGGTTGTATATTACATCAAAGAGAGCAACAAAATATACCTCGTGATAAGAGAGCCATAGACCTTGGCCCAAACCTAATGAAAGAGAATGCTGCACAATTTGCATCGAATTTATTTTTGATCAACATGGGATGTAGTAAAGGCTGGTTCTTCGTGACTCACAAGGCTGCCATAGAGAGAACCTTCTCTCATAGACTTTTAACATGTGGCTTGGGCCGAGGCCGGCCTTGACTACATCCCTGGAATGCAACCATTGACCAGCGTTAAAAGAAGAGTTTCATAAATTTACAATTCTTAAGGAATGTCTTATATGATCATTCTATTAAAGGGGAAAAAATACAAACACATAGAAAAGGTCAAATGATTACTAACTTTATAATTTACATCAGTAAGTGGAACCCCCCCATGATGATAATATTTGTTGCACCCCTCATATTTTTGAGAGAGTATAATAAACACATGTACACCTCAACATCAATGTAAGACATTGCTAGTGTAATAAAAATGTAATGCTCACGATACACTGCTTTGTGAAAATGTGCAATGAGACTCCATGTGGATAATCAAACATTTCAAATAGTTTGTACCAAGATGAACAAACTTGCAGGGATAATATCAAACTGATCAGGTGGCACCTTAAGATTTTGAAGAGCCTAAATATTATACGTATGTACTTATGTGGTGCAATCATCTAAGATTTTGAATTTAGAGCCAACTTGGCTTTTACACCGGCAAGAAAGATTAACTATTTGTGATAGATTTTCATCATGCTACAGGGGAAAACACTTACAATCACATAAACAAAAGTTGCAGATTCTTCGCATTGGAAATACACCCATTGAAAGAAGTGCACGAGATGGCATTTTTGTAGCATCTTCGCTCCATAAGCAAGTGTGTATGCGGCCACTTTAATAAGTAGAATTGCAGATTATGTCCACTGAGAAAGTACAAGAGACTAACAAAACGACAAAACAGCATATAGCCCCCTCCCCCCCCCCAACAAAAAAAAGAGACACAAACACTCAGTATACATGTACGTCCACAATGTAGCACTTGCATGACAGTACAGAAGAAATAATAAAAATACCAACAAATGATTGGGAATGCAAATTTTGATTCAACATTATCTATCATAATATATTACACAATTTTTCCCTTCTATATTCAATCCTATATCAGTAACATGGCTCAATTTTATTTCATTCAACATAAACACGTACAAGTATAAAAAGGAAAATGTTTGTTTTTCAATATAAATTTTCTTCATATATAAGGCTACCTATACTTGAATGTACAATTAAATATGTGGAGAGCACCTGCAAAATGACTGAGGTACAAAAATAGGATCACATAAATAATCAAAGAAATGGGTAATTGTACTATCAATAATTAACAAGATCTCTCTCGATTTTTTTCCCCAGTAATGAAGTTAGCAAAAGAAAAGAAACTAATATATTCAGTCAACCTCGAGGTGATACAAGAAACTAATTAAAATCAATATTAAGTATCAATTTTAAATTTGCAGTTGACCGATCACTCCATACCATACGAAAACAGTTCAGTTTCTGTCAAAGAAGACCAGCAATCACTAGCAAACTTTCAATTATTGAAGTACTTGAGATTGATTTTGGAACATAAATCAACATACTTTATGAGTTGCAATCGATGGGAAGCTCCATGCAACATCCCCTTTGTCTTTGTGAAATGCAACCATATATGTACTAGACAAATTTGAAATGTGATATGTAGAATTTGTTTTTTCCCATCTGTGAATATCCATGGAGTTTTTATATATATATACGTACATACATGTATGTACGTGAGTGCATGTGTGATAAAATAAACCATGTCTCACATCAACAACGTATACCAGTAAACTACAAGTCCCATGGCTTAATTTCAACATGAATGCTTTCACATAATTTTTTTTTTTAAGGCTACACTGAAGAATAATTGGATGGTCTTTAGAAATGCATTAGTCTATACTTTGTCCTCTTATTTCTTTTGCTGTGTGGTTACTGTAGCTGACCTCCAACACATTAACCTCACAGTGTATATATGAAAGTAATAAAAAATATTACCAAATCCTAATAATAAAGCAGGCTAAGTTTTGCAAAGGCCATCTTATGACCTATATGTGCTACGTTAATTATTTTCTTTATATAATCAATCAAATAGGCTCTCACATTTCTTGCCATAATTTTATAGCATTATACATATTTTTTTTACCAGAGCCCCATAAGCACAAAGTTCAATAATTGATGGTATAGAGGGATTTGACTGATTTATTGCACATCATGATACATGCAATCAATCATCAAAATAGCTTAACAACTAATTACTAAGCCTTATGGTTATGTGACACAGAACACATCATAATTAATGGTTAATCTTGTGACTTCAGGGGAGTCCGTTGCAGAAAGAGAAAGTCAAAAAATCAATCGCAAGTCCCAAATGCGCGCTGTTGATTGGTTGAAAATCAAGTTGCGCTTGATTTTTATAGTTGCGATCGATTGCAACTCTTTCTGCAACGGGCCCCTGGGCCCTGCAACACCAAGGCTAGCACTTGATGCAAGGGTTGATTTTTACGGTTGATTACATTGAGTAATGTGTGCGATCATGCACAAAAATATACTTTGCGATCGATCGATAAGCTTTTGTGTTACGGGCCCCTGTTTTATATCAATGTGTGTCTATGCATCTGATTGGTGCTATCTAGATGGAAGGCTTTGCCTGGTACGATTGATCATGCGATGGCGGTGGCTTCTGGAAGGAAAGCTTCCCAATACTGGATGAGCTGCCAAAAGATAAAAAAAGAGAAAGGAAAGGATGCAGTTTAATCACTGGGTCAATGTCCCCTCCAATCACACCCTGGATATTCAAACAATGAACAAATAAATAAACCAATTCATCAATAAATGAAGGTAGGTATTATAATGAATGAACAAATTAGCTATGTCATTTTTTCAAACACGTTCCAGTATCTATAATTCTTTTCGCATACATTTGTTTTAAAAGATCTTGTATGTATCCCTCCTTTTTAATTTTTTTTTGACAAATTCATCTGCAAAACAATATCAGCCATGAATAGCATCATACTAAACGACTGTTTTCAACAAGAGTAAAATAGCAAAATACTTACTCATATATGATTTTCAACTGAAAACACATCTGTATTGACTCTGTGCGTGAAATCACATTTTCAAGCAATTTCGGGTGTGAAATGCACTACAAATGTTACATAATTTCAAAACTGCAATGCAAATTTTGTCTCAAAGTTGTGCAAGTCTTGAAAGTAAAAAGTCAATGAGCGGCGTAGTCAAAATGTCAAAATGGCGGATTATCACAAAAAATGTTAGGGGGGGTGGGGAGGGGAAATATGCCACCCCCCGGAATTTTAGGTTTAAACTACAAGATACAATGCCTGACTTACCTGCTGCTGATGATTCATCAAAGATTCAAGGTACTTGATCACAACGGTACGGAAATCACGCACTCGATTGGACTAGAGAGAGAGAGAGAAAAAAAACAGAAACCTGTAACTGTATTTCTCTCAAAAGGTAAAGGCATACCTGCCAACCCCTGAGAGCCCACAAAACCAACAAATTCTGAAGAAATTCAGGGGGGGGGGGATAAAAGAGGTAATTGTTAGGTCCTATCATAATGGCCAAGGTTTCTGTGGGGATAATATTATGGGAATCAGAGCAGGTGGTTAATTTTTACAAAGGTAAGATAAAGCAATTTCAAAGACTTCTGGTGACAACTGCTACTAAGTACTGCAATCCTTGTTTATGATTGACTAAGGCCCAAATTGTGACTGGAAATCATGAACAAAGATGCTTCATGCAAAGCTACCTGGATTACAAAAATACTGAAAATAACATGAAAAGAAATCCCAACAAAGTCATTAAGATGATTCTCTTACCTCAAATCTACCAATTTCTCTTCGAAGAGATTTTGAGATGAGTTCAAAGTCTTCTTGCCCTTTCACTTCCTTTGCGGTCCACTGAATACATGAAAAGAGGAGAAAAATTGTAAATTAACACTAAAATGACAAGTTCTATAAATGAGTAGAGGAATACATGATTGATTAGAAGGAAAAAATTTCTTGCTTCAGTGTTACGCCAATCTTAATGGCTTGGTAAACTTATCAAATGTGGCTGTGCTATGAAGCACATGTCTGAACAAGTCCTAATTTTCTATTGCTTCCCATTCAATTTCTCTATGTATCTTGTTCCTTCCTGCCAGGGATCTTACTTACATCTTTAATCTCATCCTGGACCTGCTGGAGTTTCTCTGGCTTCCCGCTGATCTTGAGCTTGGCCTCGGCATCCCTCTTCTTGGCCAGGGTAGTCTGGGCATTCTGCCAAGTCAGGAAGCACTTCTCTCTCTCACGGAACGCTTCCTGCATGGAAGGACAAGGAGAACTATCATCATACTGCAGCACCAGATAATAAACAAGAACTTGTCATGTATGATAAAAATCTAGTCTCTTAAATAGACCCTTCTCTGTAGTTATCATTGATAATCAAGTGACATTTTGTCCAAAGTGCTGCTCTCAATCCCCACCACCCCCCGATTTCACTACACTACAAGCATGCCTATGAAGAGACTATCCCACTTGACACAGTGTTATAGCATTCATATTTTTCAGTCCTTGTCAAAGAGAGTTGAACTCAAATGCAACACACACACAAATATCAATTACAGATCCAAAATACACACTTCTAATTGGTTGCCTGTCAAGTTGAGTTGGTTTTCCGATTCTATTTGATGGCAACACATTCTGCCACCCCCACCCACTAGCGTACCTACGGGGGGGGGGGGGGGGGCAGTCTGCCCCCCCCTGACGAGCCACAACCCATGCAAAGGACGTATCCCTGCCCCCCCTGACAAGCTTGAAAGACCTTTTTTGCCCCCCTGACGAGCTTGAAGACCTTTATTGCCCCCCCCCCCCCGACCAGTAGCCTTACTTTGAATGTACAGTTTGGTTACACTATTAAAGGTCAATATATTACACGAGTTAGGATTGAAGGATTCAAAATTGTGCAAGACATATCCATGAACCTTCAAACACACAATAGAAGTGAAAAAAGATTGAAACTTCAGATAAAACTCAATATTCTCCATGCCAAAGGACAGAGCATCCAAAAATTGTATCGTTTTTGTCTGAATCAACTAAAATCTTTGCCTCATGTCTTTTTTTAAATCTTCCTATTATCAGTCCCCGGAGGCCAACATGGACGTTTGATGATGACTCACCCTTACGGCAGCCAGGAGGCCAATGTAATCCTTGAGGAGCTCTGAGAGTACATAGAAGTCGGTGGCGGCTTGACTGCTGTGAAGAGCCTCGATCTTCTCCTCTGTTTCTGCTAGCTGTGAAATGGCTCTAGAGAGGGCGGTGTGCTCCTCAGAGTTTCCCAACATGGCAGAACTCTTGGCGAAAGTCGAGGTGGTGTTGGCCAATTCTGTAATCAAGAAATTAAGATTACAGCATTACCAGAGGGCACTAGCTTCACATATTTGCATCAAACACAGTTTGTCAGATTACATGAACAATCTTGTGTAAAAGCAAATTTACATATACAGTGTCCCAAGAAATTATTTGTACACTAAAATTGAACATTGTAAAAGGAGATGGACTATACTGGAAATTTAAACACTGGAAATTCTAACAGGGCTATAATAAAATCTAATGTAATATTTTGATTACAAAACTGTCAATAGCTTCATTTTTCAGAGAGGACACTTTTTGACAGAAATGGATTTGACAACACTGGAATGTGAACTGTCTGAAAAATACATGGATATGGGCAAACCAGCAATGTAAATATTCTGAGTTTGTTGCACATATTTAAGTGTTCTTTACACAAAAATATTAAAAATCAGGTGATGTCGAACTATGCATAAAAACACTGAGATCAGAGAGGACATTTTCTGACAAAATGGACACTTTATTTTGGGTTAAGAGTCATTAAAAAAACCTCAAATTACCTGTAGTTTTGGGGTTTTCAGTTTTTTTAATATCGCATTTCATGCCCAATGATTACTAATAATAAAGGTCCAAGGGCTAAAAAAAAAAAAAAAAAAAAAAAAAATGAGACAGTTATTTTGGCTGTAAAATGCCAAAGATGGTCAATTGTATCTAAATATTTTTTTTCATGAAGGTTGTTCTTCCAGAGCCCACTAGCTTGCCATCCGAAATTTGAGATTATAGTACACAAATTTCTTTTCATGATGCACACAAGGCAACGTTTTGAGAGTATACCCTGATTGCAAAACAACCTACTACTAGTAAACTTACCTTTTCTACTTGTGACCATGCTCTCGACACTAGTGTGGAGTTTCTTGAGCTGGGAATCCAGGTTGTCTATCATATGCTGTTTCTCTTCAAACCACTGTACATACAAAAATAGAGAGAAAAAAAATAAAAACAAGAATAAATGTAGATCACTTGAAGAAAAAAAACTGAAAAAAAAAACACACAAGAGGAATGCCTCACAAGGTTTGACTGAAAAGGTTTATTCTCATTCTAAGTGCACAATGATGTAGACTCCGATCACGACAAGATAGTTTCCTATTTTTTGCCCTTTTCATAAAAACTATGAAAAAAAAAGGCGGATATAGTCAGGCCTAACAGTTTTGAAAGTCACACACATGCTTCTCGGTATGCAGCACATGTACATATGACTCACAGCCAAGTAGATATAATATCCTGATCATTTTTGTGATCCCCAAAATTTTACAGAATACAACTACTCTTTGATGGAGTTTCCTCCGTTGTGTCAATAAATTGCTGAGTCAACTTACTTGGTCCGATTCATTCATCCTGGAGACCACCTTGGAGGCACTGTCCACTACCTTGGTGAATGCTCTCAGGACACCAGCTCCACTCAGTGCAGATGTGTTTGTTGCTTTCGGGAGCTGAGATAAAGACAAATAAATCAATTCAATAGACTGCCGTAACTGCTAGCTTTCATCCCTGTTAAACATAGAGGACACCAGTTCCGCTCAGTGCAGATGTGCTTGTGGCTTACGGTAGCTGGGATAAATGTCATCCCAAAATGATGACATATGAATCATAAACAAATGATTGGCTAAATTCTATCATGTGGCCAGTAATTTATTTCTAGCTTACAGGCAAATTTGCTGATGACTTGCATTAATAACGACTTCTGTTGATTGGTCAAGTTTTTCAAATGAGGATTGTAAATCATTTAACATGGACATCATTATCTTACATAACATATAATGCCTAAACTTATTATCTTTCAAGTACTGTTCTATATTTACCTTGTGCAATTCATTCTAACAAATTCACTCAATGATATGTATTATTTGTATAAAGACTGTCTTACTTCTAAGCAACTAGCTTTATCCCTGTTAAGAATGCTCAAATACATTAGTCTACGAAATATACTGGTATGGCACTGTCCAAGTAGCAGAAGATGCATAGAGCCAGCACTGCCATATTTGGATATTCCAAGAGAATAACACTGGCCTATGGCACAACAGCAGGACAATGCTGAATGGCAAATCCAAAAGAGTGTATGTCATCTCTTGACATCACTCATGATAGGCATAGCACATACACATTCTGGATGAGTTGTGATAAAGCTGGCATCCATACTTGACGCTGATCTGAATCAAATCACACATCTTGCTTGTGTGGTTGATGTTTGGAAAAGACATTTACAGGAGGCAAATGACACATGATGACCTGTACTCAAATTACCCACCTGAAAAAGGACCTATAAAATCCAAAGTCATTAAAGTCAGAAGCCTGATTATATAGAGCATTAGACCATTATAAATCTATAATGGATATGTGCTCGAAAAGAACTTCATGATACTCACATCATCTTTTTCCAGGAATTCTCTGAAGTCACTGTCGGTGTAGAGGATAGGATGGGCGGCTGTTCGGTTAAGGAATCGTTCCAGGGCTGCTCTCCTCTTTCCTATGAACTCCATGGATGAGGTCTGCTCTTGGGACTTCGCCATCTTCACTTTGGTCATACCTTACACAAGAAAAAAAAGCACAATGACAAAGGTACATTTATTCTGGCTCCCTCCTGCGTACCTAATCTAGGGCTGATATAAAAAATCATGTCTTCACAAAATGTCAAGAAAGTTTTCAAATAAGAGCAGAACTTTCGTTGGATTGCGAATCTAAAGCTCTTTTGTTTCATGAAAAGTGAAAGAGAAAATGGAGAAAAAACTCGAATCCACCCCCTAACAATTAGTTGATTTGAACAATAAGTACAAAATCAGACAAGCAAAAAACATCAGATGTGAAAGAATGGCATTTTAAGTTTGCTTGCTTTCATGACAATGTGCTACCCTGCACTAAAGGGTGCTGCCCTCATTTCTGTTTCTCAATAGCGTTTTCCTAAACCTTACTTTTCGGACGTCCCCTTCGTATCCATGCTGGTCTAGCACAACGGGTAGATATCCTAATGTTATCTATGAAGTGTACTATATCGAGGTACAGCAAACAGGGGACACAGAGGTATATGTACAACGAGAAAATAAATTGTGCTCTTACCCACTACACTCTTCTCTGGAGCTGGCGGAACAATGCGGCCCTTAGTTGTGTGCTTCTCAACAAGCTTCTGATGTAGTCCTAAGAAATCACTAAATCGTCTCATTACCCCTATTTCTGATTTCTTGAAAGATGGATCACTGGTCTGAGAGAGAGGAGAGAAGACAAAGAAACATTAAATGTTTGTTTGGAGAAAAACTTGAAAAACATGGGCAGGAAAGAAGGGGAGGGGAAGAATTGGGACACAGTGAGAAAGAGTTAACAGTGGGTAAGAAAAAAAGATGGAGAGAAAAAAAAGAAGACTTCGAGAGGAACAAAGTGGTGAGGACGGTAGAATGGATCTCTTTTTTCACACTCTTTTCAAAACTTTATTGACTGCTAAATAAAACCGGCCCAATTTTTATTACGCTGTTTATTCCTGCATCTCACCTACCATGATGTAGGCAACACTTTTTAATTTTCTTGTTGCAAAGAGGAGATATAAAACTAGGTGTCAATCAATTTGATTAGATGTTACAGTTGCATCAACGTCTGCCATATCTCAGAAATAAATTGATCTCTGCTAACAACTGGGAGCAATTTCTTTACGGTTTGCAGGAAATTGAAACGGTTTCGAGAATCTGTAATTTCCTCAGAGACCTTGCTCTGTCTCTGTAGCAAACATCAATTGACATTCAAACCTTGTCATGAACTATATTGAAACCTAGTCAAACCCCTTTAAGGCAAATTCTTCATATCTAAAGGAATATGTAGCCTTGTAGACTGATACCAGGGTTACTGTACTTTTTGTAGTTGGAAAAAAAAAAGAAAAAAATGGCAATATATAACTTACCTTTGTTGTAACCTTGTAGGCCATGTATGAGCTCATACCATCACCTGTATAGAATGAGATGTGACAAAAATAAATACATTCCAAAATCAACTACCATTTTATATTTAGTGTTCCTATTTCGAAATTCTATCTAATATTGTAGATTCTGTGAAAGCTTCTTCTTCTCCTTTATTTGGAAATAAAGTATAATGTTCACCGGCATTACTGTTCAGCCCACTCCAAGGTTGCCGTGCCATATTTTCTTTACTTTACCTCGATTGTCTTTCAGTAGATCAACTGCCATGGTTTCACACTCAAACCTCTATTGCCTCCTCAAGTTTATGCAAACAAATATCCACAGAAAGATTTTTTATATGTTGGGAAATTTGTTGAGAGAATAAGAACCAAGAAATTGAACAGGTATGTGTAGGGACAATAAGTTTATGTAACAGGCAAATCAGAACAGAAAATGTGTGAAAAATCAATGAATTTACCATTGCAAAAGAAAATTCAGGTCTTACTATGTACATTTTCTAATAAAGACAAAATGGAGTTTCCATTTTAGATCAAGTATGAGATGGAATTACAGGATTTCAAAAATGGAAGACTGTCCCTACTTTAGGATGAGTAGGTTCAGGATTTTTGGGCTTGATATAAAATGTTACAAGATGGACAACGAAAAGCCCAAGGCTGGGACATACCAGGCAAAGTATTTGTTAAGGCCATATAAGTGAAAATTAGATGTATTTCTTACAAAATGGCATGAAAAATAATACAGAATGAATTTCAATTTTGAATGCAAATAACCAAAGATTAACTCTACTAATACCTCTGACAACACAATACATTCTTACCCATTTTCTGTGGTTCAGTAATGGTGATTTCAATATCAAACTTATCTCCACTTTCCTCCTCTGCCATTTCCATCTGAAAAGTAAATAAAAAGAATCAGTTTAGTTTTAGTCTAAGGCATGTGCGTTACGTGAATCATTTAAATGCCATTGAATGATAGTTCATCAAAATATATCTAAATCTTGATGATTGGGAAGCTAACTTCAGTGTTAAACACTTACTACTTACTTAGCATTGTATGGAATGTAATGAATGGTGGGGAGTTGTTGGGGATTTTTGCCAGTTCCAAAATAGGCTATAGATATATAAAATATAAAATTATTATCACCAAATGTTCCGTCATCTAAAGGTCACATGAAAGACAATATCTCTACTCTATTAAAGGAAAAGACCTGGGGCCCCTGTTACAAATATCAAGCGCAAGTCCCTGATTCTCATGTTTCATTGGTTGAAATTTTTTTTTACATTTGGAGTTGCGTTTGATCGAATCTCTATCTGCAACGGGCCCCTGGAGAAATACATCATGATAGCTGTTTGTAAAGTTATCAACTTACCACATGTCTAAAATATGAAATGCCAACCATAGCCACGAATGACATACTTTACTAAAATGAAGTTGAAGTAGTGTTCAGTATGTTTATAAACAATGGGATACACGTACATGTATTTCAAATTCAGCTTATAGTGCGAATTGAAGTGATAGAGCAGGGATTCTCAAATGGTGGCGCGCGCGCCACTTGTGGCGCACCGAGCCTTGCGGAGTGGCGCTTGGGAGCTGGTATTAAAAAAAAAAGTAAAAACAAGGAAACATTGGGGAGAAAAAAATGTATCTACCAGTAACTTGGAAATAAGGATTTGGTGATCATTTTAATACAAAGAAAAAAACAAAAAAAATCTTTACTTGACACTTAATTGCTAATTTATTTCCTCATTTTTTTTTCCAACTTAGCACTCGATAACCCCTATTATGGATTATGGAGGATCGATGGTGTTCTGGTCATTTTTCTTTTAATATTAATATTGTGTAGTTTGTTGGCATTTGTATTTCTTCTGTTGATATTAATTAGAGCCCATCTGGGCAGTTTAAAAGGCCTCATATTCCAAAACTTCTGGGGGCTCTGCCCCCTCGACCCCCACCAGGGACCTCTGGACCCCCTCCGCTGATACATTGCTGGTTTGCGTAATGGATAGTGGAGCATTACAGATTCTCGACAAGAAATGTGGCACTTCCAAAAAAGTAATTGAGAATGGCTGTGATAGAGTTTTAAGCCATTGTGGCTTTCCAAATTCCTGTTGTTAGGTATTTTGACTTCGAACTTTTCTAACGTGACAAACATTCTCATGAAACAACGCCTAAGTTGTTGGCTACAGCTACTAAAATCCCACCGGTTAGTTGGATGAGAGCATTTTAAAAACCTTATCAATAACTAACTTGATCCAAATACAGCACTGTAGTGAATTTCAATCATTACCTCATCCATTTCACTCTTCTTCTGTGTCTCCACTGGCTCTCCAGCTCCTCCTCCAGCTCCCTCTGGCTCCTTCACCGTCGGAGCAGGATCAGGTTTCTCAGTCTCCATGGTCAGGGGGGATGTTGGTTCCGCATCCAACTTGGCTGGCTCATCTGCGACCGGTGAGTCATCCAGGGAAACCTCTGTGCCACCACCTTCATTTTCACCACATGAATACAAAGTATAATGTCAATCTATATGAACAATGTAATACATGTATATGTATAACCATGGACCTACTACAATTGGACATTCAACGAGAGCATTTTATGGCCACCACCTGTTTCCAGCTGTCAAAATTGCTGTCACTTTAATAGTTAACTTTCTCTTTATGCTGTTTTTATGACGAGTGCCCAGGGCGATTGTTAACTCAATTCCTTCTCGGCCAATGATAGTCAACGATCAATCTCTGGCCCTCTTTCGACCAGTTACGGTCATGTAAGTTTGATCGCTGCAATCAGGGAAAGTCCCTGCATTACATATTATGCGATGCATAATTTATTTCCGGTTTTCAATACGATATTTCACGCTGTCTATAATGTGCCATTGTCGTCTGATCATCAAAAAAATCCTATTAAATTTGGCCAATCCTCTGAAATTTTACGCCCAAATGAAAATCAACTTCAGATCGAAGGTAAGCGCGACTTTCTACATCAATATTGTCCTAAAAAGATGCATTTTTAACGTCTTTCCGCTCATTTCTCTGTCAAATTTTTGCTGTAGATATTCTGATCTGCATGGTGATGTCAATGCATTTTGTGAGTGGTTGTTAGCAATGTACGTAAAAAATATGTTTATGCACGCCTATTTTCTTGTTTCTGCGATAATTTTCATAGCGCTAACGTTCGCTGCTGTGTGTACTGCTGTTGAAAGTGAACTAAAAACAATGTAATGTGTAGGAGCAGCGCACAATTAATTTCTGCTGTCGATCAGTGACGGCTTGTTATATGATTGGCTTGATGGGCATCAGCTGCCAGCGCTCTGTTTATAATAGGATTAGCGGCGATGATCACAGGCCCAAAGGAGGGGATTCGTTGAATGATTAGTTGAAGTAGGTCCATGGTATAACTGACTGTAAGTCAAAAAGTTAGGAAAAAAGTGATTTGATAGTACATGTATGTAGACATTTTAACATTCTATTTGGAAACATACCTAACAGATCTATTAACCTTGCTTTTTGTGTGTGCTATAAATTTTCAGGGCTCAAAATTATCATACCGACTATAATAAATTGAGGTCAAACGATAAACGACTTCTTAATCGAAATATCGCCAATGAATTCAATCTAAAATACATATTCTATCATTTGCCAAACTATGAAACTTCTTCTACAGAGTTCCTTCCGAACTTTCGAAGTTAAAATGAAAGCTTTTTTTGCAGCTTAAGTATTACATTACATTCTAATATTCTAATAATAATTTTGAAAATCATTCAAGTACAATTAGTTTGAATAAGTCTCTGTTAACACGAAATGTATAATGACTGATGACATGAAACATGGAAGATTTTCTGAGAAAATACAATTTTGAGGAATTCATATCAAATGGTCAAATGCCATGAGGGGGAGGGGGGGGGGGCTGCGACCATACAATAAAAAAACAGTAAAACTCAACTCTTAATATTCTGTGATGGATTTTCCCAAAATCTTCATGTTTCTTACATGTTTTTTATGAGGCGCCGAATGTACCATTATTATATAGAACAATTATTTGTTATATAATCATTATTTATTAAATAATAACTATTATTTATATATAATTTACATTTTATTTGTAAATAACTACTATTATATAAAATATCATTTCTAATTATTTATATATAATTCCAAGTAATACTTCATTATTTGTAAATAATAATAGTTCGACATTCCATTATTTATAAATAATGATTATTTGTTTTTCATTATTTATAAATAATGATTATTTGTTTTTCATTATTTATAAATAATGATTATTTGTTTTTCATTATTTATAAATAATGATTATTTGTTTTTCATTATTTATAAATAATGATTATTTGTTTTTCATTATTTATAAATAATGATTATTTGTTTTTCATTATTTACAAATAATGATTATTTGTTTTTCATTATTTATAAATAATGATTATTTGTTTTTCATTATTTATAAATAATTTGTTGAGTTTTCCATTATTTATAAATAATGATTATTTGTTAAATAATGAAAACGTCTACTTCATTATTTATAAATAATTTTTTCGAGTGCACCATTATTCTCATTATTTATAAATAATCATTATTTAATGTTCGAGTTTTCCATTATTTATAAATAAAGATTATTTGTTAAATAATGAAATATCTACTTCATTATTTATAAATAATAATTTTGTTTCAATATCCCATTATTTATAAATAATCATTATTTATAAACAATTTTTACAGTTTGCCATTATATACAAATAATCATTATTTACATACAAATAACCATTATTTATTAAATAATGCCATTATTTATTAAATAATGCCATTATTTATTAAATAATGGAAAACTCGCTATAACATGCAAATGTGGGACCGCCCATGATATGAATATTCATGATGCGATTTCCTTTTTCGTGATTTTTCTTCACAAATTTTTGTCCATTTCCTCTTCATAATGACATTTCTTGAAGCAATTTTCTAGGGATATGGTCTGATTGTAATATTCTTCATTTTCTATATAACTTCGTCTTCGTAGAAATATCAAAAAGTGTAATTTTATACGATTTTTCCTACAGTTCACAATCCCCATAGGCGCGCGTGTACGGTAGGGACAACCGGTGAATCGACGGAGTGCTCTTCATCGAAATACTACGTTGGTTGGTCCCCGGAAGTGGCGGGCGGAATTTAGCCCGAATCCTCGATGGAAGTCGATCAAGTGCATATGAGCTGAGAGAGTGAAATATCAGTGTACTTGTACAGGCCCTTCTACTTTTTATAAATATTTCTTGTTGCTTTTTTTGTTAAGTTAATTTTTCCTGGTGTAGAGATAAGTTTCAGTTCTAATAATGCACTTCAAATACATTTTGGAGTGTCTGTTTGAGGCGTTTGGGGCGATTTCACCCTGGCCCCAAAATGCTCGCAACGACAATACGGGGGCATGATGACCCCTAAATTTTTAAAAACTTATTTTTCTATTGAAAATTATCACAAAATTCACCAAAAGTGTGCACGAAAGCCTTCGTATTTCACTTTTAAAACTCCGAAAAGTGCCCAAATGACAAGCTTGGTCGCTTCGCTGTGTCGCTTTCAACTTGAGAACGTTTACGCGTCTGCTCCCCCCCCCCCCCCTCCTCCGAAAGAAATTCTGTATACGGCCATGCTCTAAAGAGCCTGGCACATTGATTTATGTATACTTTCATTTTCATTATTTTTATCTCATTATCAACATGGCCTTACGCAGAATTTTTTCCAGGGGGGCCGGGGCCGGAGCATGACGCGCGTAAACTTTCTCAAAAAAATCTTGAAAGCGAGACAGCCACGGGACCAAGCCCAAATGACAAGCTTTGTCGCTTCGCTGTCTCGCTTTCAACTTGAGAACGTTTACACGCGTCTGCCCCCACCCCCCGAAAGAAATTCTGTGAACAGCCATGCTCAAAAGAGCATATGGCACATTGATTTATATGTACTTTTCATTTTCATTATTTTCATCACATTATCATCATGGCCTTACACAGAATTTTTACCGGGGGGGGGGGGGGGGGGCAGCTAGGACGCGCGTAAAGTTTCTCAAAAAAATCTTGAAAGCGAGACAGCGACGCGACCAAGCTCAAATGACAAGCTTGGTCGCTTCGCTTTCTCAAGATTTTTATGAGAAAGTTTACGCGCGTCCTGCTCCCCCCACCCCCCCCCCCCCGGAAAAAATTCTGCGTAAGGCCATGTTGATAATGAGATAAAAATAATGAAAATGAAGTATACATAAATCAATGTGCCAGGCTCTTTAGAGCATGGCCGTATACAGAATTTCTTTCGGAGGAGGGGGGGGGGGAAGCAGACGCGTAAACGTTCTCAAGTTGAAAGCGACACAGCGAAGCGACCAAGCTTGTCATTTGGGCACTTTTTGGAGTTTTAAAAGTGAAATACGAAGGCTTTCGTGCACACTTTTGGTGAATTTTGTGATAATTTTCAATAGAAAAATAAGTTTTTAAAAAATTAGGGGTCATCATGCCCCCGTATTGTCGTTGCGAGCATTTTGGGGCCAGGGTGAAATCGCCCCAAACAGACACTCCAAAATGTATTTGAAGTGCATTATTAGAACTGAAACTTATTTCTACACCAGGAAAAATTAACTTAACAAAAAAAGCAACAAGAAATATTTATAAAAAGTAGAAGGGCCTGTACAAGTACACTGATATTTCACTCTCTCAGCTCATATGCACTTGATCGACTTCCATCGAGGATTCGGGCTAATTTCCGCCCGCCACTTCCGGGGACCAACCAACGTAGTATTTCGATGAAGAGCACTCCGTCGATTCACCGGTTGTCCCTACCGTACACGCGCGCCTATGGGGATTGTGAACTGTAGGAAAAATCGTATGAAAATTACACTTTTTGATATTTCTACAAAGACGAAGTTATATAGAAAATGAAGAATATTACAATCAGACCATATCCCTAGAAAATTGCTTCAAGAAATGTCATTATGAAGAGGAAATGGACAAAAATTTGTGAAGAAAAATCACGAAAAAGGAAATCGCATCATGAATATTCATATCATGGGCGGTCCCACATTTGCATGTTATAGCGAGTTTTCCATTATTTAATAAATAATGGCATTATTTAATAAATAATGGCATTATTTAATAAATAATGGTTATTTGTATATAAATAATGATTATTTGTATATAATGGCAAACTGTAAAAATTGTTTATAAATAATGATTATTTATAAATAATGGGATATTGAAACAAAATTATTATTTATAAATAATGAAGTAGATATTTCATTATTTAACAAATAATCTTTATTTATAAATAATGGAAAACTCGAACATTAAATAATGATTATTTATAAATAATGAGAATAATGGTGCACTCGAAAAAATTATTTATAAATAATGAAGTAGACGTTTTCATTATTTAACAAATAATCATTATTTATAAATAATGGAAAACTCAACAAATTATTTATAAATAATGAAAAACAAATAATCATTATTTATAAATAATGAAAAACAAATAATCATTATTTGTAAATAATGAAAAACAAATAATCATTATTTATAAATAATGAAAAACAAATAATCATTATTTATAAATAATGAAAAACAAATAATCATTATTTATAAATAATGAAAAACAAATAATCATTATTTATAAATAATGAAAAACAAATAATCATTATTTATAAATAATGAAAAACAAATAATCATTATTCATAAATAATGGAATGTCGAACTATTATTATTTACAAATAATGAAGTATTACTTGGAATTATATATAAATAATTAGAAATGATATTTTATATAATAGTAGTTATTTACAAATAAAATGTAAATTATATATAAATAATAGTTATTATTTAATAAATAATGATTATATAACAAATAATTGTTCTATGTAATATTGGTACATTCGGCGCCTCATAGTTTTTTGCCGTAATTGAAAACAACTTTATGTCAGGGTGAACATCCCTTTAAAACAATTGCTACTCGTTACATCTACCTTGAAAGTGCAACTGAACAACAACAGTTTCTGTTTTTAATCTGAAGATTTTAATACATTTATTTATTGCTGTATTCAGTCTTCTTTATTTGTGGTTTTTCTTGAGCTGAATCCTCCATTTGGAAACCAGTGTTGGTGATCATTTTACATTCAGCTTTTACGTTTGACTACTAGATTGTGGGAAGTGAAACTGGGATGACTATAACAAGTATTTTGTTTTTAAAAAGTATTTTGTTTATAAGTATTTTGTTCACACTACACTAAATGAAATTAGATATTATTGAGATATATCCAAAATAGCTTACCACCAAAAAGATCATCATCATCTTCTAAAGCCACATCTTCAGTTTTCTCCTGAGAAAGGAAGAAAAAATGCAAGGAGGTTAATGGGAAAAGTAATTCATTTCAAGTGATTGCTTGCACACAGGAGTGTCATGGGATATCTTTTGGAGGATCTATCTCATTTACATGATTTAGCCTTAAAGTTTATGGCTAGATCTTTTAGAAGGAAAGTAGAGTAGGGGAGACCGGGGTTAGTTGGAAAATTTTTGACAAAAATGGCTGTAAAATCCAAATAGATTTTATTCGAGAAACAATCAATATATCAGCTTGAAGCATATATCTAAGGGCTTCAAATGTACCCCATAAAATTTTAACTCTATTATGGTTACTGAAAAAATCCACCTTGAACAAGACCATCGCAAACGTTCCAACTTACCCCAATACGGGGTAAGTTGGAACATGGTATGGGGTAAGTTGGAACACTGCATGGTCAATTAAAACTAAATACTAAAACTACTTAAATCTGTAATATTACATGGTTTTAGCCTATTTGCTTTATTTTATTCAAGTTCAGAATATTTAAGTGTAGATTCGTTGACATTTATGTTTCCTATTATACAGCCACTCACGCAAGCAGACTGTGTAGTAGAATTCCACATATTTAGGTGCGTTTGATTTTACATGCAATTAAGTGTACTATCAGCAATTTCATGTACTTCTGCATCAAATTGTACTTGATTTGTATTACTTTATATTACTTTGTATTATGTTTTGAATGGAAATGAAATAAAGAATTGAATTGAAAAAAAAATTCATAAGACAAAAATTAATTGTTTATACTTTTTTCATTAATTAATTATGCAAATAAGCATATGAAATTTGCCCTAAATTTGTTTTTTTTTTGGTATGTTTTTGCCTTTAACTCTATTTATTAAGCTAGTAGAATGCTAATTTTTGGTGAGAGTATCATTTTTCACAACAAATATCCACAAAAAATTTCAAAAAATATAATTTCTTATGTATTTTATGGTTTTTTTTATTTTCATTTTTGTTTTTTTGAACCTTTGTTTATTCTGATGAACTTTGTCGGGACTGTTTTTGAGATCATAAATAGCATAAAATTAATCTATTTGAACCAACAAAAGTAAAAAAATAACCATACATTTATGACTTTTGGTTGAAATACACAATTTGCATTTACCTTGTTCATTGAAATCACGTTTTTTGAAAAATCTTGGGTCCGAACATGCACATACAAAATGTTGCGTAATTTCGAAACCGCACACACGGGCATCGCAAATTTGGTCTCAAATGATGCGCAAGACTTGAAACTAAAGTCAGCGAGCAGTGTAGTCAAAAAATTTCGTGCTCAAATTGACCCCCCCAGTTTGATAACGGTTAATATTGCATTAGGGGCCTACAATAGGCCTTAAATGCACACTCTGACCTAACTGATAAACAAAACAAGCATGGTATACAATACATGTTCAGAAGAGTGTGAAATACTTTATATATTTTTTTCTCATATCCAATGTTTTTATTCATAATTATGTTTGGGGTAAGTTGGAACATGTTCCAACTAGCCCCTTCAATTTTGTTCCAACTAACCCCGGAGGCCCATTTGACGTTTATAAGCTTACACTACAGCTCAAAAAAGGGACTTCACCATGGCATATTAATAACCTCATTTTGTAGCTTGGTATAAGTGTCTATTATACCCCCAAACTGGCCAACTTGATCAATAAACTTCTCTGAGATAATCAAACATTTCTGAAAGAGAAAAAAATTACTCAGAAGGTCAAAAAACAAAAATTCCTTTCTAACTTCACCAGGCTTGTTGCACATGTGTTGTCTGTAATATGGTGGATGGCTGTTGATAATGACAATAAATTGAGGGCAGTATTGCAGAAATTTATTTAAAGACGTTAAAGAAAATTACAATGTTTCAACTTACCCCATGTTCCAACTAACCCTGGTCTCCCCTACCTGCGCCGGTGTGCGGCCGCTTAAGGGTTTTTCCCATCCTGTAACTTTTTAAATCCATACATATCATACTAAAAAGGACTGATACTGTAGTACTTACAATGTTTATGTATTAAGTTTGGATAATCCAAGTAAGTCAGTTTTTTTCCACTTTAGTTTAATTTTTTTTCTTGTTTTGGTGCGTTTCGGGCCAAGAAGGAATTTAATTTTATTTTGGCCTAGTTCTTTTTACATATTTTTATGAAATAAAGACAAAAATCGATGAGCCCCGTCGGGGAGGATTTTTCATTGTTTACCCCCTAATGGCAGCTGCATGATAGCGAGCCGTCTGTCATGTCTGTGTACAAGGAGAAATAAAAATAAAAATGTTTAAAAACTCCTCGAAACAGACGGCTGCCAGCCATGAATGGGACACAAATCCTGGCTCCGTGGAGAGCAAGCATACGTTAGTAAATGATTTTTTACTCTCTAGGAGCCTCCTGGTTAGCCATAGCATACTGTAGCCCTACTACTACTAATAGGCTGAGCCACAACTTTGGCAAAAGGTCCGTACACGCTCTAGACCAAAAGCTTCGGTCTCTGTTTGTTATGTTGGTTGTTCCGCTGAACTCCTTTGGCTCCACTCAACAAATACAGAGACCGAAGTTCTAGCTCGATCTGTACAGGGGACTCAATGGCCATATGTTTATGTATAAAGTTCAGATAAAAAAACAGGGAAGTGAAGTTGCGCGACAGCCGAAGTCACTGTTTTTCCCCTTTTAAGTGTATTTTTCCCCGTTTTGGTTCATTTCAGGCCAAAACAGAATAATAATCTTTATTTTAGTATGATGGTGTGTCCAAACTTCGCGGACTTTTCAAAAATTTCATCAGACTTAAATTTGTTCACAAAATATTCACAATTTATGCAAGAGCAATTCAATAAATAGTTACCACATTGACGGAAAGATCCTAAACTATAAAATCATTGACGAAAATGTGAAGTGGGTCAAGGGGTTTCAGCGGTATCGCGATCTCAAAATTCTATTCCGATAGACGAATGGGCGCCGTGTTGGAAAACCGTTCTGAAAAAGTGTGACCTTACTTCGCGGACCACAGTTTTTTTGAGATTATAAACAAAAACTCAAGCTCAAAAGGTGAGATATTTATATCAGATTGACGACAAAATGCTATAGAATCAGTCAGTGCCACATATCTGCTTGCACAATGCTGATATTGTGATGCTTGTTAATATCAGATTTCTTCGGGACGGGCGCTAACGGTGACAAATTTGTCGATCTTTTGTCTATATATTGTCATGGATACTGGAAACGACCCACAACGAACAACAACTGAACTCATCCTGAAGAAACTTACGCCAAAGCTTTTCTTAGGTCGCTTTTCACGTTGATGTTAGATTTTAAGGATATTGGCTAGTTTTTTAGATGAGCGTCCGCGAAGTATGGACACACGCGAAGTTTGGACTAATACTAACCTCGCAATACGTGTGAGTGGGACTCACTAGTCACTGCCATACTCATTCATAATCATACGTAGACATAGTCAGTAGAGGCGCATGGCCAATATGTGAGACTCTCTCCAATAGGGGAGACAATCTCCCACATTGGAGACTTGCTTTGCAAAAGGACAAAAGAAACAACACCAACAAAAGCATGATTTTTTCCACCCAAAATTTTGTCTCACTGAGGTCAGAAGCCCATCTGTTTTGTGTGTGATTGACAACAAAAATCCTTATCAAAACAAAAGTAGACGGTGAATTTTAAGGTGAATTTTAAAGTAGACGGTGAAAAGGGGTAATTTTTCATGAGGAATCTGCTTATCACATTTTTATTTGCCGCCAAGGTAATCCTTTAGTTTTGCAGCAAATGTAAACAAAGGAAATTGGACTCCAAAACTGGAGTGGAGACTGTCTCTAAAATTGGATACCAAAATTCTTTACAAAAGTCTCTGATATTGGAGATAATCTCCCATCCCACATTGGAGATAGTCTCCAATATTGGCCGTGCGTCTCTACTACCGGTACCGTATACAGTTCTTTTTATATATTTTTATGAAATAAAGACAAAAAAAATCGATGAGCCCCGTCGGGGGGATTTTGCATTGTTAACCCCCTAATGGTGGCTGCACGATAGCGTCTGTGTACGAGGAGAAAAAAAAAAAAAAAATGTTTAAAAACTCCTCGAAACAGACGGCTGCCAGCCGTCTGACGATGACGGTCTATGTAGCCTGGAGGCGTCTGGGGGAGTGAAAGTATATACTGTACGTATGGTCACTCCCCTAACGCCTGGCGTTGTGATGTATAGACTCCTACGTACCGAGGGAAAAGGCAACTATAAAAATGCGCCAAACTGCTAGTTATGTTTAGAATCTGAGGTCACGAATGCTGTACATGGGGAACAATATTGGTTGGCAATGTTTGGCAAAAAATGGATGGTAATGGTTATAAAAAAGACGAATAAATTATATGAAGTACCGGTAATAAAAGTAGAAGAGAGTTTACTTACACTTGTTGACATCGCCATCTTTGATCCTTTGTTAATGCAACCTAGTTACGTGACGCGTATAGAGGGCGGCAAAATCATGAGCGGTGCTATCTTAAAAAGTGCTAAAATGTCTATGCACGCTCTAGACCAAAAGCTTCGGTCTCTGTTATGTTGGTTGTTCAGCTGAACTCCGTTGGCTTCACTCACCAAATACAGAGACCGAAGTTCTAGCGCGATCTGTACAGGGGACTCAATGGCCATATGTTTATGTGTATTAAGTTCGGATAAAACAGGGCAGTGAAGTTGCGGGACAGCCGAGGTAAGTCACTGTTTTTGTTCCTTTTAACTTGATTTTCCCTGTTTTTTGGCAATTGATGCCAAGAGGGAATATTAATTTGCATTTCGGTCGCGTTAATTTTCAAAAGTTTGATTCATTAAAGACAAAAATTGAAGAGCCCCGACGGGGGGACTTTGCATTGTAAGTCCCCTAATGGTGGCTGCACGATAGCGAGCCGTCTGTGTATGAGGAGAAATTTAAAAAATAAAAAAATGTTAAAAAACTCCTCGAAACAGACGGCTGCCAGCTGTCTATGCACGCTCCAGCTCGTTCTCGGCAACAGCCACAGCCTTCGGCAGTCACACTCACACACAAAAATGTAAATGACAATGATTTAAAGACTGTCTCTCTGCCTCGGGTTTAGGCAGTTTAAACCCTTAAAACACACCGTCTCTTGGAACGATTCACTTTCATTTTCTTTTACAGCTAAACTACTGTGATTTACCTGAGGAGTATCCTCTACTTCTTTATCCTTCTTGTCTCCATTCTCGTCTTCAAAAAGGGGAGGAGGTTCCCGACTGTTGTCCGCCATGTTGCAATTGCTCACGAGAAAATAGGGCGTTCTCTGGGTCAACTCGTTTACTTACATTATTAATGCTACAGACCGAAAATGATTTTAAACGTGCAAATTTTCATGTGTTACTAACATATTTTTCTATCATTAAAAAGAATGAAATTGGAGAATCTTTCAATATTTGGTTTATTTCTTGCAATTTATTGTCATACTAGACATTTTCTGATAGACTTTTAATCATATGAATTAAAATTTATGACTGATGCAAAGGCTATTATAGGAAACGAGTAATAATTTTTCTCTCTCTCCCTCTCTCTCTTGAAACCGTAGCATGGGGGGGGGGGGGGGGGGGGGTCCCCGGGTCCGCGGTACCCCGCTACTTACCAACATCAAAAAATAAATAAATGAATAAATAAAATGGAGCAAATAAATAAAGGGAGAAAAAAGTTAAGGAGAGGAGGATAGGTAAAACAAAATATCCCGTTTTCTATTCAATTTAAACTGATTATAATGCTCACGATACGATTTTTGTAGCTTTGTTTTAAGCGATCGAGATACGCGATTACGCATCTATTTCATGATTACAAAAAGTATGGAAGCTTAAAAGTGCCACCGAGATGTTGAGATAATTATCTTGGGAAGTCGACATCATGATAGCAAAAGATCAGATGACGAGATCCAGGATCTCATCGTGTCAACATCTTTGAGAAGAGATGATGAGATGACAAGATCCCGGATCTCATCATGTCAACATCTTTTAGAAGAGATCATGATGAGATGACAAGATCCCAGACTCTCGTCATGTCGACATCTTTCAGAAGAGATGATCAGATGACAAGATCTCGGATCTCATCATGTCGACATCTGGAAGAGATGATCAGTTGACAAGATCCTACCATTCATTGCGAACATAACGCGGCGCTAAATTATGCCGGAACGCCAGGCTGGACACAATTCGTCACCAACAGTACATGGTAGCCTACATCTAGTCTGCTGGGCAAACCCTTCACTCGAGTTAAGGGTCTGAATGTGCAGCCTACTCATGCCTTGTGTACTGAAGGCTAGCAAGTTTTGTATGTGCTAGTCTTTGCGTGGAGGCACACTTATTGATCAAAGTTCCAATCAGGGTCTGTGCCTGCAGACTAGCCTACATCCGCCAATAATGTGTCCAGATAGCGGAACATAGTGTGATTTTGTTGAAAGAGTAAAAGAAGAAGGAGGAGAAGAAGAAAAGGAACAATAAAAAGAACAAGAGGAAGCAAGCGCGGTTCTACGGGTGGGCTATGAGGAATAAAGCCCCCCCCCCCCCCCAATAAAAAAGACCACAAATCCTCTATACAGTAGGTCGTGAGTGCTCTTGAAAACTTTTACAATTCAAATTCGAAAATGTTCTCGCTCGGTTGTTACTCGTTCCCTCGCAAAATAATATCTAAGCTTAAAATACATTAATGCTCTATCCGGGGGGGGGGGGCACTTAGTGACGAGTGGATACCATGCGCGACCAAAAAAACACGTAAAAAGGATGTCTTTTTCAAGATAGGGCACGTTAAGTACGTAACGTGATAAGGGTGTCAAAAACACACAAATATTGAAAAAATTAAGGGTATCTATTTCGTTCGGAAAAATATACGTGTTTAGGGTCAAATATGCGGGGATGATAAAACAAAATCAAAATGTTTTATAAAGGATGTCCTTTTTGCCCCAAACACTACGTGTTTAGAGTCCGATTTGCGCGACGTGTGGAAGGTTGGGCCGTACTAAACCAAAATAATGGTGTCTAAAGGTAAAACCGATGACCGACGGATATATATCTCTGTACTTGTTAAGGGGTTCATTTCAGGGAATACTTGCTAAGAGTATCGTTTTGTTTCCAATACTTGTTAAGGGGTGCATTTTCAGAATATGGAAAATACATCGCTGTACTTGTTTAGGGGCTCAGTTCTGGGAATACTTGCCAATAGTATTTGTTTCCAATACTTGTTAAGGGTAGGGTTTCACACGCCAATACTTGTTAAGGGGTGCATTTTCAAAATATGGAAAATACGTGTTTAGGGTGCGTTTCAAGACCCCGTGGTCGCGCATGTTAACAACTCGTCAATGGAAGTGGCCCCCCCCCCGGGTGCTCTATTGATGTGCGACTATAATATAGTCAGCCAATAATTTCCCTGTACGTACAATACAGTAAACTACTGTGGACACACCCTGTTGGATATAACCGAGTATCAGCAATAAGGAGTGAGAAACAATTTTTTTTCAAAGTAGCTCTCCCCTCCCCCGTCCCCGAAAATCAAACTAGGCCTACCAATGTAAAATAGAAGATTAAACCCTGATTTTGTTCCTATTTTGGCCAAAAGTGCTGTGAATTTTTGCCATTCTTCAGTAGTTTTCTCTCACGGCTCGGTCGCTATCATGCTCTCTGCTACTAGTAAAGTGCCCGAGGACATGTCCCATTGAGACCTGTAGGCCTACAGCATGGGCGAAAATAATTTTTGAAAAGCACCCTAAACGGGATATCAGGAGCGGTAGTTTTGTTACCCTAAATGGGAAAAATCACTTTAAATCACCCTACAGGATCAGCAGTTTTGATACCCTAAAACCGGGACCCTAATCGGGGAAAAATGTTTTCAATATTCAATTTCATACCGGCCCTTGACGGATAGTTTATCTTGAGTGTTATTTAGTCAAGCAATTGCTCGTTCGCTACGCTTTCTCGCGTATGAAGAAGTTGAACGCCTGGAGTGGGTAACAACACAGACCTCCTCATTGCCAGTCCCCTTATCATGGAATTATACATGTTGATGTGATTTTATTTCGCTCGGTCGCTACGCCCCTCGCATAACAACTGAAACTAATTTATCACCGTGGACGTGATGGGCCAATTTTCCTTGTATTCAAAAGACCAACGTCATGCATTTATCTAGAAGACCCCCCCCCAAAAAAAAACCTTTTAGTCTAGAACCGCGCCTGGATGAAAGAGAGGAAGAAGAAGAAGAACAACAACAAGAGGAAGGAAGAGGAGAAGAAGAATTAAGAAGATGAAGAAGAAGAAGAAACAGGAAACGCAACCAACATCTGGGATTTGTTGATGTTTTCGAGTAGCCTAATCACTTTAAATATTTTTTTATTCTTTCATTTTCCAGCATTCCCTGGAAGTCATTTCAATCAGACTCTAAAAAGGAGTTCAATGTGATTGACTTGTATAATTTTAACCAAAGATCAGTGTAAATTGTTATTGTTGCAAAGCTAAGCAACTAGTGTCCCTCTCCCGATTTTTAAAGCCTTGTATTTTTTTACAAAAAAAAAATGAAAAGGTATAATCCCAGTTTTTCAAAGCAATGCAAATATATCGAATTCAACACAAAACACTGTGAAAACAAAATCAATTTGGTGCATTTTGATTGGGCTGTTAGATGACACGTGCACAGCAGGGATGTGGGACCAATTTTTGTCCTGGGGGTGCTGAAAGCATGACAATGTCTATTGCATGTGAGAATTCTCTGGCAAGCAAAAAAAAAAAAAAATCAGCAATTTTCGGCCGTGACTCTTTACTCTTCCTCTGAAATTCACGATTGTCCTGAAAACAGATAATGTCGGGTTTATCAGCAATTTTGGGGGCAGTTTTGGGTCTGAAACGGTCACTCTTTTAGGCTACTATGTTTTATATATCTTTTACATGTTTTAGTAGCCCCCATAATATAATCACACTGTTCCGCTATCTGGACACATCAATTGGCGGATGTACCATATGTACTGTTGGTGACGAATCGTGTCCAGCCTGGCGTTCCATTATGTAAAAGTAATATTTGACCAAGGGTGCAGCTAAAATCTGCCTCAATTTGAGCTCATGAAGTCATATAATCATAAAGCAATTAATTATTCATATCGAATTCGGAAAAGGCGGCAAAGTAAACCCATATGTGACAGCAGTTGGTCCAAGGTGACAGCTAATAAAGGGGCTTGGCTAAGGTGGGGAGGGGGCAATTGCCTTGATAATGGTCAGACGTGGAAAATGGAAGATAGACGGGAGGAGTGAAGGGAAAATTTAAATATTACGTCATGTTCTCATCCTGCATTGCTTTTTAATTCCTATCTTTATTTGCTTTTAAGGTAATATTGTTTATACCTGTCAAAGTCGGCTACCCTCATACCCCTCCTCCCACCTATAAGGGTGTGAAGGGTGTGGTTTCTTTATTTCCTCGAGAGAAAAATAAATTACTCCTCTTTACGAATCTATTATATTTCGTTTACTTATTTGAAACGTATGTATTTGAATTATTATTACTTTTAATCTTGTTATCTCTTCCGTCAGTTGTCGTTTGATATATGCTTGATTCTGGCTCTTGGTTATTCACGCTGACAGTTCTATATCTATACGACTTTCGAAATATTGAATTGAATTTATTACCAAATATATTACTGTCAGGTACAATTACATGGAATAGTACATCACATATAAACAAAACATTTGGTAATTGGAGCTAACATAATAGCAAGATGATAATCGAGGTTAGCCCCAAATAATGTCATTATCATAGTCTAAACAATAATTTTAACTGAATCTCAATATTGTACATCAAATTCAGTACTAATTCTACTTATTACTGTTGCAGAAAATTGCGATCATTTTAGTGAACATATTACACTATTTACAAAAAAAATATCATAATTATTCACAAAATCTTTATATAGAATTTTGTTTTCAGGCGGTATTTACAATACCAAATTAATTATAATCGTCCAGTAGCATTAATTTTAACGATTTGCTAAATATCTTGCGACTGGGGGTGTTTCTAATATTCCTTGGCAGATGATTCCATAAAGTAGGACAAGAAAATGAAATTGATTGTTTTCCCAAATTGGTATTATTTTTGTCAAGATTGACATCTCGCGCTTTTCTCTATTTCTCGTATTGTAAGGATGGTTTATAAATGAAAAATAATTAATAAAACTATGCGGCAACCGATTATTAATTAAATCGTGCATAAATACTCCTATCAAATATTTGTATTGTTTGAAAATATCGAGAATATTTAGATCATAAAATAAAGGAGCAGAGTGATAAGTATAAGGGTTGAACGTCATTATTCTAGCTATTCTTTTTGAAGTAATCATATAGGGTTCAGGGTTTCTTTGCACGTCCCACCCCAAACTTCCAGTTCATACGTTATATGTGGTAAAATAAATGAGTTGTATAACATAACTAAGATTCTCTTTGTTACATAAATCCTCAATCTATTAAGTATTCAAATTTTGTTGCTTAGCACATTACATACAATGTCAACCTGTTTCTTCCATTTAAGTTTTTTTTCGATACATATACCAAGAAATAATGTTGATTCCACACACTCTAATAAAGTTCCTTTCAGTGACAATTGTCCTGATATTAAAATATTTTTTCGTCTATTTTTAAACAACATATATTTAGTTTTCGTAACATTGATTGTCAATTTGTTGGCATTGCCCCATGCTATTATATTATTTAAATTGAGACTAATTTCTGATAAATCAATATGTTGTTCATCACAATTGGAAGTATGAAATAAATTTGAGTCATCCGCAAAAAGACGGAAATTGAAATAATTTGATGAGTTTGCCAGATCGTTTATATACAACAAGAACAAAGTTGGACCCAAAACTGATCCTTGTGGAATACCGCATGAAATCGACCTGTATTCGGAATTTACACCATCTTAATTAACAAATTGCTTTCTGTTTCGTAAATTATCATTAAACCATTATACTGCCTCACCACGAATACCATAGTGTTCTAGTTTCTTAATGAGAATAGAATGATTAATCATATCAAAAGGTTTAGCAAAACCGATGAATATTCCTTCTGTCACCTTTCCTTCATCAGTATATCTTGTAATTTGATTAATCAGATTTATCAGTGAAAGTTTCGTACTGTATCCATTTCTAAAACCATATTGGTGTTTGTAAAATATTTCATTCTTTTCTATGAATTTCATCAATCGTGCATTCATTAGTTTTTTCAAATATTTTGCTAATCGCGGGTAAAATCGATATTGTCTATAATTTCCAGGTAATTCTTTATCTCCCTTTTTGAAAACTGGTAAAATTCTTGCGACTTTGAATTTATCTGGAAAAATGCCTGTGGTAAATGATAGATTGAATATATGAGAAAGAGGTTTGCAAATACAATTCATAGCATATATCAACACTCGAACAGATATGTCATCATAGCCACTTGCTTTAGATTCATCAAGAGTGTATAACATTTCTTTAACTTCTGAACTTGTTATTGGCAGGAAGAAAAATGTTTGAATAATGTATGGACCAATGAACTCTCGGTAATTAACATTCGACTCCTTAATTTTCTCAGCTAGATTTTTCCCAATAGTAGAGAAATAATTGTTGAGTGAATTTGCTATATCAACAGATGAAGTAATCTCGGAAGGTTCATTTTCTTGGGTAACAACTAATTTGTTAATTTTTGAATTCAGATTCGAGCCACTATTTTTATTCCAAAGTACATTGATATGACTCCAATCTTTCTTTGAATCTTTTTGTCTGCTTCAAACTTATGTCCATAATGCATTTGCTTTGCTTTCCTTAAGACGGTTGTTAACTGATTTCTGCATTTTTTAAATATTTATTCAAACAATCTTTATTATAATTTGATTTTATAACTTGAGAAAAAAGTTTGTGTTTTGTCGATATTGAACGCTCAATACATCATGTTTTCCAGGTTTTATTTTTATTTTTCTGTTTAACACATTTTGTCTCGATAGGAGCATGTTTATTACAAACAAATAAGAACTGTCTTTGGAAAATATTATAAGCATTATGATCCATACATTCTAAAACGCTTTGTCAAAAATCAGTAGTAACATGTAAATCATTACAAAATGAATCTAATGAAAAATTATGAAAGTTTCTCCGTGTTACACTATTTTTTCTTTGTTTAACACACTTGAAGTTGTTAAAAACGGAGTAAACTTGGAGATGGTCAGAAATATCCACTTCAATACACCCTGCTTGAATAGGATAGGCATATATATTAGTATAAAAATGGTCAATGAGAGATATGCTAGAACTTGTTATTCTTGGTGGACTTGTTATCAACTGACGTAAGCCATAACATTCTGTCATGTGAATAAAATCACGACAACTTTCAGTTGGAGATAAAAGATTTATATTGAAATCTCCTACAATAATGCAATGGTTTCTGTCTAAATTCAAGTTATGCAATTGCTCGTTGAGATCAAGACTAAATTTATCAAAGTTACTGTCTGGTTTTCTATATATTACCCCAAACATGAAACAAGAATTTTCAGCCATTTGCCACTTGCCAACATCAAAAAATAAATAAATGAATAAATAAAATGGAGCAAATAAAAGGGAGAAAAAAGTTAAGGAGAGGAGGAAAGGTAAAACAAAATATCAAAAGTATCCCGTTTTCTATTCAATTTAAACTGATTATAATGCTCACGATACGGTTTTTGTAGCTTTGTTTTAAGCGATCGAGATACGCGATTACGCATCTTTTTCATGATTACAAAAGGTATGGAAGCTTAAAAGTGCCACCGAGATGTTGAGATAATTATCTTGGGAAGTCGACATCTTGATAGCAAAAGATCAGATGACGAGATCCCGGATCTCATCATGTCAACATCTTTTAGAAGAGATGATGAGATGACAAGATCCCGGATCTCATCGTGTGGACCAACATCTTTTAGAAGAGATGATGAGATGACAAGATCCCGGATCTCATCGTGTCAACATCTTTGAGAAGAGATGATGAGATGACAAGATCCCGGATCTCATCATGTCAACATCTTTTAGAAGAGATCATGATGAGATGACAAGATCCCAGACTCTCGTCATGTCGACATCTTTCAGAAGAGATGATCAGATGACAAGATCGCGGATCTCATCATGTCGACATCTGGAAGAGATGATCAGTTGACAAGATCCTACACCATTCATTGCGAACATAACGCGGCGCTTAATTATGCCGGAACGCCAGGCTGGACACAATTCGTCACCAACAGTACATGGTAGCCTACATCCGCCAATAATGTGTCCAGATAGCGGAACATAGTGTGATTTTGTTGAAAGAGTAAAAGAAGAAGGAGGAGAAGAAGAAAAAGAACAATAAAAAGAACAAGAGGAAGCAAGCGCGGTTCTACGGGTGGGCTATGAGGAATAAAGCCCCCCCCCCCAAATAAAAAAAAGACCACAAATCCTCTATACAGTAGGTCGTGAGTGCTCTTGAAAACTTTTACAATTCAAATTCGAAAATTTTCTCGCTCGGTTGTTACTCGTTCCCTCGCAAAATAATATCTAAGCTTATAAAATACATTAATGCTCTATTGATGTGCGACTATAATATAGTCAGCCAATAATTTCCCTGTACGTACAATACAGTAAACTACTGTGGACACACCCTGTTGGATATAACCGAGTATCAGCAATAAGGAGTGAGAAACAATTTTTTTTTCAAAGTAGCTCTCCCCTCCCCCGTCCCCGAAAATCAAACTAGGCCTACCAATGTAAAATAGAAGATTAAACCCTGATTTTTTTTCCTATTTTGGCCAAAAGTGCTGTAAATTTTTGCCATTCTTCAGTAGTTTTCTCTCACGGCTCGGTCGCTATCATGCTCTCTGCTACTAGTAAAGTGCCCGAGGAAATGTCCCATTGAGACTTGTAGGCCTACAGCATGGGCGAAAATAATTTTTGAAAAGCACCCTAAACGGGATATCAGGAGCGGTAGTTTTGTTACCCTAAATGGGAAAAATCACTTTAAATCACCCTACAGGATCAGCAGTTTTGATACCCTAAAACCGGGACCCTAATCGGGGAAAAATGTTTTCAATATTCAATTTCATACCGGCCCTTGACGGATAGTTTATCTTGAGTGTTATTTAGTCAAGCAATTGCTCGTTCGCTACGCTTTCTCGCGTATGAAGAAGTTGAACGCCTGGAGAGGGTAACAACACAGACCTCCTCATTGCCAGTCCCCTTATCATGGAACTAAATCACTGGTCCAGGGTGTTATACATGTTGATGTGATTTTATTTCGCTCGGTCGCTACGCCCCTCGCATAACAACTGAAACTAATTTATCACCGTGGACGTGATGGGCCAATTTTCCTTGTATTCAAAAGACCAACGTCATGCATTTATCTAGAAGACCCCCCCCCCAAAAAAAAAAACACTTTTAGTCTAGAACCGCGCCTGGATGAAAGAGAGGAAGAAGAAGAACAACAACAACAAGAGGAAGGAAGAGGAGAAGAAGAATTAAGAAGATGAAGAAGAAGAAGAAACAGGAAACGCAACCAACATCTGGGATTTGTTGATGTTTTCGAGTAGCCTAATCACTTTAAATATTTTTTTATTCTTTCATTTTCCAGCATTCCCTGGAAGTCATTTCAATCAGACTCTAAAAAGGAGTTTAATGTGATTGACTTGTATAATTTTAACCAAAGATCAGTGTAAATTGTTATTGTTGTAAATCTAAGCAACTAGTGTCCCTCTCCCGATTTTTAAAGCCTTGTATTTTTTTACAAAAAAAAATGAAAAGGTATAATCCCAGTTATTCAAAGCAATGCAAATATATCAAATTCAACACAAAACACTGTGAAAACATAATCAATTTGGTGCATTTTGATTGGTCTGTTAGATGACACGTGCACAGCAGGGATGTGGGACCGATTTTTGTCCTGGGGGTGCTGAAAGCATGACAATGTCTATTGCATGTCAGAATTCTCTGGCAAGCAAAAAAAAAAAATTAGCAATTTTCGGCCGTGACTCTTTACTCTTCCTCTGAAATTCACGATTGTCCTGAAAACAGATAATGTCGAGTTTATCAGCAATTTTGGGGGCAGTTTTGGGTCTGAAACGGTCACTCTTTTAGGCTACTATGTTTTATATATCTTTTACATGTTTAAGTAGCCCCCATAATATAATCACACTATGTTCCGCTATCTGGACACATCAATTGGCGGATGTACCATATGTACTGTTGGTGACGAATCGTGTCCAGCCTGGCGTTCCATTATGTAAAAGTAATATTTGACCAAGGGTGCAGCTAAAATCTGCCTCAATTTGAGCTCATGAAGTCATATAATCATAAAGCAATTAATTATACATATCGAATTCGGAAAAGGCGGCAAAGTAAACCCATATGTGACAGCAGTTGGTCCAAGGTGACAGCTAATAAAGGGGCTTGGCTAAGGTGGGGAGGGGGCAATTGCCTTGATAATGGTCAGACGTGGAAAATGGAAGATAGACGGGAGGAGTGAAGGGAAAATTTAAATATTACGTCATGTTCTCATCCTGCATTGCTTTTTAATTCCTATCTTTATTTGCTTTTAAGGTAATATTGTTTATACCTGTCAAAGTCGGCTACCCTCATACCCCTCCTCCCACCTATAAGGGTGTAAAGGGTGTGGTTTCTTTATTTCCTCGAGAGAAAAATAAATTACTCCTCTTTACGAATCTATTATATTTCGTTTACTTATTTGAAACCTATGTATTTGAATTATTATTACTTTTAATCTTGTTATCTCTTCCGTCAGTTGTCGTTTGATATATGCTTGATTCTGGCTCTTGGTTATTCACGCTGACAGTTCTATATCTATACGACTTTCGAAATATTGAATTGAATTTATTAACAAATATATCACTGTCAGGTACAATTACATGGAATAGTACATCACATATAAACAAAACATTTGGTAATTGGAGCTAACATAATAGCAAGATGATAATCGAGGTTAGCCCCAAATAATGTCATTATCATAGTCTAAACAATAATTTTAACTAAATCTCAATATTGTACATCAAATTCAGTACTAATTCTACTTATTACTGTTGCAGAAAATTGCGATAATTTTAGTGAACATATTACACTATTTACACAAAAATATCATAATTATTCACAAAATCTTTATATAGAATTTTTTGTTTTCAGGCGGTATTTACCATACCAAATTAATTATAATCGTCCAGTAGCATTAATTTTAACGATTTGCTAAATATCTTGCGACTGGGGGTGTTTCTAATATTACTTGGCAGATGATTCCATAAAGTAGGACAAGAAAATGAAATTGATTGTTTTCCCAAATTGGTATTATTTTTGTCAAGATTGACATCTCGCTTTTCTCTATTTCTCGTATTGTAAGGATGGTTTATAAATGAAAAATAATTAATAAAACTATGCGGCAACCGATTATTAATTAAATCGTGCATAAATACTCCTATCAAATATTTGTATTGTTTGAAAATATCGAGAATATTTAGATCATAAAATAAAGGAGCAGAGTGATAAGTATAAGGGTTGAACGTCATTATTCTAGCTATTCTTTTTGAAGTAATCATATAGGGTTCAGGGTTTCTTTGCACGTCCCACCCCAAACTTCCAGACCATACGTTATATGTGGTAAAATAAATGAGTTATATAACATAACTAAGATTATCTTTGTTACATAAATCCTCAATCTATTAAGTATTCAAATTTTGTTGCTTAGCACATTGCATACAATGTCAACCTGTTTCTTCCATTTAAGGTTTTTTTTCTATACATATACCAAGAAATAATGTTGATTCCACACACTCTAATAAAGTTCCTTTCAGTGACAATTGTCCTGATATTAAAATATTTTTCGTCTATTTTTAAACAACATATATTTAGTTTTCGTAATATTGATTGTCAATTTGTTGGCATTGCACCATGCTATTATATTATTTAAATTGAGACTAATTTCTGATAAATCAATATGTTGTTCATCACAATTGGAAGTATGAAATAAATTTGAGTCATCCGCAAAAAGACGGAAATTGAAATAATTTGATGAGTTTGCCAGATCGTTTATATACAACAAGAACAAAGTTGGACCCAAAACTGATCCTTGTGGAATACCGCATGAAATCGACCTGTATTCGGAATTTACACCATCTTAATTAACAAATTGCTTTCTGTTTCGTAAATAATCATTAAACCATTCTACTGCCTCACCACGAATACCATAGTGTTCTAGTTCCTTAATGAGAATAGAATGATTAATCATATCAAAAGGTTTAGCAAAATCGATGAATATTCCTTCTGTCACATTTCCTTCATCAGTATATCTTGTAATTTGATTAATCAGATTTATCAGTGAAAGTTTCGTACTGTATCCATTTCTAAAACCATATTGGTGTTTGTAAAATATTTCATTCTTTTCTATGAATTTCATCAATCGTGCATTCATTAGTTTTTTCAAATATTTTGCTAATCGCGGGTAAAATCGATATTGGTCTATAATTTCCAGGTAATTCTTTATCTCCCTTTTTGAAAACTGGTAAAATTCTTGCGACTTTGAATTTATCTGGAAAAATGCCTGTGGTAAATGATAGATTGAATATATGAGAAAGAGGTTTGCAAATACAATTCATAGCATATATCAACAGTCGAACAGATATGTCATCATATAGCCACTTGCTTTAGATTCATCAAGAGTGTATAACATTTCTTTAACTTCTGAACTTGTTATTGGCAGGAAGAAAAATGTTTGAATAATGTATGGACCAATGAACTCTCGGTGATTAACATTCGACTCCTTAATTTTCTCAGCTAGATTTTCCCAATAGTAGAGAAATAATTGTTGAGTGAATTTGCTATATCAACAGATGAAGTAATCTCGGAAGGTTCATTTTCTTGGGAAACAACTAATTTGTTAATTTTTGAATTCAGATTCGAGCCACTATTTTTATTCAAAAGTTCATTGATATGACTCCAAGCTTTCTTTGAATCTTTTTGTCTGCTTCAAACTTATGTCCATAATGCATTTGCTTTGCTTTCCTTAAGACGGTTGTTAACTGATTTCTGCATTTTTTAATATTTATTCAAACAATCTTTATTATAATTTGATTTTATAACTTGAGAAAAAAGTTTGTGTTTTGTCGATATTGAACGCTTAATACATCATGTTTTCCAGGGTTTATTTTTATTTTTCTGTTTAACACATTTTGTCTCGATAGGAGCATGTTTATTACAAACAAATAAGAACTGTCTTCGGAAAATATTATAAGCATTATGATCCATACATTCTAAAACGCTTTGTCAAAAATCAGTAGTAACATGTAAATCATTACAAAATGAATCTATTGAAAAATTATGAAAGTTTCTCCGTGTTACACTATTTTTTCTTTGTTTAACACACTTGAAGTTGTTAAAAATGGAGTAAACTGGGAGATGGTCAGAAATATCTACTTCAATACACCCTGCTTTAATAGGATAGGCATATATATTAGTATAAAAATGGTAAATGAGAGATATGCTAGAACTTGTTATTCTTGGTGGACTTGTTATCAACCAGTGGCGTAGCTAGGATTTTTTTCCTGGGGGGGCACTGGGGGGTCCTTGCTTTTTCAGGGGGGGCACCATTTTTTCGGTGTGTGTGTATGTGTCACAAGGGCGGATCCGACTTTCGCCAATAGGGGACGGCCCGAAATTATCTTCACCTATATTTTCCCCGATCAGTCAGACACTTCTTAGTTTTATTCTTATAAAACAACATAAACATGAAATAATCTCATAAACCTTATAAAAAGTGCGAGCACGAAGCACGAGCGATTTTTTTTTTTACTTTCATGTATTTTGTCCTGAAAATTTAATATTCTGGGCAATGTTATGTGTGATCCTGAACAAGATTCGTATGTAACTAGATGGTTACTGCGAACGCCAAGCGCGAGCAGAAATTTTTATTAACTATTGTAGCATTATCGAAAAGGGACCTGTTAAGGACTGCTTACAGTTACCCACGAAGACGGTATATATTTCAATAATGCGAGCGCGAAGCGCGAGCAAATTTTTTTGACATTCCGACCTAAAAATGGTCATTCTAAGCACTTTTTGTATTAATAAATGGGATAGGTATGTAACTAAACAATTGATGCGAGCGCGAAGCGCGAGAGGTAGAAAATTGAGATTTCAGACATAAAAGCGGGACACTCTATTCATATTTTGTAAATCATAAATTGGATATAGTTAATTGGGTATCATTAATAATGCGATCATGAAGCGTGAGCAGACAATTATTGATATTCTGATGTGAAACTGGATAATTTAAGTACATTTTAAATAAAGAACATGCAGGCTATCGCGCATGTTTTAGATTTAGACCTAGAATCTGGGCATTCTGAATACATTTGTTTAATGGAACATTATGGAATACACCTAGACAATATGAACGTGGCAAATCAAACAATGTGACCACGCAGCGTGAGCTTAAAATGCTGATATGTAAACCATAAAAACGGACATTTTACAGAGCACTTAAATTTGTAAATGAAGAAAAAATAATGAAAGCTCGATGTCCGAGCTAAAATATGTTTTGTATATAGACTTCAAAACTTGCTCCATATCAGCCTATTGAGCAAGATATGAATCTCATCGAACAGGCAATTCTGGCGCGAAGCGCAAGCAAAAATTTTATATGGTAACATGAAAGATTTTTTTTTTGCAAGTCTTCCCCTCACATTATTTCATTCACTCGTCTTCCTCCTCTTATTTTCCTCTTCTTTTTTTTTCTTCTGTATTTCTTCTTTTTTTCTTTTCTTCTTTCTCTCTTTTTTTTTTTGCTCTGCCAATTTTTTTCAGGGGGGGCACCTGGGGGGGCACACCAAATCTCAGGGGGGGCACGTGCCCCCCCATGCCCCCCCGTAGCTACGCCACTGTTATCAACTGACGTAAGCCATAACATTCTGTCATGTGAATAAAATCACGACAACTTTCAGTTGGAGATAAAAGATTTATATTGAAATCTCCTACAATAATGCAATGGTTTCTGTCTAAATTCAAGTTATGCAATTGCTCGTTGAGATCAAGACTAGATTTATCAAAGTTACTGTCTGGTTTTCTATAAATTACCCCAAACATGATACATCCTGAATAAGAATTTTCAGCCATAATAATTCAGCATTGTGCAAGGAAAAATAGGCATTCGTTTGTAATTAAGTCCTGAATGAATATAAGCACCAACTCCTCCTCCTCTTGTAATATTTCTACATTGTAATTCAATATTATACCCTGGCATTGAAAACTGATTCATGTCCTTAACATTCCAAACTTCTGATAATGCGATTATATCAAAAAATGATTTAAATTCATCAACATATACTTCTTTCAACATTTCAAAATTGCGATTCAAAGATCTCACATTCACGTGCGAAATGGAGCATGACTGAGAAAAAGCTTTTGTCGAGGAAATATTTTCAGGAGAAAGTGATGCTGTTGTTATTTGAAATGGATCAAGTTCTTCGTTATCATTAATCGTAATTCTGTTGATAATTGTAGTATCCATTACGTTCCTTAGTATTATGTAAAAGATAAAATAAAGACATTACATATTTACAGTTATTTCAGCTTCGAAATATCTTCTGTCGAGATTATGATGACAGGAGCTGATTTCTCGTCCTTCGACTTTTCACTTACAGTTTTTTTTTTATCGTAATACCGATATTGAATTGTCCAGTAAGATTTATTGCATAATAAAGATGCTGTTATTGAACATGCTTGCGTAAAAATGGATGCAAGTTTCCTTGGTCTCCCTGTTCGCCGTATATTAGTCCCATGCAATAGCCATGATAGCTGAACACACCAGGTTATCCAGAATTGCAGGAAGCACTGGCGTAAATCCCGGGGGAGGGGGGGGGATGGGGGGGGATGGGGGGAATATATCCCCCCCACTTTTCGAGGAGAGGGGGATGGCCTGTACAAACATCCTCCCCACTTTTTACGAAAGAAATGGAAAAAAATCACAAGAGATAATTGTTTTATTGGTGAAAATTCTTCCAAAAATACCGCTTAACAAATAAAATAATATTATTGAATCATAAAATGCAAATAAAGAGCCAGTTCACCATTTCCAAACGAAATACTTATGTCCTTTGAAGAGAAACCCCCGTTTCTTCCAATTCATCAATGTTGGGGTCTTTGGGAAGGGATTAAGATGGAATGTCAAAAATTTGTTGAATGTAATCTCTAATAAAACCATTAAACCATCATGGGGTAAAAAAGATAATAATATTGGAGAGGTATTTGCCATATGGACATACAGTGGCGTAACTACGGGGGACATGGGGGGCACACCCCCCCCCCATCGGCTGACCAAAAAAAAAAACGGGGAAAGGGAAAAAAAGGAGGAAAGAGGGAGAAAGGAAGAGAAACGTAGTGGGAAAGAAGAAAATATTATTCATTAGAATGTTATATTATATGTTATATGTTATATGTTAAGTTACATTACATAAGAAACATTTTTATCATAACTTTATGAAACATAATTTGCCCAGGGCCAACGTCTTCATTGTTCCTGGTGCTCGCATTGTCTGTTTAACGAGATATATAATCCTGTTGTACTAAAACATCCCGTTTTCAAGTCAATATAAACCAAATATATTTCCTAGCACTTGAGTTATCATTGTTTTATGTAGTGACATATGCTTCTTTTTCATGACTCAAAAGTGATTGCCCCATGTTAAGGTCTTCATATATATGAAACATTTCCTGTCCGTGATTACGTTCGCATTAGTGGATTGGTGAGATATGTCTGCTCTTCATGAATTCCTAAAATCAGTCCTTAAAATGTCCCTTCTTCTGATCTGAATATCAAAAATTTTCAGCTCGCGCTTCGCGCTCGCATCATTTGGTCCTATTTAATTCCTACAAAGAAACCTTAGAATGCCCCACTTCAGGTCTGAATTATCTAAGTTTTCAGCTCGCGCTTCGCGCTCGCATTGTTAAGCGAGACAGGTACCTATCATGATTACACAAATTTTATTATAATGTCCCTTTTTAAGTGTGAATATAAAAAAAATTGTGAACTGGAAAGATCGATTTTGTCCACTCGACAGTCTTCGTTGTGTTGCTCTACTAACTATTGAAAAACTCCAAGCTGCACGGTCCCATTCACTTGCTCCCGATGCATGTTGCAGGCTACGCTGTTTGATCCAGTCAAAAGTCAAGGTAAGCATGTTTGGAAACTGTACTTGTTCTGACGATGCATTCAGGTCAGATGACAGATACAGATCTGATATAAGTTTAGAATCATGCATTTTGGCATAACTACTATTAAAATTAAAAGTTTTTATTTTAGAAATAATGTTTTTGCACAATTCCACCCAAGGGTTCATTACATGCCGCCACGCACAGAAAAATCAAGCCATAGAAGTCGTGTGTTGTGGACCCAAGAAGTGAGATCCCAGACGCCTCCAGGCTAAGCACGCGCGACCCACTAGTTAGAAATCCACTGCCAAACGCGGTTCGTGGTGCGAGGTTAGTATACTTAATACGTGTGAGTGGCACAATTCCAGCAGATTTTTTCTTCAGATTTCTAAAACTGGTCAGGACTCAGGCAGGCGATTAAATTATTTAGGAGCACTGAGTGGTATGGACCATGGCTGAAAATCTGCTGTTTCAGAGGAATGTTTAAGTTTTTATTATACACAGAATTATATCACAATGATGCCGATGTCATGAAGCCAGACAAATTTTCAGCAGTGATTACCCTGATTCCTGGCCAAAATCACTCACACGTATTGCGAGGTTAGTATTAGTATACTACTAGTACGTATTGCGAGGTTAGTATTAGTATACTAACCACGAACCGCGTTTGGCAGTGGATTTCTAACTAGTGGGTCGCGCGTGCTGGGATCTCACTTCTTGGGTCCACGACTTCTATGGTTTGAATTTTCTGTGCGCGGCGGCATGTAATGAACCCTTGGGTGGGCCAAAATTAGAGTCTGGTGTTTCTTTCTGATTAGAGTGTTGCTGCATATATGTATGCGTAATGCCTTCAACAATGAAGATAAATGCAATCTTTGTAATGACACAGAGACTCGGAGAGCACCGTACCTCAAGTGATGTTCGTGTAGTCTCCACTTCACTACTGGAGTACTGCTACAGCCTACACTACGCTACACACCTACCCGGGTAGGTGTGGCGTACATGTACGGTAGTGTAGCGGTAGTGAAGTGGAGTGGGGCCTACACAAACATCACTTGAGGTAGAGCACCAGTGTTCTGAGTGGAACTTTTCAGGTGTCTAAACCTACTATCATTTGTTGTTGACCGGGAATTACATGCCACCGCACGTCATCAATCATCACGATAATTAAATTCATACTTTGATTTGATTATTTAAACTATTTCTTTTTTTCTCTCTTCTACACACAGATCTGCACACTTGCTGACTCTGGTGACTTCTGGTCTCTGCTTGCTACCTCAATCTGGGAGATTCCATCATGTCCTTTTACTATGATTTGGGTATAGCCATTTTTTTCTTCACTCTTTCCAGGACCTACGGTTTGCAAGTTGTGGACTGATTATGATACAAAAGAAAAATTTTCTTTATCAATCTTGGAAACAATTTTGAGCACAGTTTTGGAGAGAACTAAGAAATTTGACTTGGACAGGAATACAGCTTGTCAAAAATAATAACACACAATTTAAACGAAAGAACAATTTTAATTTTAATTTTGCGAGAAATGTTATACTCAATCACACGTCCCAAATCAAGGGTAAGTCCTTTGATTAAACATGTAGTTGAATTGCGATTGCAACTCGACCTTATTACGCTTGAATTTGAATTTAAGACTTACGCTTTATTTGCAATTGAACATAAGTTTCTTGCAGTGCCCCATAATTATGTTTTGTTATCAGATATTTAACGTGCTGATTTTTCTCGAAAGGTATAATATATTTGTCCTTTTAAACGGTATTTGAATATGGGTACGCCTTTTATTTGTTTTCCACAATATTTATTGCATGTATGAACAGAAGTGAAATATTTATTGTGAAGCACTGTGAATGTTGTGTGCTGTTGTGTGATGGTTCATCATTTTTGTTATAAGACTGAAAGCCTGGTGGATGTGAGGAAGTGGCCTGGATGAAAGAAAAGTGAACATGTGTCCAATTACTGATTTGCATATTCTAAGACAATTTTGTTTCTGGATAAATTTTGCTATGCATTCCATACATTAAGAGTAAAGGAGAAGTCCACGCAATCAAAAATTCATTTGAATTTAAAGAAAAATAACAAGATATTGCAGGAAATTTCATAAAAACTTTGATTCAAATTTATATAATTACTATTTTAACAGTTCCGTAAATATAACCTATTGTGATCAGATGAAGAGTTTCCTATCGTCAAATCTGCAAAGAATAAAAAACAAAATGCCACAAAAAATAGAAACGAATGTGATGTGAGTGACAACTCTAATTTGCATATCATTGTTTTGTGTATATGACTGTTTTGAGTAAAAACAACAAGGGAAATTACTCTATTCAAATAATTTTTAGTTGATGTGGACTTGACTTTTAACTCTACCCCTCCCATCCCAAATAAGAGTAGAAATAATCTAATCAAGAACTTGAAAATCAAAAGCAACAATTAAGAAGCAAGATTTGATAAATAAAGGTCTGAATAGAATTTCACAAGAAAATAAAAAGAGAAAAAAAAGATGGGTAGGGACGGAGAAGGAATAAAAAAAAAATACCCAGAAAAAAAATCCGAGTTTCGAACCAGGGTCCTCGCACATGACAAAACAATGGCCAACGCATTTGGCCACAGACCATCGCCCTATTGGGAAGGCATTTTAAGATATATGAAAAAAAGTCCGCTCGCCGCTGTTTCCTAATAATGCTTCGGCAATTCAACTGCAATTTCAGTCATTTCGCGATGGATATTGCCGTGTTTTTTTTGTGGTTCCTGACTTTGCTACTTAATGAAATTTCATAATTTTTGTTCAGTCATAAAGAAGAATGTCTATGCTTTATATTGACTATAACATTAATGTGACGCAAGTGTGATTTCTACGTGAAAATATGCTTTGTTTATTCACATATATTTCTTGAAAAAAAAAAAAATTCTAAGCTAAATATCGGTTACCAAAATACGTTAAATGTGCACTTTTTTTCACTGTTCAGTAAATTCAAACTTTTATCTATATAACAAGACCAATCTTAAGAGGAATAAACAATTCTAAGAGCAAAAAACGCTGATTGGAAAGATCGTCTCCAATGGGCTGCTGTCAGCTCAGCTGCTCACTGCTCATTGTGTGACGTCACTCAGCTGGAGCTCGCAAGAGGACCGGTGGAAGGCAGAAATATGGCATGAAAATAAATCATTTTTGAGAGCTGATTTCTGCAATCTCTGATCACTATTTTGAAAAGTGAAGTTATATATCTGATTAGTAATACTTCCCCTTTACAATGATGACCACATAAAGTCATTATAAAATACTTTTGATTCTTTGGATGTATACTTTAATGACATTGTCCTTAAAATGTCTCTATTAGGTCACTCACTCAGTCATTCAAAATTTTTGCTGGTGTCCCCCCCCCCCAATGCCGTGACCCACGGTCGCCACTGTGGACATATCAATGACAATTCCTTGCATATCTAAAAACATGATTGCAAAAAAATGCCAAAATATTTCAGTCATCCCCCCACCCATCAACACGGATTTACGCCAGTGGCAGGAAGTGATCTGACCATGCTCCTAGAATCAGGTTTAGAGAAAGAAACTCTTGTGTAAAATCAATTCGAATAAATTAATAGGAAGAAACAGTGAAGCAATTAAATTAAAACAGTTTCATCAAAATCGTAAAATTAATAGGTTATATCCTATATGACATACTTGTATCCTTTGTGCTAATTTCAAAATTTGCAGTTTTGCATGATCCGTCGACCCAAATCAAGATAGTTTACAAATGAGTACAGATAAAACACAGGAAATAAAGAACAAGATTCGTCTCAGATTCAACAGGAAGAAATGTAAGGTAATGGAAATAGGCCAGAACACAACTCAAATAACCATAGATGGTGAGGCAATAGAGAAGGTAAACTCATTCCAATACCTTGGTAGCACAATTAGTAACAATGGGAAAAGCTCAGATGATATTTACAGAAGGATCGGCAAGGCGCAGTCAATGTTTGGGAGCATGTATGCTGTCTGGAAAACGAAGAACATCCGAATGCAAAACAAAGTGAGGGTGTATGAAGCCACCATCTTATCAATCGTCCTTTATGCCAGTGAAACCTGAGATATGACGGTAAGAGACAGGCAAAGGCTAGATGCTTTCCATCACAAATATTTACGAAGGATCTTAAATACCTCATGGAGGGCCCATACTACAAATGAAGATGTACAGGATGTAAGAAATCAAACAAACAAAAGGTTACTTAGCCAAATAATTGTAAAACGAAGGCTGACATGGCTTGGTCACGTCCTAAGGATGCCAGAAAGCAGCATAGTCGGGACGGCTGTAACGTGGAAACCAGAAAGAGGGAATAGAAAAAGAGGGAGACCGCATCTCACATGGTGGAGAAAAAGAGATCTTACTGATCGGGACACAACTTGGAACGAAGTAGTCCTCATCGCCCAGGATCGACGTCAGTGGCGGACATGAGCAGATCAATGTCCACATGTAAATGGAACGAGCTAAGGTCTAAGGTCTTTGATCCGTCAGTATGACATCCCGGGTGCAAAAATGATAATGATTCGAAACTCAGTCAGTAATAAAAAATGATCCCTCAGCAATTAAACTTCTTCCAGTGCTGTAAATTCAGTAAAGTGGCTCATCAGCTCAGTAACAACTTACGCATGTTAAGAAAATTCCTCTTGCTTCAGGATTTGTCAACAAGTACACAATAGGCTGTATCCATGTGTTACTCAGTGGAAAGAAGTCAAGTATAGTCTGCAATGTGGTGTTAGATAATCTGCTGCTGAAGAGAAAAGGTATCCACGAAATACAAAAATAACAGGTTAAGATGAGAATCGTATCAAAGCATTTGAATCGTTTTCTCTGTAGACGTTCCGCGTTGCCAACCACTTGTAGGTCGGCTAAATTCTGTGGCCGTCCATGTTGTTCGTCCGTCCTTGGATTCACCGGGGTCTCGGACCACTTCCCTGTTTATAACTTAATATCTTATCCAATCTCATCCTGTCTGCCTGCATCGGCAAATAACATTAAGACTCGCAACTTTTCGGAGGATAACGTTAGCAATTTTATTAGGGCACTTGCTGTTGCTGATTGGAAATCTGTACAGTGTGTCCCCAAAAAAAACTATACACTTTTGAAATGGCTGCCAAATAAACAAAAAAAAATATCACTTTGGGGGAAAACACTTACATATATGGAAGCCAATAAAGTCAACTTTCAAATGACACCAAAAAGTTGGAAAACTATTCATACTTGAGTGAGCACTGCCCACTGAAACAAAGGGTATGAAAATTAGGGTGGGCAGGAATTAGCCTTCCAATTTATTTCAGTTTTTGAGATGCAAGTCCCTTGGAACATGCAAAGTTGAGGGTGTTTTGATAAATCAATGATCAAGCATTATCAATTTAGGTTTTTAGAGCAAATTTCAAGAATTATTAAATTGAAATTTAATGCATGAGTGAACATGAAATACAATTGTTCACCTTTTCAAGTGGATCTCAGCAATGTGTTCATGGAAGTCAGAATAGGGATAGGACTTAGGTGGGGGAAGTAGGTTGACAGGATATGGGTCAACAGAACACTTAACCCCCTCTCTCTCTACCCCTTTCACCCCTCCTGAGAGACTAGCCTTTGCTAGGGTGAGCAGGAATTAGCATTCCAGATTTTTTTAGAGGTGAGTCCTTTGGAAATTGCAAGGTTTAGGGTTTTATGCTAAATTACTGATGAATTGAGATCAGTTTTGCTTTCTTAAGTAAATTTCATGAGTTACTAAATTGAAATGTAATGCATGAGTAAGCAGGAATTGTAATTTTAGTGTAGCTCATTTAGTTTATTATGTGGATCTTAGCAAGTGTGCTTGTGAGAGTCAGAGTAATGTGATGGTACCTGTTACATGCAAGTGGGTGAGATAGGGTAAGACTGGGTTAAAGGGGCATTCTTCTTTGTGTTCTCTTACAAATTACATGTCATGTACTCACCCCGCCCTCCACCCCCTTCCTTTGTCCTAGATGGTATTTAAAATTTAAATGCCAAGTGACTTATGGTTGACGGGTCTTTCTTTTCCATTGAATGATTATTAAGAACTTGACTAATTATGATGATTTATGAAATAATCTATTGAAAAAGCTAAATGTTTGATTGATAATTTATTGAAAAAGGTGAATATTTGATTGATCACATTGATTGAGTTGATTTACTAGCAGATTGTTGATTGATAGGTAAAAGTTGATGACCTAATTTTTTGAATTTATTATCAAAATGACAGTCCGCTCTGCACTTAATGCGTACATGTAAAAGCGATCAGTCTCAATCTCAACAGGAGGGGGAGGGACGGACCTATAGGAGGGAGGCTAAACGTTCTGTTGACCCTTTTCCCATCAGCTTACTTCACCCACTGAAGTCGTTCCTTACCCCTATTCTCCTGACTCCAATGAACAAACTGCTGAGACCCACATTGTAAAGTTAAAATGCTGCACTAAAGAGTGCAATTCACGCTCACTCATGCATGGAATTTCAATTTGATAATTCATGAAATTTGCTCTAACAATTTAAATTGATAATGAATGTCCATTAATTCATCACAACACCCTCAAGTTTGCAAGTTCCAAGGGCCTCGCCTCTCAAAAACTGAAAGAAACCGAAAGGCTAATTCCGGCCCACCCTAATTTTCATACCCTTTGTTTAAGTGGGTAGTGCTCACTCAAGCATGAATAAATTTCCAATATTTTGGTGTCATTTGAAAGATGACTTTATTGGCTTTCCATATATATAAGTCTTTCCCCCAAAAGTTATGTACTTTTTATTTGGCAGCCATTTCAAAAGTGTATAGTTTTTTGGGGACGCACTGTATATGCTACAGACAATGCTGATACGTCTTTCGATAATTCTATGGATATCTTCATGTATAACCTCAATTCTTCTCTTCCATTTCGCAGAAGCCATGTTTCAAACTATAAAAAGACTCCTAAGCTTCCCTGGATTACCGAATCCCTACTTAAATCTATAAATAAGAAAAATAACCTCTTTTATAAATACAAAACTACTCCAAACAACACAACCAAATCCAAGTATACTAGATATCGTAATATTTTAACAACTTCATTGCGACTAGCTAAAAAGAACTATTACACTTCACAGTTCGATGCTCATAAAGGCGATTTAAAAAAGACGTGGAAAGTTATAAATGATGTCTTGAAAACAAAAGTAGTCTCAACTCCTATTTCGAGAATTCTAGTTAACGAAACCGAAGTACAGGATTCTCTCGCAATTGCTGAGGAATTCAACAACTACTTCGTTCATATCGGTCCAAATTTGGCGCGAAATGTCTCTGAACCTAATTGTAATTTCAAACAGTTTTTAAAAACGCCAAACCCCCAATCGTTGTTTTTAGATCCAATTTTAGAGCATGAAGTTTTAGACATAGTGAACAATCTGAAAATAAACAAAAGTGCTGGGTTCGATAGTATATCCAAACTTTTGCTTAAAAAAGCAATTACAGAAATTTTATCTCCCCTAACATTTATTTTTAACTTATCAGCCCCCCAGTCTTCTTAGGCGTCAAAATAACCCAGTCTATTTAGGGTTAACCCTAAACGGACTGGGCTATTTGAGATGTATTTTTAAAAAATAATGCCCCCCCCTTCTGATCTCGGCCGCCGTTCGCGCGACCGCGCCGAAATTTGGCACGCACATTCTTTACCACATAAACTACAAGCTAGTATTTTCAAAAAATCTGAAAATATTTATTTATTATGAATGAAATATGCAAAGTTATTAATGAAAAACATTATTTGCATATTTAACACCCAATCTCATTTCAATTTTTCTTCTTTTTTTGCATATGTCAACTTTGTAACCTAATTTAAAGGTTTCAACAAAGAAAAATTGCAAAAGCCAATTTTTTCCCAATGTATTTCTTTGTTTTTAGAATTTCTTATGTATTTCTTTGTTTTTTCATCTTTTGTTTTTCATTGTTCTTTTTTCAATGGAAATTATTACAGACCATTTAACAACTAAATTAAACCCTAAATTCATTAAGCAGACCAACTAGAACGAAAAATAATCACCCTTTTTTTAATTCCATCTCCCATACACTTTGTACACAAAGTATAAAAATTAGCCATTTTTGGCATGACATTGTCTCGTAAAAAGTCACGTGACATCGCGATGCTATACCCGTAAGTCGCGAATTTGGTCTCAAAGGTTGCGCGATATACTCCGAGAAAAATCCAAAAGATTTGCGGAGCTATCTTTTTGCGTTTCGGAAATATCGCGCGAAGCGTCGAGGGGGCGTCATGGCCCCCAGTCCTTTTTAGGATTAATATCATTTTTTTTTCTAAACATCGTGTAAAATAAATCATTTTCACTAGGTTTTATGAACAGTCCATTTGCCTTGATTTGAGTAAATATAATAAAGCGAGGGAATATGACATATTAGATTGGATGTCTTCCAATATTACATTAACAAAGGTGTTATCTGATCAGTCTGCCTTCATTGGGCTCATGAAATCATGGTATATGCTAATAATGTGATAAAAACCATGTCATTCTCACAAAAGGCTTTCTGATCACTCGCTTTGCGTTTATTATACTTACTTCCAAAATTAATGGTACCCCATGCATGTTTGCGAGTGACTATCTTGATCAAAGTTGCGAGCGGCAAAGTCAACAAATGCATGACAATGATTATTAATACAGAATTACAGAGAGGTTGGTTAGGGGAGCAAAGGGAGAAAATCTAATGACGATTAGACAAGAGAGATGTGTATCTGTAAGAGAGAGAGAGAGAGAGAGAGAGAGAGAGGGGGGGGGGGGACGTACAATTTTTTCCCTCAGTCATGTCAGTGCTTTCTGAATAAGAATTATTATCGAACTATAGTAGCCCCAACTTTTTAAGTCTTAATTTAGCACCTTTTGGTGAAGCCTCATCCTTTTTTCGGAGGGGGATTAAAAATTTTGAGACGCGTATAGACACTTATTTTCTTGCTTCTATAGTTTTTTTTTCTTACTTCTTTTTCTTTTCACTTAATTTTTAGCCCTTCAAGTGTATGTTATTGTTGTGTCTTAGGACTCCGCCTCCTTAAAAAAATGATGGCGTCTTCTTTACATACAAGCTCTGTCACTGTGCATGCAGGCTGTCAGGGAAGCAAATTTCTCTGACGAGTAAAGACTTTTCCTAAACATACGATTACGACCAATCAGAGAAAGCCACTTATTGGCATACATTTTACATAGCTGTCAATATTTTTCATTACTCTTTTGAATAGGGGTATCGTTTTTTTCACAGATATTTTAGCAGGTTTGCTGTAATATGCGTTGTGAAAACAGGGAAAAACAGCCATGCATGGTATAGATCCCTTGTTGAAAACTAGGCTGAAGACGTGGCCTCGATCAATGCCCAGTGAGCAATGATCATATCATTCTTAGTAAAACATGGATACATATATTATGATGATATTTGACGCATCTAATATCATCCGTAATACAGGAAACATCAACGGAATTGCCAAATCGTTTATGTTGAAAAGGGGGCTGAAACGTAGTCTAGTACAGTATGAACATTTTATGATTGATTTATTGATATGTCCCGGTAGAGTTATCTTCTCTGCATATTTGTGTACCATCTTCATATGGATCTTTGCATGCGCGACAGACTACGAGACAATCTCCAGAAGGTCGTACAATCTCAGTTGCGCCAAGTTGGTGGGTGTAAAAGGCAGAAGAAAGTGTGAAAAATATTATATCTTGTGTACAAGCACCTACCAATTCTTCCACACAGAGACACACACATCCTCCTCCACACTCCCACGTACACACACCCACTTCCACACACCTTCAAAACACTTCATTCCCCCCACCCATCTCATAGGTCATGACTTCTGTTTATCAATAATAGTTAATGACAATTGTCTTATTGTTACGCCTACCTTCAAAATGCATTGCCTAATTTTGAAACAGTTACTTATAATGAGCCCTTCACCAGTGTGTGTGGATGATGGTGTGTGTGTGTGTGTGAATTATACTGAATTATACAGATAGACATATATTTTCTTTGTCGGGTATAGATGAGTTCTGAACAATGACAATCCGCCATGCCTCAGCTGAATCAGCGCGAATGTACAGAACAAATTACAAGTGTGAGAAATTATACATGAGCAACAGATTTGCCAACTTTTTTTATTTAAATGTTGTGAAAAATAGATATCCTATAATGTATTAATAACGATATTGATACAGCACTTTTGACAAAAGTGTCAAAGCACTGTTAAATCATCTACAAAATGAAAGAGAAAATTACATGAGAAAAATTATCAATACATAATAAAATATTACCTTACAATCATTCAATCGAATAGAAAACACATGATAAATAATCTAATCTACAGAATGACAAGAGCATTGGAGTGCTGTGGCCCAGTGGATTAGTCTTCTGACTTTGAAACAGAGTGTCGTGGGTTAGAATCCCAGCCATGGCGTAATTCCTTCAGCAAGAAATGTATCCACATTGTGCTGCACTCAACCCAGGTACTGGTGAATGGGTGACCCGACAATTGCTCCGCCGACATCTGCTCCGCCGACAATTGCTACGCAAAATAAGACAGTTGCTCCGCCGACAATTGCTCCGGACAATTGCTCCGCCGACAGTTGCTCCGTCGACACTTGCTCCGCCGATATGTGCTCCGTCGACACTTGCTCCGCCGATATTTGCTCCGCCGATATTTGCTCCGCCGACATGTGCTCCGCCGACATGTGCTCCGCCGAAAATTGCTCCACCGACAATTGCTCCGCCGATAATTGCTCCGCCGACATCTGCTCCGATTATACGACAATTGCTCCGCGACAATTGCTCCGCCGATATTTGCTCCGACGACATCTGCTCCGATTATACGACAATTGCATGAACATCTTATTTCTCCAAGTTGGGTATGTTAATTGATAAGAAATTCATCCTGATACAAATTGTTTTGTCGTTGTTTTGTTCTTGTTATTCGTTAATGTTTTATTTATTTTATTCTCCCCCTATCATCACAGCTTTCTGCTTAAAAAACAAAACAAATTATTCTCCCTGCCGCTGCCACTTGACAAATTGTAACGGAGAAGGGGAATGACACACTCCCCATTGAAATTGTGAATCTGGATTTTTGTTCATATATTATTATCATTGGTTTCACTCCGGTCTTGAGCGGGGAGAGAATGGGGGGGGGGGGGTGCTGGACACAATATCTCTTCTGCTTTCCAGCAACTTATACACCATACATTCGCGCGGGCTCTCTCTCTCTCTCTTTCTCGTTTTGTTCTTTCACGTTGTTTATTTTTATTGGTGACCGTTTGATTTATTGTATATTTATCAGTATTATAATTATTAATATTTGTATCAATAATTTTTATTTACGTCTTCGGCCTTATCTACCCTTGCACTTTTTTTCCTTCAATTTGTTTCAAACGAAAGTATGATCATCACTGGCGTACAGATGGGGGAGGGGCGTGCTAGGGGTCACGGATCCCCCCATTCTCCCTACCAATGAAAAAAAAAGAATAAAGGAAAGGAAAATAAATGTCATCCTTGTCTCGCCCCCTCCATTTTTTGTTGTTGGCTCATTACGCTACTGGTGAGTTACTATAAAACTAGACTTCGGTTGTATTTTTGTTCTATTCTGTGCAAAGCGACAATATAAATATAGTATAATAAATGAATATATGTATGTATCTCTCTCATTACGTCTAAACAAATAATGTTATTTTTAAAAGACAATAATATATATATAGTGGAGGGGTGTGCCGAGAAGGAGACACGACTTGTAGCCTTTCACAAGTTGGTATTTTCTTGAATATTAATTTTTACTTACTGAATGTCTTGGTCATGTTTGTGTGGCACAAAATTTGCCGACAGTAAACATTTTGCGTGACTACAGTACAGGTTTTCGACAAAATAAGGTGGGGTATACCGTTGAATTTCACCTGGAGCAAATGTCTCCACTTCGGAGCATATTTCCCCAGTCTGAGCGATTTTGACGCTAAGAATGGGGTATGTCTAATTTGTTTCTACTGTTATAACATGGAGCTATATGGTTATAATAATTACATGAAAACGCGTTTTTTTTTTTCATTTAATCTCCAGGCACGTAATAAAACTTACACAAATGCTCCCCCCCCCCACCATGAATAAGCATTAAGAATATCTATCCCTCCTTTGTGCTTACCCCTTTTTTCCTATTTCTTTCTATATGCATGTATCAGGGGCCGCGGAGCCGGGGGGCTTTAGCCCCCCAATTTTCCAAAGCCGTGTACAAAAAACGTAAGAATGACCATATGATTGTGATTTTTAGCATGGACAGCCCTCCACTTTTGACTCAGCCCTCACTTTGAAAACCGTTCCGCGGCCCCTGTGTATGACATGTAATATATCATGCAAGCATAGTTTAAGTTTACTTTGTAAATTCATGGAGCTATGCTCCATGGTAAATTGACGCCTTCAGCCTGTGCTATATACAATTGTTATGCGTATGAAAGTACGAATTAAAAAAAAAATAATAATTGTCGCATTATCGGAGCAATTTACGGCGGAGCAGATGTCGGCGGAGCAATTATCGGCGGAGCAATTGTCGTATAATTGGAGCAATTTTCGGCGGAGCAAATATCGGCGGAGCAATTGTCGTATAATCGGAGCAGATGTCGGCGGAGCAATTATCGGCGGAGCAATTGTCGGCGGAGCAATTTTCGGCGGAGCAGATGTCGGCGGAGCAGATGTCGGCGGAGCAAATATCGGCGGAGCAAATATCGGCGGAGCAAGTGTCGACGGAGCACATATCGGCGGAGCAAGTGTCGACGGAGCAGCTGTCGGCGGAGCAACTGTCCGGAGCAATTGTCGGCGGAGCAGTTGTCGTATTTTGCGTAGCAATTGTCGGCGGAGCAAATGTCGGCGGAGCAATTGTCATGGAACCGGTGAATGGGTACCCAACATGACTAATTCCTTGAATGCACTGAGCGCTGAAAGGCAGCTCGAGCTAAAGCTGGGGTAATAATAATAATAAACACTGCGCCTCGGAAAAGAAAAGATTATTTCTAGATAGATGACGCTATATAAATTCCTTTTATTATCATCATTAAGAGAAGAAAAAATAATATCATAGCAATCGCTGCTCTGTCTGGAAAAGATAGTCTTCAGTTTAATCGAAAATATGTGAGTGTGGGTGCATCATGAATGTATGCAGGGAGACAGTTCCAAAGCAAAGATGCACAAACATATAAGACCCGGCTGCCATGGTGATTGTGAGTGCGAGTTTGGGGTCCTGTTGAAGATCAGTGTCGAACGCACATAAATACTGTTAGCCTAACCAGCATAGACCTACTACAAGTAGTAGTAGGTCCATGGCCTAACAGAGCGCTAGCAATTATTATAGGCCTAAGCCCATGCAGTCTCATCTTTCCGATTAAACAATAAGTCAAAATGTTCAGTTATCTAGGGTGTAAATAACGCGTTGTTATCGCTGCGACATTTGTAACAGGGCTTCTGTTTCTGTGCGGCCGGAAATGGGATCAAGTGTTGCTGATTTTGGTCGAGATCAGTTCGGTTAAAATATCATGATGCACAGTGATAGATAATGTTGTAAACTTTAATGAGGAGCACGATATTGAGTAGGATTCAATTTAATAACGAGAGCGAGTGGTTTGGTTTGGTTTGAGGGAGAGTGAAAATACTCTCATTTATTTCTTTCAATAATAATTATACAGTGCGTCCCACAAAAAACGAAACCGAGATTTATCGATGATTTATCATAACCTAGTCACAAATACAATAGACAAATGACATACCATTGTAAAGCTTAGAATCTCCTCTTTCATCTGAAATTACTAAGATTATTTCTCATTCACGCATGAGTGAGCAAAAACAATTTGAAGAGGGGATACCAAAAGTCATTTGGCGGGCTATATCTGGGTTTCAAAAAGAAAACCCCATTTTTAAACGGTTCAATTACAGAAAATGGTCAAGAAATAACAAAGTTCTGGTTATTTGAAATAAGGCTTGAATTTCAATAATTTCATAAAATTAAGAGGTTCTACAGGCTAGCGTTCAAACTCACTTGACACTCCGTTTTGTTGACGATCAGCCATGCATTAAGTCTTTTGTTAACCATGCGATAGCTTCTGTGGGAAACCGGTGAAAACACGTTTATTTAATGAAATTATGGAAATATAAGCATTGTTTCGAGGGAACATAACTTTTTTACTTCTTGACCATTTTTTGTGATTAAGGTATCAAATAAAAGAGCAGACATTGAACTTTTTAGGCATGTGATTTTCTTTTTGAAATTCAGATACACCCCGCCAAATGAGTTTTTGGTATCCTTTCTTCAAATTGTTTTTGCTCACTCATGCGTGAATGGGGAATAATCTAAGTAATATCAGATGAAAGAGGAGATTCTAAGCTTTACATTGGTAGGTCATTTGTCTATTGTATTTGTGATTAAGTTATGATAAATCATCGCTTAATCTCGGTTTCGTTTTTTCTGGGACGCACTGTATACATGTAAAAACATACAAATATCATACAATATTTTGAACATAAATATACAAATATAATCATGAGTCATTAAGGTGAGATTTAAAAAAAAAATAATGAAAGAAAAAGATATCCCAAAAAGCCTCAAAGGCTTGAAAGAAGGGAAACCAAGAGTGGTGAGACGAGCGGCGGTGTTCTATTCTGTATGTGCTGAAGAGGGGCCAGGTGGGAAGCAGTTCAGTAATTGATGAGCAAACTGTTACAATATAGTCCAAATAGCTCGACGTAATCTAGGCATTGTCGAGACGTTTAGTAGAGCTCTGATCAAGATAATTCTTGTATTTTGGCCAATCCTGTAAATACCGAAGTTAGCAGCAAGGCAAACCTTGCGAATATGCTCCTTCAAGTCAAGGTTTCATCTACAATGATCAGACAGGTGTGTCCACTTTGAAATAAATTTCCCGAATTCCGGATCATTTTCAGGTAATTTTTGGGAAATTAAAAAAAATTCAGGAAATTCCGGGAAATCAGAAAATTACAATTAAACTACAATTAAACGTAGCATCTTTCAATATCCATGTTATATTTAAAGAATTGTTTGCCTCATACGTATCTCCAAATTTTCTGCTGGCGCTCCGCGCTCGCATTTTGTAATTTTGTTGCTATTTATAAAAGGTGCATTCAACAAAAGAGATTAAATTCCTTGATTTTGGTCACTTGAACCAAGTTTAGGCTCGCTTTGTTATTGTCCGATAAAAAAAAAAAAACATTTGAAAATTCCAGGAATTGTCTCTGAATTAAAAAAAAAAAGATTCAGTTCCGGGAAATTTCCTATTTCCTTTTTTTTCGCTATTGATATAAAAATCGATAAATTAGCATCCATATGTAATTCATACGCCACCGCCAAGACAGCGACCAAAAATATGTTTTTTGATCGATTCTTCTTACTGTTGCCGAATACGTTTCCTGATAAAATCAATGCAAAGTCGTCTTGCCTCTTCGTTATTCACTATATAAATAAATGGCTGCACCCAGGAGTTCGACGAGACAAATTTATCGATGACATTCAGCCATAACCCTGAAGAACCTCCTGGGAAAAAGTACAACAGACACACTGGTGTCCACGCAACAAGGAATGACCCTGACAGAAGAGCTATAGTAACAACTCCTTTGAATCTTCGACGGAATCCAGGCTGAATCCTCTGAGGGTCTTGTTCGTTACGATGGATCTCATTTGGCGACGTAACGCCGCGGGTACGCGGATCTAAGTCTTGAATCGTTTTCAGTTGCCGTCGAGCAATTATCAAAAGCTTGATGTAAATCACAGCCGAAATGACAAAGGTGAAAATGATTGGAAGAAGCACACTTATTGCGTCAACGACTCCTGCCATGTGCCTCTCCACAGCGATTTCCTTCTTCAGACACCCGGCAATTCTATAACGAATAATAGGAGAGCTCGGTACCGGGAAGCTACTCCCACCAGTCAGCAATGCGATTACGAGGGCGACAGAAGATAAGAGCCGTACTCGCTTACTGGTAACAATCAAGTGGTAATGCATCGGGCGGGTGATTAGTAGATACATGTTCAAGTTGATGCCACAGAGACAAGCTATTCGCAATATTATGATGACACGAGTAGGGAACTGAAATATGAGGGTAATGATGGAGCATGAAGACGGATCCTGGACTGAGAACCAACAGGCGGACCATATATTCCACAAGACGCCATTCGCCAGGGTGGTTGCAGCGAGAACTCTCTGTAACATTCTCATCATTTCTTGAAGTTCTCTCTGTCGGTGTATGATGATCAGAGCAATAATGTTAAGGCATACACTTAGAACTAAATTGACAAAGTATATACTGCACTCCGGGCAGATGGTGAAGGTTGGTTCTCTGCTGGAATTGCTAGTGATATTCATTTTTACCTAAAGAATTGAAAACTCTTTTGGAGGGAGACCAATTTGCCTCTGGTAAGAATGATTAATCATGACCGTTTATACACAAATGGCAATGAGCAATGATTGGGTTTTATCCAACTATGATCGTATATTTAATACGTTATTTCTTTAAATAATCATTTATTTGCTGATGATGTGAGCGAAAAATAAGTTGTATTTGAACGCTACTACTTGCAAATCAATTCATTTTAACGGAACAAAGGAATCCTTTAAATGAAATTACAGGTTGCTCGGTCACAACTATCCAGAGTCAATAGCAATATACATCATCGATTCATAGTCCTGACAATTTAATGAATCCATCGTGGTGCATGTGAATTGTTCATCACTGATACTGACAGAAGGACTCATCCGTCTAAAAACCACTTAATAAAAATCTAATGTCATGAGAACAAACAAGACTACAAAACATATATAATGGAACCATGAAGTTTAAAATTTTAATTTTGAGTTGACTGTTTTTTACTTACTTGGTACAGAGAGTTGTTTAGGGGGGTTACACTTCGTAATTCCGAAGGTTCGTAATTCCGAAACACGTAAATTGCCTATACCTCGATGTTCGTTAATCCGAAAACGTAAACGGGTTCGTTAATCCGAACATTTGTGGCGTTATTCCGAAGGTTCGATAATCCGAAAACGAAATAAGGTTCGATGTTCCGAAGGTTCGTTTATCCGAAAACGAAACAAGGTTCGTTGTTCCGAAGGTTCGTTAATCCGAAAACGAAATAAGGTTCGTTAATCATTTCGGTTTCGGACTAACGATCCTTCGGAATTACGAACCTCATTTCGTTTTCGGATTAACGAACCTTCGGAGTTACGAACCTTCGGAAATACGAACCTTCGGAATAAACGAACCTTCGGAAATACGAACCTTCGGAATAACCGAACCTTCGGAATAACGAAGCTTCGGAATTACGAATGTATGCGGTTTAGGGGTATCAGGGGCTCCTCGGTCTGGAAGGAAACAGCTTCAACTCGGTATTCTCCGTCACTCAACTGTTACGTGTGGCAGCCACACCTTAGTAACCAACTCGAATGGAGGGTGCATTTGGTAGAAGAGATTATCATTGACTTTCACAGTGTTATTGATGCCCAGGTCAGCCTTTCATATAATACTGATAAATATACAATAAATCAAACGGTCACCAATAAAAATAAACAACGTGAAAGAACAAAACGAGAAAGAGAGAGAGAGAGAGCCCGCGCGAATGTATGGTGTATAAGTTGCTGGAAAGCAGAAGAGATATTGTGTCCAGCACCCCCCCCCCCCATTCTCTCCCCGCTCAAGACCGGAGTGAAACCAATGATAATAATATATGAACAAAAATCCAGATTCACAATTTCAATGGGGAGTGTGTCATTCCCCTTCTCCGTTACAATTTGTCAAGTGGCAGCGGCAGGGAGAATAATTTGTTTTGTTTTTTAAGCAGAAAGCTGTGATTTTTGTTCTATTCTGTGCAAAGCGACAATATAAATATAGTATAATAAATGAATATATGTATGTATCTCTCTCATTACGTCTAAACAAATAATGTTATTTTTAAAAGACAATAATATATATATAGTGGAGGGGTGTGCCGAGAAGGAGACACGACTTGTAGCCTTTCACAAGTTGGTATTTTCTTGAATATTAATTTTTACTTACTGAATGTCTTGGTCATGTTTGTGTGGCACAAAATTTGCCGACAGTAAACATTTTGCGTGACTACAGTACAGGTTTTCGACAAAATAAGGTGGGGTATACCGTTGAATTTCACCTGGAGCAAATGTCTCCACTTCGGAGCATATTTCCCCAGTCTGAGCGATTTTGACGCTAAGAATGGGGTATGTCTAATTTGTTTCTACTGTTATAACATGGAGCTATATGGTTATAATAATTACATGAAAACGCGTTTTTTTTTTTCATTTAATCTCCAGGCACGTAATAAAACTTACACAAATGCTCCCCCCCCCCACCATGAATAAGCATTAAGAATATCTATCCCTCCTTTGTGCTTACCCCTTTTTTCCTATTTCTTTCTATATGCATGTATCAGGGGCCGCGGAGCCGGGGGGCTTTAGCCCCCCAATTTTCCAAAGCCGTGTACAAAAAACGTAAGAATGACCATATGATTGTGATTTTTAGCATGGACAGCCCTCCACTTTTGACTCAGCCCTCACTTTGAAAACCGTTCCGCGGCCCCTGTGTATGACATGTAATATATCATGCAAGCATAGTTTAAGTTTACTTTGTAAATTCATGGAGCTATGCTCCATGGTAAATTGACGCCTTCAGCCTGTGCTATATACAATTGTTATGCGTATGAAAGTACGAATTAAAAAAAAAATAATAATTGTCGCATTATCGGAGCAATTTACGGCGGAGCAGATGTCGGCGGAGCAATTATCGGCGGAGCAATTGTCGTATAATTGGAGCAATTTTCGGCGGAGCAAATATCGGCGGAGCAATTGTCGTATAATCGGAGCAGATGTCGGCGGAGCAATTATCGGCGGAGCAATTGTCGGCGGAGCAATTTTCGGCGGAGCAGATGTCGGCGGAGCAGATGTCGGCGGAGCAAATATCGGCGGAGCAAATATCGGCGGAGCAAGTGTCGACGGAGCACATATCGGCGGAGCAAGTGTCGACGGAGCAGCTGTCGGCGGAGCAACTGTCCGGAGCAATTGTCGGCGGAGCAGTTGTCGTATTTTGCGTAGCAATTGTCGGCGGAGCAAATGTCGGCGGAGCAATTGTCATGGAACCGGTGAATGGGTACCCAACATGACTAATTCCTTGAATGCACTGAGCGCTGAAAGGCAGCTCGAGCTAAAGCTGGGGTAATAATAATAATAAACACTGCGCCTCGGAAAAGAAAAGATTATTTCTAGATAGATGACGCTATATAAATTCCTTTTATTATCATCATTAAGAGAAGAAAAAATAATATCATAGCAATCGCTGCTCTGTCTGGAAAAGATAGTCTTCAGTTTAATCGAAAATATGTGAGTGTGGGTGCATCATGAATGTATGCAGGGAGACAGTTCCAAAGCAAAGATGCACAAACATATAAGACCCGGCTGCCATGGTGATTGTGAGTGCGAGTTTGGGGTCCTGTTGAAGATCAGTGTCGAACGCACATAAATACTGTTAGCCTAACCAGCATAGACCTACTACAAGTAGTAGTAGGTCCATGGCCTAACAGAGCGCTAGCAATTATTATAGGCCTAAGCCCATGCAGTCTCATCTTTCCGATTAAACAATAAGTCAAAATGTTCAGTTATCTAGGGTGTAAATAACGCGTTGTTATCGCTGCGACATTTGTAACAGGGCTTCTGTTTCTGTGCGGCCGGAAATGGGATCAAGTGTTGCTGATTTTGGTCGAGATCAGTTCGGTTAAAATATCATGATGCACAGTGATAGATAATGTTGTAAACTTTAATGAGGAGCACGATATTGAGTAGGATTCAATTTAATAACGAGAGCGAGTGGTTTGGTTTGGTTTGAGGGAGAGTGAAAATACTCTCATTTATTTCTTTCAATAATAATTATACAGTGCGTCCCACAAAAAACGAAACCGAGATTTATCGATGATTTATCATAACCTAGTCACAAATACAATAGACAAATGACATACCATTGTAAAGCTTAGAATCTCCTCTTTCATCTGAAATTACTAAGATTATTTCTCATTCACGCATGAGTGAGCAAAAACAATTTGAAGAGGGGATACCAAAAGTCATTTGGCGGGCTATATCTGGGTTTCAAAAAGAAAACCCCATTTTTAAACGGTTCAATTACAGAAAATGGTCAAGAAATAACAAAGTTCTGGTTATTTGAAATAAGGCTTGAATTTCAATAATTTCATAAAATTAAGAGGTTCTACAGGCTAGCGTTCAAACTCACTTGACACTCCGTTTTGTTGACGATCAGCCATGCATTAAGTCTTTTGTTAACCATGCGATAGCTTCTGTGGGAAACCGGTGAAAACACGTTTATTTAATGAAATTATGGAAATATAAGCATTGTTTCGAGGGAACATAACTTTTTTACTTCTTGACCATTTTTTGTGATTAAGGTATCAAATAAAAGAGCAGACATTGAACTTTTTAGGCATGTGATTTTCTTTTTGAAATTCAGATACACCCCGCCAAATGAGTTTTTGGTATCCTTTCTTCAAATTGTTTTTGCTCACTCATGCGTGAATGGGGAATAATCTAAGTAATATCAGATGAAAGAGGAGATTCTAAGCTTTACATTGGTAGGTCATTTGTCTATTGTATTTGTGATTAAGTTATGATAAATCATCGCTTAATCTCGGTTTCGTTTTTTCTGGGACGCACTGTATACATGTAAAAACATACAAATATCATACAATATTTTGAACATAAATATACAAATATAATCATGAGTCATTAAGGTGAGATTTAAAAAAAAAATAATGAAAGAAAAAGATATCCCAAAAAGCCTCAAAGGCTTGAAAGAAGGGAAACCAAGAGTGGTGAGACGAGCGGCGGTGTTCTATTCTGTATGTGCTGAAGAGGGGCCAGGTGGGAAGCAGTTCAGTAATTGATGAGCAAACTGTTACAATATAGTCCAAATAGCTCGACGTAATCTAGGCATTGTCGAGACGTTTAGTAGAGCTCTGATCAAGATAATTCTTGTATTTTGGCCAATCCTGTAAATACCGAAGTTAGCAGCAAGGCAAACCTTGCGAATATGCTCCTTCAAGTCAAGGTTTCATCTACAATGATCAGACAGGTGTGTCCACTTTGAAATAAATTTCCCGAATTCCGGATCATTTTCAGGTAATTTTTGGGAAATTAAAAAAAATTCAGGAAATTCCGGGAAATCAGAAAATTACAATTAAACTACAATTAAACGTAGCATCTTTCAATATCCATGTTATATTTAAAGAATTGTTTGCCTCATACGTATCTCCAAATTTTCTGCTGGCGCTCCGCGCTCGCATTTTGTAATTTTGTTGCTATTTATAAAAGGTGCATTCAACAAAAGAGATTAAATTCCTTGATTTTGGTCACTTGAACCAAGTTTAGGCTCGCTTTGTTATTGTCCGATAAAAAAAAAAAAACATTTGAAAATTCCAGGAATTGTCTCTGAATTAAAAAAAAAAAGATTCAGTTCCGGGAAATTTCCTATTTCCTTTTTTTTCGCTATTGATATAAAAATCGATAAATTAGCATCCATATGTAATTCATACGCCACCGCCAAGACAGCGACCAAAAATATGTTTTTTGATCGATTCTTCTTACTGTTGCCGAATACGTTTCCTGATAAAATCAATGCAAAGTCGTCTTGCCTCTTCGTTATTCACTATATAAATAAATGGCTGCACCCAGGAGTTCGACGAGACAAATTTATCGATGACATTCAGCCATAACCCTGAAGAACCTCCTGGGAAAAAGTACAACAGACACACTGGTGTCCACGCAACAAGGAATGACCCTGACAGAAGAGCTATAGTAACAACTCCTTTGAATCTTCGACGGAATCCAGGCTGAATCCTCTGAGGGTCTTGTTCGTTACGATGGATCTCATTTGGCGACGTAACGCCGCGGGTACGCGGATCTAAGTCTTGAATCGTTTTCAGTTGCCGTCGAGCAATTATCAAAAGCTTGATGTAAATCACAGCCGAAATGACAAAGGTGAAAATGATTGGAAGAAGCACACTTATTGCGTCAACGACTCCTGCCATGTGCCTCTCCACAGCGATTTCCTTCTTCAGACACCCGGCAATTCTATAACGAATAATAGGAGAGCTCGGTACCGGGAAGCTACTCCCACCAGTCAGCAATGCGATTACGAGGGCGACAGAAGATAAGAGCCGTACTCGCTTACTGGTAACAATCAAGTGGTAATGCATCGGGCGGGTGATTAGTAGATACATGTTCAAGTTGATGCCACAGAGACAAGCTATTCGCAATATTATGATGACACGAGTAGGGAACTGAAATATGAGGGTAATGATGGAGCATGAAGACGGATCCTGGACTGAGAACCAACAGGCGGACCATATATTCCACAAGACGCCATTCGCCAGGGTGGTTGCAGCGAGAACTCTCTGTAACATTCTCATCATTTCTTGAAGTTCTCTCTGTCGGTGTATGATGATCAGAGCAATAATGTTAAGGCATACACTTAGAACTAAATTGACAAAGTATATACTGCACTCCGGGCAGATGGTGAAGGTTGGTTCTCTGCTGGAATTGCTAGTGATATTCATTTTTACCTAAAGAATTGAAAACTCTTTTGGAGGGAGACCAATTTGCCTCTGGTAAGAATGATTAATCATGACCGTTTATACACAAATGGCAATGAGCAATGATTGGGTTTTATCCAACTATGATCGTATATTTAATACGTTATTTCTTTAAATAATCATTTATTTGCTGATGATGTGAGCGAAAAATAAGTTGTATTTGAACGCTACTACTTGCAAATCAATTCATTTTAACGGAACAAAGGAATCCTTTAAATGAAATTACAGGTTGCTCGGTCACAACTATCCAGAGTCAATAGCAATATACATCATCGATTCATAGTCCTGACAATTTAATGAATCCATCGTGGTGCATGTGAATTGTTCATCACTGATACTGACAGAAGGACTCATCCGTCTAAAAACCACTTAATAAAAATCTAATGTCATGAGAACAAACAAGACTACAAAACATATATAATGGAACCATGAAGTTTAAAATTTTAATTTTGAGTTGACTGTTTTTTACTTACTTGGTACAGAGAGTTGTTTAGGGGGGTTACACTTCGTAATTCCGAAGGTTCGTAATTCCGAAACACGTAAATTGCCTATACCTCGATGTTCGTTAATCCGAAAACGTAAACGGGTTCGTTAATCCGAACATTTGTGGCGTTATTCCGAAGGTTCGATAATCCGAAAACGAAATAAGGTTCGATGTTCCGAAGGTTCGTTTATCCGAAAACGAAACAAGGTTCGTTGTTCCGAAGGTTCGTTAATCCGAAAACGAAATAAGGTTCGTTAATCATTTCGGTTTCGGACTAACGATCCTTCGGAATTACGAACCTCATTTCGTTTTCGGATTAACGAACCTTCGGAGTTACGAACCTTCGGAAATACGAACCTTCGGAATAAACGAACCTTCGGAAATACGAACCTTCGGAATAACCGAACCTTCGGAATAACGAAGCTTCGGAATTACGAATGTATGCGGTTTAGGGGTATCAGGGGCTCCTCGGTCTGGAAGGAAACAGCTTCAACTCGGTATTCTCCGTCACTCAACTGTTACGTGTGGCAGCCACACCTTAGTAACCAACTCGAATGGAGGGTGCATTTGGTAGAAGAGATTATCATTGACTTTCACAGTGTTATTGATGCCCAGGTCAGCCTTTCAATATAGCAGTGCTGAGCTTCATTCACTGAGACATGCATGTGGTACCAAACATGTTGATGCACATGTGTTTCAGACTTTAAAAGAACTTAACTTGCTTCATCTTCGTAGTCGACGGGCTGGATCTCACTTACATAAACATCATCGGGAGAGGCCCCACGTATCAGCAAGAACACATAGGTCTACATCTCGACCTGTGAACCAAAGGAATATTTGCCCAACAGTGTATCCTTTTAAAACTCAAGCAAAGTTCTGCTCTATCAATTCTCAGTCACTGCGAAATAAAACAACATAATTTATTGAATTTGTGTTAGACAATAAACTTGATATCGTGGCCATTTGTGAAACCTGGCTCAAGACTGGAGATGATATTGTCATCGGAGACACCACGCCAACAGGTTATACGTTCAAGCATTTTCCACGCACAAACAACAAACGAGGTGGAGGCCTTGCTCTCTTATACAAATCTACTCTGAATGTGCGTTTTCCTGAATTTATGCTTGTGCCTTCAAGAATCTCCTCTCTAGCCACAACCTTAGACAAAGTGCTACCTGTCCTACGCATAGAAAAGGCCACTCTCTGGACTTACTGATTACCAGGGAATCAGACCCAACCTTTTTTGATGATCTGCATGTCATCGACGGGATAGCTGATCATTCAGCAATAACCATCAAGCTGTATTTTGAGCGCCCTCAGAACCAGAAGGTTGAAGTAAAAACAAGGAATGTATCAGCCATCAGTAAGGAGGCTCTCTGTGATGACATAAAGTCTTCCAAGCTTTCCAGTACAGAGTTGAAACTTAACTCATTGTCATCACAAGCTGAGCAGTATAGCACCATCCTTGGAAATATTTTTGATAGTCATGCTCCAATGAAGACGCGTACAGTGGTTCTGAGACCCCATTCTTTATGGTTCAAGAGCAGCTTTCATACTGAAAAGCGGGAAAGACGTCGCCTAGAGACCTTGTGGAGAAACTCTGTACTTGAGATTCATCGGCAGATGTATACATCGCAGAAGCAGAAGGTCAATTGACTCATTCGTCAATCAAAGTCAACATACTACAATGACCTGTTCACAGAGAATGCAAAAGACCAGAGACGACTCTTCAGTATTGCTGATAAAGTCCTTTATCGCAAGAGCAAGTCTCCTCTCCCACAGCACCAGTCAAAGGAACAGCTATCCAAAGAATTTTGTAAGTTATTTGATGAAAAGATCTCAAACATCCGCCAAGGATTCCAGATTGCTGATGACCTAAGCCTTCTGCTGGAATACTGTCATCACCTAGTAACTTGTCGGTTTTCGAAGAGGTAACAGAGGATGAGGTACGACGCATTGTATTATCTTCACCACCAAAATCATGTGATCTTGATCCTATCCCAACTCTGTTGCTCAAACTCTGTTCTTCTTCTGTGATCCCTATTGTGACATCAATCATTCATACCTCTTTACAATCTGGAGAAGTCCCAGAAGTTTTGAAAGTTGCACAAGTTAATCCAGTGCTGAAGAAGTCAAAACTGGATCCAGAGATCCAGAGAACATGAGCAACTATCGCCCGATCTCCAACCTCAGCTTCTTGAGCAAGACACTGGAGCGCGTCGTGATGAACCAGTTGAGTTCCTACATCACAGATAATTCTCTCCAAGATACATTCCAGTCTGCCTATCGTGCCAATCATAGTGTTGAGACAGCAATCCTCAGAGTCCAGAATGATCTACTTTCCGGCATGGATCAAAAGAAGATATCGCTTCTAGTCCTACTGGACCTTTTAGCAGCATTCGACACTGTCAACCATGATATTCTTCTCCATCGACTTAGTGACCTATATGGAATCAGCGGAGTTGCACTACAGTGGTTTCGATCGTACCTGACAGGAAGATCGAGCTATGTTTCCGTCGACGGTGCCAGTTCCGACTCATCAACGCTGAAGTATGGCGTTCCTCAAGGCTCTGCCCTCGGCCCGCAGTTGTTCAGCATGTACACTTCGCCCATATCACACATCATCAAGAGGCACGGACTCCAGTACCACCGATATGCAAATGATACACATATTTACTGTACCGTCAACTCATCTCAAACTGAGGTCAATTTAGGACTTAAGCGCATTGAATCCTGTGTAGCTGACCTCCAGGAATGGCTGTCTAATAACTATCTTAAGATGAATGAGGACAAGACGGAACTCCTTGTTATGGGATCTCGTCAACAACGAGAACATTTTGATGAACCAAATACTAATCATGTACTTTAGTGAAGATTATACACGCACTTATTACATCCCGTCTTGATTTCTGCAATGCACTACGTTTCACAATCTCTGTTAGATCGACTTAGGAAACTTCAACATAATGCTGCCCGTATAGTCACCACGTCACCCAAGAGGAATCACATAACCCCTATACTCATATCTCTCCACTGGTTACCTGTTGTACAGCGCATAACTTTTTAATTGCTCCTACTTGTTTTCCATTCATTACACGGAACTGCACCACAATAATATAACTCTTCCTTGATTACTCCTAACAATCCCTCTCGCAACCTTAGGGGTGCTAGTTCAGTGTTGCGGCGTTTCTCAGTTACATGAGGGCCGTCTGCACCAGCCCGAGTTTTCTAATTATCGCGCTATTTCTTATTTATTTCTATTTATAAATTGCGAATGTAATAGAGATCGAGAGAATTATAATTACAGAGTCAATAACGGATAATAGCGGCTTCTGTTTGAGAACGATTTCCTTCATGATACACTGGTCTAGTCTATTCTGAATAAAAGGCGACTTAGGTACGGGAAAGTTATTTCCACTTGCAAGCAGAACTATCAAAATAATCATAGCAAGTATGACTCGTATCCGTTTAGTGGTAACAATGATGTTGTAGCGCATCGGTCGAGAGATCAAAAGGTTGAGGTTTAAGTTCATGGTGAAGAGACAGGCCATCATCAGAAGTGTAGTAAAACGAGTAGGGAACACAAAAATGAGAGTAAGGATTGAACATGAATATGCGTCCTTAAATTGGAACCATAGAAGAGACCAAAGATTCCAAACGAAGCCATTTACAAGAGTGGCGGCCGCGAATACTCGCTGCAACAATCGCATCATATCCTGAAGTTCTTTTTGTCGATTGATGACGATCAGAACTAAAACGTTCAAAAGAATGCAGAGGACTAGATTGATGAAATATATGCTAGACTCGGGATCGATGCCAGAGGCAAAAGTAAAGCTGTGATTGGTAGTAATATTCATTTCAGTATCCACTTAAGCAGCGTGTTTTTAACAAATAGGCCTATAGTTTGCTATTTTCAAATGATGATACTTGTCACAAAAATTCTATGGACTTCGAACGAAAAGGAGTTTATTTCTAAGCCGGTGCAAACCAAACGAATAAGTTCCTGATGTGTTCTACTTGGTTGCATCGTTACTCTTTATTAAAAAAAAAGCTCGATTATGTTGATAGAGCAGGCGAAAATGAAAGAGTTATCTTTGTATCTTTCGAAGCTATTTTCGAAATCATGTAAAAGATGAGACAACAATGGTTTCCTAATCATGTGACATGTTCATAATTGTCTGCCTAACATCTGAGCAGATAAATCCCGAGTTCCACTTAATTTTTAACACGTTAATGGATCCGTTTAGATATGTAAGCAATCACTGATTTTTTTAGATTGACAGTATTAAAATCAAATATTTAATGACATACTGATCTTTTCAGCATGTCGAGTCACAACCCATGCAAGGGACGTATCCCTGCCCCCTGACGGGTCACAACTTATTCCTGACGAGCCACCTGTGGCCCCCTCCTTTGAAGTTGAAGACACAAAATATATTTGGGACGCTCTGGTAAACGCTTCCCAAGTTACGCAACATTTTTAAGTGCATGTCAGAATCAAACTTGCTCACCAGTGTGATTTCATGTACAAATCCAAAGCAATTTCGTTATCTAGCAAATTCTGTTATTATCAGAAGGTATGTGATGGAAGTGTTGATATAATGCTTTAGCATCTTTACTGGTTATACATGTATTCTTGTTTGATATTTGATAAGACAAATTATACAAGCAAACGACCATGGCTCTGGGAAGCGGGGGTGCTGGATTTTTCCTGGGGTGCTACGCGTATTATTTTCCATAGGCAGCACCCCCAGGAATTCTGGAAGGTGCGACTAAATGGACAAAAGTAACCAAATAGACCAACATATTTTACAAAAAGCCTTTTTTTTTGCTTGTCTAATTGCTCGGGACGAAAATGACCCTCAGTTTGTATGGAAACTTTATTTTTGCTTGTCAACTTTTTCGGGACGAAAATGAAGTAAAATTTTTTTTTTTGCTTGGCAAATTTACATCAGCATTCCCACTCACAAAAATCGTTCCCAGTGCCCTGCAAACGACTACAGGCGGAATTGGGGTGTAAAACCCTGTTGAGTCCAGGAAACAGTTGGAATCATCCAGAACTTAATAATCTTAAAAGACATAAAGAAAGAAATTTAAATATGTATGGATACATTTAATGATAACCAAACGATTTCTAGGAACCTACCGATCTAACACTTTAGAAGCCTGTCCTAAGAATAATTTCCTGTGTAAGATTTTGAGCATGAGCGAAGCATGCATGAGTGTTGATCTTTTCGATGGATCTTAACATTTAAAATTGCTCCCAGAACACAGAGTATTAAAGGCCAAATCCATCGATCCTCAATGAAAATTTGATTACAATAAAAAGGAAAATCAAACAATAGCATGACGTAGAAAAAATATTTGCATGTGATGTGTTTGATTTTTTTGGAGAGCATTTAATGAAAATTTATCGTTTAGAAAGTTGTCAGATCTGATAACTTTCCTTGATTTTCATTGGCTAAGTGGCTGTCTAATTGATGATATGATAAATTTCGGATGAATCATTTATTGAAATTTTCCCCTGCATGGTCCGTCACTGTGATTACCATAAGGGTTCATTGGAATCAATGATGACTTTGCTAATAAACTGAGACGCTGATGCAATAAGAACAAGTTCTTTCCTTAATATATTTATATCTCATGAAAATAACTTAAAATATCGTATTAAGGATGCCTCTACTCCGTCTCGATACGTGTTGCGGAAAGGCGATCGCTCAATGAAGTAGAAATCGATAGCAAGTCGCCTTGTCTCCCTGTTGGTCGCCAAATGATTAGAATAAATAGGTACTAGTATGACATAGGAAATGGTTGTACTGCTTCGTCAAAGATCGATTAATCTTATTCTATCAAAATGAGTTCGATATAGTTGGAGATTTAATATCTTGATCCGCTTTAGCGTTTATAAATAAAATCCAAAAGAACAACTGAATGTTAAGTCTCCTCAAGTGCTAGAGACTTCCAAACACATGATACACTATATTCTGTTAAATAATATCCTCTTTTATTACCCAATTCGGGCAGATTTTAACCAATAGTTGTGTGGATAAACTATGTTGCCCAGGGTTGGTTAAAAGTTGGGCATTTTTCGCCCAAATATTTTAAGAGTGTAGGAATATGGAGCACGTTTACTTAAGAATAAGGAAAAATTTAACAGCACTTTAGACTAAAATATTTTTGTAATATATCGATCAGATGTACTGTTAAAGTGGAGTTTTTATTTTATCTCCAAAAATAAGATAATGTAGGTTACACGATGTTTGTTAATTGTAAGTTATTCACGAGTGCGGGACATACTACATGAAAGACATCACAAGAAAATTTAGTAATATTATTACTCATCAAACACCTATAACTTTTTTTACTTTTTTGTTCTTGGAGCATATCTCATTACAAGTGTACTTGTACTGGGTACAACTTATTTTTCAATAAAAGTCACTTGTAACTCGATTGATCGATCCAGGCTTGTACTGGTAGAGGGCGTTGCACGAACACGGAAGTTGAGTTGCAATTGAACGCATATATTACCTAGACATTTGCGTTGATAATTAAATGAATTCCCCCCATGGTCAATGTTAATTTTACCTTCTAGCTAATTAAGTTATTAGTCTGTATATTGCATTTCCTTCTATTCATGTCCGCTATATCAAACAAATAAATGTCAAGCCAAGTCAAAATGAACACACCGTCGTATGAAGTTAATAAAAGTCATCTTGGCCTCCTTGGTAGTCGTTAGGTATACGAGGGGTTGGACCCAGCAAACTGTAGAAGCCAATTTATCCAAGACGTTTAGCCAGTTACCCGACGAACCTCCTGGAATCAAATGTAACAGACTTATTGGTGTCCATACAGCGAGGAAAGAACCGGACAAAAGAGCTACGGTGAAGATGCCTTTGAATCGACCCCGTGGTCCCTGCTGTTTCCCCAGGCCTTGCGGATCCGAGCCATCGGATGGATCCCCGGCAGCAACATGCATTTCAAAGTTTTCAACAGCCTTTCTTTGTCTTCGCAGAACTTTCAGAAGATTGATGTAGATGCCTAACAATAGTAAAAATGTAAAGTTGATAGGTACGAAGTAACTGATGGCGCTAAGAAGTTCGCCCAATCTTTGTTTCAGTACGACCCTTTTCATCACACATTCCTCAATATCCTGTTGAGTATCAGGGGAAGTCGGAACTGGAAAGTTGCACCAACTGAAAATCAACACAGCAATAAGAGAAGCAACGAAAGTAACTTTGACTCGTCTGGGGGTAACAATGGTGTGATAACGCAATGGTCGGGTGATCAGAAGGTACTTGTTGACGTTGATGCCGCAAAGACACGCCAATGTAAAAACTAATGTCAGACGAAATGGGAACACAAATATAAGTGTAATAAGAGAGGATAGATGCCGAACTTTCACTGCAAACCAAAGCAAAGACCAGCAATTCCATGAGATTCCATTGGTGAGACACGAGATTGCAAGCATCCGATATACATGTAACAGCTTCATAACGTCCTCAATGTTTCTCTGTCTGTGGATGACGATCAGAAATACTATGTTGAAGGTAATTCCAAGGACTAAGTTGACTACATGCACACTGGCTCCATGCGTGAAGCTCCAGGTAGCCTCAATAGTATCATTATTCAGTTCATCCATTACTTTTTCTTTAAAGTTAAGTTCCCACAGAGACAAAGATTACCGTTGTTCTGGTTAATGTAATTCAACGATCGACAAAAGGAACTGATTCTTTGGCAAATAATACCACAAAAGTAGCCACTTGCAATATTTCAGGAAGATAGCTGTAGTAACGGGAAATAATTTTACTTTCTTTGTAAAAGCGGCCTCGACTACAGACAAGATCTGCAAGATGACCATACACAACTATTTCACGCTTACATCGATCGTGTGTTGTTGAATCGCGAAACTTCTTCGATTCCCCTGGTATCATAGGTAGCATTCAACTGTGTGAGGTAAAGAAAACATAAAACAATTAAAGGCGCTCTGAGGGGGATACTGCAAATTTAAAAATCTAAGCCGGCATTGTAATCAATCATTATGAATGCAACAAATTGGGTGTCTTCGCTTATCATTAGTACAGAATTTTATAGTAACCTCCGGAATCATGACATCGCAAGAGATGGAGAAAATTGCATGATAAATTTGTTTTCTTTCACTCCATTATCTCACTATTGCATGAATCGTCACTATTACACCAGAAGGATGCAGAGTCAGACATTTGTATACTCTGTAACTTAAATCTATGACAAAGCTTACTGGTGATGTAAATGGTGAAGAAGCAGCATTACAGAGGGTTAAATGGTTGGCTATGGCTACAATTAAGGTACATTTTTCGTGAATTTTTCATTTTCACTAATATCCAGTTAGCTTTCATCTTCTTCTAGATTTGTTGTGTTAAACGATGTAAGGACATTTCAGTTTATATACCGGAGAATTTCAGCAGCCACTTTAATAACGTTTCCGTTTGACATAATGGCGCGATGTCGATTCAACTAATAAGTTTTACCTCTTTAAATTATCGTAACTTAAATATATATCCCCAAGTGCGGGAGACATTTTAAAGAATAATTTGAACCCAAAAGAGTCACCTCCGCATGATATTTCCTTGTCCTTATATATGACTATTAGAAATGGTGAAACGGCGTTGATATCGTAACCGAACTTCTGTGTTCTGTTTTTCACTTCATCAGTAGTGATCTTCCTCACCGGAATCGACATGTACCTTTCCCGTAGCCCGTGCTCTAATTAAGCTTTTTAATCAAATGCATTAAACATTGAGAGCTGAAACTCTTCAATAAACTGACAAATTTGACAGTTCCTTGGCAGATCGTCCATTGAAATGAGAGTAATTAATACCACCATATCCACTAGAATATATTTACGCAGGCGTTCCCTTCAGAATATTCTTCGTGTTATTTGTCAAAATTTTACGACGTACATTTAAGAGTAAATGAAATCTCAGTCAGTGTCACCCTGAGCTATACCTTTGAGATATATAGACATCATCGATTCGCGTTTACTCTTGTGGAATTTCATTTGAGATAGCATCGGTCTCAATCTTTACCTCCTAATCAGCATGATCAGTCGTCAGATGTGTTACCCCATGCATGCTATCTGATGGAAGCGCTGTTTAGCAGCGGCATACGGTTAAATCACAGAACTGAAAGATTGAACGAATATGAAGGGGCATAGAAATAACGCTGGCTCCTTTCTTGTCAATATCGCCACATAAAATACCTTACCATTCTTTGTCAAGTTGGTCTTTGGTATTTTTTTCTCTCCAATATTACAGTCCTCATCGTGCTGCATCGCCAGAGGGAAATTCAGGACGTCATGCGACTGCTGCACCGGATCCTCGCCATAGCCACTCTCGCTAATTGTGTAATCTGGAACGTCTGGTCTATCCTTTGGTTCGATTTTCACGATGAGCATGCGTGTTATTTGATGTCTCTTATCTTCATGCTTCCTTTCCAGTTTGCTGTTGTGATGATCGTGGCGTGCCATTGTAGCATCGGTCTCAATCTTGACCTCCTAGTCAGTCGTCCGATGCATTACCACATGATGGTAACCACAAGGCGTGTACGATTATCATTAAGGAGCTTTCGATTGTCTGCGACTGTAACGTAGTCCTAGTTCACCGGAAGTGGTGACACCGCTCGTTCAGTATCACGTTCGTACACTGATGAAAACAGTTTCGATTTAAGTCGACGTACCCGTACCAGGCCACAGCATATACCAGCGTGATAGCGAGCTGGCCGTGGGCCGATGCTCGGCCGGAGAATCATGCGTAGCATCACGCTACGAACCAGTGGGGCGACTGTGGGTGCAACATTTGCACTCTTGCGCAAAAAGCCGAAAAACACACAGTTGTTTGAAAATAGAACATCAATTACCTATCGGATATGTAGTGTCTGAAAATTGGACACACTAAATGTAATGGAAAAGCTGGTAACAAGCAGTAATTTGCAGTTTACCAGCCCTGCTGAATCAACGAAACTCGAATGTTGATGCGGCTTCATGATTCGTTTTTGCTAAGCTTGGATGACGTCACAATGTACGAACTAGCGCTCGTTCGAGCGCTATGACACCGAACGTCAAAACCCTCAAATACGAGTCACAGATTTGGGCAGTGAACGAGAAGGCTCGTCACAGATTACTTCGCGCATGCACAACGCTCCCAAAATTCCTTAATCTCGTACGTCCACATGGCTCGTCACAGAAAACGAAAGGTCTCTATTATGTCTCATCACATTTCTCGTTCTACTGGCCAGCGGATATTCCTTCCCTGTGAAAGGTACACCTTTTCTCCGATACAGGATCGACCAATGTATCCTCAAAAGGTCCACAGGTATGCCCGATACAAGCATGGCAGAGGTGTGGCACGCTGTGTCCCTTCTTCTGCCCATTTTCTTCACCATCATCTTGTTGGCAGTTATCTATGTCAAACTACTGCGGATCATTAGACAGCAACAGCGAAAAGTTGACGAGATAGATATGCGTTATCATCCAAGGCATTTTGCAGAAGAGTTCGCTCTCCGTGGTAGAAATAGGAGATTGTCAAGGAGATTTAAAATAGTCTTGACCGTCTTACTTCATTCGACTTCTTTTATTGTTGTATGGATACCTCTATGCATGACATACCTGATCCCGGAGGCAAATCAGTGTGGTTGAACATCCTTGATGCATTGACCGCTACAGGATCCTGGGTAGAGCAAGTGTACTTGCTGCAGTGTACTTGATGACTATAACGAGGAAGCCAATACAAATTGCTCTGAGTGTAATATGGATTCTCTGTCCATTTTCTTAAACAGAATTTTAGGTTGTGAATAAAATACATCTTTCATATAATTATGTGTGTCAAGGAACGAGATCACAGCCATGGTTTTAGGATACGCATTCAATGTGGGGAGCGTTTCATCAACAATTTTGTCAGACAATTGTCAGATCTGACAACTTTCCCTGATTGTGATTGGCTGTGAGGCACTATTACCATGGTAACTGTCGGATAAAATAGGACTTGTCGGATAAAACGTCCGACAAGTCATTTCATAAAACGATCCCCGGATTACTGGTACTAAAGTGTTTCATTTTATTTATGCACAACGTTGCGTCAAAAAATCTCATCTTCGGCAATGGTTCTCTGTAATTTTATTGTAGTATCACCCGTGATAGATAATATTGAATTAATCACAATTAACGGTTTATGTTACATTATTACCACATCCCCTGTGTGTCAAAAGCAGACACCTCCTTCCACCGAATAACCATATTATGATGATACTGCACATTGGCAGAAAAGGAACAACTGGAGCATTGAGACTCGGTACAATTAACTTGCCATTATGAGCCAATAAAGATTTGCTGAATAAGGTTTCATGAAAAGGCGAATTCTCAGGACTTGATGGTCTTTACATGCCATTGTCAACGTAAACATCCTAGATTCTGTCTCCACTTTCATTTCAGACGTCTGATATCAATACAAGTAGCAAGAACCCGGGGGGGGGGGGCACTTACATTGACGAGTGGGTACCATGCGTGACCAAAAAAACACGTAAAAAATATGTCTTTTCAAGATAGGGCACGTTACGTACGTAACGTGATAAGGGTGTCAAAAACACAAAAATAATGTAAAAAGGGTATCTATTTCGCTAGGAAAGCTACGTGCTTAGGGTCAAATTTTCGGGGATGATAAAACAAAGTTAAAATGTTTTCTCAAATGTTTTTATAAAGGATGTCCTTTTTGCCCCAACACTATACGTGTTTAGAGTCCGATTTTCGCGAGGTGTGGAAGGTGGGGCCGTATGCTAAACCAAAATTAATAATGAGTAAAGGTAAAACCGACGACCGACGGGCCCGTGACATAAAAATAAAGTACCGCTGTACTTGTTCAGGGGTTCATTTCAGGGAATACTTATTGCCAAGAGTATCGTTTTGTTTCCAATACTTGTTAAGGGTAGGGTTTCATACGCAAATACTTGTTTAGGGGTGCATTTTCAGAATATGGAAAATACGTGTTTAGGATGCTTTTCGAGACCCCATGGTCGCGCATGGTATCCACTCGTCAATGGAAGTGCCACCCCCCCCCCGGGATCAAGAATAAACCTGTGATATCATCTGAAATACGAGAACTTAAGATTCATGTCTGTCGTGCCTGTAATGGTGTTAAGCCCAGTGCTGTGCTTACATGATATTCAAGGTTCTGAATCCCACGCATATGAAACAGGTAATGAGCGGGGACAATCATCACCCTGTCAATCCTGAAACCCGTTTGTATTTCATAAATGTATTTTAATCATTTCTATACGGCTAACCATCATCGCTCTGATCATCATGCATGTTATAAACAGATTCTGATCATCATCACATTTGTATTTTTGGCAATGATCTACATAAGCGCTCTTATAAATAGTTCAACGGATAATGAAAATATTTAAAGACGCAGAAATGAATGATTACCACTTTAGAAATGCGTTCTTATCCTTGATAGGGCCAGGTCATCAAAAGAAACCTAGATGGACTGGACGATTCAGCCTTGTAACCTTGAGCATTTTCCGCAAATCGGCAAAATCCAATATGGCCGCCAAAATATGCAAATTACCCATGAAAATCATAGAATTGCCCACATATTAACCATAAAATGCATTTAGTTGTTGTGTAGAAGTGAAATACACGTTGGATAAACGATATTTGACAATTTTTTTGTATTTTATTGCGGCAATAACAACTTGATATTTAGTGAAAGACCGGACGAGAAAAATGTTTTTTTTTTACTGACAAATATACTTGTCTAAACATACTAAACACAAATAAATTTTACTTCATCAAAAATTTCGAAGATTTGACGTTTTGTAACATTTCTCACAACCAATTTAATTATCAATGGCGTTTCTAAAGACCATCGCGCATATTTCGACTGGTCCACTATCCGATTTTGGAACAAATCACAATTTGCTGAAAATGTGAATGAAAAGTTAAATTTTAGCTCAGGTTCAAATCTATTGTAAGAATACAAATATAACAATGTTGGATGATTAAAAGCCTTTATTTTGGCGTAAAGGCCAAATTAGTTTTAAATCATAGCCAACCGTATGATTATAACTAGATATTAAATTAGCTTTTATTCTAATAAGGATGATATCATAGACACATATTTGAACATAGAAATTCGATGATTTAGAACATTACACAGTAAGATATTCCATGTCTCAATATTATCATCAAATTTCACTACGTTTTTTTCCAAATTCGGGTCGCAGACCAATCGTAAGGTGTACCATGTGTACGGTGACCTAAAGCTAGTCGCTGTGCAAACCTTTCAAACGAATGTTAAGAGGTATGAGTACAAAGTCTATTGCGTTTAAGTGATCCTTGGTCGATGCGGAGTAAAAAAGAGAAACAACTATTTTACCCAACTATGGTCAAATATTTTATCTGACAGTTGGATTGACTCTCAACAAAACCTTAGTTAGAGAGTGTATACTGTAGGCATGGTATGGATGGTTCATAAAGATTTTGTTTTTTAATAGTGTAGTGTTAGTGTAGTGTTAAATGTGTTTTGCAATTTTTCTTAACCCAACTAATATCTAGCTTACAATCTTTAAGCCTATGCTGGAAAGTTATATTGGATGACGAATGTGCCATTTCGAAAAGACATGAAATAGTCAGTAAATTATGCATGTGGTTCTTCTGGACACATGTTTTGACTTTGTTGATACGTAGTTATCCTTTGCATCAATATGAGTCCAGCGATCATACCAAGAAGAATGATGCACAGAATTGCCATGGTAACAATCATCACAATCCAGGCATTGAACGTTTGATGGAGAACTGGTATTTCTATTTTGAAAGAAAAATATAATAAAATATAACAAAAATCAACTCTCTTTTCTTTTTCAGAAAGTCTTTACTCACATTGGTGGAAACTGAATTTCTGCATGAAAATAAAAGACTTTCAATCAATGTTGAATGGAGATGAAAGTTAATTTGCATTATTTGCAGGATGTTTCTGATAAGCAGAACTTATATTATTCATATTTTTCTTTCTTATTCACGGATCACGTATTCTTATTTACATTAGCTATCAAATTTCGGCCAATAGTTAAATGTTAAGGATATTATGAGTTAAGGAGCCTCATTATAGTCATGATAAAACAGAAAAGGTTTCAATAATCAGAGTTTACTAACATATATTACATTAATTTTGATATTGTTAGAAATAAACATGATTTTTTAATAATGATAATTGAACACCCTATAATAGAATGATAACCGTGATGTTCATGGACCGAGCTGGTTGTTATGAGAACGGACAAAACAAATAAATGAATTAAAAAATATTAAATACCCTCGCACACGAATATACGTACTATTATAATCTTCCATGTCATGAGATGAGAGAATATGAGCACTTCGTTTTAATCTCAATGGTCCTCTCATTATTCTCCTCTGGTGAAGACTGGGTTCTCCAACATCACGGACATGGCGGTTGCTCGAAGTTCCTACGCAAGCGGGATTACATTCCGAGTATCCAATTTCACCGATTGCCTGACATACCAGCAAATCACAATGGATGTAAACCTGGTAAGTGTAAAGGGACAGTGAAATGCAGTGAGTTCGTGGTTAATCACTTTAAGTGATTCAAGAATTCGAATAAATACAATTTGTTCGTTTTATTTTTTAATTTTTTTGTATTATGATTTTGTTTTGTATTATGAATAAAGCATGTAATGTAAGAAGCAGGAAACTGCTTGAAACAATAGCAGCCAGGAGGGAGGAAACACTATTTGCTATATTGGCATTTTTTTTTAGTTTCAAAGGTAATGTGTATTGAAATGTATACTAAAATACATTTGACATGATTGATGGTTGAATATAATATATTGCCTAATTTCATTAAATTATATCTGATTTGATGAAATTATATCATTTCAAAAACTGTCATCCAAGAATGAAAAAGAAAATGGATTGACTACCGATTTGATATGTAAGGTTATTATTGATCCAACATATTTTGTTTTCAGGGAGACACCCATACACATATACACTACGAAAATATGAAATGATGCATGCCTTCAAGCAATTACGACTACTAACATGACTAAGATAAAGGAAAATGGCGGCATGATATCATCAGCCCACTTGTTGAACGTATGCTGGCATGCATACGACTCTTCACCAAAGATCACTAAATTAAAAAATTCAATAACTTCGTTAATTCTTCTTATCATATTTTGATGAAATCTACAGCGTTTTTATAGCTCTATGTTACTCTGACTTATTTATATATAACAATTTGGAGTATGACTGTAATTTAATCAATTTGGAATGTATCTTGTGCGGTATCCGTATTCTATGTTATGTTAAAAACTACTACGAGTATTATTTGCCTAATCATTTTAAGATTGAGCAGCTGTAGTCTCGTGGTCTGATTATGGGTTCTGGAAATGCGAAAAACGAGGGTTCAACCCACCATAGAGCCCCCCCCCCCCTGAAGGCCTGTAAATATATGAGCAAGGTGGTGACGATATTCATTCTTTTTACAAGTGGAAAAGATAATGAACGCCGATGAAGGATCCAGGAAAACCAAGCTACTTACTCTATTACCAAGATCGACGAATCGGAACGCATCAATGGTCACGCCCACAAAACCAATAGCATCATCATCAATACGGGTTGACGTGTCAACTGCACACCTGTTTTCAGAAAATCGCGTTTCATAAGGTTTGTCAAAAATAAATTAACGAAATGGAAAAATTTATGATTTAAATATTGAATAACATTTTTAAATCATTAATTCTCCCAATTAGGAAGGATGCATTTGATAAGCTTTTTATTGGAGGTACGTGATAAATCGCACTCTCTAATGATTATGTTATTATTGCGAGATAGATATAAGCACTATCGCTAACGTACTTTAATCATATATCATGATATAAAATAAAGAATTCTTATAAGAAGAAAAACATAATTAATTGAAACCCTAACTAAATCCTATAAATCAACTCGGATAATAATGACAGACTGAATTAAAAAAGAAAACGAATAAAAAATGGTAAATATTTTCGTCTTCGTAGGTGTGATTTTTATTTGAACAAGGGAAAACGGACCAATCGTTTCTTGCGTCCCTCGAAAATTGTCACATTAGTCTACGGACGCCCCCACCATGACTGGTATTATGACCCCTGCTCTCTGCATTATACATTCTTCATACGTACCCATCTCTTATGATAGTCCATTGCTCATCGTTAAAGGAAGCAGATGGTGTGGCTACACAGCTCTTGATAGAGACATCGAGAGACCTTTCTTGCGAAAGAACCGATGCTCCTAGATACAGTTCTTCGTTCAGGTCCACATCCACAGGATACTCAGAATCAGCATACTTGTCCCTGAAATTGCCATCTTTGAAGATATCTAAAGAGAATTCATACCGCCCTGTGGAAATTTTTGACGAATTCAGCTTATAGTTGGTAATCTGGTAAGGGTCTAGTCCGAGATGCTCTGACCGATTGTATCCACAGGAAAAAGGCATGAAAACTTCGGTTAGCCGAGATATTAAGCTATCTGTAGTTCTCTCAACGACAGTGTTACTGTATACGATTTGAGTGTCATACTCCTGTAACGTTACAATAATATGAAATAAACGCAAATGGTTAATATTTTTTAAATAAAAAAAAGCCTAATCATTAAAATTGTGTAGGCCTTTTGAGAAACACAAACAGGGCAAGCCAAAGGTATAATATGGAAACATGATGTCTATGGGTATTTCCGAATGAGGAAAGCATGCGAGATGTAGGCATATATACTAGATCTGGCCCTCATTCATTACACTTTGTATACAGTATTTGGAAGATGTCGTGTTTGTGCACTCCCAACACATTTTAAAGTGTGATTCTGTCGAAAATAACTTTTAAGTTTACCTTAAATTGTTGTATTTTGACCCGATTCGGATAAAAGTTATCTATTTGTGATACAATAACTTTCACATTAAATGTCAAGTCCACCCCAGAAAATTGTTGATTTGAATCGATAGAGAAAAATCAAACAAACATAACGCTACAAATTTCATCGAAATCGGATGTAAAATAAGAAAGTTATGAAATTTTTAAGTTTCGCTTATTTTTCACAAAACAGTTAAATGTACTACTCAGCGATATGCAAATGAGAGAGTCGATGATGTCCATCACTCACTATTTCTTTTGTTTTTCATTGTTTGAATAATACAATTTATATCAATATTTACAAATTTGACAATAAGGACCAACTTAACTTAACCATAAACTGTTAAAATAATGGTAATTCCACATGTTCAAGGAGAAATAAAACTTTGTTTCACTTGACAAGGAGAAGAAAATTAGAATATTTTATATTTCATATTTTTTTTTTTTTTTTCTTTTTTTTTTTTCTTCTCAAGTTTTTCTGGGGGAGGGGGGGTGGGAAGGGTAGATATTTTTAGGACGGGTTGTTTTGTCCTTCACCAAACTGTATATTTTTTATTACTTTGTATTTATTTTGTGAGTATTTCCCTCTCATTTATTCATTCTTTTTTCATTTGATTATCTGAATTTATACTTTGTTATTTTGTTATTTGTTGTGTTATCTATTTCTTGAGGGGCCCACATTGTACAAGCATTGCTTTTTAGTGGGTCCCTCCATTTCCATCTAAATTTAATTTCTATTGAAAAATAGTATATATATTTAAAACCTACAATGTGTTGCCCAAATCGTCTAAGTGTTTTTTTTTTTTTTTTCACTACATATGTATAATTAATTTTGTTTGCAACGGATACAAATATTTATGTTTTATATATGGTATACAATTTGTTTTTGTTTGATGGAAGTGAAATAAATGAATTTGAATTTGAATATAATAAATTACAAAAGAAATAGTGAGTGGGTGACGTCATCAGTCTGCCAATTTGCATACTGACCAGGATGTGCATATAACTGTTTTGTGAAATTAAGCGAAACTTTAAAATGTCATAACTTTCTTATTTTACATCCGATTTTGATGAAATTTTCGGTGTTTTGCCTGTTGGATTTTTCTCCTTTTTTTCAAATCGACTTTTTGTTAGGGTGGACTTGTCCTTTAAGGATTTGCTTCACGCGTTATATTGTATACCTTTGTTTCGGTTCCGCAGTCTGTAAGGTTAGTTGAGATACTTATGAAGCGATTGTCCTCCGAGATCTCTCCTGTGCAATTAGCATCTGCAAGGAGATGAAGATCCCCACCTCTTGTAACCCCTCCCACGAGCGAGAGGGGGATAGTCACTACCATGCTGAAGGAACCACATTGCAATGTGATCCGGTCTTCTGAAAAGATTAAGTGGTGTGCTGTTTAAAGGGGAAGTTTGCCCTGACAAGAAAATTAGGTTATTGTAAAAAGAAAAAAAAAAATACCAAATGCGAATGTTATAATATTTTAAAGTGTCGAATAGCTTGAGCCTATATACATATGCATCGCAATGGTGACAGGCATAAACGTTCAAATGAACTCCTTTTGGGGGGTATAATATGAAATATGGCATGTTGTCTTCATTGAATCATATTAAGTAAATGTCGATGCCTGAACGTTCAAGATAGGGAAATCTCCCACTTAAAATACATTATATCCATGGAGCTTCAAGTTATATCCATGTCGGGAGATATTCACATACTTCAATAGATACAAGATATAGTGAATGTATGACATCACTAATTTGCTCATGTGAATACCATTCGTGCTGTGCATACACCTGTTTTGTGAAAATAAATGGAATTTTAAAATGCTGTAAGTTTTGTTTCTCAATATATGATTGATATGAATTAATATTTCAATGGCATACTTATTATCTTTTTTTTCAATTCAAACTTTGAAAGAAAGACACTTTGATAATCTGATGTGTTGAAATATATTTAATATACTTAAATACATTTGAAATGATTACCTGGTTTGGATGTTGTTGGAAGCACAGTTGTTTGAGATTGAGATGTAGGGTTTCTTGTTCCTCCAGATTGAGATGCTGGGTTTCCTGTTCCTCTGGATGGAGATGTTGGGTTTCCTGTTCCTCCAGATTGAGATGTTGGGTTTCCTGTTCCTCCGGATGGAGATGCTGGGTTTCCTGTTCCTCCATATTGAGATGTTGGGTTTCCTGTTCCCCCCGATGGAGATGTTGGATTTCCTGTTCCTCCAGATGGAGATGTTGGGTTTCCTGTTCCTCCAGATGGAGATGTTGGGTTTCCTGTTCCTGCAGATTGAGATGTTGGGTTTCCTGTTCCTCCTGATTGAGATGTTGGGTTTCTTGTTCCTCCAGATTGAGATGATGGGTTTCCTGTTCCTCCGGATGGAGATGCTGGGTTTCCTGTTCCTCCAGACTGAGATGTGGGGTTTCCTGTTCCTCCAGATGGAGATGTTGGGTTTCCTGTCCCTCCAGATTGAGATGTTGGGTTTCCTGTTCCTCGAGATGAAGATGTTGGGTTTCTTGTTCCTCCAGATTGAGATGCTGGGTTTCCTGTTCCTCCGGATGGAGATGTTGGGTTTCCTGTTCCTCCAGACTGAGATGTGGGGTTTCCTGTTCCTCCAGATGGAGATGTTGGGTTTCCTGTCCCTCCAGATTGAGATGTTGGGTTTCCTGTTCCTCGAGATGAAGATGTGGGGTTTCCTGTTCCTCCAGATGGAGATGTTGGATTTCCTGTTCCTCCAGATGGAGATGTTGGATTTCCTGTTCCTCCAGATGGAGATGTTGGGTTTCCTGTTCCTGCAGATTGAGATGTTGGATTTCCTGTTCTTCCAGATTGAGATGTTGGGTTTCCTGTTCGTCCAGATTGAGATGTTGGATTTCCTGTTCCTCCAGATTGAGATGTGGGGTTTCCTGTGCCTCCAGATGGAGATGTTGGGTTTCCTGTGCCTCCAGATGGAGATGTTGGATTTCCTGTTCCTCCAGATGGAGATGTTGGATTTCCTGTTCCTCCAGATTGAGATGTGGGGTTTCCTGTGCCTCCAGATGGAGATGTTGGGTTGCCTGTCCCTCCAGATGGAGATGTTGGATTTGCTGTTCCTCCAGATTGAGATGTTGGATTTCCTGTTCCTCCAGATTGAGATGTTGGATTTCCTGTTCCTCCAGATTGAGATGTTGGGTTTCCTGTTCCTCCAGATGGAGATGTTGGATTTGCTGTTCCTACAGATTGAGATGTTGGATTTCCTGTTCCTCCAGATTGAGATGTTGGGTTTCCTGTTCCTCCAGATTGAGATGTTGGGTTTCCTGTTCCTCCAGATTGAGATGCTGGGTTTCCTGTTCCTCCAGATTGAGATGTTGGGTTTTCTGTTCCTACAGATTGAGATATAGGATTTCCTGTTCCTCCAGATTGAGATGTTGGGTTTCCCGTTCCTACAGATGGAGATGTTGGGTTTCCTGTTCTTCCAGATTGAGATGTTGGATTTCCTGTTCCTCCAGATTGAGATGTTGGGTTTCCTGTTCCTCCAGATGGAGATGTTGGGTTTCCTGTTCCTCCAGATTGAGATGTTGGGTTTCCTGTTCCTCCAGATTGAGATGTTGGGTTTCCCGTTCCTCCAGATTGAGATGCTGGGTTTCCTGTTCCTCCAGATTGAGATGTTGGGTTTCCTGTTCTTCCAGATTGAGATGTTGGGTTTCCCGTTCCTCCAGACGGACGTGTCGGGTTTCCTGTTCCTCCAGATGGAGATGTTGGGTTTCCTGTTCCTCCAGATGGAGATGTTGGATTTCCTGTTCCTCCAGATTGAGATGTTGGGTTTCCCGTTCCTGCTAAAGGAGATGTTTGGTTTCCTGGTGATGTAGAAGGAGTTATCGGATCTCCTGGTGTAAAAAAGATGACTGTACATGATTTAGTATTAATTTAGTATTGATTAAATGAGTTCTCAGAGATTTTCTATTCCGATGTAGTATAGAACCACTGAACCACTTAGTTAGTAAGTAAATGACTTCCCTTGAAAAAGTGATTGGGCAAACTATCCTATGAGAAGCGATTTGGAGCTATTTTTGAGGAAAGATGAGCGTCTACAGTCAGATCGTGGACAAGTGATAACGTCTTCCAGTAAAACCTATTAAGGTAATTAGGCTCTATTTCCTTTGCATTCTACGTCTGAAAAGATTTGAATAAAGAAAGAGTTTAGACATACCAGTACACATGGTTGGAGGAAGAAAATGCATATTTTACGAAGGAATTTAATTGCCTTCTACGGAGGAGGGAGTTGAATCGTAAACTGTGTGATAAACAAGCTGACATAGTAATGGCATCTTTAGGCCAAATCGTAATATAAATCTAAATCTAGCTCCTGATTAAACACGAAAAAGTTTTTAAACTCTCGACACTTCGGCATATCACCAATGTCTTATTGGCATAGCCAGGAATATGAACTTTATATATTCTGAAAAAAAAAAAAATGATAAGTTACTTGACCGGACCTACCTTCACATGTTCCCATTGGTTGGCTCCAGCTACCATCGGCTTGACATACCGAAGTGACGTCACCTACCGGATAGTACAGATCCTGGCAAAAATAAACCACTACACTGCGGTATTCAGTAGAATTTGGTTCATATGCATTTGAATGCGGCAATGTTGGAATTGGGGAACTACAAGATATCGCTGATTTAAAGGGGGAAAAATGAAAAAAATGTACAATTTCATGATATCAAACTGGATAGGTATACACGTACATGTGTGTGAAATAGACGAAAGAAGCGATTTCATATTTTTTGTCAAGGTATTCGTATTTGCTTATGAAAATAACTTTACTATTTTCTCTTCTTAATGTCTGCAGCAAGTTGTTGACGGTAGATTCAATTACGTATATGGATAGAAACACACACAGATCCCAGCAAATTTCTTACGTTTACATTCGGGACGATTACCGTTGTAAAAACCACTTCGGCAACATTCTATCCTAGCATCTCCAATAAGTTCGTATCCCACGTCACAGGAAAACATGACGTAAGATCCATACAGCCAATCAGGATGAGACGTATTGTAGGTGCCGTGTGCAGGGGCACCTGGATCATTGCACTGTAACGGTCCTCGTGTTCCAGCTGTATACAAATATATAGAACAAGTATTTATGAGTAGAAATAATTTTAATATTTTGTCAATGAATAGACTACCTGGAGAGGACACTGAATCGTCGGATCCTTAGTTGCCTAGTAGACTAACAACCATTCGCCCCTTCCTAGCTGTCAGTTAAAATATCCCTCACGAGCAGAAAATTGAAGTATAATTCGTAATAACTTTTTAATTCAATGATTTTTCGCGTTCTATTCTAGTGATGTACTTTTTACTTTTTCGAGCGAGCAGCATTATACAAGCATGGCTTCTTATCTACTGGTCTATTTTTCAATTTCTATTATTGTTTTAAGCACACATTCGATTTTCATACTTTCATAAATTAATTCTTTATTCTCACTTTTTACGCTGAATTTTGTTTATAATTGATTATTTTTTATTTGATAAGTGAACTAAACTAATAAATTCAATTCAAATCAGTACCCTGTAGACATGTTCACCATAACCTCTACTTACTTTATCATCATTCATGTGAAATAAGCATCAAAATACTGCACCTATTGACGTTTTAAACGCTCATATTGCATAAAATAGCTGTCACAAGATCAGAGACACGAGACACTTACGATACTGGCATATGTATCCGTTGTTTTGCCCGCACCTGTCATCATTCCATCCGAAGTTGTCAGACAGGAGATCGACACAGTGCTCAATATTTCCATTCGGTTCACCCGGTGCCCAAAAGGGATTTGTAACCGCGGGTCCTTCAAGAGTGGCAATAAACAAATTTGATAACATTGAGAATGGTAAAGAATCGAGGGCATCATCGTATTTAGTAAGAATGACGCAAACGAGATATTGTATAATTTTTTTGGTAAATCCACCTGAGACCTAGACCCCTGTTACACCGGATTTCCTACCCGAGACCAGTCTCGGGGCGCCCCGAGACTGGTTTCCAAAAATTTGACCTAAATTTTTGATCCCCTACACTGTTAGAAAATTTATCTTTAAAATAAAAGAAGTTCCTACAGCAGGGTCTCCAAAACACCTGTAATCTTACCAGATTGCGTAATCTTACAGGAAATTGGTATTTGGTGTATGGAACCTTACAAATTTCCTTTAATAAATCACAATTTCCCCCTTTTTAAACAGACCTGTTTTATGAATTTACAGAATGATTCTGTTATTGCTTTCTGCGAAATCTTCTTTTTTTCCTGTAAAATCAGGGTTTTTTTAACAGTGTATTACACCGGAATCGAAACGAGTCCCGAGACAGCTTTCTGTGCGAGCTGTCCGAGATATGTTTGGCAGGGCGCCCGCCACGCGCTTTGTTTGTTGTTTGGATAATCATTCCACGTGCAGCGCGTCAAGTGAATCTGTCACGGATCAGTCTCGGGCAGGTTTGCGTTTACACCGAATCCAAAGCAGTCTCGGAACACATCGCGAGGTGTTCCGAGATAGGTTTGCTGAGAAGGGGTCTTGGGTAGGTTTGTGCGTTTACACCAGATTAGAAACCTGCCCGAGACTGGTCTCGGGGAGCCCCGAGACTACTTAGGAAATCCGGTGTAACAGAGGTCCTATATCGATGAGGGTGTTGGACGATTATGGATAATCATCATAATGCCCGAATAAACGTGTATAGACCCTTGTTATTTGAGAACCATCATCTCAAAACAATTACCGGTTATTACACTTTACTCATAACCGCTCATCACCGGTCATTAGTACATATCTACGCGTTATTCCAAATATACGACCGGTCAAGTGCGCACACGCGATCAATCATCGTTGGGATACACTTCGCGAACTTACGCATCATCATAATAAAGTCCGTAGCAAACGAGAAATTACATTGCTTTTTAGTCGTATGAGTAGTCATTAACTTGGCCATTAATTACATGTTGAATCATGTTTGCTTTACAAATCAATCTCACCATCTACAAAGAGAACTTCTTCGTCAGAACGCCCATCATCTCTAAAACCACCAATCCACCAGTCGGGACGTGGTCCATCGTCTTGTTCGTTTGCCATGGACACCAAAAGTTGATTCTGAACCTCGGTAACTATCTCTACCAGACGTCCTGACCTATCGGAACAGTATTCGCGCGCACCGTCCCACCTGTAGTCGAGCTTCACGAAGGCTGCGCAGTTCTCCCCGTAAGACAGCTGAGGTGAATCAGCAAGGTCCGGATGGGTAACAGGACATGCTTCCTCTGGAATGAAAGGTATCGTCGCTGATATAAGCTGCAGTATACTTTAACTGACCATGCAAACAGTACAGGGCTTTGCTTCTTAATATGATATTTTACAGTTTTCAGAGACAACATAGGTTAATACATTGCTTCCATAATAAAATGAGATAAAAATCACTCTATGACATGGAGGAATATTAAAAAAACGGCATATGAGCAACAGTCACACATCTAAAGTCTGCTCATATTAGTTAAATTCATATAATTTGTTCAATCTGTAAGTGAAATCAATGAAAGTGACAAAATAACCCACTATATTTATTAGAAGGCCGGTAAATTGCCAATTAGTCTATTGCCGACTCGACCAATCATCACATGGTCCTTCATGTAGTCTAATGCCATTGCGTCCATCAACATTTCGTCTAAGAATTGTTTGGTCCAATAACCATTTGGTCCAATCATCACTTCGTCTACTCACCATTTGGTCTATGACCATTTCTTCACATAACCAGTTGAGCTAATATCAATCTTATTTTCATTCATTTCGCCCAGTTAACATTAGTCCAAATAGACAAAATTGATTAAATGGCTATTGGACCAACTGGTTATTAGACGAAATGTGATTGAGCGAAATGGCAATTAGACTAGTGAATAGTAGACGAACTGATGGTAGACCAAAATATGGTAGACCAAAAGATAGTAGACAAGTTGGCAATTGGACGAAATGACATTAGACGAATTGAAAATAAACCAGAAGGCCTACTATTACCACAATACTGAGATGTGTTCGAGATGTTTGAGGTGGCCAAATGTCATTAAAAATGGTACTGTAATGCATTGAAACTTGGTTATGAGACTGCAGTAGGCCTACCCAGCCTCAGCTGCTGATAATTTCATATATATTAACGGGTAAAAGAGTTAGAACTTGATATTTATGTTAAAATACTGATAGAAATCTTGGTGTGCAACTGAAGTGGAAATTTAGTATGATGATCAAACTAAAAAGCGAACACATGGATCACGTTCAACTTGTTTCTTGTAAAATCTGGCATTTATGGCAATACATTGATCCTAACGAACATAATTATTAAAAGCTTCTTCCGCATCCTATGTCAAAGGAGGTACTGCACAATATTTCCCCCGAATAATACAAAATCAATGTCTCTCCTGGTTATATTGCAACCCTAGTTCCTTTGACACTCGTTCTTTCATAATATTACCCTCTGCTGAGTTTGAGAACTACTAACATCATTGTAAAACATGCTTTCACAATCCTGTAAGGCTTGCCTCTGTAAAATGAATTTAACTACGGATTGAAATACATAATACGAACGGAAGATAATGTAACAATTGCATTAATTATTACTAGGGTGTTTCTCTGTAAAATGGATTCATTCTCCATTTACTCTTATACACACACATACATATATATATATATATATATATATATATATATATATATATATATATATATATACGTACCCACTGTACGTATATGCGTACAGTGGGCATGGTGGGTAATCTCTCTGTTCTTACCAAACTCGCAGATAAAGAAATTAGTATCCCTACAACTTGCATCATTCCAACCATAGTTGTTGGATTGTCCGTATAATTCAATGCAGATTTCGCTATCGATATCGCCGTTAGGTTCTCCATCCGCCCATGAAAAAAATACGATTTCGGAGGCAGCTGAAAGATGAAATTAGGGGATAGCGTAGCAAGAAACTTCAAATTTGATTTCTTTATTTTCAAAACCGTGTGAAGGACATTGTGGAAGGATGACATGCAACTACGGGAAAGGGCGATTCCATGCTAGAAAGATCAGCCATTTTCACAACATTTTTTCAACCTGCTGTCCAAATGAACAAAGAACTTCAATTTGCTTTGTGGTAATATTAAAGTACTATTGGGTAGACATGCAAAAAACTGACAACCATCAAAAATATATTGTCTATAGGTGAATTAGAGCTTAAAACGTTGCGTGTCGTACGGGACATTTCTGCGTCCCGTACGACACACAACATTTTCACCTATAATTTACTCATAATCATTTTGTTTGTGTTGGTTATTAGTTTTTCACATGATTACCCACTATAGCTTTATCATTGACAAATAAATAATATTTTATTGCTCAAGCATTCGTCTAGGAAACTAGAAATTGTTGTCAAAATGTCCTATACGACACGTATGGAATCGCCCGAAAGTGATAATATATACATATATACATACATATACATATACCACCTCTCATTATTTTTGCCTCTATAATACCATCTCAAATGTTCTTTGAAGCCATATCCATTTAATACATAACTAATGAACAATAAAGTGTACATAATGTAAAATAAGACTTATCATTGAACAACATTTTTTGGAAAAGTTTCAAGTTAACATGCTAATAACTTGTAAATACCATCTTCAACAATTTTTGTCGAGCTGAAATATTCAATTCAATTCAATTCATTTATTTGACATCCTTTAAAAACATATGTACAAGTATACAACAACAAAGGAGTACAATAATTTAAATCATAGTATAAGCGATAAAAAATTGTCAAAATATAAAAGAAATGAAAATAAAATGTAGCGGATGTAGGAAGTCAGAAAGGCCATTGACCTGTCAAAGCCGACTCCCTTGATTACTACATTATAGTATGATTAAAAACACAAATATTATATCTAAGAACTTACATCCTTCCCAGTACCACTTCAGACCTTCGAAAACTCCTATCCAGTAATTCCTTCCGGTTTGAAGTCTCTCAACTATGAAATCTTGGGTAGCTTGGTCGGGAATCTTGGCAAGGTGGCCATAAGGGGTGTCAGGAGAAACAGTTGCACAGATAGCTCTTGCGCCCCACCAGTCCTCCTTGTCGTAGGCCACAAAGCATGTCTGATTTTGATAATTCCAACTACCCGATGGGCACACAAGAGGGTTCGACAGATCAGCTATTTAGTAAATAATTCATACTGACAAGTGACAACATTAAAGATGTTCATCTGATCGGGCGGATGGTTGGATAAGACAACCCTAAAAGTCTCATATACACAATCAAGAAAATAACAATGTGAAACTTCCACTCTCACTTTTCTTTGCTCAGTGTAATTCATGCCCATTTTCCCGCTCTCTTTTCCCTCTCTTGACCACTTCCTTCTCTTTCTTTTCTTTGCTTGTTTCTCGTTCTCCTTCCTTTTACGTATTTTGCATTTCTATTGTATTTGTGGCATTGACGAGTGGATACCATGCGCGACCATGGGGTCTCGAAAAGCACCCTAAACACGTATATTCCATTTTCTGAAAATGCACCCCTTAACATGTATTGGCCTGTGAAACCCTACCCTTAACAAGTATTGGAAACAAAACGATACTTTTGGCAATTTCCTTGAATTGACCCCCTAAACAAGTACAGTCGATATTTTTATTGTTTTGTCACGGACGTCGGTCGTCGGTTTAACCTTCACCTACATCATTTGGTTTAGTACAGCCCCACCTCTCACATCTCGCGCAAATCGTACTCTAAACACGCAGTGTTGACTCTTGGGGCAAAAGTACATTCTTTATAAAACATTTTAGTCTTATTTTTACACCCTCGCAAATTTGACCCTAAACACGTAGCTTTCATAACAAATAGATAACCTTTTTTCATTATTTTAGTGTTTTTAACACCCTTATCACGTTACGTACGTAACGTGCCCTATCTTGAAAAAGACATCCTTTTTACGTGTTTTTTTGGTCGCGCATGGTATCCACTCGTCAATGTAAGTGGCCCCCCGGGATTTGCGGTAGGCCTATATAGGCGTATCCCGTCACAAGCTTTTGCTTTCAGGGAACTACGCCTTCTTCTTTTAACAAATATATTATATATTTACATAATATGACAAACCATTTTGTATAATTCATTTTGAAAAATGATATTCTTGTGAAAAAGAAGAAGAAAATAAATGTTTACTCGAAATGAATTGAAAAGGGGCCAATACATAAATCACCAAGTTATATACATGAAGATTTCCATTCTCTTAGACTCACAATCTCACTGCTAGTACCACAGCCACATCTCCGCTTAATCAAAACAGTCGCCGTCTGCATAATACACCAACGTTATAGGCAAAGATCTTCCGAGGTATTTTGCATTATATTTCTTCATTGTATGTTTTGTAAAAAAAAAAAAAAAAAAAAAAAAACAAACATAATTAGCTTTAGAAATTTCTAACCCACGTGGACCCGACTGTAAAAGTTGCATTGATTTCAGGCAATGACTTTTAGATTCGCCTGCAGTTTCATTTGAAATATTACATTCTCATTAACGCCCTAATACTGGGGCTTGAGGATTGAAGGGGGGGGGGGTCGGTCAGGGAGGAGGTGTGTCTAGATGTTGCTCAACGGCCTGTACGTATATATCCCGTATGGGGGCATCTTCATTTGGGCACCTTGGTTTTCCTTGATTATTGCCTTTTAGGCTTATGTATTTTCGTTTTCAGTCATAAAGAGGACTACTTACGAGAACATGTCGGAGTTTCTTCGGACCACTTCCCAAACTCTGTACATGTGCTAGTTGCATTATCCTCCGTCAATCGATACTTTGAATCGCAGGAGAAGACGACACTGTCACCATAGTAATGTCCATTCCCTTCAACTGTACCAAAGTTCGGCTCGGCAGGAGCAGGGCACTGGATACCTTATTCAAAATGACCGAATAAAATATGGTTGGTGAATTTTAATCGAAATGTAAAAAAAAAAAGTCTTCAAATTTTGATAACATCCTTGGATGATTTTTGTTTTGTTTTGTAATAATATTCATTAAAATCATTCAGTTCAAAATCATTCAAATAATAGTACATTGGAAAATGTTACGAAAATATTACAATATCAACAAAAACACTGTTCGCAAAGTTCACAAAGTCAAAATAATTATTTATAATACAAAAAATTGTACAAAAATTACAAAATATAACATTCAATTCATCTAGAATTAGGAAAATACTTAGTTTGAAGAAAAAATATAAATATAACAAAAATTAATTCATAGCGACGCAACGGAATCAAATGAAACTGAATGATGTTATCCACGTATCGATTTGGCTGTTAAAAAAGCCTGTTATACAGTTAAAGTGTAGCCTGTCATCTTTCCATTGCTGTAGAAAGTCATACTCTAATGGACCACATCAGGCCTTTGATTTTCTTATCTATATTGGTTAATGTGTACTTGAGAAATAATGGTCGGCTTTGTGAAATCTCAAGCGAAATAACAAAAGCGAGGAATGGCAATACCCGTCACATATTGTATTTCTTCAAACAAAATATGATAAATACACTGTTTCTATTGTAAACATAAAATAGTAGTAGTAGTAGTAGTAATAATAATAATAATAATAATAATAATAACAAAACAGGAGAACACAAGGAAGCACTGCCTACCACCATGAAATAGGAGGCTTGATAATCGGATAAAGGGATGGAGGACAGACCTATCAAGACTGACAGAGATAAACCTTGGCAAGGCAGATATCAATGATTTTAAGTACCTTGAGGAGAATACAGTATGAGAAGGAAAGGAAGGAAGACCGTCGCGGAGTAACTAAAACAAAGAATAACAAGCACTACAGCAAAAGTAAAGAGGTACACCGATCGAGTGTCACAGTATAGACAAAATTCCTTGTTTGAGAACAACCAGAAGAGGTTCTACCAAGAAATTGATGGAAAGATGAAAGACGAAGTTCAACCATCAGATCCAGCAGCAGCAATTGCCTTCTGGAGCAACATTTGGAGCCAACCACACAATCACAACCGAGAAGCTATGCGGTTGAAAACAACGAAAGATGATCTGACCATCAACAAAAGCAAGCTAGAAAAGATCATTCGGAAAATGGCGCCATGGAGAGCTGCCGGTCCAGACGGTGTGCAAGCTTTCTGGGTTAAAAGGTTCACACATCTTCATGAAAGGCTGAGCATGCAAATGAACGAGATTGTCGTGAATGGTAACCCCCCTGATTGGATGACAAAAGGAAGAACGGTTCTCATCCCAAAGGATCCTACCAAAGGCAACATTCCGTCAAACTACCGTCCAATTACCTGCTTTCAGATTCTCTGGAAGTTACTGACTGGCATAATATCAGAAGAAATATATCAACACCTGGACGATCAAGACATACTACCATGGGAAAAGAAGGGATGTAGAAAAGGAAGTAGAGGAACAAAAGAACAACTGTGCATCGACAAAGGAATTATGAAAGACAGCAAGAAAAGAAAAACGAACCTCGTAATGGCGTGGATTGACTACAAGAAAGCAATTAGAACAAATTACCGAAGAGCCAAAGTTGAAGGGGAGCATACATCTCCCTCATGTAGAATGTGTCATGAGAAAGACGAAACGTTGTCTCATCTGGTGAGTGAATGTAGCAAAATGGCACAGACTGAGTACAAAGGAAGGCACGACAGAGTAGCAGCTGCAGTTCATTGGGGGTCTGGCCAAGAAGTACCATTTACCCCATGCTGAAAAATGGTACGAACATCGGGCAGAGCCTGTAGTAGAGAACGACGATGTAAAACTCTTATGGGATTTTAATATCCAGACAGACAAGGTCATTGAATCTATACGACCAGACATCGTTCTCTTAAAGAAGAAGGATAAGGAATGTCTCATCATAGATATTGTGATTCCGGGAGACTGCAGAGCTTGGCGTAAAGAGGAGGAAAAGATGCAGAAGTATAACGATCTGGCATGGGAGCTGAGAAGGATATGGAAGGTGAAGACGATGGTGGTACCAATAGTCATCGGAGCCCTAGGAACAGTGACAACAAGACACAGAAGCTTTCTCGCTGTTCTAGGAGTCGAGGTGTCCTTTGAAACGATACAGAAGGCAAGCTTGCTTGGAACAGCTCATATCCTACAGAAGGTCTTGAATTAGAAAGAGAAGTGAACAATGAGAAGAGGACCCATTTGATAGAATATAGAACAATAACCCTAGATTTCTGGAAGAAGTCCGGTTGCTGTTTAATATACCAACAGAACATCAAGTTGTGGACAATGGAAATAATAATAACAATAATAATAATTATAATAATAATAATGATAATGATATACTGGTGCTTATGTATCGCATAATCAGAGTTGTTTCAAAAAGGGAAAAGCTGGTCTTTATTTTTGTGTTTTGTCCCAAATTGTGGAAGTTTGCCAGCTCCTCTCATGTTTAGTACTGTAGTACCTTTCTGGTGCTATATGTCTAATTTTTGTACTTTTGTACAATAATTGTTTAAAAGTCATCTGAAATATATCTTTTTTGATGTAGTGTAAATTTGGAGAGATGTATAATTATGTAAAGCGTCCAGAACAATTTATTACTATAATTGTTACTATTATTATTATCATCATTACCACTACTACTACTTCTACCTTCTCCTACTACAATACTTCTACTTCTACTACTGCTACTACTACTGCTACTCCTACTACTACTACCACTGGCGTAAATCCCGGGGGGATGGGGGGGATATATCCCCCCCACTTTTCGAGGAGGGGGGGATGGCCTGTACAAACATCCCCCCCACTTTTTACGAAAGAAATGAAAAAAAATCACAAGAAATAATTGTTTTATTGGTGAAAATTCTTCTTAAAATACCGCTTAACAAAATAAAACAATATTATTGAATCATAACATGCAAATAAAGAGCCAGTTCACCATTTCCAAACGAAATACTTATGTCCTTGTTATAACATTGAAGAGAAACCCCCGTTTCTTCCAATTCATCAATGTTGGGGTCTTTGGGAAGGGATTAAGATGGAATGTCATAAAATTTTTAATGTAATCTCTAATAAAACCATTAAACCATCATGGGGTAAAAAAGATAATAACATTGGAGGGGTATTTGCCATATGGACATACAGTGGCGTAAAAAAAAACGGGGAAAAGGGGAAAAGGAGAAAAGAGGGAGAAAGGAAGAGAAACGTAGTGGGAAAGAAGAAAATATTATTCATGACAATGTTATATTATATTATAATTATGTTATGTTAAATTACTTAAGAAACATTTTTATCATAACTTTATGAAACATAATTTGCCCAGGGCCTACGTCTTCATTGTTCCTGGTGCTCGCATTGTCTGTTTAACGAGATATATAATCCTGTTGTACTAAAACATCTCGTGTTCAAGTCAATATAAACCAAATATATTTCCTAGCACTTGAGTTATCACTGTTTTATGTAGTGACATATGCTTCTTTTACATGACTCAAAAAGTGATTGCCCCATGTTAAGGTCTTCGTATATATGAAACATTTCCTGTCCGTGATTACGTTCGCATTAGTGGATTGGTGAGATATGTCTGCTCTTCATGAATTCCTAAAATCAGTCCTTAAAATTTCCCTTCTTCTGATCTAAATATCAAAAAGTTTCAGCTCGCGCTTCGCGCTCGCATCATTTGGTTAATGAAATACGTATGGTCCTAGTTAATTCCTACAAACATGGCAAAGAAACCTTAGAATGCCCCACTTCAGGTCTGAATTATCTAAATTTTCAGCTCGCGCTTCGCGCTCGCAATATTTGATTAGTGAGATGCGTATGATAAATTCATGATTGCAATGACTACAAAAAGTGTTTGTGTTCAGATGTAATTCTAATAAAATCAGCAAGCGCTTGGCACTTGCATTAGATGACTATGGTGAGATATGCATACTCTTAATGGATTCCTAAAATATATTCCTTAAAATCTCGCTGTTTGGGGTCAAAATATACGAAAATTTCAGCTCGCGCTTCGCGCTCGCATTGTTTAGTGAGACAGGTACCTATCATGATTACACAAATTTGATTATAATGTCCCTTTTAAGGTGTGAATATAAAAAAATTTCAGCTCGCGCTTCGCGCTCGCATTATTTGATCAGTGAGATACATATCCGTTTAGTGACATTATCCTTAAAATGTCTCTATTAGATCAGTATAACTGGCAACTGAGCGCGCTCAGTGATTCAAAAAATTTGCTGGTGCCCCCCCCCCCCATTGCCGTGACCCACGGTACGCCACTGTGGACATATCAATGACAATTCCTTGCATATCTAAAAACATGATTGCAAAAAAAATGCCAAAATATTTCAGTCATCCCCCCCACCCATCAACACGGATTTACGCCAGTGACTACTACTATACTACTACTGCTACTACTACTACTACTTCTACTACTACTACTACTACTACTACTCGGACCACTGATATATATATGACCACTCAATATTGTAATAAGACTGCGTTCGCTTCAAAGAAAAATTGTAATCGAGAATGATGACCACAATATAGTCGTTGTTATCCACCCCCAAAAGAAAACACAATTCCTTAATTACTTACGATTGCAATTAGGCAATGCCCCGCTCCATTCTCCGGAAGATGTGTTGCAAAGCAGGACCACCTTGTCACGTTCAACGTCCATAGAATGGCCAGGATTACACGAGTATATCACGTAAACGTCATCGATGTAAGTAACACTCCCATTTGGGAGAGTTGGTGGATTGCTGCATTGATTCGCTTAGATGAAAGGTGGAAAATAATGATGTCATTCACTTTTTTTTGTTTAATCATTCTGGGGGCGTTATAAATTGACGTCATCACCCCGCCCTCATAGAGGCTGAAGGCTGTTACTGCATGCGTTGGTAACCTGCAATATGGCTGACCCCTAACAACTCCGTTGTGTGTTCCAATATCCCCTGGGCGAGGGCGCTATATTACATTATGATATCGCCTGCATAAGGTCTATTACAAGCAAAGTCCCTGTCTTGAGTAGATAGAAATGATACACATCAACTTTCTTTATTTTTAGATAATCAATCTAACTCCCCAATTTATGTTCTTACTATTTTATTTTCTTTGTGTCCTCTTTTTCTCTTTTTGATAAATTTACAGATGAATACGATTTCTGTTCACTGCGGTCATTTACCGGGGGGGGGGGGGTCCAAAGAAGAGCAAAAGTACTTTCAATTGCGTATACAATGAGCCCGAATGCGTTGCTATGTCAATGCCTAAATTATTTTTGTTAGGTATACCACCCCCTCAGAAATTACCATAGAAAACAGCAACCAAGCCATATTGGTCTATAGCCACTACCAACGCAACATACACAGACACAGACGGGCACACCGACCGCTCCAATTTACTACCACAAAACATGACAATACTATTACTGACGTAAACTGTAATTGTTTGATTGCTACTACTTACAAAACATACCTGATGATTTGCCAACAAAAACACTCTTTATAAAAAATGATCGGCCCCCTCCTTTTTATAATATTTGTTTTTACTATTTTTCTTTGTGTCTTTTTCTTCTTCAAGCTTTTCATCATTTGGTCCTACATTTTCATTTGTATTTTTGCCAAATGATCGCGGGCCCGGCAGCCACTATTATGCAGCACCAGATCGACGTTGCTCCATCCCTTAAATCGTTGAACGCCAGACAAGGTAGCAAGCAGGAGTTTCCATATTTTAACGCCTTTTGGTCTGCTTGGGCTTGAACCCGCGACCTCTCCATTAGAAGAAATCTACCTTTTTTCAATACAAATTAATATGGCATACCATCGCCTGTATATATCGCCAATACCACCACACTCGTACCACTGCAATATATTGCCCGTACACCTCTTTTTGGAATTGGTATAAATTTAATTCCTTTCTTGACACTACTGACAGGAAACATACCTGATGTTGTAAACAGAGTTTTGAGCAGCATCAAACAAATGAATTCCCGCCAATTTATTCCGCTCTGCATCATATGTTTTTATTAATCCCGTGGTGTCGTGGATGTAAATCTCTCTGTGTCTAATCTCCCTTTCCTATTGTGTTTCAAGAGGTGCATGTTCCATTTAAACTTCAATCAATCAGGAATTGTTTTGGGGCCTGTTATCTCTGAAAGATATTTCCGATCAAAGAGAATTATTGATTCAATAACAATAATTAACCCTAGAGTGGAATATCAACACTGTGAAGGAACCTGAACTATTTTTCTTCTCGGTGCCATAATCATCTCTAAATATAGAAAGTGAAATTCGAGGAGAATGTTGGAAATAAATTTACAATTTCTATAGACATAAATGAAAGCTCGCATATCAATGTTTTATGAAACACTTACAACATATTTTATTTTCTTGTGATACTGTATTTGTTTAAGATATTTTACATTATTTGAATTTTTTTTTTTTTGGGGGGGGGTATGTTGGTTGGATTGTGCAGAATAGCCTTCGCTATATCGCAAACAAGGATAAATGTTCTAAAATGCAAAATAAAAAGTGTGTAAGAGTAGAAAATATCATAAGTAACTAATAAAGAAAACAAGCCTGATATGCGAATTACAATTTATGACACGCCTTTAGGGAATCAATTTAAGATATATTTCACTTGAATAAATATATGTTTCTCTTCCATTAAACCATTTCACTCAAAGGAATTAATATTTCACTTTTGAAAATGTATTCCACTTTTCACAAAATTCATTCCACTTTTTTGAAAAGTGAAATATACATTTTTTTGAAAAGTGAAATATACTATTTTGAAAAGTGAAATATATATATTTTTTAAGTGAAATATATATTTTTTCAAAAGTGAAATATATTTTTTGAAGAGTGAAATAGATTTTTGTGAGAAGTGAAATATAATTTTGTGCAAAAGTGAAATACATTTTGGCAAAAAAGTGAAACATGTCTTTTTGATAAAATGGAGTGAATTTGGTGAAAAGTGGAATATGTTTTTAAAAGTGAAATATAATTTTTTTGTGTGAAATAGTTTGGTGCATGGGAGAGAAACATACATTTATTCAATTAAAATATATCTTGAATTGATTCCCTATATAGCGTGCCATAACCATCTTCAATTTGGTTGTAAGTTTGTAGTCATTTCACTTTCCTGTTATTGATAATTGGTATTTTAATACCTTAAAGCAGTCATGCAATCAAACAATGAGAAAATACATAAATAACTCGATACATAATATTAATAAATAAAAATAACGTACATGAATATAGTCGTATTAAAGATTATGTTATCACTGGTTATATAGCTTTAGAAATCTTTCGGAAATGAGCATTGCTCATCCTTCTTAGACCTTCCTCTCCAATTTTACAAAAGGAAACTTATTTAATGTGGTCGTCCATTGTTCTCAGACTAGAAATACCACAAATGTTGATGCATATGGAAGTGATATGTAATAAATTATGTTCACCAACAAATTTGCCACTTACGCAAGAATATCGAACTATTCCAGAGAAAAATAAAACCGGTAATTCATTAATTCCCAGACTGCATTATCAGAATAAATATAGCTTCCAAACAGTAGCGAATTTCTACTTTTATAATTGGTCTCCTGGGAAGTAAGATGTTTCATAATGGAACCAAAGTCTCGGACTTGAGTAAGTCATTAGCATTAATGACTCATCAAATATAAGACTAAAGCGTTAGATTAAGGGTGGGTTAACAAGTTCTCTTTTGAATGGATAACGAGTGCCGGTCAGACACTGGATAATTATGTGAATGTATAATATTGCTGGATACCCGATGACCTGAATGCCGTGTACACACATCGATAATGCTGCAGTCACATTTCCATACCGTGCATGCCGTACGGCGAGTCAAAAACGGCAGTTTTATTCATTTTTATTCAAACCACCTATAAGTAGCTGGTACAAAAAATGTTAAAACGGCTGTTTTCGACTAGCCGTACGGCCGCCGTAGGGGAAATGTGACTGCGCCTTTAAAGAGAAAAAGAATTGTCTTTTTCAATGATTTTCAAAACAATATGTTTAATTCTCATTAACATGTGAATAAGAAAATTGGGCATTTATAGAAAATAGTTTCCATTGGACAAAGCTTTAAGTGAGAACTTTATTCTGATATAAAATTGGTTTAGATAACGGAAGGACAATTTGCTGAGAAACAGAGCAATGAAGGATTTCCAAATATCCAGTTATTATTAATATATTGATTGATTCATATATTGATCTTTTTAAAGCTTTTATTTTCTGACGTCACAGGTAAACAGCTCCGTCAAATATATTTCATTATGAAATTATTTTTGAAATGCAATTTTTTCTGAATAATTACTTGTGTAAATGATAATACCAAACAACACATTTTTCGTTAAAAATATCAGACACAGAATATATATAGATCATTCTACCGAAGTTCGGGAAACTGTAGTCGCTCGCATGGGACGTGGGCCGATGTCACAAAACTTTGACAAATTAATAGCATCATAATTCTATCATGTATTGTTGCCATGTGAAATTTGCTATACCCTTATTTGTCTTGCTGACTAGTCAGACTGGTTTAGTTAACAAGGGTTTTTGTTCAAAATTCCTTCATGGATGCTCTCAAGCATTAATCTATACTTGACTGGGCTGACCAGTGTAATCGACCAATCAAGAGTCAATGGGAGGTTTCAATAATGTATCCCCTATTGGAGGCTTTATTTTCAAGCCAGTCAGGGCCTGATTTTGGCCGGAATAAGGGACAGAAGCATTTGAAATTTTGAGGGAACAGGATGTCTCACCAATGTCTGATTAAATCAAGTAAGTTGATGGTTATTGTTATTTCATGATATTACTGGTATATTTGTTAATTTTGTATGATTATGTGTTTCACTATTGCTCAATGATTATTGATGCCCATGGAATTGTAGTCAAATTCTATTACGTAAACTGACATTTACATGTATAATGCCTCTTCTGAAGTTCTGACTTTGCTAGTATTATAATTTCACAGTGCATTGTCTAATATTGATTGGTTAGCAATTACATGGACACAAGTTAAGTATTTACTGGTTGTTGACTGAGTATTGATATAATTATATATATAGATATATATATATATATATATCTGATAATACCTTCAGACTTGGTCCATGATGTTCATTGCAGTATATTGCCCCTTTCTCCTATTTAGCCCAGCATATATGTTTTACAATAAATGATAATAATGCTTGTATGCAAAGAAGACAGCTAGAGGAATTGAAAATGTGGGCGGTGAGTCATTTTAATAAGATTTTTTGTTTATTGCAATAAAAGATGTCTTTTAATTTTGCAATGTCTCCAGGAATTGTTTTGAATTGTTAGATTCATACTGCAATTTGAAATTTGAAAATATTGGAATCATGAAGTAGCTCCACTATAATTTACCAATTTTACCGATAATGCAACCCTTTTCGTTATTATGCTATTACAACGTAGATACCCCTACATCTCGTGTAAAATCTGTGGTATAGTGTTCACTTACATATTCAGGAATATGACAAATTACTGATGTTAATTTTCTTTTTGTTTGAATGGATTTCCGATCTTTTTCAGGTTTGTGGAATATCCATCGTAATATTGCATTTTTAAAAGTTTATATCCCTTTGAATTTTCTATTGAAATGATAAATAAAGTATGGGATAAATATATATAATAATAAGAATTATTCTATTTTGACCAAAAAAAATGTCTGCAGATATTTGAAAACTAAATGAACTGAAGTATTTAGAGCTTGATTGAATACCGAATTCAACGTAGAAAAAGTTGTCAGAGTTGATAGAATTATCATCACAATCACCAACACCACAAATCACCATCACTGTCACCGTTATCCTCCTCTATCGTTCTAATTAACATCACCACTACCACCACCACCACCATCATCATCACCATCATCACCATCATCATTAATCATTACCACCATCACCATCATCATCTTCATCATCATCATCATCCTTGTCCTCCTCATTACACAGTTCAACCTTATTACTGTACGTTGTATAAATCAGATTTATTACTAATAATCATGATCATGGTGATGATGACGAAGATGCTAGATCTGACTGGCGTCCACTGACTATTACATCGCAAACATCATTCGGACAAGGTACGATAAAGTATTTGACCTACATGCGATATGAATGAATATCAAAATGCGTATCAAAAACATTATTCTAGTGTTCAACGAAACAGAAATTACAATGCTATATAGTTATAAGACTAATATCTAAATACCGCCACTAGCAAACCTATTGACAAAGTTATTCAGATATATGAGAATTATCATAATCATTTTCTAAGGGGTGTGCAGTATAAGGGGATGGTCCGCCAGAGATATAACCATTTACACAACTAAAATGATTATGCGATATTACTTATATTTCAAGAAGAATTCTTCTTTCAGGTCTTTGATTTCATCATTCTCCATGCAACCTCGTACACTTTTCATTCTCCATTTAACAAAATAAAGTTATCATGATGTGCAAAATCATCATCTCTATTACGGACATCGAAGAATAAGAAAAACCTTATATTTTGATGATGCTAAGTACTAGGTAAGTTGATAAAAAAAAATCATTCTTAGATGGAAGGCTGATCGGTCTGTCTGTTTAAAATTTTTACAAGATCTGTATGGGCGTGTAAATGCGAATCATTCATGTCATTTCATTGCCATGGAGATATGGAATTATCAAGTCGATTTCATTTTGTCTTCTCCAACCCTACGCTACATAGTTTTATAATATTCGAATGTTCTTTATTTAGTATGTCATTCTTTTAAGAGCAGACGGATATATATATGAATCCATTTTCATTAGATTTTCTTCTCATGAGTTTAAAAGTGCTTCACGGGTCTGGTCATAAGAGCCATCAACCATTGTGCGACGGGCATAGACACTCATCTTATGAAGTACGACGAAAAACACGGCAACGACGAAGATACAAATGGTAGCCATAGCAACTGTCAATATGATCCAGGGATTGATGTTCTGATAGAGAGCTGCCTTCTCTGTTTTGATAAATGTAAAAAACAAAATATGACTCATTACTCTTCTCGATCGTTCCCCCTAGATTTTAGCGTTATTTTTAACATATTATACTCTAGCATTTTGCAAATTTTAGATACGTTGATCTTTTTTTTTTTTTTTTTTTGGGGGGGGGAGGTAAATCGAACGTTTAAAGTTTACGCGTCAAAAGTTCAACAAACTTGTATAAGCATCGCATATATTTTCCTTCTGATACAATATCCGTACATAAGTTTCTTTGTGTATTATGTGCCTCGTTTGTTAATCTGTAGGGCCAATGAAGAATATATATTTTTTTATTATGGTTAGACGAATTGATAAGAGTAGGTTTCATGTTTATTACTTTTGATAGAGTAGGTTTCAGGTCTATTACTTTTACATGTCGAACACTTCAAGCAAAAAAACCCCCCAAAAATAACAGGTGGAGCGCCTCTGGCAGTCTCACCTGCATCACGCGATTCAATATAGCAGCAGTGCTGACTTTGAAAACTACTTTAACATAAGTATTCACAAAAACACAATTCATATAATGATACAATACTATGTTTATTGATAATAAATTCAATTTGACCTTGATCATGCGACCTAAGACTTGTCAGTGATACTCCATTACCCCCACAGCCACATTTTATAAACTATATCTATAAACTTTGAAAGTTATGACAGCAATCTAATAATTACCTCCAAAATGGCCAAAGTTCATTGACCTTAAATGGCCTTTGACTTTGGTCATGTGACCTGAAACTCGCATGAGATGTTCAGTGATACTTGATTACTCTTATGTTCAAGTTTTATGAACTAGATTAATACACTTTTGGAGTTATGATGGTTATTCAACAAATACCCCAACTTGGTAAAAAGTTCATGACCTTTGACCTTTCACTTGAAACTCAGGCATTACCTGATTACCCTTATGGCCAAGTTTTATGAACTAGGTCCATATACTTTCGAAGTTATGACGAACCTTAGGTTAAGATTTTGATGTCGATTCCCCCAACATGGTCTAAGTTCATTGACCCTAAATGACTATTGACCTTGGTCATGTGTCCTGAAACTCGCACAGGATGTTTAATGATACTTGATTACTTTTATGTCTAAGTTTTATGAACTAGAACAATACACTTACAGAGTTATGATGGTAATTAAACAAATACCCCAACATGGCCAAAGTTTATTGACCTTAAATGACCTTTGACCTTGGTCATGTGACCTGAAACTCGCACAGGATATTCAGTGATACTTTCTTGATACTTGATACGATAATTCCTCTTGCAGCTCCAAAAAGCTAAACTGAAATGAACTTTGCAATATGTCGTGAAAGATTGGTGTCATAGTGAAGATCTCTATTTTACAATAAAAGGAGAGTGCGATGTGCAAGTAAAAACCTGGATACATCTTAAAGAACAAGAGATCCGGTTGGAGGCTGCAGATTTCTAATGATGGGAAGCGCAGCCTCTTTGAATGCTGGTAGACCTGTTTTGTATACAACTTCGCCAGGCAGGTGGTTCCATATTCGGATTGTCCTTGGGAAGAAGGAGTATTTGCAGGAATCAATTGACGATTTTGGCACAGCAAATTTAAGTGTATGGTCCTTCCTTGCAAGGTATGTTGCCGGAGTGACTATAGCTGGCATTGGCATGTTGACCAGTCTGTAGGGAATCTTGAAAAGAAGAGAGCATTGGTCCAGGAGTCGCCAATGATGTAGTGTGTCCCATCCGTGAGCAGAAAACCGGTGTGAGGATGACGTAGACCACCTGTAGTCATGAGCAACAAACCGAGCTACTGTTCTTTGCACTTGCACAAGGTTTCTGATGGCAGTCAAGGTGTAGGGATTCCATGCCTCTGAGGCGTATTCAAGCTGGGGTCGAACCAGAGCTGTGTAAGCTCTCGACTTTACTTCTCTTGAGCATGGCGAAAGAGTTCGGCGGATAAGTCCTAAGGTCTTGCTGACTTTTTGCCTGATATTTTGGCAATGTGTATTCCAGCGAAGATCTGGTGTTACAGTTACTCCAAGGTACTTATACTCCGAGACTCTCGGGACAATATCATCCTGGATGTGATATTGGTAGATCCTTGGACTGCGTTTTCGAGTAAAAGACATCACACCACATTTTTTATGAAGTTAAAGTATGAAGGTCCTGTTGCAAAGCATTATAGTCAGATTACTCTTATGTCCAAGTTACATGAATCAGATCCATAAACTGTCAAAGTTATGATGATAATTTAACAAATACCCAAATTTGTTAAAAAGTTCATGACCTTTGACCTTTCACTTGAAACTCAGGCATTACCTGATTACCCTTATGGCCAAGTTTTATGAACTAGGTCCATATACAGTCAGACCGCAGGTCCCTATGCTAATGAGCAAAAAGGCCAGATTCATCCAAATCATCTCGTGGCTGAATCCTCCTCCTTGCAAAATCTCGTGATTCGTGAGATTTTCTTTCTCTAAGAATTTACCTGTTTAAATCTCAAGTTAAATGAAATATTATTGCACCATCAGATAGAGTAAATGTTACTCTTTCATATTGGTCATTTTTTTGTATACAATATTTTGTTAAATAAGTAAATTTCTGGTCTGAAAATGTGCCTCAAAACTGAATTTTCTTCCTCTGTTTTCTTTTGCAAATTGTGCAAAACTTTTTATTTTGAGCCTCAATGATATCTATATCACCATAAAGCTGAACTTCTGTACTTTTTCACAATACCACTCTTGATATGCGGCACCTTTTAATCGGGTCAAGATCACACTTTTCCCACCAAGGTACAAGACGAGATTTCTGAAATTTTGTACTTGCATGAAATCCAGAGTTCTGATTGGCTGGATAAGGTTCACAGAACAACAGGCGCGGGGTATTTGAGGAGATTACCACATGTTAAGTGTGACCTTCCCATGAACCCAGGCGCTGGAACCGTTGGAATTTGCCAGTGTGTGGTCTCTTTGACCAATCAGAGTGCAGTATTCTTGTTTTCAAGCTGCTTTATGTACTTGGCAAATGAAAAGTGTGATCTTGACCCGATTAAACCAATTCTTATTTTGAAACCTATATCATTTTAAAGCATACATATTCAGCTTTATCATGATTTAAAAATCATTTGGGCTCAAACAAATATAAAGTGTGAAAATAGCAACTTTTGTCAGGTGAAAATAATTATTTTGTAGCATATTTTAGATCAAATTTTTAACCTATATTACAAAATCTTTGAATAAATTCAAACACATGACCTAAAAGAATGATATTCTTCTTTACAATGATACCAAATTCATGAAATTCGATGCACAATTAGAGCAGCAATGACTGAATGAAAAGAGGTGTTTTGGTCCGCATCAAGCTCATTAAATATGCAAAAACATCTCAAGTCATGAATATCACTTGGATGAAAGAAGCCACTTTCTTGGGACCTGCCGTCTGACTGTATACTTTCGAAGTTATGACGAACCTTAGGTTAAGATTTTGATGTTGATTCCCCCAACACGGTCTAAGTTCATTGACCCTAAATGACCTTTGACCTTGGTCATGTGACCTGAAACTCAGACAGGATGTTCAGTAATACGTGATTAACTTTATCTCTAAGTTTCATAAACAAGGTCTATATACTTTCTAAGATATGCTGTCATATCAAGAACTTAACCTTCGGTTTAGATTTGATGTTGACGCCGCCGCGCCGCCGCCGTCGGAAAAGCGGCGCTTATAGTCTCACTCTGCTATGCATGTGAGACAAAAAACAAGAAATAGTGCATTCCTTAACATTTAGCCAACTTCTTTTGAACGTCAATGAGATTTTGGATGGAAAAAAGGCATATACTTTAAAATACAAAAAAAGATAACATGATTTTGAAATTTAATTGTAAACTCTTCACAACATAGTTCCGTGGTCAAATCAATTACAATGGAGTTTTGAAAAGTGACAAAAGTAATCAACCTATATACACAAAGGAACTTTTACGATGATGAACTGTGACAATGTAAGGCCATATGTAAAATTGCAGGAGAGAGTACCTCTCCCTTTTTATGTTAATGGAAAAAAAAACGATTAGGCCTATAGGCTGGAACAAATTCCTAGCGTCTGGTTTATAAAATCACCAAATGTCATTTCGATTTTCACTTGATATGATATTTCTCTGAATATACAGAAACATTAATTTTCATTCAGATTTACGAAAACTTTACCTTTGGTATCTATGTTGTCAAACTTAGGTGGATTGAAAGGAGAATTTCTTCTCAGTCTTAGTGGTCCTTTGGTGATCCTCTTCTTGTCAAGACTGTACTTTTTGATGGTATCACGGCGATTGCGATTTCCGAGTGTTTCGCTGCAACTTGGGTCACATTCTGATATATCACTTCCGGTGGTCGCTTGACACACCAACAGATCGCAGTGGATATAAACCTTCAAGTAAGTACAGAAAATATTACGAACAAAATGCAGTTTAAATCAATTGAAGTGTTTTTATAGAGAGCAATATTGGGATAGTATTGTATGCAAAATAATGTAAATTCAGTAGTGAAAATCCATTACCACAAGACATCAAGAAGTAAAAACGATAGAACTCAAACTCCTGAAGATGATCTGTATTAGATATCGAGAACTTGAACAGGACAAGGACATGACTCTTCTCGGAGTTTCATTACGTTCGCTTCAATGCAGAAATCTCATAAATATACTATTCAAACGCAAGCTAGCGATATAATATGAAAATATTGTTCCTTGCTCTCGTGATGTGATATCTAAATGAGTTTCATGCGATTGTATGTGATATGTGGAATATGTTTCTCGTTTGGCAGTATCAAGATTATTCACACAAAAATCAGGGAAAAAACCTCTTGACATCAGAACAATTGTTGTAACAGAGAGTGACAATTTTCATGGTGCTGTCACTCACACCACGAAACCGTTTCCAGACCGATCGAAGTTTTTGCGTTTTTCTGAACGCCGTATCATCGGTCGGATCGAAGTCAGTTTCGGCGGCGTGTCTTTAGCATTGCGACATTACGAAATTCGTGTGCCTTGGGGTAAGCATTTTAAGTGTTTACAATTATTTACACAACGTACTGAATTTGAATATACGGTACGGTTTGCTTATTATAATACTCCACCCCAAGCAAATGATTTAGTTTGGTTTATGGTTTCTTTTTCTGATCAGTATACGGTATATACCACGTAATTACCACATAATTCATAGGTACACTCTGTTATAAGGCTATTATCTAAATACCGTTCTGTTGGATGTGTCCGACCGATAAAATTTGTCAAAATCACCCAAATTCCTGGTATAATTTAACCAATGTTGGTTTTGACCATTTTGTCGGGCGGACTACTCGGAAACATATTATAAGAATCGTCATTTTGACAAATCTTTTTTTTTTCAGAGTGTAATAGTATCGACATCATCGTGAATAAGCTAGAATAAATTCTTGAAAGCAGAGGTCACTGAATCAAATAGCCAGAATGAAATGGTGTTGACAGGAATGTTCCCTGGATTACAATGGTGGAAATGCATACAAAATAATCTGAGCCAAGTGGATGTATCATTTTTCTTAAAAAGCTTTCCGCTGAACACAATCATTTTTTTTAATTTAAGATAATATTCAACATACCCTATTCCCCAACTCGACGAACCGGAAGGTATTCATAGTGACAGCCACAAAGGCAAGACGGTCATCATCGATTTGAGTTGTTGATTCATAGGCACACCTGATTTCATTAACAATAATATACAAATATAAGATAGACACAAACAAAAATCAATGCGATAAGAACGAAAGGGGATAGGAATGTCATAACTATGCCATGATAGCTTCACATTTAAATAGTTGGTATTTATGTATATAGGTCATATCCATCATGAGCTTACGGTAAGAATGTGTCCCACTGAAGAGAGCAAATCGAAGATGCAACTGAATTAATTTTCAGCCCATTAGGGAATAAAATTATTGACACATTTTCAGATTGGTTGGGATGGAGGTGTTTACGGTGGGGGTACAGAAGCACCACCTTCTCCCGTAATGCCTAATCCTGGACCCTCTAATGTGTCCCAATCATCTGAGCATAAACCTCACCCATCTTCTCTAATAATGGTCCACTGTTTGTCGTTGTACGACGCAGATGGTGTAGCCACACAGCCTTTGATAGCCAGATCTAAGGACCCATCTTGAGAAGGAACCGACGCTCCAAAGTACAGATCTTCATTAAGCTCCACGTCCACCGGGTACTCAGAGTCTGCGTACTTCTCAAGGAAGTCGCTGTCCTTGAAGATATCGAGTGAAAAGTCGTATTGTCCAGTGGAGTCCTCGGTTACATTAAGCCGGTAGTTCGTCACCCGGTAGGACAGTAGTCCGACTTCTTCGGATCGGTTGTAGGAACAGAAGAACGGTATAGAGACCATTTTGATCCGTGTGATTACTTTTCCACTACTCTCCCTTGATATCACAGTGTTGCTGTACACGATGTCTTCATCGTTTTCCTTGATTTTAAAGATATGGAAAAGGAAAAAAAAGAGAGGAATGGCAAATCATTACAAATTGTATCGCAGCTTTACTCCTATGCTACAAAAGACATGTCATGAAAAATCGTCATACTGCATGTATATGCCACTCTTATGGTTGCCGGGATTTCTTTAGAGGGGGTAGGGGGGGGGGTGGTTGATCGTTGATCTAGATCGTTTTAATGGATCGAATGTTTTAGAACTATAACACAAGCAAGACAATGAAGGGCACTTCCAAATCCTTTCAGACTTGTTGCACTGAAGCAGAAAGCATATTCATTGTATTGAATGAAAATATCGCAAGTGAATACATTTACAGACCAATAAAAAAATGACAGAGTTGATGATCTGAAAAGGCATATGCCCTTTTTAAATAATGTATAAATCCGGAGGTTCCGGATGTAAATGTACAGCCTGCATTGTTCAATGTAAATTAGATGTTGTTGGTCTTATTTTGAACCCCAAATCAAAACATCGAAACAAATCGAAACAAAACAAAACAAAATACACTGTCGTACACATAAATTCAGTATAGTTGGGCTTTGATTTTTGTTCAAACATACCGTTACTTCGTTGTTGCAATCGGTGAGGTTTGTTGTGATACTGATGAAATGCGTATCTTCAGAGATGGTTCCTGTGCAGTTGTCATCCCTTAAGAGATAGAGGTCCTCACCACTCGTCACCTCTCCAAGACGACTCACCGGTACGGTCACAGTCATGCTGAAAGGACCACATTGCAATGTGATCTGGTCCTCTAAAACAACAATTCAGGTTCATTAAGTAAGGAATTGGACAGCGAAACTGGGGAATTACTTACATAATAGATTCTCTTAATATACAACGGTTTACCTAAACATCCTTAAGGGTAACAGGACCCGCTAGCAGAGAATATGAAAAAAAGAGGTGTCAATGAATGGAAGGGAGGAGGGGGGGGGGGGGTGAAAAGATGATGCATCATAATAAAAAATATCTTCATTCAGCATTATTTTTCTTTTTTTTTGGGGGGGGGGGGGGGTGGCAGCAAACAAGTTCAATATAAAACTATTAATTTTAATTCAAAATCATAGCTCTAATAAATAGCCATAGCATGATGGCAGAGCGGATGTGCACGGGGCAAGTTTTTTTTTCTTTAGTGGATTTAGCAAAACTGAAATCACACTTAAGTCTGTACGAGATATAATCTTACAATCAAAGTAATGCCATCGAATTCGGATTAGTCGCTACTTGCTCGAATAATGCGTGTTTCACATATTTTTACTTCTTTTTCCCTCCCACAAGTAAAAAACGCTGCATACTACCGTGCACAAAGTCAAACAATATATTTTTTTACTGGTCTTTTAATATCTTTTAGTGAAAATAAGCTAGAGAAGCCTATGGAAAGCTTAAAGTTTACGGCAATACGAATCCATATTCAAGTCTGGTATACGCCTGTAAGGCCAGGGTTACACCCTTGAATCCATCCGAATACACGTATTCGGGTAGATTCAGGAGTATTCTGTTCTCACTCCGCATATGCGAGAACATTTGGGAAGGATTCAGGAACATTCGCCGAGGAATTCGGCTCGTTTTGAAAATGTTCAAAACCAGCCGAATACCCTCCAAAATACTCCGAAATGTGGCCACAACAAATTTCATTTGGGGCATATTTTGGAATGTACTCGGAAGACATTCGGTCGAATTTGCGGAAGCATTCGGAGTATTCAGGGCATATTCGAACCTGTTTGTATCATTCGGGGCGTAATTAACTGTCCGAGTTAGCGCATTCGGTCATATTCGTTCCGATTCGGGCCATCATTCAGCTGTAATCGGAACAATCGGGCCATATTTTTGCTCAATTCTGGGCACCTTTGGATCGATTCCTTCTACTATTCCGGATGGCGAAAATCAATTCGAGTCAATTCATGGCGATCCTGCGCTGAATCGAGACCTATTCGTTACCCATTCGTCATTTTGTGGAGCTCCTCGAATCAGAGACGTGTAAGTTCCGAGTTCGCCAAAACCATCGGAATCAAGCCGCATTCGGGTAGAATCCGTTGGAATTTATTCGGTTGAAAACGGTTCCGGTGAAACCCTGGCTTAATGCAAGTCCTAAAAATGTTATGTTTTGGGCGGTGTCACCTGGAGGCTAATCACACTACACTTCTCCCTAAAGGTCATAACTTGTCGCCGTTACTCTTCAAACAATTGATATATGACGGTTATAATTTGACCATCCGTGAGTAAATGAAAACCCTTAAAAGTAAAAGGTGGTCAGTTGCATTGGATGATTTTATCCACCTTGAGAAGCAAGATATCTGCTATAATGCTATCATTCAGATATAAAGCAACCTAGACACAACCGATTGCCTTATGAAACATAAGTATATTAGATATGGCATCGGGGGAATGCGTGTGTCATGAAATAAAAAATTTCTGTGACGCTGAAAAACACTGTCCAAATATAAAAAGGGGATACACGTTCGCAGGTCCCAGTCAAGCTTATGGAGTCAGTATTTATCAGTACCACTTCTATACTTCATATAATCTATGAGCCTGAATGTGATCTATCTTATTGTGAACGTGCTTTTAGATCACATATCCCACTGCCGTGACTGCTGTCATTGATGTGGGGAATAATAGTTAATGTACTATTCTACTTAGATTTGTGAATGATTTTAGCTACAATCCCAAATGAATGAAATTAAATAACCGTATCGTTAAATCTGATGCAGTCTTTGCGAAATTGGACGGCCAGTAACCATGTTGACCATTACCTGCCAATTGTGTTGTTTCAAACGATGGATCTGTCGAGTTCCCCGTCCGCTCGGTAGGAGTTATCGAAATTCCCGTTTCCGAAGTAGGATTGGTTGGAAAGCCAGATCCCGAAGGAGGGGTGGTCGAATGGTCTGTTCCCGAAAGAGCAGTGGTAGGATAGTCCGTTCCTGAATGAGGAGTGGTCGGATTGTCTGTTCCCGAAAGAGGAGTGGTAGGAAAGTCCGTTCCCGGAGGAGTGGTCGAATCATCTGTTCCTGAAGGAAAAGTGGTCGGATAGCCCGTGCCCGAAGAAGCAGTAGACGGATTATTCGTTCCCATAGGATCGCTCGTTACCGAAGAAAGAGTGGTCGGAGAGTCCGTCTCAGGATTGGAGGTCGGAGTAGTTGAATTATCGGCTTATCGTATACAGAATAAAGGGAGTTTATTTGCGTGAGATAATAACATTGCAAAACAGATATCTATTTCCTTGATAAGCATTTGTAATTTCATATCACCTTCTCTAAATGCTTTCAAAGGACACACTAGCGATACCATATGACGCATTGAGACTTGGGACGATTCCAAATGTAAAAGAAAAACAAACGTTTTGTTCGGTCTTTATTACACCTTCACTTGGACGTCTAATTATAAACCATGTTTGGGGTTCAAATGCTAAGCTTCATTGGTGAAAACATACGACTTTTCACTACAGGGTCCTCTATATTTCATAGGTATTTGAATTTATATGGTTTTAGCAATTTTACTATTCCCGTCTCTTTATGATTCTTACACCGTTTACAATCTATTTAATGCATGTCTCAAAATGCTACCTTTTTTTTCATTAAAATCTCTGAATCATGTGTAAAAAGAATGGGTGCGCAGACATGGGAAGCCATTCTTTGTTCAATCTGAAAATGACTGGCAGAGGAGTTTTTTCCAAGAAAATCTTATATTTCAAATGTTTATGAGATTTTTGGCACAACTACGCATATGAGTTTTAGAAACATTATCAACTGAAAGTTTTTGTGAAATAAAAAGAAATTCAAGTTAAATCCTTACTTGAATAGTAAGACTCGCAGACAAGCCCCCGCTATAGTGTGGTATGACCTTAATTCGCGCGTTAGCTAATTTTGCGCACGGTCGAATATCTCAATATCTAATTAATATCTTGAAATACTGATATCACCAACAGAAAAAAGCGACCCAAAATTACCCAATATGGTAATTTTCTTGAAGGTAAGGTCTCAATTTGTGAAAATATTGGCAAAACATCGGCAAATTTTGTTACCTTTTGCGCCCGTTCTGAGAAAATCCGAACTTCTCGACAAGCATCAAGAAATCGCCAGTTTGCAAGAAGAGGTCTCCAAATAAGTTAGTAAAATGTGATACCAACCAAATTTATAGCATTTGACCTCCATCTGATACAGTTATCTTATCTTTGCCTATTTGATTTCTTTTCGAAAGCTTTGCAAAATAATCCTGCGCAAAGTAAAATCACACTTTTTTATGACACTTTTTCAGTCGAGTGCGCTCGTGTCGATCCCCATGGAATTTTGGGATCGCGATACCGGCGAATCCCTTGACCTACTTTATAACTCCGTCAAGCGAATTCGACTTTGGGATCTTGCCTTCCGTTTGGTGTAAATGATTTTGATTAATTTTGTGTGAAATATCAGAAATTTTTGATTGAAAATCAACCTCATGATAATTTTAAGATGTGCGCAAATTATGGTCACCTCATCATACATCTAGAGGGCGGTTTCGAGGGTGCCGGGTACTGGTGGGTTCGGTTGTGTTTGGGTCCGGACCCGACTGGATCCCATCATAAATAAATAGCTTAAAAATAATTTCTATGTTGTAAAGATACCTTCACAGGTTCCTGTTGGTTGACTCCAAGTACCATCAGCCTGACATACTGACGTGACGTCACCAACTGGTTGATAGAACTCCTGGCACATGTAAACAACAACGCTTCGATATTCAGATGAAGCGTTGGACGGATTCGAATTCGGCAACGTAGGATACGGCGAATCGCAGGAAACCGCTGTAACCAACCAATGAGGATGTGAGAATTGAATATACTATGGAAATAACAAAAAATGCTCCTGATCGATTCAGAATAAAGCGCAAAATGTCATGGTGTCAACTACTTACACCTATAGCGAGTAGTGGGAATTTAAAGATCTGCCGCTTTGTCATGTTATTCAAATAGCCAATCTTATTTTTCATCTATATTCTAAAACTAAAAGAGGACAAAACATATTTCATATTTGTCTCACAGCTGCAAAAGCTCCTTAATCAGACAACATTGTAATGACGATGTATCATGTTTGTATTTAATAATCCCGTCTGTTGATACATTCATCTTCATCTATAACTTACCTATTCCCCCGCTCGCGCTGGCAATGTTTTGACGTACTGAACTTACATTTACATTCTGGACGTGGGCCACTGTACGTGCCATTTTGTCTACAATCTATACGGTCTTCTCCATCTAGCTCGTAGCCTACGTCACATGAAAATGTGACGTACGATCCAAAGAGCCAATTAGGGTGAGATGTGTTGTAAGTGCCGTGCGCAGGCTCTCCTGGGTCACTACACTGTATTGGACCACGTGGGCCAGCTGAATTAAAAGTTAGTGCAATAAAGAATTTATCAAGCTTTTGTGAGATAAATATGAACTGTAATTTTGAATATGATAGTATTATTCTAACATTTCAACCTTAAAATATCGGTAACCCTAAACTGTTATAATCGATATTTCTTCATGAAAATTTGTGTTTGGGCGTTGAACAGAAAATCAGTGTGCGTATTCGTTCTTTTTTTTAAAATAAAGTCCCGATCGATCGTTTATCTTATTTTCTATATGCGAGGATTTTAACCAGAATGCATCGTCCACTTCAGTGGCTTAGAAATGGTTTCATCCACAATTTAGAAAAAGCATGAACAAGATAATGTGATCATGACATTTCCATCATATATTTGGCATAATAGAAATTATAATTTTGAGATTCAAATCTCATCTGGCACAAAACGAGAAACATTATTAAATTAGGTTGACAGATTAAAGCATCTAAAAATATGAATAGTGATAATGATTAAAATGATACTCTTAAAAATAACGTTTTGTATTCTCATGGAGGAAAACACTTTGGCCCGTATTCTGAAGTCAGGTTTAACTTAGACCATGGTCTAACTCTGTGCTAAAATTATGGAAAGCCAAAAGTGTCAAAATTTTTATTAAGTTGTATGTTTCTTATGTTTACTGTGCTCTTTCCTGATTCATCGATGGTGAAGACAATCATCTACTTATACTTCCTAGACAATTATGAATGATTTGAGAGCCAAATGAGCTGAAATATGATGTCTATACCGTTAGTGATTTATGTGACAATTGGCTATCCATACTTAAACCACAAATTAGTTAAATAAGTTAAACCCGACTTCAGAATACGGGCCTTTGAGTTTACTGCTTTACCCGCGGGCCCCGGATCATGCCGAATCTCGGAAGTGTTTAATATGACTCGGCCACGATTCGAACCTACAACCTCCCGTACACTCAGAGAGTGATTGCCACCGGATAAATAACATGATAATAGGGCATATTGCTATACTGAACTCAGGACAGATGTTCCAAGCATTTTCCGTAAAAAGCCTAGTAGTGATTCTTACTGAATTTCAAGCCTTGCATTAGCTTTCTGATTTAACAAATTAATTAAATATATCGGTTCAGTGATGTGTCCGAGTCCAGTCAGTCAGAGACCGAGTCCGAGTCATGCCTTTCGAGTCCGAGTGCGACTAGTCCGGCATGTCCGAGTCTGAGTCACCCATGTCCGAGTCAGAGTCCGGCACATGTGCAAATGTATTACATAATCCATCAGAAACAAGTTTGGGATTCAAAATATCAATACTTTAAAAATATATATCTATATACAAACTACAAAATAATCAGAAGACAAAAGTATGTTGTTGATTTTGTAGTTTATTAAGAAAGTCCTTGGTTCCCCCCTCCCCCTGAAATCTGGTTTTCATATATTTCACATGGGTTGAACTGATAAAGATTCAAAGAAAACTTACTCACAAATACTAGGTGTTTCAATGACGGATTTACAAAGAAAGATTATTTGACTAAGTTTTTCAACTTAAAATTTAGATATACTAGACTTACTCCCTTTTACTTGAACAGGCCTACAGCATTTGCTCTAAAAAGAAAAGACCACCATGCAATGAAGGGATACAATGCAAGTGACGTCTGGGTTTTTCCATGAAGTTGGGGCACAAATTGTGACATTTCAGCATAACTAAATACTAATGATGACATTTATTGTTTGTAGTCTTCACATTATTTTGTATTAAGGCCATATATTCTACTGAAAGTTTGTGGCCATTTAGACTAATTTTCCATAAAATTATTAAACTAAACAGTGTATAATGTTGTTTAGTGGACACGGAGTCCGTGTAGCATCGGGATATACATTTGGTCATAAAAGTTAAATGCATGCAATTAGACTGACTAAAACTTAAAAGAATGCATACATTCACTTGTTAAGTCAGCTAGCTAAATATTTCAGATTTCCTATGCACATGTAGTTTTTGAAAGAAAATTTTGAAAATTGTCAAGGTGTCCATGTAGCACTAGGAGATGTCACATTTGGTGGACACTGAGTTGCATAGTGACAATTTTAAAATTTTCTTTTGAAAATAGAACTATATGCGAAGGAAGTCTAAGTTATTTAGCTATACCTGATTTAACAAGTAAATGTGCATATTGTAGCAAGTGTTGGTCAACTTGATTGCTATAATTTGACTTTTGGGACCAAATGTAAATATCCCGATGCTGCACGGACACCGTGTCCACTAAACAGCATTATACACTGTTTTGCTTAATAATCTAATGGAAAATCAGTCTAAATGCCCCCAAATTTCCAGTAATTTTTGTATAGTCTTTATACAAATGTAAAACCTACAAACAATACATATACAGTACAATCGGTCTTAGGTTATGGTGAAATAACACAATTCATGCCCCCATTTTTATGGAAAGACCCGTCTACAAGGCAAGCTTTTCAAATGTGAGAGTCTAGGTTTTTTTTTCGAGTCACGGGCACATAGTCCGAGTCATGAACCCTCAAGTCCGAGACCGAGTCCGGCAAACTCGGACTCGAGTCCGGTCTCGAGTCACACATCACTGCATCGGTTACACGATAATTCCACCCTAACATGAATTCGGTTTTAATGATAAAAAATGAATATACAAAATCAAAGTTAAATATTCTAACTTTTTTGTTGTCGCTTCACATGCAATTCCCAATGTGTCATGTAATTAAAGTTATGTAAGTTTTAATATTTTAATGGCACATGTAAGAGGCGTCCACGTTCGCGGGGACTGTCATTGTACAGTTGTAACTTATTCATTAATGCTATAAGTTTACTCAAGAGCGATTTCAATTTACATTTACTGGAACCATAAAAGAGATATGGGTCATGTAAGACTTCATACCCATGAAATCAAATACGAAATAATGACGTCACCTTAATGGCTCGGTCACAAATACCATTAAAAACTATTACGAACGCCTTACGAACGATACCATTAAAAACTACTACGAACGCCTTACGAACGATTTGTAGACCATGTCGTAGGATCTTATCACGAAATTAGCCACACGAAACCAGCGAACTGCAGCGTTGGCAGACCGTTCGTAAGTTCGAAACTTAGTCGATGTTCTGGTCCAAGATTTTTTTAACGTCATACGAAACACTCTCTTCGCAAGAAGCCGCAAGACCGTCGTGTTAGCATTTTAAGAACTACGCGAGATTAAGAAGGGACGAGAGACAATTTTAGAAGCCTTGAATTCTTACAATGATCGTAAGTATGCCTAAAGTTGCATAGACGGCTCTTACGGTGTCCGTAAGAGCGCTTTACGAACGGAGATTCGTCTTGGCGTTTATAAACCAATCGAAAGGAACTCGTTAGGCGTAGTTAGCCTGCACAACTTTTATGCAAATGTTCCTAAGAATGACTTATTCTTCTTACGAGTGCCATTAATGTAAGACTACCTTGAGACAACATAAGTCTTAAGATTGCCGTAAGTCTGACAAAAGGTATCTCAAGGCAATTTAATGAAAAATATACGAATTCTATCCGAAAATCATTTCGTTTCTCAATAATTTCTTAAGTTGTTCTTAGGAAGACTAAGAATATACGCCACATCTTCTAATCTGTACGAACGCAAGAATTCGTACGAACAGTGAGATTCGTAAGAAAGAATCGTTCTTACGAACCTTTGTAACTGTAGCTTAAATTGTCTTGCCGCCATCAAATATCCCGTCGGGCCACCCCTGGTTAAGTGTGATACCATTCTAACACAGAAAAAAGTGAGTCACTTGAAAAATGCATGTTTCCTAATGACACGACTTATATTGAAATGAAAAAAAATTAAACATGGGCAAAAATCAGATAGGATACATCTGTAATGAAAAAAAAAAGCTGTAGAAGACGAATTATCCTCAACCATTAAACAGACGATTTTGAGATTAATTTAATTGGGTATCAAAATTACAATGCAGGGAATATAAACTAACATACACACACCCTCTGGCGACCAGTAGATGCCCTACTTTAATAGCTAACCGGTGATTATGAAGAACTCCGATTTCAATAAATTAAGTAATAATAGGAGTGGGCTATACATGGGTCAAAAATACTTTTTTGTAATTTCAATATGACAACAGTTTTTTTTTATTCCTTGTAATGTATCTCAACATGAAATGACAATATTTTTTGTCTCGGGTCCGAGAAAAAAGTGTGCCGGGCCAAAATCCAAAATGGCCGCCAAAACCCCCCAAAATCACAGTTTTGGCCACAACTTTTTTATTTGGTGGTCAATTTCTCTGGTTTTGGTGTCTATTCATATGTTTTGGGGGGCAGGCAATTTGCTTTTCCTATAATTAGTACTTTTAAACCATTATTTGTAGAGTTAAAAGGTAATTATACCTAAATTTTCCCATTTTTGTAGCCCTTTTTCAGCCAAAAAGTAGGTTTTATCATTCTGGGGTTCTGGGATATTAGATGGTACGAGGTCAACAATAGCAAGCAGCTTCATATAGCTATATTGCTTTTATTCCTCCACTTTGGGTTTTACGGATATTTGTGAAATATATCTTATTAAATAAAAAAATGTCAATTACCCATTGGGGCTATACAGTATACAATGTACTGTACATACATACTGCACTGCATAAATGCATTGGCCACTATGACAGATAACAAGGCTTGTATAAACTATAGTGTCATAGAAATGAGCTCTCAGGTTTAAAATTAGATGCCTCAGAAATTGAAGATATGTTTTGTCTCAGAAATTGAGGACATGTTTTGTCAAATATGCTAATTCAGGGGGCGGAGAGAGGTAATTTACACTGTAGCTATTCTGGGCCCCTTTGCATAAAAATTTACCATTATGTTAACTTAACTTAATGGTAACTTGCATGCAATCCTTGATTCTGATTGGCTGTTGATCAGCGTTACCATGATACTTGTAGTTACCTGACCACATAAACATAGGCCAGTTTAATAGACACCAGAACCAGGTAAAAAAAGCCTCCAAATGAAGAAGATATGGCTAAAAATGTGATGTACATATATGATATATACATGTATGTGATATTTAAGTGCAATTTACGTTGCTGGTTTCATCATGTACATCAGCTGACAAGGAATCAAATTCACAATCTAATTCTAAACATTTGAAGCTCATTTCTATGACACTATAGTTTATATACAGGCCTTGTCATATGCCATGGTGGTCAATGCATGGATATATGCAGTGTAGTAAGTACAGTGCATTGTACACCGTCTAGCCCCTATGGATAAATGACATTTTCTTTTATTTGATAAGATATATTTCACAAATATCCGTAAAACCCAAAGTGGAGGAATAAAAGCAATATAGCTATATGAAGCTGCTTGCTATTGTTGACCTCGTACCATCTAATATCCCAGAACCCCAGAATAATAAAACCTACTTTTTGGCTGAAAAAAGGCTACAAAAATGGGGAAATTTAGGTATAATTACCTTTTAACTCTACAAATAATGGTTTAAAAGTACTAATTATAGGAAAAACAAATTGCCTGCCCCCCAAAACATATGAATAGACACCAAAACCAGAGAAATTGACCACCAAATAAAAAAGTTGTGGCCAAAACTGTGATTTTGGGGGGGTTTTGGCGGCCATTTTGGATTTTTGCCCGGCACACTTTTTTCTAGGACCCGAGACAAAAAATATTGTCATTTCATGTTGAGATAAGGTAAAAGGAACACAAAAAAACTGTTCCCACAGTAAAACCAAAAATCACCCATTTATAGCCCACTCCTAGTAATAACTTACAATACTGGCATAAGTATCCTTTTGTACTGTCACATAATTCATCATTCCAATGGAAATGGTCTGAATTCGGCATACCGGCGTAATAAAGAAGATTGATGCATTTTTCGCCAATGTCGCTCGGCTCACCAGGAACCCAGAATGGCTCAGAAACGGCAGGGCCTATTAAGATAGTGAAATCGTAACTTATATCAATTCAAAACCATCTTAGATTCGATGAACCAAACACAGGCATAGCCATTCCAATTCCGAGGTGATAAATAGATACAAATCATTCAAGCGTATATAGCATCGATATTTTTCATATAGATAGAACGTATGATAAGACAGGTATTTCTTTGCTTAGATTCACAGAACATTGGTCAGCATGATATGAAATTTAGGAATGTATAATTATTGTACGATGGTTGTTATTACTTTTGAATAAGGTAATAACTTTGATCGTAAACCTGTCAATACATCCTTTAAATTGACTAGCGGGAAGTAGGGGGAATCAACATTAGAGGTATATTTCTAGGCTTTTTATCTCTCACATACTTACACACTCCTTAAAAAACGTTTTGGGACACCGTTCAGTCTTCCATATAGTAAAAACTTTCTCGTTCGCATGGCTTAATTGCATATTGATATTCATGGTCAGCCAAATCATGGGATAAAATAATAACGATAGGCTTTAACTTCCATCTCCAATGGCAGTAATATATCCACATTTATGTAACCACGTATATATATACATAGCCCTAAAGTCGGGGTGCCACCCCCAAATTTTGAATTTTCAGTTCAATATATTAGTATCATCCCCGCGAGGACAGGATTTACGCAACTGTCCTTTAAAAAAATAACTTAAAATCTATTTTCATTAACCCATTAAAATGTCAGTTGTAGACTATAAATTTCATATGATATCTGATTTAAGGAATACTCTTGCCATTTCTCAGTCAATTGTTCAAATTTTTTTTTTTTTTCGAAAAACCCTCAATACGGAGTTTGAGTTTTCCATTGTCTCCTGCATGTTGTTCTTACCATCTAGCCAGAGTAAGTGATTATTCGTCTTGGAATCATCACGGAACCCTCCGATCCACCAGTTATGATACAAGTTATCAACATTTTCATCATTCGCTGTTTGGACAAGTATATCCCGTTGGACCTCTGAATGAACTTCGACAAGTCTTCCAGACTTTGCCTCGCAGTAGGCATTTGAATCATCCCAGTTCTTTGCTTGTCTTACAAAGACGACGCAGTTGGCTCCGTACGATGTTTGAGTGTAACTGTCGAGCTCCCCGTCGCTCGGACATTGATTTTCTGCAATAAAAATATATCTAGAAGGTGGGATATCAGGAAGACACTCATCTATTAGTTTAACCGATTGCCTTTTGAAAACAACCGGTCCCTGGACATGACGAATGGGGATTACAGAATACAGTAGTGAGTGGGTTAATAAATTGAGGCGATTTTTCGAAGGCATTCACAGATGAATCACTCACCCGGTCATGGGATTACCCATACAATTTGTTTACACCTTATTCACTCCTTGTGGAGTATTCTAACCAGACCTATTAAGTTCAAAGTGTTAGGTACATTTCGCCGATTTTGGAATCCTACCGGGTACCCATTTTAAACCACTTAAATCACATCATAACAGTTATAAATATACAGATAATTTTTCCACATGCGTGATTAGTCGGGCAGGTAGTCCTGAAAATACCAATACACAGATATTATGAATAGTCTACCCCCTATGGAATTGAGCAGATGTCTTATTTGAAAGCTTCGTCCAATTATTCATTGGTTTAGAAATTGCGTCATCCACAAATTCGAAAACAAAAAGGATTTTATATTCATGATATTTTAATCATATTTTGGCACATAAACATGACATTGTTTACATTATTCATGTTATTAGCCTGTATTGATTATTTTCATTATTATCATTATTACTATTATGATGATGATTGTATGATTACTATTATGATGATTATTATATAATGTTGTTCATCTACAAGGTTTGTTTTGGAATAAAAAGACTGGTATTTCAATTCATCTCCTGCAAGAAATATCATTAGGCATTGGTTTAAGTTAGGAATAATGTGCGGTCCGAAATAAATCAGACAGAAGACGAAGGAAAAATCTTTCTTAATCGACAAACATTCGTGTCCGACTAAAAGTAATTTCCTCTTGATTTCTGTCAAATTTGAATTGTAATCTCGTAATCTCATTGTCGCAATCAATTATCTTAAAATATCTGAAAATGGAATATATGCTATATGGACTTTATAAATTTTCTACGACAGAGAATGGAAATTCGGCGGAAAGTTGGGAAAGTTGATTCCAAAGGCTTGCCCCAATAAAGGGGACAAAATCCTATAGACTTAGCTCTTTAAGCATATCAGGGGATGGGGATAAATAAGGATTAACGGGTATAATATGAATAATATGTCTCATTTGTTTATCATAGGCCTGTATTTCTTCATATACAATTTTAATTTCCATAGGCTTATGTAATTATTCACTTATTTTCCACGAAAGAATATAACAAGCAAAAGAAAACAAATACTAGTACATTGCATATATCTATCGGCAAACATGAGGCAAGTTATACACAAATGAATAATCATTTATGAACGGTGATTATTTATATTGCTTTACAAAAAATAAAAACTTTTATTTTTCAAATAAAAATGCAATTTGGCGATTCAAGTCTTTTAGCAGATTGAATATTGCATATATATCTTGCATCAACATAGCAACGAAATAAATCTCGATCTAGCGATTGAATTACCTGGTAGTCCCTTGGTATCAACACGTGACCATTGATATTGTTTAAGCTCTAGGGGGGGGGGGTTCGAAATTTATGTAATTTTCCAAACAAGGATTATTTTAATTAAGCTCTCACCAAACTCACAGACGAAGAAATTCTGTTTGTTCCCTTCTGTGTAGCTAACTTTGGTGCAATCCTCGTCATTCCAATTATAGCTGTGAAAGCCGGAGGTTGGGGAGTTGAACCCACTGAGCTGTATGCAAACTTTGCTGTCTCTTGCTCCGTTTGGCTCACCATTATCCCATGAAAAATAATCCATTTCTGTATCAGCTGTATTAATGAAAGAGGAATTTTAATTCGATGTCGGGGGTATAGTATACAAAATAATGCACGTAAGCGCGTGCGTGCAGGGCCAAATAATGGACGATGTGCGAGAAGAGCCAATAGCAACCTTTCGCAAACCTCAGGGACGGTGACACTAGGGTCCCCTAACACAAAAATTAGCGATTAATCGTACATTCGATTTTCACATTTAATTGTACATTATAATAAATGGAATCAATCATAGAAAACTGTTCTACATTCATTGCTAAGCTTTGTGATACAGGCCCTATAGATCTGCTTTTCGTGTGCAAAATTATTTCACGCGACACCCGCAACATAATTAAATCCCGTTTTCATGAATGTACGTCTGGTCATCATCGTATATGCCCCCTGAGCCGGCGGCGAGCCTCTACTATGACAGCTGGCTGGAGATATTCGAAATGCAGGGCCCACAATAGATTATGACATGGATAAGAAAGTGGTTTTTCTAACAAATCGAGTACATATTGAGTGAGGAAAAACTTACTGAATTAAGGCTTAGATATAGATCATTACAGTCCATCATCGAATCGATATTGCATTTAATGTGGATTATTGGTGGATCACTGGCAATTGATTCCATGGGTCAGATCACCTCTCCAGCCGCAACCATTTCGCATGCATTGATATGTACACAACATATGCAATAGGCCTATATACGTCTGAACTTAAGCCAAATTTGCGGGGTTTTTTAATTTTGTTTACTCCTTCTACACAAACGATATGCCTCTAGCACACAATGTAAAGGGCATTATGTTTTACATTCCCCAGAAATGGGGGATTAGATTCAAATTCCCGGTTGGACCACTTCCACTGATGATTGGATACCAGTCACGACCATGGGGTTTCGAAAAGCACCCTAAACAGGGAAGCAAGTCTTTTCCAGATTATGAAAATGCATCTCTTAACAAGTATTCGGCTTGTGAAACCCTACAAGTATTGGAAATATATCCCTTTTTCAGTATTTAAACATCGTTTTTGACACCCTTATAACGTTACATAGGCCTATACGTAACGTACTTGCCCACTCTTTCCCTTTTTACGCGTGGTCGCGCCTGGTATCCACTCTTCAATGGATGTGGGCCCCCCGGGCGGCCTCTCGAGCTCTGGGAGGAACCAAATGTGGCTCTGGAAAGTCGTCCTTAATCGGATATATCGCTGTTACCATAGTAACAACCAGAATTTTGCACACGAAACGCATATTGAATGTTTCCATTGCAGATGCGAAACGAAAACAAATCTCATGTCACACAATTTGCATTGCAGGACAGAGTTTTACGACCATGACGACGGGCCAAAAAGTCTCTTTCAAAATCAACTACCGTCGTAAATAAGCGTTCGCGTTCTCCAACGAAAGGTCGGGAATGCCATGGATATACCACACCGAGGTCCGCAGGACCGAGTGCGGTATATCCATTTGGCGAGTCGAGCACAGAGCTCATTATTTAGGTCCTCAATGCATAAGAATGCGTGCATTGTTTATTTTATACCCCCATGTTACTGAGTTGCCCCGAAATGCTTTATAATAATTCCAGACCTCGCACTATCCCGCACGCCAGAGATCTTGTCACCTGAATTTCTCATCTGAACCTCTTTCCCATAGGATCATGGCCCTGGGAAGCAGGGGTGCTGGGGATGCTGAAGCACCACCATTTTTTTATTGGGGGTGCTGCGTGTGCTATTTTCCATAATCAACACCCCCTGGAATTTTGGTAGGTATGAAAAATGACAGAAATTTAATGAAAATAAACGATAGGTAGAACCCCCCTTCATAATTTTCCTACATCTTGCTTTAAATAGTGCTTAAATTCACCCTTTTTCAGATCGGAGTATCAAATATTTTTCAGCTCGCGCTTCGCGCTCACGTTATCAATGTAGAAAGATATCCAATTACCCATCCTTTTCCTGACTTGCAAAACATGAATAGAGTGTCCCCTTTTTAGGTTTGAAATCTCAATTTTGTTTCCTCTCGCGCTTCGAGCTCGCATCAATTGTATAGTTGAACTAGTATAGTAAATTTTACAATGCCTACTTAGCTTGTTGTACGCGAGCAATGGGAGGATGAATGTCAAACATCCGTACTGTTGCACACGTACCATCCAAAATGCACCGTCCATAATGTACCTTGCACGGGTCAGGCAAAGTTGACGTCACAATAAAAATTAAGATTCAACGCATTTTACGTGCGCTTTATAGTAAATGCAGACGCGCAGGGCTTAAGGACGTTCCACAATTAAAATGAAGTCCATGTCATTTTCTCCAAATTTTGCAGAGAGTTACTTTGGTATCTATGCATCATGAAAATGCAAAAAATAATATAGGTTCATGTGCTAATTTTTTTTCTACGGGTCTTCAAAATCGCCGAATTTGAATGATTTGCAATCTTGCGCAATCAAGAGAATTATGCCTCTCTTAGACCTCACGAATTCACCAAATGAGTTTAAATCATCTTTATTCAGTGGATACCGCATCAAACTTCATCAAATGTTCAAGATATATAACAAAGTGTATACCAAAGTAAGAGAAAGTCTTTTAATTGGTAAAACTATATCTATTTGGAGTCAGCAGCGCCCTCATTTGGCAAGAATGGTGCAAAAACTCGAAAAAACAAATCTCCAAAGACGTGAATCTACTCAAAAATTAAAAAAGTCTTTTGTAAGCTGCACTTTTTTCAAAATCCAGGTCATTTTCATCAAATTCGGCTAAATTGTAGAGGAATGCATGTCAAAGGTGTAGGGAAGTTAAAAATTTGGGGTCCATGTGCTCGTTTTTTAACTATGAGTGTCCAAACTGATGCGAGTTGGCATGAAAATCGCCCAAAATGCGCCCAAAACGTGCAAAGGTCTAATAATGCCGTCTAAAATGCGAATGGTTCCGTAGCTTTGCCCCAAACATTCAAAATCAATGTCATTTTCATCGTACTCTCCAGATTTGTAGAAGAATATATTCTGAAGACATTAAAATATTAAAAAGTATGGGGTCCCTGTGCTCGTTTTTAAACTATCAGTGTCCAAAGTGTTGCGAGTTGGCTTGAAAATATTGAAATCCACCTAAAATGCTCCGAAAACGTGCAAAAGTCTGATAATACCGTCTAAAATGCGAATGGTTCCGTAGTCTTGCTCTGAAACATTGAAAATCCATGTCATTTCTATCATACTTTGCACATAGATACTTAATAGCACCTGAATATTCCAAATATGCAAAAATGAACATGGGTCCATGTGCTTGATTTTTTGTTATAGAGCTTCAAAATTAACCCAAATGGACGATGTTTTTAAGAATTGCGCATCCAAAAGAATTTGGCATTTTTATACCTCACGAGATCACAACAGTGAGTTTAAAGCCTCATTACTCAGTCAAAATCCATGAAAATTTTATCAAATTTTGCAATATGATTAATAACTGTATCCGTAAGATGGATAATCTATCTATATTGCTGTCAATTGTTTGCTCATCGTTTAAGTCTAACAACACTCTCAGTTCTTAGAAATTACGGGAAAGATACTCAACCTCAAAAATGTTAAATTTCAATAACAAACTTGAGAAGTAAAAGAAATGCTGCACTTTATTAAAAACCCATGTCATTTTTACCAAACCTTGCAAAGTTGTAGAGGAAGGTATACCTAAGAGGTGCAAACATTAAAAAATATGGGTTCATGTGCTTGTTTTCAAACTATCAGCACTCTTATTAGAGCAAATTTGCTTCTTAAAACACCCGAAAACGCGCCAAAAGCAGTATCTATGTGAGGGAAAATTTCGAACCACTTTTCCATTTATTCAAACTCGGGGTCATATTCATCATACTTTGCAGCACTACAGAGAAATTATTTTGAAATTGTAGAGGAATAAAAAAAATGTTCCATGGAATAATTCCAGTTTATAAGCTTCATAAAATAACACATCAGATCTGGAGTTGGTGCAGATAAGGAGAAAAATCAGCTCTCATTACCTACAGCTGATTTAATCACCTGTTCATTCCATTGTGACGTCAGCGCGCAGAGTGTAAAATATGCGCAGATCATAATGCGGACAAACATAACTGTGGAACGTCCTTAACTGGCTAAATGCGTCTTGCCATTAATCGATATTCTTTCCATTCATTTAACAATGGTTTTACCCTCCAAAAATCGAAAGTTATGTTGTACATATGTCATGTATGTACAATATAACTTTTTGAAGGTAGGTGTCACGCGGTACCAATCTAGCCGTTCACAGCTCGTATTTTACTACCAGTGTTTACTATATACATTGTGAAAGAAATGAATGAAGAATGGTAGGCGTAGCTTAAATCATGGTTCCCCAGAGCTATCTGCCCTTTGGAAATATTGGTGATGCCGAAAACGAAAAGGTGCCTCTGCCGGAAATCGAACCCAGGCCCCCAGCTTTGAACGCCGGTGCCTTAACCACTAGACCACAGAAACGGGTTAGTTCCTAGGGGGATCGACCCCGATATGATTGACTGTCAGGGGAGCGTTTCATGAAAGGACCTGATGGATGTTTTATCCGACAAGTCCTGTTTTATCCGACAGTTACCATAGGAACCGTTCTTCTCAGCCAATCAAAATCAAAGAAAGTTGTCAGATATGACAACTTGTCGGACAAAAATGTTGAAGAAATGCTCCCCTGATAAACAGATTCTCGACAGCACCAATTAAATTTCCTTTGTCGGGTGTAGGCGAGTTTTGAACGATGCTTGATGTCGATCATTCAGCCCATTTCACAATGACGTCATCATCCGTGCAATTTTGGATCCATACGATTTTGTTTACATTCATTGCGCGTGTTTGTATATGTATGCGGCAATCAACAGACTGCGGTCGCACTGAATGCACTTTTGTATTCAAATTCAAACGTGCCAAATGACAATTATCTATTTTTAGGTGATATATAACAAATAATGAATGAATGCTCTTATCATTAGTGCAGTGGAGAGAATACTTCATTCGGTGAAAGATGAAAAAGATCTATTCAACTCTGCTATGCCCCCTTAAATGGATCATTTTCATATTTCACCTCATGAAGTATTCTGTCCATTGCACTCCTGAACGGTCATTATTTGTATAATGTTCTACAAACCTGTCTTATCGGACGTAGTAAGTTGGTGTGCTGCGTACTATGTGTAAGTATGAGTATGTGTGCGTGTGCGCGATTATGGGACTTGTTTGTGTATTATCTGGATTATGTGTTTGTTCTGTGAGGGTGAAACGAGATGCAAAACGAGACTGCAGGTCGGGTGTGTGTGTGTGTGCGTGGGTTGGTGTGTATATGTGTGTGTGTGAGAATGGTTTGTATTAAGAATGGACTTACATTCTTCCCAGTACCACTTCAACCCTTTGAAAGCTGCTATCCAGAAAGAGGTTGTTTGGCCTTGGAGTCTCCCTTCTAGGAATTCTTGGGTAGCTTGGTCGGGGATTTTGGCAAGTTGGCCAGGACGACTGTCAGAAGCGCATGCACCTCGAGCGTTCCACCAATCCAGCTCATCGGTGAAGGTAAGAAAACAGGTATTTCCCGCTTCATAAGCCCAGCTCCCAGCAGGACAAATGTCCGCGTCGTTGATGTCAGCTAGGAAATAGACAATAAGGAATTATAAATAAATTATACAACACATGCATAGATCCTTGAGAGCCGATTGGATGAATGCGCGCCACATTGCATTCAGAGGAATCAGCTATAGCGCGCCAACATATCATTGCATTGCACATGGCAACCGTGCAACAGTCGGCTATTGCACGCTCGAGCACGGGAGCAGGCAGTGCAAAAGTTCAATTCAACATGCGTATCAACGAACGTAGAGGGCAGCAACACAGATTTTGTGACCATTTTCTCCCAGAGCACTTTTTTGGAAGATTGTAGAGTTGATTTCTTTTCGTTTGTTCAATTTTACTATTTTTGATGGATAATGAAACCTCCAAGAAAATATGTTAAATAATATTATTATAGTATAATTGTATTTAAAAAAAAAAGTAAAACAAAAGGTAATCATGATTCTTGTAGTTTATATAGCAATAAAAATACATAGACTGATGACATTTATGTTACCGTTCTTCTGCTCAATTTCGCTGCCCCGACCAATCTACACAAGCCAACGCCAGAGCCAAGACCGTGATGCTCTGGTCTGGCCGCGCCGAAACTTCCCCGGTCACCTCGGTGCGCGTAGGCCTACTGCGCGAATGATATGCTGGCGCACTGCACTGGCAGGATAATCTCGACGCGACTCGACTTAGCTAGATTTGGACTTGAAAGGATAGACTTGGTCTGTCGTTGATGTGGCACTATGGCGGATGAGCAACGATGAATATTCAAGGTTAGAATTTTAATTTTCATTTACAGTGTAGATTGTAGTCTGAAAATCTAACATAATTATGTTATATCCACAAATCCAATCCAGATTTTGCAATCCATCAGGTAGGATCGAAGACGGCCACTTTTAAAACTAGCAAAGCCAAGTCCCAGTCTAACGTTTAATAGACCTAATATTTATTTTAGTCATTAATTATCTGGTTCAGTATCGAGCTATGTATATTCCGACGGGTCTTGACTTGAGAACTATCAAGGGGCTATATAGTTTATGCCACATCTGCTATTTTCATTCCATAATTTTACAAAAAAATGTGTTAGCATGGGGTTAGCATATGCATGTAGCCAACCGTATCCTACCTCAGCACTGACCGGGCCGGGCGCATTTTATGCCAGCCATGGCGCTTGTATACTCAAGAGGCCGAGGTGGTGCTGAAATGTGTAGGCGCATTAATGTGGTGCAGCGAAATTTAGATGAAAAATGTATCAACCTCATATATCCTTGTTATCATATTGATATGCAAAGTCATAAAACCGTTGTCACCACCACATAATATTTTAGGAAAAATACAGGGATAAATATTTCATAATTTTAAGCATAATATTTGATGTAAGAAATTTTAAAGCAAAAATAATGAAAAAGAGGAAATGAAAAAAATAAACTCTACAATTTACTAAAAAGTGCTCTGAGAGGATTTCGGTGGTCACAAATAAGCTTGGCTGAATCCGGGTGAAATTAGCAGACTAGTTTATTTATGACCGAATTTAATCTTGTTTTACTGAAGATTAAAAAAAATTAAGACAATAATTTAGTAACAGTTTTATTTTCATAATGTGGTACATTATTATTTTATTGCTTAAAATATTTTTGATCTTGCTATTATTTAAATATGGTATGTCATAATCTATTAGTTTTCTTCTATTTTGCTATTACTCCGTGAGCTGAGTGTATTGAATACACTCAGCAGATATACAGATATAGGATGAATGGCTGAGTAACTTTTCTTAAAACTGCAGAGTCTGTATTTCATAAATACAACATGGCTAAGAATTTAGCCCTAACTTTAAGACAGTTGTGAGTTGTCTTAATTGCTTTAAGACAACCTGGTTTAAATCCAACAAATTATGGCCAATTTTTTAAAGAATTTATACCTATATTGCATTTCGAGCTACTTCCTCAGTTTTTAACCGATTTTCATGAAATTTGGAACACACATCGGTCTTAAGGTAAGTAGGTGTAAGAATTTTTTTTTTGCTTTTTCAGAAATTGTGTTGCCATGGTAACAGTATATTATGGCCAAAATTTAAAATTTAAATGACTTCATAGGTTTTCTACCAATTCTCATGAAAGTTGGCTCACACATTGGATTTGAGGAAAAGATGTGCAAGACACAATTTTGCATGTGTCGGAAATTGTGTTGCCATGGTAACAGTATATTATGGCAAAATTATGTATAAATCTTGCTATTCCAACTACTTCCTCAGTTTTTAACCAATTCTCATGAAATGTGGCACAAACATTAGTCTTGATGTGAAGATGTGCAAAACATATTTTATGCCTATTTAAAAAAATTGCGTTGCCATGGTAACAACATATTAAATAACGAAAATTAGGTGAAAAATTTGTGGTTTTAACAAGTTTATAATATTTCAACCACTTCTCATAATGTTTGCCACAGACATAAGTCTTGAGGTAAAGATGTGCAAGACACATGTCGGAAATTGTTTTGCCATGGTAACGGTATAATAAGGCAAAAATTATGTAAAAATCTTGCAGTTCCAACGACTTCTTCAGTTTTTAATCAATTCTCATGAAATGTGGCACAAACGTTCGTCTTGATGTGAAGATGTGCAAAGTATATTTTATGCCTTTATAAAAAATTGCGTTGCCATGGCAACAAATAAAATAACAAAAATTTGATGAAAATCTTGTAATTTGAATTACTTTATCAGTTTTCAACTGGTCAATTCTCCTAAAATGTTGGCGAACACAATAGTCTTGAGTTGAAGATGTCCAAGATATACTTTTGCCTGTATCAGAATTCGTGTTGCTATGGTAAAATATTATATAACGAAAATAAGGTGAAAATCTTGTAGTTCGAACTCCTTCATCTTTTTTCAACCAATGCTCATGAAATTTGGCACACACAACAGTCTTGAGTTGGAGATGTGCAAGACTATTTTTGTCTGTATCAGAAATCGTGTTGCCAATGTAACAACATATTATATAAAGAAATTAGGTGAAAATCTTGTGGTTTGAATCCCTTTATTAGTTTTACCAATTCTTATAAAAGTTGGCTCACACATTGATTTTGAGGTGTAGATCTGCAAGACATATATTGGAAAATGTGTTGCCATGGTAACAGCATATCAGATCAATGAATGTGTAAACAGCATGATGTGTATTGAACTACTTCTTCATTTTATGACATTGGCCTATATGCTTTGTCCATGAAATGTAGGTTTTGAGCTAAAATAATCTACAAGACACATTTTCTCATTCATCAAAATATGTGTTTGTATGATACCTACATGTAGGCCCTATACGCCAAAAAAAGATTAAGACAATGGTCAATGCTAACTTTTGTTTGGCTACATAGAGAACTACATGTAGCTGAGGGCTTAGTTCTAGTTTTTTTTTTTTTTGGGGGGGGGGCGGGGGGGCTAGACCTCAAGATTTCGAACTACAGCCCCTAGTTTAGATCTAAGCCTAGATCAAGATCCTTTAGTCCTAGAAATAATCCAATGCTAGATCCCTAGCCTACTTCCTTTCTCAGGCCTAACGTTAGATGAGTAGAACTAGACTAGATCTAGCCTACATTTACTATTTTTAGATCGAGAATCTACATTGAGATAGAGTCTACAAGTCTCTAGATCTAGACCTATTACTTTGACCCTATGACATGTACACCTAGATTGGTATAGTTCTAGATCTAGATAGGGTCTAACTTTTAGTCTAAGTGAGTAAGTCATTTAGTCTAGATCTATATAGGCCTAGGTTAGAGATTTCTAGATCAAACAGTAGATTAGATCAGCCAGTCCTAACGTTAGGGCTACCGGATAGGCTAGAAATAGAATCTAGAATGAATAGAAGAAAGCACAGGCTAGGCCACCTAGGCCCTAGATCTAAATTCTTATATAAATCTAGGCCCTAGTCTAGACTGAGCTGTTGCCAGTGTTGGTCTAGGTTTAGGCCTGTTTTCTAGTCCTGGAAACCTAGATCTAAACAAGTCCTCAAAATGTATAAAATAAAAACTCCAAACAAACAGATGGACCTAAAGCAGGAGTAGGCCTAGATCTAGATAGATGTCTAGACTACTACTAGGACTAGATCTAACTTTAGGCATAGTTGGCAAGCAATGCATAGCGATAGATCTAGCACTGTTGACAGGAATAACCGTCGTTTCTGGGGATTTATTTAAAAGTTTCTGACATTTACTGTCATATCACATTGGTGAGACTAGGCCAACGTAACGTTAGACTGTTTAGTGTCGTACTCGTAATAGCGGAACAACCAAAATACAGTCGGAGACTGAAGCTTTTGGTCTAAGTTAGATCTATTCTAGACCTACATGTATACACAGTTGTTGTGTGTCCGGACAGGTTGTGTGTCCGGACAATCAATTTTTGAAAGTCATTCGGAAAAATTTACAAGCGAAGTTTCATAAATTTTTAGTACAAAATGTTAGGAAATATTATAAAGAACAAAATAGAAGATGATTACAAGTATTGAATTCATATTTTTAGTGTAATCCAAATACAAAAAAGAAGGCTTCAAAAATATAAAGTGTCCGGACACTCGATCCCCCATCCTAGATCTAGAAAGATCTATCCCTGTCTAAAGGCTAAGCCAGGCTAAGTCCTGCATGTTCTAGGCCTAGACCAATATTAACCCTTTGCGTGCGACGGGCTTCCACAGAAGCCCAGCGAGTCGTTCACTTAGCTACGACGGGCTTCTACAGAAGCCGAGATTTGTTTGGTTTAATTCGATGAAGTTTTTCAGCTTTTTCGTAATTGTTATGTACTAAAACCTTTCCCACTATTTCCTTTATAAACCTATTTCGACAATCAAATGAAAAAAATACACAGCTACGTGGAGAAAAATCCCTAAAATAGGAAATCATTTCAACTTTACCCGAATTTTTCGTTGGAGTCAGACGGGGAGGATAAATTTTGTGACGTGCACGTACGCGCGCGCACATTAGGCCTGATCACGTGATTTGTTCTGATCACGTGATTTGTTTTGATCACGTGATTTGATCCATATCGTTGTTTTGAAAGATAAGCTAAAATCATTTCTGGAAGATCGTCACGTAATAACCTACGCGTTTATTCACGATTTTCGTCTTATTTGTTTCATCAAGACGATATCACTCTAGATAGAATGATATCTCCTTGGTTTCATCGATCGATTGTATTTTCAGAAAAACAAAAAGCTTGTAATGTCTTTTTAGTACTTTGAGCTGATCGCGGTGCACTTTTGAACTTTTTCCCTCCCCATCATCCCTCATTATTTTTCTCTACTTTTCTAAAAAAAGACGAGAAAAGAAAGCAGTTTAGCACACCATTTATCTTATGCTCTTTTCAAAAGGGAAACGTCCATGTAGTTCATGATATCGGCACTACCGAAACAAAAGAATGTCTGGGCGGCAACTCAAACAAATTCCTTCCGAAAAGAGCAGGATACAGATGGTCAACGCCCCGAACAAAAGGAAGATTAGCGTTTATCGGCAAGATTACCTATTGAATGCCCTTCGTACTTAGCAATACAACAAGTTTTTATGAATACTTTTCCGACCAACATACTTTATCTAAAAAAAAGAAAACAAAATTGTCTCAATTACCAACAAAACAGGTGCTTATGACATCGGTCAGTGATCCATTTTGCATAAAAGCGCTTCCCCTGGGTGATGATGCATATGAGGATGAAAGAAGAATCATTTAGGGAAATTATAGAAAAAAAATGTTTATATGTCACGGTGAACGAGAGAGAATGAGAGACAGAGACGGCTAATAAAAATAAATTATTTAATTCATGTCAATATACAGAATGAATTTATAATAGGTAAGGTTCTAAAAGCTCTTTATCTTATTCTCCTTTTTTCTCCCAGATGATTTTTTTTGCATTGAAAAGTTGACGGAAACATTATCACTTCAAATTATAAAACCAACAATGAACTAAGTTTCCTCGCCTGAAATGAAGGAAATAGAATGATATATGATGAGAAATTACGTTAAGGCACCCACTATAAAGAAAACGCGTTTGTCTGGCGTGTCACCAGACAGAACCCGCTCAATCCTACAAACTTTTATTCATGTGTGACCTACACCCCCCCCCCAAAAAAAAAAGGTTGATACCGACCCAAATTTTATTGATTTTCCTACTTTTTCGCGAATTTCTTTTTTTTACCGGCGAATTGCGTGGTAGAAAAGATTTCATATAAAAAAAAATTGTTTCCTTTACTGCAAACATTTGGGGCGCTTACCCTGGTTAGCATATACACCAAAATATCTGATTTTTAAAATAAAAAACAGGGGCCGCTGAGCGCTTTGATAATGGAGGGGTTGAGCTGAATGTGGGAGGGAGTGGACTTGCCAAAAAATCACAAATTTATATAGACTTCGGATTTTTTTGTACATGTTTGCTGAAAGGGGTGAGGACTGAAACTTCCTACCAACTCCGCAGCCTCTGTACTATTAGATAGAGACAAAAATGAATTCTAACTATTAGGAATGTTTTTTTTTTATTTATTACTTTGTTTTCGGTTGTGAAACCAATGAGACAAATTGAAAATAGAACAAAACGAAAGAACAAATAAAAAAAACACTTTTATTGCGTAGGCTATAATTTATTCAAGAAAAAAATACTTTCTCTTAATTTCAGTAATTGCTAGCATGGCTCTTTTTGAGGGAATAGTAAGATAAAGAAAGAAACGTAGAAAGTGACAAGAAGAGAGTTGGGAGGTATGATTTTTGACTCATAATTTTAGTCACTTTTATTCGATTTAACTCTTTGAAATAATTTCAGGATATTACAAATCGAATACCGGTGCGCAAAGCTCAGGAACAAAATTATTTTATTACTATAATAGCTGCGTGGAAAATCGAATTAAATGAGACATTTGATTTATGAAAAAAATATAAAAAAAGAAAATTACTTTTGGTGAAAGATTGAGGTCTCTGTCTTGCCATAACCCTAAGCCCCAAGTTCACAAAAAATAGTTTAGTTGTGCATTTTCATACGATGATGATCATCATCGTATTGTCTTTTGCGAAGATATCTACCCACGTTATCAATATAGAAAATGGAAGATGATACAGAATTTATTATGAAATGACAGTAACAATAGTAATTTTAAAAGGTTTTCGGGACATTATTTGAGAAACTGGGGGAAAACCCCCCAAAAATTTCGACATAATGACCACGATGCAATAGGACGAGAGGCCCATCTCCGATACAAGTTGGTAAAAACGAGGCATTCTCTCGGAAGCGTTTCCGATGAAGAGAGAGGGAGAGAGAGGGGAGGGAGACGTTAGATGTAATGTAAAATGACAGGTACTGAGAAGGAAAAATCAGAGAGAAAGGATTGGGGGGATGGGGGCGGGTATATACCTCGTAATCCAAATCGGGAAGACGGAAGACGATATGTACAGATATAATTTAAATGAGAAGAACTCAGAGAAAAAAGGTGTAGAAGGGAGTGGCATAGAAAGACGATAGATATAAGGGAATGAAAGCGGTAGATAATACATTCAGTTTATAGGTTAGAAACCAGAGAAAGGGAAAACGAAGAAATCCCTTATTGGTACCGTTTTATAAATACATTATACATGTACATTTTATATTGACAAATGCGCAAAAATTAAACACATTTACCATCCGCCAGTCAAATAGGAGGATTTCAGTAGCTTTTAAGTGTTATTGAAAATTAGTAAACAAATTTTATATAAAACGGGCCCCTGGTAATTTTTTGAACCCCCACCCCCTCCCGCTTTCCCTCGTTCTCTCATCCGATATTGCTCTTATTTTTGTCTTCTATTTCAAAGGAAACAAACAGAAAATAAAGGAATTTAGAACACCGTCTATCCTCCGCTCTTTTGAAAATGAAATCGTCCATGCAGTTCTTGGTCTCGGCAGTCCCCAAACAAAAGAAATTCATGGCGGACACTCAAACAAATTCCTTATAAAAAGAGCAGGGGACAAATAGCCAACACCCTGGATAAAGGAAGATTAGTGTATTTCGTCAGGATAATATTTAGCAATACAAAAAGTTCTTAGGAATACTGCTTTTCATATTAGGACAGCAACATTAAAAAAAGTAAATGATTACTCAATTTATATTGACAACACATGCAGGCGCTTAAAACATGGCAAGAACATTTTCTTCTTGAGCATGACAGTGCTTTCTTCACAAAAAAAACCACAATTTCCCCTGGGTGATGATACACATAGGGATGGAAGAAGATGCAAGTGAGATTAAAAAAAGAATAGAAAATGCAAATCGAGATACATCTATAGGAGAATAATAAAACGACAGAAAGGATGGAAGGGAAAAAAGAGGAAATAGACCAGAAAGGTATATGTAAACCATAATGTGCGCTTTTGCTATTGCATGAATATTTACTTTAAAAGAATTATAGAATACTAGTCCCCCACCTCAATTTGTAATTCACGCCATTTTATAGAATGAATTTGTCATGTTAGGTTTTGGAAGCTCTTCATCTCATTCTCTCCTTCTCTCCCATGTGAAAATTTTTGCACTGAAAATTCGACAAAGCATAATCAGTTCAAACGCTAAAACTAACAATGAACTAAAAGTTTCCTCGCCGGAAATTGATGAAATAGAATGATAATTTACGTTGAGGCATCCACCTGAAAAAAAAAATGTTTGTTTGACGTGTCCCGACAAACCCCTCTCAATCTTGCACCTACCCCCCCCTAAAAATATTATTAATTTTTTCGCCAGTTTTTTTTTTTTTTTTTTGTCTTTTGTTTTTCTGCCGAATAGCGTAGCAGAAAAGGATCCATTTAAAGAAAAAAAAAGACAGGTTGACCTTATATTTTTTACGGCAAACATACTATTGGGGCGCTTACCCTGGTGAGCTTCAAAACTCAAATATTAAAAAAAAAAAATGGATAAATAAAAGGGACCGCTAGGCGTTTTTTATAATGGAGGGGTTGAGCTGAATGTGCGAGGGAGTGATCGGCCCCTAAAAATCATAAATTTATGGACTTCGCGTTTTTGTATACGTTTGCTGAATGGGGAGGGGGGGGGGGGTGGACTGACGCCTCCTACCGACTCCAACGCATCTGTATTTAATTGAACGATTAAAAAGATAGAGACAAAACGGGATACAAATCTTTCTTTATTTATTACTTTTGTTTTCGGTTGTGAAAAAAATCCAGAACGGTTAAAAACGAATAAAATGAAAGAACAAAATAAAACACTTTTAAATTAAAAGCATCTGAATAAAATTTAGATGCTACCATTTCAGTAGATAAAAATAATTTACTTTCTCTCATTGTGACAAAGAGTAATCGGTAGCATGGTTATTTTGGAGGGAAAATGGAGATAGAAAAATGAAACGTAGAACGAGACAAGGAGAGCGTTTGGAGGTATGATTTCAGATCCACTATTTGAGTCATATTTACCCCCTTCGCTCTTTGAAATTGCAACAGGAAAACAAATCGAAGACAGGTATGCAATCTTCAGGAACAAAATTATTTTTTTATTACAAACTATAATTCATGAAAAGAAGAAGCCAAAGGCGATTTTTAGTGAAACATTGAGGCCACCGTCTTGTAGCCCAGAAGCCAAAAATCACAAAATAGTTTCGGACTTTCGTTGCGCAGCATCATCATCGTACTTGCAAGGGAATATTCACCCTTTTTTATTCATTCTGGAAAATGAGGTATTTGGTATGCTGTGATTTTACCCAAAACGGATTATCGTCGTAATTATACACTTTGCAAATGATCTGTATACAAGGGGGTAAAGAGACCATTCATGAGTAGCGTGACAATAGACAATGAAAAAAGCACCAGAGCAGACAACAAAGCGGTATCGATCGAACCCGACTCGTCCGCGCGTGCTGATTGCCCTTACGCAATTTTGTACACACTGCCTATTGACTTGGGAAAAAGCGAAGATTTGACAAAAAAACACGACTTTTTCCTTATAAATTTCTTAACTATTCTGTTGATTTGAGAAGCGAGACCTTTAATTCTAGAAAGAAAAATGTCTGACCTTTCATCTTTACATTTACTAAAAATCCTGAAAATACTTCAGTTTGTCGCAATTAGCAATAGATTAGGAAAACACCGCCACAGATCCATATACCAGCAATGTACAAAAACAGCTCCGCCGCAGGGAGAGGTATCCGGTTTCGCGGGCCCGCACGCAAAGGGCTAATATAGGTCTATCGTTAGATCTAGGCATATGTAGCTTCAGTCTCAGTTGCTCCACTACGGCACTAGACTAACAAAGTTACGTTTTGCTTCAGCCTTCAGAAAAGTAAAAAGTAAAAACAATGTTCAATTCTCCTCCAAACAGACGGATATTAGTTGTAGATCTTGGGCCTAGGCTAGATCTAGGCCTAATGTTAGACCCAAGACTAGTCTCAAAAGTTACAAATGTTTTCCCTTAGACCCTAGGTCTACTTCAACTGAAGTAGAATAAAGATGTCGAGAGGAATCTACCCTATTCCATTTAGATTTTGACAAACAATACATGAAAAGTAATGAATGGGACTGATACATAAAAAACTGTGCAAGTCACTCGGTTTGGGATTGAAATGTTTTGGTAATTATTTGGTAATCTTCCCTAACGATATTCTATAAACTTTAAGACATTTGTCTCAAGTCAGACTAGCTAAGCCAAAGTCTCAAAGTCAAATTCTATGACCTTCTAAACTGCATGCAGGGGTGACTGCTACAAAATAGGAAAAATGTCATTGAAGTTGTTTTTTTTAACAAGTTTGATTTTATTGAAACTAATTACAACTATTGTAGTAAAAGAAGAGCATTCATCACCCATATATGGTAAGCATTTTTTTATTCAGATTATCTATATTTTGTTAATTACCAAAACATTTCAATCCCAAACCGAGTGACTTGCACAGTTTTTGTCTCGCCTGCATAGCAGAGCGAGACTATAGGCGCCGCTTTTCCGACGGCGACGGCGGCGGCGGCGGCGGCGGCGGCGTCAACATCAAATCTTAACCTAAGGTTAAGTTTTTGAAATGACATCATAACTTAGAAAGTATATGGACCTAGTTCATGAAACTTGGACATAAGGTTAATCAAGTATTACTAAAAATCCTGCCTGAGTTTCAGGTCACATGACCAAGGTCAAAGGTCATTTAGGGTCAATGAACTTAGACCATGTTGGGAAAATTATTTTCAAAATCTTAACCGAAGGTTAAGTTTTTGAAATGACATCATAACTTAGAAAGTATATGGACCTAGTTCATGAAACTTGGGCATAAGGTTAATCAAGTATTAGTAAACATCCTGCTTGAGTTTCAGGTCACGTGACTAAGGTCAAAGGTCATTTAGGGTCAATGAACTTTGGTCAAGTTGGGGGTATTTGTTGAATTACTATCATAACTTTGAAAATATATGGATCTAGTCCATGAAACTTGGACATAAGGTTAATCAAGTATTAGTGAACATCCTGCTTGAGTTTCAGGTCACATGACCAAGGTCAAAGGTCATTTAGGGTCAATGAACTTTGGCCAAGTTGGGGGTATTTGTTGAATTACCATCATAACTTTGAAAATTTATGGATCTAGTTTATGAAACTTGGACATTAGGTTAATCAAGTATCACTGAACATCCTGTACGAGTTTCAGGTCACATGACCATGGTCAAAGGTCATTAAAGGTCAATGAACTTTGGCCGTGTTGGGGGTATTTGTTGAATTACCATCCTAACTCTGAAAGTTTATGGATCTAGTTCATAAAACTTGGGATATAAGAGTAATAAAGCATCACTGAACATCCCCTGTGAGTTTCAGGTCACAAAACCAAGTCAAAGGTCAGTTAAGGTCAATAAACTTAGGCCATGTTGGGGTAATTGTTGAAGTGCCATCATAACTTTGAAAGTTTATGGATAGAGTGAATGAAATGTGGACATGGGTGTAGTTGACAGTCTTAAGTCTCCGTTCAAATGTCATTTATGGTCAATGAACGTGGTATTATGTCATTATATGAATGATGTTTTTGTGAATGATTATTTTATAGTAGTTTTCAAAGTTAGCACTGCTGCTATATTAAATTGCGTAATGCAGGCGAGACTGCCAGAGGCGTTCCACTTGTTGTATGTATCAGTCCCATTCATTACTTTTCATGTATTGTTTGTCAAAATCTAAATGGAATAGATTCCTCTCGACATCTTTATTCTACTTCAGTTGAAGTAGACCTAGGGTCTAAGGGAAAACATTTGTAACTTTTGAGACTAGTCTTAGGTCTAACATTAGGCCTAGATCTAGCCTAGGCCCAAGATCTACAACTAATATCCGTCTGTTTGGAGGAGAATTGAACATTGTCTTTACTTTTTACTTTCCTGAAGGCTGAAGCAAAACGTAACTTTGTTAGTCTAGTGCCGTAGTGGAGCAACTGAGACTGAAGCTACATAGGCCTAGATCTAACGATAGACCTAGGCCTATATTAGTATTGGTCTAGGCCTAGAACATGCAGGACTTAGCCTGGCTTAACCTTAAAGGAGAATGAAACCCTTGAAACCAGCTGAATCCATATCAAAGAGAAAAATCAAAGAAACATATTGTTGAAAGTTTGAGGAAGATTGAATGAATAATAAGAAAGTTATGAGCATTTGAATATTGAGATCACTAATGCCATGTAGATCCTCCTATTGGCAATGTGACCAAGATCTGTGATGTCACACACGTACAACTCCCTCATTACTTTAGTACTTATTTCACTTATATTCTCACTTTTATAGTGTCTATCACAAGGTGAGGTGTTCTCTTCATGAGAGGACAAGTACAGAGGTTTAACAACATTATATCATTGATGAATCGTTTGTCATATGATTAGAATGAGCAAAAAGAGATCTTTTGGGGTATATTTTCAGTGTCCAAAAGGGGAGAGTTGTTCATCTGTGACATCATAGATCTTGGTCGCATTGCCAATGGGAGGATCTCCATAGCATTAGTGATCTCGACATTCAAATGTTCATAACTCTTCTATTGCTAGTCCTATTTTACTCAAACTTTTGTTGATCTTATTCTTTGATTTTTCTGCTTTCAAAAAAGCTAACTTGCTCCAAGAGTTTCATTCTCCTTTAAGACAGGGATAGATCTATCTAGATCTACATGTAGGTCTAGAATAGATCTGACTTAGACCAAAAGCTTCAGTCTCCGACTGTATATTGGTTGTTCCGCTATATACGAGTACGACACTAAACAGTCTAACGTTACGTTGGCCTAGTCTCACCAATGTGATATGACAGTAAATGTCAGAAACTTTTAAATAAATCCCCAGAAACGACGGTTATTCCTGTCAACAGTGCTAACGTTAGATCTATCGCTATGCATTGCTTGCCAGCTATGCCTAAAGTTAGATCTAGTCCTAGTAGTAGTCTAGACATCTATCTAGATCTACTCCTGCTTTAGGTCCATCTGTTTGGAGTTTTTATTTTATACATTTTGAGGACTTGTTTAGATCTAGGTTTCCAGGACTAGAAAACAGGCCTAAACATAGACCGACACTGGCAACATCTCAGTCTAGACTAGGGCCTAGATTTATATAAGAATTTAGATCTAGGCTAGGGCCTAGGCGGCCTAGCCTGTGCTTTCTTCTATTCATTCTAGATTCTATTTCTAGCCTATCCGTTGGCCCTAACGTTAGGACTAGCTGATCTAGTCTACTGTTTGATCTAGAAATCTCTAACCTAGGCCTAGATCTAGACTAAATGACTTACTCACTTAGACTAAAAGTTAGACCCTATCTAGATCTAGAAGTAGAACTATACCAATCTAGGTGTACATAGGGTAATAGTAATAGGTCTACATGTAGATCTAGAGACTTGTAGACTCTATCTCAATGTAGATTCTAGATCTAAAAATAGTAAATGTAGGCTAGATCTAGTCTAGTTCTACTCATCTAACGTTAGGCATGAGAAAGGAAGTAGGCTAGGGATCTAGCATTGGATTATTTCTAGGACTAAAGGATCTTGATCTAGGCTTAGATCTAAACTAGGGGCTGTAGTTCGAAATCTTGAGGTCTAGCCCCCCCCCCCCAAAAAAAAAAAAAAATAGAACTAAGCCCTCAGCTACATGTAGTTCTCTATGTAGCCAAACAAAAGTTAGCATTGACCATTGTCTTAATCTTTTTTTGGCGTATACATGTAGTTATCATACAAACACATATTTTGATGAATGAGAAAATGTGTCTTGCAGATTATTTTAGCTCAAAACCTACATTTCATGGACATATAGGCCAATGTCATAAAATGAAGAAGTAGTTCAATACACATCATGCTGTTTACACATTTATTGATCTGATATGCTGTTACCATGGCAACACATTTTCCAATATATGTCTTGCAGATCTACACCTTAAAATCAATGTGTGAGCCAACTTTTATAAGAACTGGTAAAACTAATAAAGGGATTCAAACCACAAGATTTTCACCTAATTTCATTATATAATATGTTGTTACCTTGGCAACACGATTTCTGATACAGACAAAAATAGTCTTGCACATCTTCAACTCAAGACTATTGTGTGTGTCAAATTTCATGAGCATTGGTTGAAAAAAAATGAAGGAGTTCGAACTACAAGATTTTCACCTTATTTTCGTTATATAATATGTTACCATAGCAACACGAATTCTGATACAGGCAAAAGTATGTCTTAGACATCTTTAACTCAAGACTATTGTGTGCGCCAACATTTTAGGAGAATTGACCAGTTGAAAACTGATAAAGTAATTCAAATCACAAGATTTTCATCTAATTTTTGTTATTTTATTTGTTGCCATGGCAACGCAATTTTTTATAAAGGCATAAAATATACTTTGCACATCTTCACATCAAGACTAACGTTTGTACCACATTTCATGAATTGATTAAAACTGAAGAAGTCGTTGGAACTGCAAGATTATTACGTAATTTTTGCCCTAATATACCGTTACCATGGCAACACAATTTCCGACACATGCGAAAATGTGTCTTGCACATCTTTACCTCAAGACTTATGTCTGTGGCAAACATCATGAGAAGTGGTTGAAATATTATGAACTTGTTAAAACCACAAATTTTTCACCTAATTTTCGTTATTTAATATGCTGTTACCATGACAACGCAATTTTTTTATATAGGCATAAAATATGTTTTGCACATCTTCACATTAAGACTAATGTTTGTGCCACATTTCATGAGAATTGGTTAAAAACTGAGGAAGTAGTTGGAATAGCAAGATTTATACATAATTTTTGCCATAATATACTGTTACCATGGCAACACAATTTCCGACACATGCAAAATTGTGTCTTGCACATCTTTTCCTCAAATCCAATGTGTGAGCCAACTTTCATGAGAATTGCATGGTAGAAAACTGATGAAGTAACTTAAATTTTAAATTTTGGCCATGATATACTGTTACCATGGCAACACAATTTCTGAAAAAGCAAAAAAAAATTCTTACACCTCCTTACCTTAAGACCAATGCGTGTTCCAAATTTCATGAAAATCGGTTAAAAACTGAGGAAGAAGCTCGAAATGCAATATAGGTATAAATTCTATAAAAAATTGGCCATGATTTGTTGGATTTAAACCAAGTTGTCTTAAAACAATTAAGACAACTCACAACTTACTGTCTTTAAGTTAGGGCTAAATTCTTAGCCATGTTGTATTTATGAAATACAGACTCTGCAGTTTTAAGAAAAGTTACTTAGCCATTCATCCTATATCTGTCTTAGTCGCGCAAAACCTCTTAGCCAAATTCTAAGACAAAATTTTTAGCCAATTCTTTATGGAATACGCGTTTTGGCTAAGAATTTTGTCTTAGACAGAAAATAAGACAAAATGCTTAGATTTTTGACTTAAGCATGCTTATCTCGTTTATGGAATACGGGCCCTGGCTTCGTTGGCATGGCTACCAAATTGTTTGCGCACTTCTATTGTATGCGCGTATCGAGTGGACCAAAGGAGTGGACCAACGAACGTAGAGTGCAGCAACACACAAGCGTGTTGCTCTAAGTAAGGTCAACTCGATACGCGCATGCAGCTGAGCTGCGCGCATATTTTATTGTTCATGCCAACGAAATCAAATGCCGATCCAATTCAACAACAAATTAATAGTGATCAAGAAACGAATATGAAAGAATATGACTACAACGATATCAAAGATAACACAAAAAAATATGTTGAGGAATATACAACCATATAAAAACATACTTTGATATTTTAAACTTTACAAATATAAGTTTCAGGAAACTAAAACCATTACCAAATCGGTGATTGTTGTTATCAGCGATTTCACCAGACGGCTGTATTAGGTGATTTGCGCCGAGACGATTTTGTGACCACTCGCAAAGCATTTCGGGATTGAATATAACCACCTTATTTTCTTTGAGCTCTTCGCTGAACCCATCATCACTCTATGCTTAAGCTTCATTATGCTCCGTCGTCTGCTTAGATCTCAACCCCTAGTCTAGCACTGGTACTTGCTAGGCGTCGATCAGCATTTATCTGCAGCCCATAGACCGTGACTAATTTATGAACCGGCAGCAATGCCAATGGGTATTAAACAAACTTATTTACGTACATCTATCAGTAGTATGTTATTTCTTTTCACCAATTTCCCAAAAACTTATAAATTTAGAAATACATTCCAATCAGTAATAAGTGAAGTCTACATCTAACTTAGATCTTGATCATGTTGATCGATAGACCCAAAGCTTCAGTCTCTGTATTTTGGTTGTTCTGCTGAACTGCGCTGGCTCACTCTCACTGATGGAGATTATAGTAATAATATGTCAGAAATTGTTGAATAAATCCTCAGAAACGACGGTTATTCCTGTCTAGTTGATCGATAGACCCAAGTCTAAAGATCTAACTTTATTAGTCTAACTAGACAAATCTCGATCTGTTAAGATCTGTTAAGATGTTGTTCCACACTGGATATCTAACTTTAAGTAGATCTAGAAAAGATCTAGCACGACTCGTTGGTATGAGATAGTCTATGCAAAAATAATAAAATAATAATAATAAACTCAAAACAGACGGATTTCACCCTGTCTACAGATAGGACGCCTAAACCTAGACCATTTGAGGGTTGGTCTATGCAAGCTAACTTCGGTTCAATTAAGGCCAGCCTGCATGGGCTAGTCGCTAGGACTAGTCCGTTAAATGCCTACAGCCAGGGTAAATTCCTTGAGTCTAACTGTTAGATCTAGAAGATTATATGGTTGACAAGTTACCGTTAGGCCTTAGCGTTAGACATGAAATCCTTAAAATTCACTTTAGAAAATGCATAAAATCACGACGAGCTCAGTCACTTTGCTCTTTCGTTTTCGAAATTTCTCAAACAAATATTACGCGTTCTGCCGGCCAAGCACAGGCCAGGCCCAGGAAAATTAATTATGGCAAACAAATTATGTAAAAGTCTTTAAACATTGATTGCAGAGAATAAATGGTCAAATTAAGATATGGATGCTGTCTATCAAATCAACTTTCTGCCCAAAATCAGAAATTAAGATGGTCTAATCTAGCCCCCATCCCTATTCCAGGCCTACCCTAATTGTAATACTTAATGGGTTAGGTCTAACGCAAAACGATGATGGCACTCTGCCAAACGATGTAACATTGCAATCAGTTTCCATCAATTAGCTGATTTTTCTTAGAAATTATTGAAGAAAACCAGGGAAAATGTGGATAGGTTGCCGTTTATTTAAGCTTTAATTTGGCTTTGGAAGTTTGGTTGCTCAATCGACCTTCGACGCGACACAGCCTGGCTGTGCAGCTGCAGCGCAGCGCGTAGCCAATGCAATGCATCCGATGCATGTTTTTTTTTTTCGCCGTCCATATAGTCTCGGACTCGAAGTTGAAATTTAGACCCGGATTTCGGGGAAACAGCGCCTTTATTTCAGATTTATAGATTTAAAAGTCGAATGAAATTAAAAATTTGAAATCTAACCTTGAACAATCATCGTTGATAAAACATCAGCCCTGAAGCAATTGCACTTCAAATCAGACTACGCAAATTGGACGTCATTGTCTATGTTGCTAGAAGGTCTATGACGAGTCGCTTGAAGCCACAGCGCATCATCAACGTCATTAGCTAGCTGCGCGACCGGCCCAGACTCGGCGCACCCAGGCCGGAAAAATGACCTCGATTATTACGGTGGTTGTCTATGCATTTATTAGTGGTGCAGCGAAATTCAGCAGAAGAAAATAACAGATTAGGGGTATCCTCGTCATAGACTTAATATTCCAAAATGAGGAAAAATTTCAAAATCATGATTATTTAAGCTAAATATTTTCTTTAAAAATAAAAATAATATTTTTAATATTTATACCCAGAATAACCGATCTAATAATTGTTCCTTAAAAAATATTTGAAATTAACAAATGAAAAAAAATAAACTCGACAAATTTCCCAAAACCCCACCTTATTTTTTAGAGTGGTCACAAAATTCGAGCGGAGTTGACCTTTCTTAGAGCAACACGCTTGTGTGTTGCTGCCCTCTACGTTCGTTGGAGTGGACCTTCCTAATAGCAACACGCTTGTGTGTTGCTGCCCTCTACGTTTGTTGATGCGTATCATGGTCAGTGGGCCTAACTGAATGCGCATACCCACATTACTGGCGCTGCATACACCACGCGAAAGTATAAAATAAATTTTAAACAAACATATCAGGCCTTCAAAAAGTGTCGTGGAATTATTTATCCGAGGTTGGTCTGGCAATTACTTTTTTCCCCGTGGGGCGTCTCCAAGAACTGATTATTATTATTATTTTATGCAGATTTCTTTTTTTAATCAATGTTACAAATTAAAATACAATTCAACGAAGTCGAGAAAGCTTATTGAGTAAAACATGTTAACTGAACAATGTGATAAATCCTGGAAAAAAAATCATAAGTTTGTTTATACTCACGGATGCATTCTGGAGTATCTTGGGACCAATGTCCAGAATGTGTGCATGTAATGGTCAAGCTATCGGAATCCACACAAGACATCACTTCTGGATCTACAAGACAGTAGTTTTCATCGCAAGAGAATGTGATATTGTCACCAAAAGAACGTCCAGATCCTTCAACTTGACCGAAGTTTGGCACAGCTGGCTCAGGGCATTGGACAACTATGTATGTATAAAAAGGAGGAAGAGAGAGAGAGAAAGAGAGAGAGAGAGACAGGGGGAGAGACAGGGGGATGAGAGAACAGGGGGGGGGGTGGTAGAGAGTACAAAGATATTTTAGAAAATCGTGTAATCTTGCCCTATACCCCAAAAGTTTAAATATGCTTTACAATCAAACAAAATTTGATAATGCGTGGGACGGAGTTGGGCGGGGAAGGCGGGGCCGCTTTTGATATGTCATTTTGGTAGGCTTACATGTTTTTTTCTTCACAATTTATAAGGGATATTTTGCAATTAAGAACCGGCAAGGATATTTGATGATAAATGTTTCCGATACGATGATTTCACACCCGCAACTACACTCTAACATATATTGGGTAAAGTTGCTCCATGAGCGTAATTATGTGTCCAACCAAAATTGGGCATTTCTTTTCGGCATTTTCATTTATCCAGTGTGATGACAATTTTGCCTATTCTAAAGTAATTGCTGCTTATTTTTTAACTTTACTTGACAATATGCTTCCCGCATTGGGTAAAATACTGCCCAAAATTGTTTGGACACATAATTACCCTCGTGGTTGTAAAGATTTAACCCAATATTTTTTTTTTACAGTGTATGGTTTCCATTTTGCGTGGAGTAAGGGGGAGGGGTTTTATTTGAAAAAAAAGTCGGATTAGAAAAAAAAATGTCTGAGCTCATCGACCAATGCTGTCAGAATGTTCTCCTTGAAGGGCTTATACTCACTAACAATGACATTAATAATTGCTTTATTTCATATCTTGAATCCTCGTATTTAATGCTGCCATGAACCCCTGCTATGTTGCGATGATATGTTTCTAGCAGTCCAACCGCCCCTACCATACACCCCCTCCCCCAAAAAGAGAGAAACAGTCGTAAACAATATGACATTGGGTTGTTTGAGTTTACCGTTGACTTACCCGTTTCAAACGATTTTAATTTATATAAAACGTAATGAACGAATGCCATGAAAAAAAAAATTGGGGTATACATTGCTGTCAGATTTAACTCAATTTTGATAGTTCATTGATTCGAACCATAACGGAAGATTGAACATGTTTAAGAAGAGGCGGATGAAAATCATTGACGGTTGCAGAATGTATAATGATGATAGGCAGGCCAACATTTCATTTTATCAAATGAATAATGTAATTACTTTGCATGAACTTTGTAAGGGCAAGAGCAGTAAGTGAGCCTAGACAAGCCTTCATTTGAACTAAGAATACACATCATTGACTGATATATGATAGAAAAACAAGGTTTCGATTATACACGGCTGTCAAAGGAGTAAAGTACTGTCGAGACTATATATACAAAAACCAGTGAATATGCCATTGCAAGATGGCGTTAGAATTTTGTCATCGATTGAGTCCATAGTCTGATGAATAATATCTAAAGGGGAATCCAATCCAAATAAAAAGTTGTTTTTAGAGGAAAAATAAAAATCAGACAAGTTGGATGCTTGACAGTTTTAACAATGTCAGACAAACAATAAGAAAATTATGCAAATTTATGCAAATGCGGCCAACTTTAAGTCGCCATGGGTATTACCCATGGCGACTAAAAATTGGCCACATTTGTGATGTCATAGGGTTGTAATAGACAAGGACTACTCTTCCCCTTACCCCAGTATACAAAATGGCTAATATGTATTTTTTTTTTTTTTAACTTTTACTTCAAATCATTTTTTCATTCATGATGGAATAAAGTTATATGTATATTTTGATTACTGTCCCAGGAGATCCTGATAATTAAGTACATGGCCCATGGAAAAGTTGTCCTTCCCCCTTGTCATAATGCACTTACCGAATTGCCAATTTGAAATTGATATTGTCTCAATTCAGTTAAAGCAGCCATAACTTTCTAATTGCTTGCCGATTTCTTTCAAACTTTCACCATTCTGTTTATCTTATTTTTCTCTTTACCAACCCATAATTTTATGGCCAAGGTTGGATTCCCCTTTAACCACTTATTAATTACACCTATGTTTCTGATTTTCTTTGAAACAAACACGATATACTCACGATCACAGTTGGGCAAGTTTTGGCTCCATGTGCCCTGCGATGTGTCACATACCAAGACAACTGTATCCTGCTCGATGTCCATCTCATATCCTGCATCACACTCGTAAACCGCGTACACCCCATCGCTAGTTGTAGTATGCCCGTTGACAAGGGTCGGCGGGTCGGGGCAGTTGTCTTTGACAAGAGTACATGTATGAGTATATCAAATGCCGATACGGTTACAATTAACACTACTATTTTGAGATTGAAATTGCACGTGACGAGGCCAATGAAGATACAGGTTTATGTTATATTAGGGATATACTGCATACGTCAAACAAAAGACACTTACGAAGACTACTATCACGATTTTACACCGTGCGAGGCAAGCACTCTGCTTGGAAACCAATTTACAAGTAATCATTACCATAATAACTGCCTAAATCGAACAGCATGTTATTCCTGTTAGCATGATTAGAAATATCCCATGCTCTTTCTGGTCATGAAAACGTGTTTTTTTTTATTATCTTTTAAAGACTATCCTCAAATGACATCAAATCGAACGGTCAATTTATACCTCAACCATGTCAACGAAAGAGTAGTTTAGAGCACACGGCGGTAGCTGGGAAAACAATGTAATTCAACAATGCATTCCCATAGTGCATAGGCCCTATTTGTTTTATTTATGACATTCTTCAGACAAATATGTATATGTTCTTTGAAAAGAATGAGGTGGTGTTTCTTACCCCCACCCCCCCCCCCAAAAAAAAAAGTGTAAATGTTAAATGCAGGGAACAAATTTCACTGGCGTATCGCTGTGCGTGAAAGCATTACTACTCGATAATAGGTCCGATTGATAGTATACATGTATATGCACACAGATGACTCTAATAACTCTATCCTAGCCGTTTATGGCCAATAGTATTTATCTTTACATTACTGTACATTGCAAATCGGGAATTTAAAAACAGTGTCAAGATGATATGCGGTACTACTACTACTACTACTACTACTACTACTACTACTACTACTACTACTACTACTACTACCACTACTACTACTGCTGCTGCTGCTGCTACTATACTACTACACTACTATCACTACTACTACTACTACTACTACTACTACCACTACTAATACTACTACTATACTGCAACTACTTTAGGCCCTAATTCTTCTTCTTTTGTCCGGATGCGACACTAAACCATGCATCTCTAAAAAAAAAAAATCCGACTCCCAAAGCAACATTTAGACTGGACAATTTTTTTAGTTTGGCGGACTTCCCCCTGAAAAATGTGAACTCCTTGACTGTTATTTTCATAGGTGTTGTTATTGCAACAGTGATAGTCCAGGATAGGCCCCATATAAAATGGAATAAACCTTGTTTTTTCATATAAATTATATAATGTTTTTTTGATGTTTTTTCGAAGGTGCTGATTCCTTATCTGAATGATGCTACTCTTGTTACCTTGAGCGTTTTCCTCAAATTGGCAAAATCAAATATGGCCGCCAAAATATGCAAATTACCCATGAAAATCATAAAATTGCCAACACATTGACTATAAAATGATGTAATTGTTTTACAGGAGTGAAATACTCCCTGAAAAATGATTTTTGACAAAAATATTTTCTTGATATTCAAAATGGCCGCCATAGGCCCCTGTATACTTTATTGTGTAGAATATGAATGGGGAAAATAATTTCAAAACAAGATCACTATTATTGTATGTTATTGTGATCTACGAATAGACTACTGTCGGAAAACATGATTACTTACAAATATATGTCATTGTCTATGTCATGTGATAAATAATGTATACACAACAAAAAAAGTAAGTCCCCCCTTAAACAAACATCAATAATTTCCGAACTAATGCGAGTTTATGATATATTTTTACATGAGCGTGTAGGTTATTTTATAAGCTACCCTCTGAGTAAACGTTATGGACGTATTTTACTTCATGCTTCAGTGAGCACCGTCAGAAGGCAAAAATTTCACTTTTCAAAAGTCACAAGCCAAATATCATGACTTTGATTCCCTTTTATTGGAACTAATTCCACATTCTCATCATAAAAAATAGTCAGAAGTCTTGTAAAAGGTACTCTCTAAAAGACGATACAACTTTTTTGGCTAAATTTCACGGTTGAATAAACACAAGTCCAAATTTGCTATAATTGGATTTTTTTACACATTTATATCAATAAAAATGATAGAATATGATGACAGTTATTTTTGGAAGAGTTTCTTCAACAATATTCATCGTTTCACGGTTCAATGAACATTTATTGAAAACAAAAAATACGATTTTCAAATATCACAGGCAAGTATTAGTTCATTTTGGGAACTGAAAATTATCTTTTCTCAACTTTTTCGTTATGTTCATGACCAATTAACATGTTTCAATGATTCAAATGTGTTTAATTAAATATCCACGCTTGAATGAACATGTGGAATGCGATTAGCTCTTTTTTACGTTATTGGAAAAAATGCAATTTGTTACTATGGATATCTGTCACAAACCTCCTTGCATAGTTCATTTGATTAGATTTTTATGAAAATCCCGATGTTTAATGCATCAGTGAGCACACAATATTCGAAAATTATGCAAATGAGAAAAAAGTTCAAGGCCTTGGCCCCACTCTGTGTCGTATCGAATTGTTATTTTGGTGTGCGCGCCTTTTGGATAGTGTTACTCTGAAGCCATGTACGAAGTTTCATGAAATAACTGTTGGCAGAAGTAACAAAAACCGTCCATGAAACAAACCCTCATTTCATATTTGTTAAAATTTTGACTTCGTCTCTCATAGACTTGTGTACATTATGGGTGCACATGTTTAAGAATAAGTAACCCCTTATTCAATATGGTGGAACTTTTTTTCACGGCTGTCTTTAGCAATGTCATTTGGCAGTAATGTTTATCAAACTATGGGCAGAATTCTGTGCAAAAATGAAATCGATTTGTTTATTTATGGATGAGTGAGCACGCATCAAAGTGGGAAAATTGGTATTTTCAATGTCACAGACTCATTTTAAAGGGTAATAAAGTTATTGTTTTTATCATCCATCATTTCTATCACCACACACTTTCCGAACTTTAAACATTTTCATGGTTGAGCGAGCACATTCGAAAACTTAGGAATGAATACTCTTTATACTGCATAAATGTATTCTTTTACTAACAAATGATCAGTTTAATTTATGGACAAATCAGTGGTGGGTCCAGAATTTTAAAATGGGGGAGGGGCCTATAATCGGGGGAGCCACCAACATTTTCAAATTTTAACATGATCTAACAAGTTGTAGAGGATAATACCACTGACCCCTATATGATGATACGTCACAATACAGGGGCCGGGGAAGGGTTTTCAAAGTGGGGGGGGGGGGGCTGACCATGCAAAAAATCACAATCGTATGGTAATTTTTACATTTTTGTACATGCTTTTGGAAAAAAAGTGGGGGGGGGGGGGGACTGGAGCTCCCCGCCCAGCCCCACCCCCCACTTCCGCGGCCCCTGCAATACACTGTGCTCACTCAACCATGAACGTATGATATCAAAATTGTGTGTGGAGTGGCTAAATGATGGATAGTAAAACAGCATAACACCATAAAATTCACCTAAAGACAACATTTGCCCAACTTTGTATTTGCACAATTTGAAAAACGACTCTTGTGACTTTCAAAAATTGTCATTTTTAATTCAATCTTTAATTACTCATGCATGACTCAACCGATCAATCTTATCTTTCCCCAGAAGCTGCTCAATGAGTGTAGAAAACCACCTACGGAATATCATATCTCAAAATAATTCCGTTCAAAAGTTACAGCAATTTGATTTAGGGGGGACTTACTTTTTTTGTTGTGTATATTATGATATTAAAAGCGCGTATAAAAGGGGACAAATAATTTTGACAACATTTGTATTTTCTTGACTATAAATTGCCAATAATTGCGAAATATTGGTGTAACAATGTCTGACAACATGATTTATAACGAGACATATCATTCCCTTTGCCATTATGGTAATTAATGTTGTATTTTGAAATTCAAAATGGCCGTCGTAGGCCCTTTTTGTATTATGTACAATATGAGTAAAGAAACTGATTTTCAAAAGAGTAAGAACCATAAAATTAATGTAATTGTGATCTCCGAGTAAAATATTGTCTGAAATCATGTTTTCTGGCCAAACATATTTTGTCATGCATGAGATAAATGCTGTATTTTGAAATTCAAAATGCCCCTCATAGGCTCTAACAGGATTATGTACAATATAAGTGGGGACAGATAATTTTGTAAGAATTTGGATTTGCTTGACTATTATCCATATAATTCTGTGGTATGAATAAAATATTGTTTGAAAACGTAATTTTTATGAATTATAGCATTTCCTCTGCCATCATGGCCATGTAGGTGATACTGTGTTTTGGTCGCTATACTGCTACAAGCCCTAACTAAATTATGTAACATGCGTACAAGGAAACTAATTTTCACAAGAATGAGAACCAAAAAATGCATGCAACTCTTATGTATGAGTAAAATATTGTCCTGAACATGATTTCTAACTAAATACATCACATATTGGTCATGAAGGTGGTGCTGTACTTTGAAATTCAAAATGGCTGTCCCCGAAGTGTTATGTGGGCCTACATTATAACTGGGGATAGATAATTCTGACAGAGTTTGGCTTTGTTTGACTATAAAAATTGTAAGAGTGGAGTGCTGTAAAAAACACATGGTTTTTAACGTAAAACACACACGTAATTACGTAATACACACACACAATATCTATCACACAGCACATCGCTGTGTGTGATAGATCTTGTGTCATTAAGGTGATAAATGCTGCATTTTGAAATTGAAAATGGCCGCCATAGGCCCTTATCGTATTATGTACAATTTGAGTAGGGACACTAGATAATTTCCACAAAAGTGCGTATTGCAGTCATTTTGGAATTAAAGATTTAGCATTTATCACCTAAAAAACATAAGAAATTATCTATTTCGTTAGATATCATGTTGTCAGACAATATTTCACTCATACAACACAATTTAGTCAAGCAAAGCCAAATTTAGTTAAAATTACACTATTAAAATTTTGGGCAACATACTGCCCACACAACAATTTGTTTTAAAAACTTATCCAACGCTGTAGTTTTTAACCAATACTGTGTAGTTTTCAACCAAAGAACACATCATTTGTTTAAAACTACCAATAATTGGATAAAGTTTTAACCAATTGTTGTGTGGACTGTATGTTGCCCAACATTTTTAAGAGTGTATTTGTCCCCTTTCACATTGTACATAATACCGTGTTGGCCTGTAGCGGCCATGTTCAATTTCAAAATACATTATTTATCACCCACCTTACAGATCACAATTATATGCATTTTATTGGTGCTAACTCCTGTGAAAATTGGTTTCCCAATTTAAGTTGTACTTATACATAATACAATCAATGTCTTTGGCTGCCATTTTGATGGTCGAAATACAATATTTAACACAAACATGAAACCTGAACGATATATCTCGATAAAAATTATATTTTTAGGCAGTATTCCACTAATTTACCACAAATACATGCATTTCAGCGCTTACTCTTGTGAGTGTTTTGTCCTCTCTAACATTGTACATAATAGGTCTACTGTTAGGAACTTTTTTCTATAAGAATACAGGATTTTTCACATACATGGCATATAGAATAATACATTTCTTTAACAACGTGTTTTAGTCAGCATTCCACTCGTTTATGATAGTATTATGCATTCTAGTGCTTTTGTGATTTTTTTTTGTCCCCATTCATCATGTAGCTACATAGTGTTAGGGCGTTTGGGGGCCATTTTGAATATCAAAATACAGGATTTATAACATCCATGATATATATTCGTTAAAAACCATGTTTTCAGACATTACTTCACTCATAGATTATGATTAATTGCATTTGAGTGCTCACATTTGTGAAAATTAATTTTCCCCATTCACATTGTACATAATAGGGTATATACAGGGGATTATGGCGACCATTTTGAATATCAAGAAAATAAATATTTTGTAAAAAATCATTTTGTCAGAGAGTATCTTACTCCTGCAACACAATTACACGTATTTTATAGCCACGAGAGGGCAATTTCATGTTTTTCATAGGTAATTTGCATATTTTGGCGGCCATAATGGATTTTGCCAATTTGCAGAAAATGCTCAAGGTTATACACGAGTGGCATCATTCAGATTCGGAATCAGCACCCACGATTTGACAAGAAACCACTAAAACATATTGTATATATGACAAAACAAGGATATGCCTCTTCTAGCCTGGACTATAGGGCCAGCATAAGAAACCCATCATTAATCAGCTTTATATGTTGAACAAAAAAAAAATTAAGTACATACCCGAAGTTGCTATACGAACATTTGACAACAATAAGCAGCAAAAACACAAAATAATCTTCCAGAAAACCATTGTGAAATCCACAGGTGCATTGAACACAACAACAATGTTTTTTAATTCTTTCAGTCCATCCTATTGAATTTGTACTTTTTGTATTGTCGTGTTTCGAGTTTATATTTATTATCATTATTTCATTTTATCTAAAGTACATAACCTCTTTATCGTGTTCACACGTCCTAATGACCCCGCTAAGCGATGACAATTAACTCATGCAGCATTGACATATAGAATATGGGGATAATAAGCATTTTCATTTAGAAAAAAAGGAAAGAGATAGAATTGTCTTATTTAGACGCTGATAAAAAAGGGGAAAATATGGAATTGTACATCATCATCATTACCATATCCATCATCATCATCATCAAAATCATCACCATCATCATCATCAGTGGCGGACCGTGACCGGAGGAGACAAAGCATTGGAGGGGCACAGCATTGTTCACAAACAATACAGTGCCCCTCCAATCAATTGTCTCCTCCGGGTCACGGTCCGCCACTGATCATCATAATCAACATCATCATCATCATAATCAATATCATCTTCGTAATCATCATCATAACCATATTCATCATCATTACCATTACCATAATCATCATCATTATCATCAAAATCATCTTCACCATCATCATCATCATCGTCATTATCACTATTTTCTTCTTTTTCCTCCCCTCCTCTTCTTCTTCCTTCTCCTCCCATTCTCATCATCACCAGCACCACTGTCATTTTTTCAGCCATTACCACTATCGTCGTCGTTACTATGTGTTCAAAATCAAGTAAAAAAAAGCAATTCACATAGATAAGAACGATATTTACATCTTTCAAAACTGTAGGTAATCATCCTGAAAGCTAATCGCTACTTAAATTTGACCCTACGAACCCATTATGTATAATTTAGGGAGGTCAATGACGAAGCTGCGATCACTATTAACCCACTTTATGATATACTAAATGGTATGAAGCAAATAGTGACGCGATTCATAGATCCCTACATTGACCTTGGTTCCGCCCTTTTTATCAAAGGGCGATTTAGCCGTTTCTTTGCGATTCATGTAAGTTTCTGGAGCTTCGTGTTGATTCATAGAGCTACAGCTCTATGGTTGATGTAAACTAAGAGGGAACTGCCTACACAAATTATTTTAGCTGTAGTATGTCCCGAAGTTCACGCTTTTGACTGTATATTGTCCACGTTTTCTTAGAAATAACGAATGAAGGATAACATTGCACGGTTCGTATCGTTATAATTGTGGTAAAAGTCTTACAATTACAATATAAAGTACATGATAAAACTTGATCATTGAAAATAATAGGGCCTATTACAAAATATGGCATTATGTACAAATAATCCTGCTCATTATCTGATACTAGTGATATTGACAGCTATTCTTCGCTTTATGCAAGATTTAAGGCTTGCTGAAGACATGTAATGATTATGCGATATGAAGATGAAAACAATGACCTAGTGCAGTTTCTGGTATTTTTTCTTCTTCATGAACGTACACGATATTGATCGGACCTGTAGGCCTTTGCAAAAGGGAGCCGGGATTATTCTTTGGCGGGTTGTCGGGGGCAATATATCATTTGTTCTTGTCGTAAATGAAGTAGTTGGAGTATAGAGACTAGTTCCAAGACCGAACCATTATTATTGGATGCTCTTTTTCTTCTCTCTTTACAATGTTGGCCATGTGTTGGTCTCTCCTCTTCCTGTTTTCCCTCTCCTTTATTTTCAATCAGTTAAAAACATCATAAGCACGAGGAGGGAGGCTTCCTTGACCTAAACGCTTTTGCTTTACACATGTATACAATACATATGATATTTCCATCTTTAAAGTTTGCCATGAATTATATCTTGAATTCAAGTTCAAGTTTTTATTTTCATTTCAATCATTAACATTATACACAAATACAACATAATAATATATATATAAACAAATCAAATATGATTGCAATGATTACAAATCAACTACAAATTCCAAAACAAATAAGGGGACACACTGAAAAGCATTGCTTGTAGAACGTGTATCCTGTAAGATATATCACACAATGACAAATTGGGAAATCATTCGCATGTGTTGGTGTAAGAAAAAACAACATGTTTAAATGAAATAATAGGAATAAAAATAAGATGATGAGTAATGACGAGAAATATTAATAAGATGGCAGAGATACGGGACGACACTATAAACACAAAAGAAAATAAAGACATGACGAATAGAGGGGGGGGGGGGGATAAAGCACTAAAGGGGGAGCGAAAGAGGAAGAGACTGAGAGGGCAAAGATTCTTAGGAAGAGACAGACAGACAGACAGACATACAGACAGAGAGAGACACACACACACACACAGATGGATATGTAGAGAGAAAGGGTGAGAAAGAGAGAGGGTGGGGGGCGGGGACAAATGTCTATAAAATATTATAGTATTTCTTAAAGGAGAATGAAACTCTTAGCTTTTGTGAAAGCAGAAAAACCAAAGAATAAGATCAACAAAAGTTTGAGTAAAACAGGACTAGCAATAGAAGAGTTATGAGCATTTGAATGTCGAGATCACTAATGCTATGGAGATCCTCCCATTGGCAATGCGACCAAGATCTATGATGTCACAGATGAACAACTCTCCCCTTTTGGACACTGAAAATATACCCCAAAACATCTCTTTTTGCTCATTCTAATTATATGACAAACGATTCATCAATGATATAATGTTGTGAAACCTCTGTACTTGTCCTCTCATAAAGAGAACACCTCACCTTGTGATAGACTCTATAAAAGTGAGAATATAAGTGAAATAAGTACTAAAGTAATGAGGGAGTTGTACGTGTGTGACATCACAGATCTTGGTCGCATTGCCAATGGGAGGATCTACATGGCATTAGTGATCTCAATATTCAAATGCTCATAACTTTCTTATTATTCATTCAATCTTCCTCAAAGTTTCAAAAATATGTTTCTTTGATTTTTCTCTTTGATATGAATTCAGCTGGTTTCAAGGGTTTCATTCTCCTTTAAGTGTGATGAGCTCAGTCATTATTTTGGTGGGTATTCAAAGAGTTTTCTCTAATGGATTAAGTCCATGACTATTAAACGTCAAGGCGGAAAATTGTTGAACAATGGGAGTTCACAGCCTGCCGCCCAAATGAAATATATTATAAGTTATTGGAAAAGAGAAATCGTCTAACGCCATCTTGTGACGAGTTGGATGACGATATCATTTCAAAAGGCAACCGGAGAATTAACTGCCTCAATTGGTAAGTATATGTGAGACATTTAGTTTTAGGTAGATCAGGGACCCTTTGCAGAAAGAGTTGCCTTTAAGTGCGACTCAAAACATCTACTAAACCCGTTTTCAGAAGTCAGGTCCATCCAGAAAACTCCCTGATTTTAATAAAATGAGAATCAAACATTCCATGAGAAACAAATACAAACTAAGAAAATTATGGGATTTTGAAGTTATGCTAAGTTTCCCAAACAACATGAACAAGTAATATATATATATATCACATCATAGATGGTGCGCACGTTAAATTTGGTTTGACTTGCATGCTCCAGTGTGAATAATCGCAGCATTAAGACTCAAATTAAAATTTTACTGCCGACAGAAAATATTCATATTTTGTTAACATTACAATTTGTATTACATTTTCTGTTGGAAATATAATTGAATTTATCCCCACTTTCCGTTCATCTCGTCTCTGAAATCAAACCAATAAAGTGTAGGCATAGTTTATTTCAGTATTTTCAAATTGTATCATATATATATTATATATGTTATATCTGTATTATTGATTTTGCAGTCTCTAATTGGAATCACAATATTTACACGACATTCATACTTATTTAACATAAAACAAATCACATAATCGTTTGACAATGTATATTTCATTTTGGGATATTCCGCTACTGAAAACGTGCACGATCCTAACTTTGCAAGTCTCTTATTCTGATAGACGTGATAACAATTATCTCTTAAGCTTAAAACTTTTTTTTAAATTACATTCGGAGTCTCTTTATCCACTATTCAATACGATATTTTTATTTATTGATTTATGTCTCCAACCAAAATGAGATTTTTAAGGATTTGTCACACCATGGACCTACATGTACTACTCTCCATGGTCACATCAACCATGTTTTAGGTGGAAAGGTGCTGGACCGCAACAATGGCTAAAATCCAATGACGGTACATTCTAACATTTTTTTCTCGTTCGCGCACATATTGACCAACAGATTGGACATTTCAATAAATCCCTCGTGAGTTGAAAGTACTGTCTTATTAGATACGTGCTGAATTCAGTATTTAAGGATCCCGACTTCCAGATAAGTTCCATTTGAATAAGTCTATTCCAATCGGGACATAAGACACACATTATGCCCTAATTATGTGAGCATCCATTTTAATTGATGAGCAGTGACTTGGAAAAATGATTAGGTCTTCTTGGAGCTTCGCCAGGATATCCTGATATATGGATGGTGTCGAGCAAGATGTGTTTCAACTTGTAAGAAATACATATACATGTATATCATAGAGTCACAAGGTCCATTCGGTCTAGTTTGATTTTTTCGTTTGAGTTTGTATTCATTCCCCCTTTCCCGTCTACCTTAACAATACTTGATCATGGGGGCGGGGGGGGGAGGGGCCCTAGGGTCGTGGTCCCAAGGTATGACTCTGGCATCCAGCAGAAAGTCTTTATCTTCGCTAACAAACTCGACACTAACACATCATATTTATGCAAATTTAGTTAGGCTCTAATCAATCTCTCTGTCTATATATATTATATAGCTGGAATCCAACTTCGGCACGCGGCTACTCATTGTTCATTAACTCATCTCCACCCCCAAAAACCTTAAATAATCAATGAAAAGGTTGGAAATTTGCCTGGCGGGTTATCATGGTTAGTGTAGCCTACTTGGTCGCGCCTAACTGCTGGCCCGCCTCCGTGGTCTACTTGTTAAGGCATTGGCGTTCTGAGCCAGGGTCCCGGGTTTGATTCCCGGCGGGATCCTTCATTATATATATATATATATATATATATATATATATGTATATATATATATATATATATATATATATATATATATATATATATATATATATATATATATATATATATATATATATATATATAGTATATATATATATATATATATATATATATATATATATATATAATAGATGCTTGGCTTCACTCAAGGTCCCTCAGAGCTGTCATCCATTCTGAATCAAAGGTTGAAAAATTCCGCTGGGAATCAAACCCGGGACCCTGGCACAGAACGCCAATGCCTTAACAAGTAGACCACGGAAGCGGGCCAGCAGTTAGGCGTGACCAAGTAGGCTGCAATAACCCGCCAGGCAAATTTCCAACCTTTTCATTGATTATTTACGTTTTTTTTTTGGGTGGAGATGAGTTAATTAACAATGAGTAGCCGCGTGTCGAAGTTGGATTCCAGCTAATACAAGCCTAAATACATGCATTCATCAGGAAGGGAGCAATACATTGAGAGAAATTAGATAATTGCAAACAACTTGTGGCAACTCTTTTGTAGTTAATAAACAGTGAAACAAACATTTTTGTTTGCAATAAATATTATCTTCCATTAATTGATCAAGCCACGGAAACTATATCGTGATATTTTCCCCCCTTTTTATATATCAGACATCCAAACGTCGTGGAACCCACAAGTATTTTATTGAAAGTCTTCGTTTATTTGCTTATCTTAGTAATGTTCAAATGTTAAGAAATTATTCTATATTTGAATGATTTTTCAAGACAAAAGATAATTAAATTCGGAGCACAATTAGTTCCCTTCTATCTTGTCAAGCGATTTCTCTTTAGTTGTAAAGATCTCATTAGGAAAATTACATGTAGTTTTCATTTTACTGTTAGATACATTATCCTATATGCAGCCAATTCTCTGTGGAATATACCATATAATGAAAAAAAAAAACACCTAACCTATTACAATCCACATTGAGTGAAGAGTATGAATTTATCTTTGATTTTTTTTTAATGTATTGACGGAATGGGAACCAAATAAAACAGAGTAAACGACGCTGATGCTTTTGATATTTGCCAGGTTATTCTTTTGTATCCAATAACGTGATGAATGTTTATGTTTCAACTTCCTCCCCTTAAAAGGTCTGCAATGCAATATCCTAAGGATGTACCGGATCACTGGAATTATATTTATTCGCTCTCATCAAGAAGTCTAGCTGATTCTTCTTTGTACTGACCCCGCTTTGGTGCTGCAGAGATATTGCTGACTTTGCGGAGGACTACTACCATCATGGCGGCCATTGCCATGACAACGGTTGCCATAGCAGCCATAGCAACCACCCATGGGTTGAAAGCGTTGGTAACTTCCTGTTGTGTTGAAACTCCTGCAAAACGGTAACGATAGAAAGAAAATTAGTAACAATTATAATATTACAGTAAGAGCACTTTACTACTTCTACGGCGAAGACAACGATTACTTCTACAAAAAAGTAGTGTTCTTCTACAACAAACGCTACAGGTACTCGTATTAGCTAGTATTTATATAGCGCCTTTCTACATACTCGTACTCTTACATTAACTTTGAATAGCCGATTTACCTGGCAAAAACAAACTACTTTTATTATAGAGGTCATGATGACAACTTTATTAAATGGCAGGGTAATGATGAGACATGAACGCTATCGTTTGTTATAATTGCCGTTTCCACTACCTTGTAACTTGAGTAAAACTTCATCATTACGCGTTAAACAATCCTTACTTCGTTTATAAATTATTTTGGTGTTGTGCTTGACCAGTTGACAGACTTTTCTTATCTAAATCGAAAAAGACTTATGCCCATTATAAACCAGAAATAGAAAGATGTATAGGCCTTGCCACTGAGAAAGGTTACTGTTCGCCGATTTCTTTCGCAGTAGCAGTCTTGTTAGTAAACTAATGAATGAATGTGAGTGGAAAAAAGATGAAGAACGTACCACTCTGGCTAATGTCAATTCGGGAAATGCTTTCCTGTGACTGTGCAGCGCGTCGTACTCGAATAGGTCCTCGGGTAAATCGCTTGGTCTTTAATCCACTGCTGACGTCACGCCTACTCCTCCCTGTGATCATTGATGTCGAGGTGTTACATCTTTCCTTGCAAAGGGATTTAGTTTTTCCGGCATCGCATACCAGGAGATCACAGTGGATATAAACCTATTAAAAAATGTAATAAGGGAACATGACTAAAGACCCGGTCTCACTAGCCGACGGACGCAAAACGTATTCATTAAGGACACAGCGGACGAAAATAATTTCCATTCGTTTTCATCCGCTCCGGAAATTTGCGAAAACATAACGGAAAACAACGGACCTGGGTAGTATGTAGCGCGGATGTTAAACGGGTGTTCGTCGGATACCTTGCAGATAAAAACGGATGGAAGTGGATGTCAGCTCCGAAGCGGTTACCAGGGGTTTGGGATACTTTATTTAAGATATGCACACGCTTAGAGTACATCCTTTCTATTTCCGTTTTACTAACGATGCATAGACGTTCCATGTACCTTATCTTTCCTCTCTCTTTCCGTTGGTCAGCTTCATTGGATCTGAGTTGCGAGGATGCCCAGATGATGCAGAGAGGATACAGCGGACGTTTGACGGATGAAAACGGACACAGAACGTTTGTTGTTCGTATATGTCACGTATATACATCGTACACGGCGGAAAGTTCATCCGTTAGGAGAGTTTTGTGCATCTCAAAGTTTTTGCGTGGATGAAATCACAGTGGTCGGATGCTCGAAGGATAGAGCGTATGAGACACGTACACAATGGGTACACAACGAAAGCATAGCGTGCTCCAACGGATGGCAAGAATTCTGTCCGTTTTACATCCGCTTTGCATCCGCAAGTGCTGTGGGACCGGGCCTTACGGAGCTAGAATTATATTTACACAAATCATCCGTCTTCTAACTTTAAATCAATCTTATCCATCTTATTTTCAAAATAAGCCCCTAATAATGAACTGCATTTTCGAAAAGCTTACATGTTCAACATGTCAAAGACATGAATTACTAATCATATGAATGATGTTGAAATCATTCAGATAAGAAAAATAAAAATCTTATGTTTCCCTTTATGGAGCACAAACATAATGAGCCAAACAATTGTCGTGAGCGAACAAAATAATGACGTTTTTGATCCAATTTTGTGATACATTTTGACTTAGTATTCAGAGAAAGATATCACAATTAACTTTTTGCTTCCTTTCTCTCTCTTTCTTTTTCCCTCAAGTTTTTCGTGGCCAAGAAACTGTTGTGAGGGGGGGCATCAAAGGCGGATCCAGGGGGGCCCGAGGGGCCCCGCCCCCCCTATTGGCGGAGCAAAAAATAAAAAAAGGGGGAAAGAAAGAAAAAAAAAAAGAACTAGAATTTTAATTCGTCATGAGGACGAATTAGGTGATCTGTCTCTGATTTCATGATCAGGAAGACAATCAGCATGTTTATTGAGATCAATATGATCATCATGAGGAAAACTGAACTTCTCTTACGAAAAGAACGTGTTGAATACTCTTGAAAAGGAAGAAATTAGAAACTTTGGAAAAACGGTGTAAATGATACACATGGTACATGTACATGTTATATTAAAAGGATTTTTAAAACTATTTTATTGTGCAATGTTTTAACTTATATACCTTGTAATGGTCATGAAGGACCATTTGTGAAATGTTGAAAAGAAAGAAAAAAAAAATGTTCATCCCGAGGTTCCAACCCTCGACCTTAGGATTGCAAGTCTGATGCCTTACCAACTGAGCTACACTATTTTCCATAGACTAATACACATAATCACTATTTCCCATAGACTTTACACATAGCAAATTGAGAGGATCTCAAATCCAATTTTGCAATAGAAATGCGGGCATGATCCCGGCATCTGATCGGAAAATGGAGACTTAATTTGCGATAGCTTACAATCTCAGCTACAACATACTCCAAGCCCAGAGAAAACCGACAAACAGAAATGGAGATATAGCTCGCGAAATAGAGGAATGTAAAATCCAGTTTTGAGAAAAAGTCATTTCCCATAGAGATTGCACACAAAATGAGCGAAAATGACATGCCTCTATAACTTGCCATTTTTCAGGATGATCCGTTCCTTTAAATGTTAATATAGCCATTACATTAGAAAGAATATGTTTTCAGCTACAACATGTAACAAAACTTGGCGAAAATTGACCAATATTTACGGAGTTAGAGTCAAATTTGCATAATTGTGATGACGTCATAAGTAGCAAAATGGGAATTTTGAGTTCCGACGCCAGTTTGATGACGTCATGATAAATTTTCGGGTCAAATAAGACATGAAATCATATCTCCCATCCACACTCTATTCGAATATGAAAAAAAATTGGGGGTCAACGGACTACCTGAAGAGCTATAATGAGTTTTGTATAGGCATGTTTTTGCACATATATTGTCAATGGTTAGTGCGCGCGCTTAGGTGATCAGTCAATCGACAGATCAGCTATTAATTTCGTACGAATTTTCTTTATTTATTTATTTCTTAATTTTTATTTTCCACCCTTTTCTTGTTAGCGTAAAATCTCAAAATCTACATCTTCAATTTTCTTCAAAGTATCATCAGTTATGGGGACTTACCATGCCATCTGGATAAAACAGGTTCAAGGTCAAAAGGTCATCATGACGTCATCTAGACGCCATTTTGTAAAGTCACATAATCAATCATATCTTCATTATCAATTATAGAAAATTAACCATATTTACATCACATTAATTTCAGGTCAAGTGTCAACTGTCCATGTCATCAGAGGTCATGTAAAGGTCACGACGTGCGCGTACGCGCGCGTCAAAATTTTAAAATGCTCAAAATCACTTTTTGACCAAAGTAAAGTATGAATCAGGTCATTTTAAGCATTTCAAAAATTTGCGCGCGCGCACAGTTACGCGCGCGTTCTCACGCGTAACGGCGCTATGTAAAATAGGATCGCCATTTTTTTCATATCAATGCACCGCTAATATAATTTTGAACAATTTAATACCTTGATCGACCTTCTACGACAAGTAATAACGGAATTAGCCTCCATCAAAGTTTACAGCACGCACGCGTGCGCGCACTAACCATAGACATTATATGTGCAAAAACATGCCTATACAAAATTCATTATATCTCTTCAGGAAGTCCGTTGACCCCCAATTTTTTTTTCATATTCGAATAGAGTATGAATGGGAGATATGATTTTATGTCACATTTTACCCGAAATTTTATCATGACGTCATCAAAATGGCGTCGGAACTTAAAATTCCCATTTTGCTACTTATGACGTCATCATAATTATGCAAATTTGACTCTAACTCCATAAATATTGGTCTATTTTCGCTCAGTTTCTTATATGTTGTAGCTAAGGACTTACTCTATCTGATGAGTTGGCTTTATATACATTTTTAGGAACAGATTATCCCTAAAAATGTCAATTTATAGGGGTATGTCATTTTCGCTCATTTTGTGTGCAATCTCTATGGGGAAATGACTTTTTCTCAGAACTGGATTCTACATTCCTCTATTTCGCGAGCCATATCTCCATTTGTTTTTTATGGTTTTCTCTGAGCTTGGATTATGTTGTAGCTGAGATTGTAAGCTATCGCCAATATGGTCTCCATTTTCCGAGCCGATGCCGGGATCATGCCCTTATTTCTCTTGCAAAATTGGATTTGAGATCCTATTAATTTGCTTATGTGTAAAGTCTATGGGAAACAGTGTAGCTCAATTGGGAAGGCATCAGACTTGCGTCCTTAGGGTCCAGGGTTCGAGCCCAGGGGTGAACATGATATTTTTTTTTTTTTTTTTCTTTTCAACATTTCACAAACGGTCCTTTATGACCATTACAATGTTTATAAAATAAAACATTGGACAATTAAAAGAGATTAAAATCACTTTAATGTACAATATGTACATGTACAATATAGACTTTTTCACAGAACTTTCTCATTTCCCTCTTTTTCAAGAGTATTCAACATATTCTTATCGTAAGAGAAGTTTAGTTTTCATCATGATGATCATATTGATCTCAATAAACATGCTGATTGTCTTCATGATCATGAATTCAGAGACAGATCACCTAATTCGTCCTCATGACGAATTAAAATTCTAGTTATTTTGTTTGATTTACAAATTGATTTTTTAAAGTGCTCTTTAAAATGTCCGTTTTATGGTGTGAATATCATTTGCAGCTTTTTGCGCTGTGCGCTCGCATTGTTTGATTTGCCAAGAAAGCCTACATATTGTCTTTGTTTATTCCATAAGATTCTTATATATTAATTCGATAAAAAACTACTTAAAATCCCCTTTTATGACAGTTTTTCAAAAATTTCGTCTCGCCATTTGAGCTTGCATTAATAGTCAAAAATATATCAACTCATAAATCCTATTCATGATTACAAAAGTGCTTAAAATATCCAGTTTTCAGGCCTCAAATGTAAACAAATTTCACTCACTCATTAGAAATATTACATTAATAAATATGATTATAACATTTTCATGAATTCCTAATAACGAAATTGTCCCTTTTTCATAAAGGAATATCAACAAGTTTCATATCGCGCTTAGGAAAAGCCAATAGGAAGATAGTCATCATTTTTCTTATGACAACATGTCCTTAGGCCTATAATGTCCAGGTCCTAGGTCAAAATAATAACAAATATATCAGCTCGCGCTTCGCACTCGCATCATTTATTAAGTGCTATCCACATACACTTCACAATTTCCCTACATAGTGCTTAAATTCACCCTTTTCATACCGGAATATCAAATATTTTCCGCTCGCGCTTCGCGCTTGCATTATTGATTTTCATGATAAAAAATGAAATGTATTCAGAATGCCCAGATTCTGTCTTACTCTAAAACACGCGCACACATGTTTTTTTTTTAGATATGCAGCTTGATCTTCATTCAAAACGTGCTAAAATTATCCAGTTTCCGCTCGCATTATTACTGTAGGAACTTCCTTTTTCATGATTTATAAAACATGAATAGAGAGTCCCATTTTTAGGTCGGAAATCTCAAAATTTTTGGCTCATTACGCCACTGAGACAACCCCTTGAAAAAAAAAACAGACACAAATCAACTTTGAGCGGCCGATCGGGGAAATGTGGGTGAAAAAAAAAATTGCCCCCCCCCCCCTATTGGCGGGAGCTGGTTCCGCCCCTGGGCATGGCCCCCAGCCACACCTATTCGCCAGAGGAACTGACATTAAATTCATACGTCAAGCGAACTGTATCGAAAAAAGAAATGGATGACTGACTTACCATATCTTCCCTCTTGATGAACCTGAAAGTGTTCATCTCCACTCCTATGCTATAGTTTGTAAGATAGGTGATGTTGGTGTCATCGCCGTCAAGTGAGCAGCTATACATTTGATATAAGAAGAATATATATATATATCTATTGTACTTGAAGCAGTGATAATTATGAACAAAACATCAACATTCTATTTTGATATGATGTTGTTATCAAATGCCTCTCTTTAATACGGACTGTAGAATATTATTTCAGAATTGAACAAGAATAATGATAGGGAATACCCCTGCTAGTGTACTCAGTTTCACCTTGAAACAACTTTATAAACTTCCATCCGTTATACATGTATTTTAACTGCATCGCAAAATAATTGCTTTGTAGGTGGTAGCATACAGTCAGCTGGGCGTATACAGGTATGTAATTCTATTAATTCAATTATTTAATTCAATTATATTTAATTCAATTCTTTAATTAATTTGAATTCAATATAATTCCCTACATACATACGTTTTCTATAGCCTAGTCCAGGTCGAACTACATGGACTAAAGAGTGTGTTCTTGAGGCTAGTCGGGTTGACCAACACAGCTTTTCTTCTTCTTCATCACCTTACTTTCTTTACCTTATCAAACTTGCTAAAGGTAAACATATATGTTCCATTGACTTTATTACGGTAGTAAAAGGTAACGATAGTTCCAACAAACATGAACCAGTTGAGAGGGATCAATTCTTGTGAGACTGCGACATACTGATATACATGTATTAAGGAAGGAAGAATCTTACGCATTGCCAATAAACTCGAAATTGTCGTCAGAGTCGTAATCCGAAGTTGGTGTGGCTATGCAGGAACGGATGGAAAGGTCGAGGGTATTGTCCAAAGACAGCACAGATGCAGCGAAGTACAGTTTTTCATTGAGGCCAATGACGAAAGGGTAGGGTTTTACAGCCTCCTTATAGGTGTAATCCGTGTAGATATCGAATAAGAAGGTGTAGTCACCCTCCTCATCAAGTCTCTTGTTGATGGTGTAGTCAGTGAGTTGGTAGTGGACTTCCCCAACACGTTTATTCCTATTGTACGAGCATGATAGAGGGATATAAATGGCGTAATGACGACTGATGACATCATCATCTAGGTAACGGCTGATAACACGGTTGGTGTATGTCTCCTCGTCGTCACTTTCCTGAAAGAGATCACATGAGTAAAAGTAAAAACAGCTTGAAGAAAGGAATGACATTATGTTTCAAAACACATCTAGTAATCAAACATCGATGTGTGTTGTCATACTTTCACATTCACCATGATCAAAACCTGGTTCTACGCCAACTTAATTTCACAGTCACCACCACGTCGGTATTCGAACTTTTCGCAGGAGGACGGGAACGGACATTTACGACGGTAGTTGAGACTTTTCGGCCCGTCGTAATAGAATATCCTGCAATGCAAGTTGTGTGTTATGAGAATTGTTTACCTTTCGCATCCTTAACGGAAACATTCAATCTGCGTATCGTGTGAGAGATTCTGGTTGCTACTTAGGTAACAGCCACATATCCGATTTAGGACGAGCTTTCAGAGCCACATTTTGTTCCTCCTCGCACTCGAGGTAGCCGCTCGGGGGGGGGGGGGGTGGAGGTCACTTCCATTGACGAGTGCATACCAGGCGCCACCAAAGAAACGCGTAAAGGATATATTTTTTAAACATTGGGCACGTTACGTAGACAACGTAATAAGAGTGGAAAACGCTAAAATACTGAAACAGGGCGTATAATTTCGCTAGGAAAGCTATATTATTTAAGGTCAATCTTTTGAGGGTATAAAAAGACTTAAATGCTTCATAAAGGATGTACTTTTTGCCCCAACACTATGTGCTTAGTACGAAGCCCCAAACCGGACATTTTTGACAACGAAAAAAAATTTATTACGTACGTACGTAGTATTATTGAGTACGTACGTAGTATTATTACGTACGTACGTAGTATTATTACGTACGTGCGTAGTATTATTACGTACGTACGTTATAAGCACCGCGTCGAACCTGTCGGGGAGTATAGTCTGACGATAGATTTTGGATTAATATGGATGTCAATTTTTTTCATTCATTTATTTCGATTTCCACGCCTTTTGTGGGCTTTTATGACTCCGGGTTGTGACTATACATATTCACATTACAGCACATTTCAATGATCGCTATGTGAGCTGGACAATATGGGGGGGGGGGGGGTCACCCCTAGCTCCCATAATGTCATACGTGTGATCGAGCTTTATAGTCAGTTTGTGGCGAGGCAAGATTATAATATCAAAGAAACATTGTCATTATAAAAAAAAAAAAAATTAAAAATCCAGGGGCCAGCATATAGGCAGATCCAGGAGGTAAAGGGGCCGCCCCCCCCCCATTTGCGGCGCGAAATAAAAGGGGGAAAGGAAGAAAAAAATTAAGAAAAGGAAGGGAAGGGAAAGAAAAGGATTTAAAAAAGAGGCAAATAAGAATAGGGAGATTAGTACGTACGTACGTAGTATTTATTACGTACGTACGTAATAAGCAACTCGTCGAACCTGTATTCTTGACAGAATGACAGTCGGACTAGAGTTTGACTATTATGGATGTCAATCTTTCGATTTTGACGCCTTTAGATCTGCTGGACACTAGTTAAGGGGGGGGGGGGTCACCCCTCCCATAATAGTGTTGCATGGCATTATAATATTTATACATTATGAGATGGAGTAGCAAGAATATCAAAATTAGCATACTGTATACGTTCAAAGAAACATTGTCATCAACCACATCCTAAAATATTTTTTTTTAAGTGCAGGGGTCAGCAAAGGCAGATCCAAGAGAAAAGGGCAGCGCCCCCCCCCCCCTTACCCCATATTGGCGGCGCAAAAAAAAATTTCGGGGAAAGAAAGAAAAAAGAGGTATTAAAGGAGAGGGTAAAAAGAAGGAAAAATAAGAATATAAAGACGGGTCACGGGTGAATAAAACGACGGGTGGGAGGGGTCGACGACTTTGAAAAAAAATCTTTCATGTCAATTTAAAAGTTGATATGAAGCTTAAAGTATTCAATTTTAATTCAATACACAAAACATATTCCATTTCAGAAATAGAGCTTTCATTATTTTGTCTGATGCGCACTCGAATTATTTGAAACGTGAAGTAGGTCCTTCTTCGTGTCTAGTTGTGAAAAAAATATCAGCTAGCACTGCGCGCTCGCATTTTGGTTAGTGAGAATACTTCAGTATGAATTCTAAAATTTTGCTTTCTCATTCGGCCTATTATTAAATGAAAATTTTCCTTTTTATGAATTCATAATCCTTATTCTTTGTCCCTTTTTTCAGATCGGAATATCAACTATATTTTCAGCTCGCGCCTAGGTAGAGGAACTAAAAATATTGATCCTTTTCATGTGCTTAGAATGTCCCGTTCCTATAAAAAAAATAATATATATATATATATAAATGTGTAAAGTTATACATGTACAACAGCATTGGCAACTCTTTTTATTTAAATATTGTAAAGAAATGGATGAAGAGAACAATGGTAGGCGTAGCTTAAATCAAGGTTCCCCAGAGCTATCTACCTTTTGGAAAAATTGGTGATGCCGAAAAAATGTCTCTGCCGGGAATCGAACCCGGGCCCACAGCTTTGAACGCCGGTGCCTTAACCACTAGACCACAGAGACGGGTTATTGGCTAGGGCGACCCTGATCCGATTGACCGTCAGATAGACAGATTTTCGACACTATACCAATTATAATTTCCTTTGTCGGGTGAAGGTGGGTTTTGAACAATGATAAACCGCCATGCCTCAGCTGGATCAAAGCTATTGCTTTGATACAGTACACGTATGGGAGAAAGTATAGAAATGTGTAAAGTTATACATGTACAACAGCATTGGCAACTCTTTTTATTTAAATATTGTAAAGAAATGGATGAAGAGAACAATGGTAGGCGTAGCTTAAATCAAGGTTCCCCAGAGCTATCTACCTTTTGGAAAAATTGGTGATGCCGAAAAATGTCTCTGCCGGGAATCGAACCCGGGCCCCCAGCTTTGAACGCCGTTGCCTTAACCACTAGACCACAGAGACGGGTTAGTGGCTAGGGCGACCCCGATCCGATTGACCGTCAGATAGACAGATTTTCGACACTATACCAATTATAATTTCCTTTGTCGGGTGAAGGTGGGTTTTGAACAATGACAAGCCGCCATGCCTCAGCTGGATCAAAGCTATTGCTTTGATACAGTACACGTATGGTTGAAAGTATACAAATGTGTTAAGTTATACATGTACAACAGCATTGGCAACTCTAGTGGTTAAGGCACCGGCGTTCAAAGCTGGGGGCCCGGGTTTGATTCCCGGCAGAGACATTTTTTCGGCATCACCAATTTTTCCAAAGGGTAGATAGCTCTGGGGAACCTTGATTTAAGCTACGCCTACCATTGTTCTCTTCATCCATTTCTTTACAATATATATATATATATATATATATAGATACATATATATATACAGTTACAAAATAGAGTATCCCGTTTTCTTAAATCTCACACTTTTTCCGCTCGCATCAATTATCGTGTAATTATACATATCTGTATACCTTCGCGCTCGCATTATTCATGAAGGAAGATAACCATCCTTTTCATAATTACCAATAGAGTATTTAGATCTCAATCTAAAACTTTTTCCGCTCGCATCAAACAGTTTAGTTATACTGCTATCTAAATCTTTAACTTTTGTCGGTGCCCTTTGAAAGATCAAAGTGCCCGAAGCGCGAGCTGCAAAAATTGATGTTTGGACCTAAAAACTAGACATTCTATTAAGCACTTTTTATAATTATGACAATGATTGGCAGATTGAATCGAGCGCAAGCGGAAAAAGTTTGAGATTTAGATCTCAAAACAGGATAGACCTATTCTATTCATATATTAATGAAAAGGATGGTTATTCCCCCCCCCCCCGAATCTCGAGCTGAGATATTTTGAGATTCAGACCATAAAAAAAATTACAGATCAATTTGTAAATCACACAAAATAATATATAAAAGCTCGATGTCCGAGCTAAATATTCATGTGACATGAAGATTTATTTATTTTCAAAGTTTTCCTCTAACCTTATTTCATTCTTTCCCTATTCTTATTTGCCTCTTTAAAATTTTTTTTTTTCTTTCTCCCCCCCCCCTTTTTTCGCGCCGCCAATGGGGGGGGGGGGCGGCCACTTTACCTCCTGGATCCACCTATATGCTGGCCCCTGGAATTTTAAATTATTAATTTCTTTAATAATGTTTCTTTAACCGTACAATATAGTTAATTTTGCTTGCCCCTACGCTCTTTGGGATCTTCTTTTCTGTGCTGCTTTCACACGCCTTCAGATCATCTAAGGACGGTGTGTACCTACACACAAGAAGCGATGGAAAACTACTCAATCTTGCACGACTTCGGGCTAAGACGAAAGTGAGGAAAATCCTGATTAGAGACATGCTGTTTGCTGATGATGTTGCTCTTTCATCACAATCCGAGGAAGGCCTTCAGAGACTGATTGACTGCTTTTCAGAAGCTTGTGAAGACTTTGGCCTCACCATCAGCCTCAAGAAAACAAACATCATGGGCCAGGATAAACGCAGTGTTCCAGATATCTCCATTGGAAACTACACCCTTCAAGTGGTTGAAAACTTCACCTACCTCGGCTCCATGATTTCCAGCAAACTCTCCCTTGATCCCGAGCTCAACGTACGCATTGGCAAAGCAGCAACTATGATGTCTAGACTCTCAAAGCGGGCCTGGGAGAACACTTCACTAACCATCAACACAAAAATGAAGACCTATCAGGCCTGTGTGCTCAGCACTCTCCTGTATGGCAGTGAGTCATGGACCTTGTATGCACGCCAAGACATCGTCTGAACGTCTTCCATCTCTGCTGTCTGAGACGAATCCTGAACATCAAATGGCAGGACCACATCCCAAACAAGGATGTCCTCAAGAAGGGAGAAATGACAACCATCTATGCTTATCTAACACAACGACGACTAAGATGGCTTGGGCATGTCACTAGAATGGACGACGGCCGTATTCCGAAAGACATATTGTACGGAGAGCTAGCGACCGGGATCAGGGCTGTTGGAAGACCTGTCCTCCGCTTCAGGGATGTGTGCAAGAGGGATATGAAGACCAGTAAAATCAACACTACAAACTGGGAAGCCCTAGCTGCAGATCTCCCCAAAAGGAGACATGATGTGAAGATGGGCATCCAAAGGAGCGAACAGAGAAGAGTAGAACAATGGGAGGAGAAAAGACAACTAAGACGACAGTTAGCCATGGCTCCAACAGCTCAGCCACAAGTGACATTTGTATGCAGCAACTGCAACAAGACCTGCCTCTCAAGGATTGGACTGTGTAGTCATCGCAGGAGCTGCATTTTATGAATTAGGAACTAAAAGAAACTACCAGCTCAAACTCTATTGTCTCTCGAGACAGACAGATGCCAATGATGATGATGATGATGATGATATTCTTACCACGCCACAAACTGACTGCAAGGTTTGACCACACGTACAGTGTATAACATTTAGGATCGAGGGGTGGGTGACCCCCCCCCCCATATTCCAGCAAATCACATAGCGATCATTAAAATGTGCTGTAATGTGAATATGTGTAGTCACAACCCGGAGTCACAAAAGCCCACAAAAGGCGTGGAAATCGAAATAAATGAATTAAAAAAATCCATAATATCCAAACTCTATAGTCCCGACTATAAAGGTTCCCCGACTGGTTCGACGCGGTGCTTATTACGTACGTACGTAATAATACTACGTACGTAGTCCAGGGGCCGCGGAACGGTTTTCAAAGTGGGGGGGGGGGGGGGGCTGGCCATAAGTTGGGGGGGGGGGGCTGACCATGCAAAAAATCACAATCATATGGTCATTTTTACGTTTGTGTACACGGTTTTGGAAAAAAGTGGGGGGGGGGGGGGGTGAAGCCCCCCCGCTTCCGCGGCACCTGCCGTACGTAATCAACGTAATAATACTACGTACGTACGTAATAATTTTGTTTTCGTTGTCAAAAATGTCCGGTTTGGGGCTTCGTAGCTTAAGATCCGAAAATCCGTTTTGAAAGAGGTGTGGGAGGTCCTTATCTTAGACCTTAGCTCGTTCCATCCACATGTGGACATTGATCCGCAAGGGTTTGCCACTGGCATCGATCTTTGTCGACGAGGACTGCTTCGTTCCAAGTTGTGTCCCGATCAGTAAGATCTCTTAAAATTGTTTTCCACTATGTTAGACGCGGTCTCCCTCTTTTCCTTTTCCCTCCTTCTGGTTTTCATGTTACAGCCGTCCTGACTAGGCTGCTTTCTGGCATCCTTAGGACGTGACCAAGCCATGTCAGCCTTCGTTTTGCAATTATTTGGCCGAGTAACTTTTGGTTTGTTTGGTGCCTTACATGTTCATTTGTAATGTGTTCCCTCCATGAGATATTTAAGATCCATTGTAAACATTTGTGATGGAAAGCATCTTGCCTTTGCCTGTCTCTTACCGTCATTTCCCAGGTTTCACTGGCATACAGAGGATTGATAAAATGGTGGCTTCATACACCCTCAATGTGGTTTATATTCGGATGTTCTTCACTTTCCAGACAGCATCTATGCTCCCAAACATTGACTGCGCCTTGCCAATCCTTCTGTAAATCTCCTCTGACCTTTTCCCATTGTTACTAATTGTGCTACCAAGGTATTGGGTTGACCTTCTCTATTGCCTCACCCTCAAAGGGTAATGTTATATATAAGTAGAATTGTAAGAGCAGTTACATTCATTTATTTAGTTATTTCCTCTTTAAGGATATTCATAGCATACAATGATTAAGAATATTCCAGAATGTCTCTGTAAAGCTTTGTCAGGCACCATACTAAATGAGATGATTAAATGAGTAATTTTTGTTATTTCTGGAATGTACAAAGAGAGACAATATAGACTGCTAAACAATAGAGACTGCTATACAATAGGCACTCCTAGTGGTAGTGGAAATGGACAATAGGATTAGGTATGTTGTTTTCATTGTTAATTTCAAGGATCAAGAATCTTCTAAAATTAGACTGTTCTAGAAATTGGCAGAATGTTCTTTTTGTAGACAATACTAGAAGCTTCCAGAATAGTGATTATTAATATATATAAGCCATGTAAGCTGGCAGTTTCTTCAAGGACATCATCAGATCAGAACTCAGAGTTTCACGCCAGACTTTATGTCAGAGCATAGTTTATTTCCGACTGGGACACAACGTTTATCTTCTGTGGAATTATTTGCACACCATCAATGAACTGTTTGCAGTTACTTTGAGAGAGGAAATATCAGTTCTCATCGAGATCATCAACCTGTTTTAATGAACGCTTTTCAACCCATGGATTGCTGAAATTGACTGTTAATCATTATCAACATCGTCTTCACGGACATTTCAACTCGTTACAGTGACTCTTGTCATGCTTGTTATTCATCGGGCTTCAACATCAATTTCATCATCGCCATCATTGTGAACTTTAATTTAATGAATCTTCGCCAACCAACGTGGATTTTATCTGGATTTAATAAAGGACTATCATAACTTTGGATTGTACATCTGACACTTCAAGAGATGTACGATCATTATTACTTTTGTTTTGTTTAGTATATGATTGATCTATTTCCTGTAATAAAAGAAAAGGAAATCAAATTTAAAACTAAATTTTCATTGTTATTTGTTGCAGTATCGTAACAGGTACTAGAGTTGTGTTCTGGCCTATTTGCATTGACTTAAAATCACTTCTTGTTGAATCTGAGACCAATTTTGTTCATTACCTCCTGTGATTTCTCTGTACTCGTTTGTAAATTATTTAGGTTTGGGTCAGAAAGTGCGATGTCGTCAGCAAAGTCGAGATCAAACAATTTCCTTTGTCTATAAGGAATACCTGTTGCCGTTTGTTCTACACGTCTCATTCCATAGTCGATGACGAGGAGGAACAGGAAGGGTGAAAGGGTGTCTCCTTGTTTGACTCCTAGTGTTCCCCCTTTCAACCTAAATGCAGCTCTCAATGTTTGAGTACAAAGCTTTCATGATCACAATAATTTTGTATTTAACAATTGACCACATCGCTCTTCTGTTCACGCTATCGAAAGCTTGTTTGAAGTCAACAAACATGATTGACAGTGATTGTTGACATTCCCTTGTCGTCTCTATCACTCTCTTTATGGTATGTATTGCACCTGTTCAAGATCGACCCTCACGGAACCCAAACTTTTGTTCTCTGAGTTGTGGGTCCACTACCTTGTAGATTCTTCCCAGTACAACACTTGCCATGACTTTGCCTGTAACAGCTAGAAGCGTCACTCCCCTCCAATTTGCACAGTTTGTGAGATCACCTTTTTTTGCTAGCCTTACTGTGAGGTAATAACCCATCGCTTTACTTGTTTAGGGGTCAATTCAGGGAATAATTTTCAAGATTACCGCTCTGTTTCCATTACTTGTTAAGGGTAGGGCTTCACACTCCGATGCTTGTTAACGGGTGCATTTTCTGAATATGGGAAATCCCTTGTTAGGGTATGTGTTTTTTTAAACCCCATGGTCGCGCCTGGTGTCCACTTGTCAAAATTTAATTCCCTATTTCGGGGAAAGTAAAACATAATGCCCACGGGGCATATGTTCTTCACATTGTGTGTGAGATGACTCGCCGTTTGTGTAGGAGGAGCCAGCAAAATAATTAAAAATTCTAACAAATCCGAATCGTTTTCTATCAGACTTTGCTATGCACATCAACGCTGCGAAATGGTTTATCAGGAGAGGTGAATATGACCAACGGATTTAATTGCCAGTGATCCACCAATAATCCTCATTAAGTGCAAAATCGATTCGATATACACCTGAGCCGTAATTCAGTAAGTTGTTTTCTCACTTAATATGTTCTGATTTGTTTGACGAACCACTTTCTTATCCATGTCACAATACACCATATAGGCCTAGCGATTCCCAATGAAATCTTCAGCCAAGCGGCGCGGCTGGAGTCTCGGGGTCAGGCGGGCATGCTGTGATGAGCAGTTTTACGCGCGTGGAAGCACGGGATTTTCTCATCTCACAACTTGCGAAGGCATGCATGGTGTCGCATGCGTTGTTATCGAAATGTCACTGTATAACATACATGCAATACCGGGATGCAATATTAACAAAAAAATTGCACACGAACCGCAGATCTGATGTTGCCGTACTCGAGGTTGCGAAAGGTACCAATTGTGCGGGCAATTGTGATACTGCAAAGGCGACGTCAAACTGATATTATGCCGGTGGGGTAAAATATAATTAGGTTAGGGAAATAAAGGATAAGAACTGAACTGACTGACTATATACTTATCTGGGATAGGGAATGGGCCGAGTGAAACTAAAGATGAACGGTCCTACCCCTACCTTAAATAACTAATGTTAATACCTCCCACGGGGATCGGTAGAAGTTCCCTATGGTACAATATAAGCGATGCTGCCTTGGTCCCAGTTACAATACGTTGGAGGGTGCACCCTACGATGGAGGGAGATGTTGGGCGACTGGCTGATCCGGGTCTCATCGGCGGCACAGGGAGTTCTCACCAGGCCGTGGCTCTCACAGACAGCTTTTGGTCCTCAGCGGGTCTACAACTCACTGTGCCCTAGCTTATTTGCTATAGTTTTTGGGGTTCACTCATACACTGCACTGATGAATGTAGTGAATATAATGACAGAGCAACCTATTCATGGATTGAGGGTTATTAACAATGTTAAGCCATGACCAGCCAGGCTGTAACACTGTGTTGGATATGCTTAGGTGCATTAATGTGCACCCAGGCACATAAGTGCAGCAGCACTACACTAAGATAAAGATAAAAACCTGACAGAGTGGAATTTTGATAACATTCTGAGTAATGCTTACGGTCATGTTTGTTCCGCACGCGGTTAGGTTTGTAGTGAGTTTGATGATTGTCTCATTGGCACGGTTAGATGTGTCTTCTCCCATGCAGTAGGTATTATAAGGGTCTATTTCGTTCTCGAAACGAACGTTCTCACCCGACATGTCACCAGTCAGGAGTGATTTGGGGATCTCAACAATCATCTCAGTGTCTGTGCATGTTAGGAAGATTCCTTTAGTGTCCAATTCTGGAAGAAGAAGAAAAAATACATCGCGCGATGACGATAATGAAATTCTGATTAACAAAATGAAATTACAGAGGCTCGCTTCAAAATAAACAATACACTCCTATTTTCTTACTAATTGCTTAAGTACTTTTTAGCGGATATCATTCTTAAAGGAGAATGAAGCCCTTGAAACCAGCTGAATCCATATCAAAGAGAAAAATCAAAGAAACATATTGTTGAAAGTTTGAGGAAGATTGAATGAATAATAAGAAAGTTATGAGCATTTGAATATTGAGATAACTAATGCCATGTAGATCCTCCCATTGGCAATGCGACCAAGATCTGTGATGTCACACACGTACAACTCCCTCATTGCTTTAGTACTTATTTCACTTATATTCTCACTTTTATAGAATCTATCACAAGGTGAGGTGTTCTCTTTATGAGAGGACAAGTACAGAGGTTTCACAACATTATATCATTGATGAATCGTTTGTCATATGATTAGAATGAGCAAAAAGAGATGTTTTGGGGTATATTTTCAGTGTCCAAAAGGGGAGAGTTGTTCATCTGTGATATCATAGATCTTGGTTGCGTTGCCAATAGGAGGATCTCCATAACATTAGTGATCTCGACATTCAAATGCTCATAACTCTTTTATTGCTAGTGCTATTTTACTCAAAATTTTTTTGATCTTATTCTTTGATTTTTCTGCTTTCACAAAAGCTAACTTGCTCCAAGAGTTTCATTCTCCTTTAAACTAATTTTCGAAATTTACAAATGGCGTAGACTAAATGTAATCGCATACATGTCTTATTAAAATAGAAGCTCTCTATGACCAGTTCCATTAAATGAAAAACTTAAATTCACAAATCACTAGACCTTTCCAAGTTTATACATTAATTGAAAAAAAAATGTCTAATATAATTTTTGTTTGAGCAATCATCTGGTATTTTTATGTACACTTTAAATAATCAATGCACTGTTCATGTTCATGGTTTACAAACAATACACGTTGACAACAAAATAATCAAAAAGAAAAAAAAACGCAAGATAAATTATCATCTCTCATGACTTTTCGTAAGTCAGCATTAAAAGCCAAACTAAACTAAAATTTGTTTCAACGCTTCCGCTTTTCATGGTTCTTCCTTTTATAGAACTGAGAAAAATTAATCGAGTTTACAGAAAACAATATTTTTGATTAAAGGGAATACACCGTACTCATGTCAACATGCATGTTTTATGCATGATCATGTGTTATCGATATTACATACTGCGGCAATGAGGTAATATTCAACTTTTCTATGATCAGATGTTATGATATAAAAGGCCGAGCTCGGACAGTCATCAACTTGATTTTAATACAGTCAATTTCACACAACAGGACAATACGAATTTCATCGAAAATTGATGAAAAATCAAATTGTGGCGCTTTGCATTTTGCGATATTTAACACGACATATGAGGCTTGTAAAATTAGCAAGACGTCATCAGCTCCCTCTTAGATATTTATTCACATTACGACTTCCAAAGTATTCAATGTCTACTCCAAGCGGAATCTGCGTAAAGTTGCGTAGGGAGTGCGCGATTTGCTGCGTAGGCATACTCATGACAAAAACAATGGATCGGCGTAGTCCCTGCGTAGGGTAGCGTAGGGTCTACGTACACTTGCGTAGGTCATGCCTAGTCACACTGTCACTTTCGTTAAGTTACGTCTGCCGCAGATAGATACGGATTAGTGGACGCGACACGGACGCAGCCATCTGCAAACGTAACTCTACGTAACTGATCCGTATTGATACGCAGACTTACGGCGCAAAGCCTGCGACTTCGGAAATTTTAGAAAATTTTTGAATTTCACATTGGCTCACCAAGGGTGCTAACTTCCGCAAGTCACCGCAACTGAACGTAACTATCCGTAATTGTACGTAAATATCCGTACTTTGGACGCAGATTATCCCTGAAATGTTTTACCTCGCGTCCATTTGCGTCCGTTTGAGTCCCCCGTAAGAATTCGCAATTACTCACAAGTTTACCGACATATACGGATGCTGCGGACAATCGCGTTCTTTTACGGAAGAGAGATCCCAACCACCCTTTTTACCTTCCCCTAGCTCTACCACCTTGCTTCCTGGGGAAATTTTCAAATAAAAATTCAGTTTGTTCACATCCATTACAAATTGAACAAGAATTAATTTAATATACGAACATTAAAAAGAAAATAATCTATAAAAAAATCAATATCTTGACACAAGGAACAGGCAAAACCAAAATGCTGTGGATGTAGGTGATTGGTAATGGCTAGAATAATACAGTGGCGTAACTACGGGGGGGGGGGGGGGCATGGGAGGCACGGCCCCCTAAGGGCTGGTGAAGAAAACAACGGGGAAAAGGACAAAAAAGATTTATAAAGGAAGATAAAGGTAGTGGGAAATAATGAATTATTGTTCATTATAATTGTAATAATAATTACGTTATGTTATATTACATAAGAAACCTTTTTTCATAACTTTATGAAACATAATTTGCTCAGGGCCTATGTCTTCATTTTTCCTGGTGCTCGCATTGTTTGTTTTACGAGATACATAATCCTGTTGTGCTAAAACCTCCCTTTTAAAGTCAAAATACACCAAATATATTTACTTCAAGTTATTATTGTTTTATGTAGTGACATGCTTCTTTTTTTCATGACTGCATAAAGTGATTGCCCCATTTTAAGGTCTTAATATAAAACAAACATCTCCTGTCCATGCTTGCGTTCACATTATAGGATTGGTGAGATATGTCTGCTCTTCATAAATTCCTAAATTCAGTCCTTAAAATGTGTGGTTTTCTGATCTGAATATCACAATTTTCAGCTCGCACTTCGCGCTCGCATCATTTGGATAGTTAAATACGTATGGTCTTAGTGAATTCCTAGAAACAAGCCTTAGAATGCCCCTCTTCGGGTCTTAATTTCCTAAAGTTTCAACTCGTGTTTCGCGATCGCAATATTTGATTAGTGAGATGCGTATGTTAATCATTGTTACAATGACTACAAGTGCTTCATGTGTTTAGATGTAATTCTAACAAAATCAGCAAGCTATTGGCACTCGCATTAGATGACTATGGTGAGATATGTAGCCTATACTCTTAATGGATTCCTAAAATATAGTCCTCAAAATGTCCTTGTTTGGGGTCAATACATACAACAAATTCTGCTTTGCGCTTCGCGCTCGCATTTCTTTGTTTAGCAAATCAGGTACGTATCATGATTACAAAAATTTGATAATGTCCCTTTTCAGGTCTGAATAACACAAGTTTTCAGTTCGCGCTCGCATTATTTGATCAGTGAGATACATATCCGTTTAATGGCACTGTCTTTAAAGTGTCTCTATTAGGTCAGTACACCTGGCAACTGAGCGCGCTTCGCGCGCTCACTAAGTGACCGGTAAGTGACTCAGCATTTTGCTGGTGCCCCCATGCCGTGACCCACGGTACGCCTCTGTTTGGGGGAAATGTACATTATATTACTATGTTCATTAATCATGATATGCAAGGGCGTAGGCTGGTTTGAGCATGGGAAGGTGCACATCTTGGGGAGATGGAACTGAAAAGGAAATAAAATCAGCTGTTGAAAGCAGAAGAAGGGATACACATTTCGTTTTACTTGCCAGTGTCGGAACTCCTCTGCCTCAGCGGGAGGGTGGACGTGCACCTCCACCCTAAGTCCTTGATATTGTAGCGTTAGTGGAAAGGGAACTGAACTATTGTTAGCTGTGTCATTCTCCTCTCATTATTATGATGCAGAATTATCATGATATTCTTATGGTAAGCTTGAGTCTCGAATGACATATCAGGTGTGTTTTTGTCAGTACATGCATCGCAGCTGCAATGACATGAGGGCGCAGTAATGCGATTTTTACGTCTGGTATCACAGGCCTATAATTCCCCATAGACTCGTGTGTTCACAAAAAATAAGGAGGAAATTCGATGGTTGAATGTTTACTACCAGTGGATAGGATATATGTCTGACATTCCATATCTGACCAGAAAAAGGGTACCTCGACCGGCTCATTTTTAAATTAATTCGGCATCTATGAAGACTACACCTGACAGGCTCAAATTTGGCGCAAATATTCACTACTGAACGATACGCGCCGTATAAGCTAAAACAACAACAAATTCATTACTTGAGAGAGTAAAAAATGCCCTAATTCGTCCGCCAGTAAAGTGGTGATATATCTTTCCAATTAGGATAAAAAGGAAGTTCAGGGGAGCGTTTCATGAAAGGACTTGTCAGACGTTTTATCCGACAAGTCCCATTTTATCCGACAGTTACCATAGTAACATTGTATATCAGCCAATCAAAATCAAGGAAAGATATCAGATCTGACAACATGTCGGACAAAAATGTTGATGAAACGCTCCCCAGGAGGTACCCTCCCTAGAATCAGTGTAAGATTGTCAGTCATATTCATTCATTATTGTCAATCAGCAATATCAAATTTAAAAATGAGTATCTTTTGCCTGCGAGTTGTAATTAGGCCCGTGTAACCGTCTATGTTTTCGTGGTCAAATCCAATAGTGAGCCTGTCTCCTTTTCCTCTTGGCCCTATATCACTGTACCCCATTTAGTATGGTGGCCCTGAAGGGACATCGCAAATAGACCAAATCGCGAATATTCACGACGAAATTGGCGACGAAATTCACGACGTCGCCAATTTCGTCGTGAATTTCGTCGTCAATTTGAATATTCACGACGAAATTGGCGACGAAATTCACGACGTCGTGAATTTCGTCGCCAATTTCGTCGTGAATTTGTTTTGCTTGCCTGGGCGGTATGCGGGTTGAAACCAATTCGTCTGCTGCTAACTCCTCCACTGCAGGGTCGATCTACATTCATTTAGTCTAATGCAATTCTGTCCATTAACTTTTCGCCTAACAACCATATGGTCCAATAACCATTTGGTCCAGTCATCACTTCGTCTATAATCACCAGTTCGTCTATGACCATTTCGTCTCACAACTAGTTGGTCTAATATCAATTTTATTTTCCTTAATTTCGCCCAATTAACACTTAGTTCAATTAGACCAAATGGCATATGGAATGAATGGCAATTGGACCAACTTGGTTATTAGACAAAATGGCAGCTAGACCATGTGGATAGTGGACGAACTGATGGTAGACCAAATGAAAGCAGACGAGTTGGCATTAGACCAATTGAAAAAAAACATTGAAAGGACAGAACGATGTCCACTGCTATCCATATGCATAGGCGGATCCAGGGGGGAGGGGGGCCAAGGGGCCCGCCCCCCCCCTATTGGCGGAGCAAGAAAAAGGAAAAAAGGAAAGAAAGAAAAAAAAGAGGGAAAAGAGAGTAAAAAAAAAAGAAGAGGAGGACGAGTGAATAAAGTAAGATAAGGGGAAGACATGGAAATAAAAAGAATATTTCATGTCACTATATAAAATTTTCGCTCGCGCTTCGCGCTCACATTGCCTGTTAAGTGATTTTCATATCTTGTTCAATATGGAGTTTGAATATCAAGTTTGGAAGTCAATATACAAAACATATTTCATCTCGAAAATCAAAATTTCATTATATTGCGTGATTTACAAATTGATTTTTAAAAAGTGCTCTGTAAATATGACAGTTTTATGGTCTGAATATTAACATTTTCCGCTCGCGCTGCGCGCCCGCAAATTTCGATTTAGCAGGTACCTATTATTTTCGTGTATTCCATAAAGTTTTCAAAATATCCCTTTTCAGGTCTGATTGTCAAAACGTATCAGCTAGCGCTACACGCTCGCATTTTGATCGTATGTCTCAATATTGATTATACAATCCCCTTTTCATGACAATGCAAAGATTTAGGCTCGCAATTTGCGCTCGCATTAATTGTTAAAATATATTAACTGATGCATCCTATTTAAATTACAAAAGTGCTTGAAATGTCCAGTTTTCAGGCCATAATATCATCAGACTTCACGCCCTCATTAGGCATTAATGAATAAGATATTGATTTAATAATTGAATTGTCCCTTTTGTTTCATCTCGCGCTTAGCAAGAGGAATAGGAAGACATTCATCATTTTCATATGATGACATGTCCTACATGTCCTAAGGATGTACCGGTCCTATGTCAAAACTCAAAGTAATTATAATGAAAAAAATCAGCTCTGTGCGATCCATATCCACTTTACAATTTTCTTACAAAGTGCTTGAAATATAGAGCTGAAATTGACTCTTTTTTCAGATCGGAATATCAAAGAGTTTAAGCTCGCGCTTCGCGCTCGCTTTGATTTTCATGATAAAAGATGTATTTAGAATGCCTAGATTTTAGGTCTAAATATGAAACACGCGCGCGCATGTTTATTCAGATATTCAACTTGTTCTCTATTTAAATCATTATCCAGTTTCACATCACAATATAAACAATTTTCTGCTCGCACTTTGTGCTTGCATCATTAATGTAGGAATTACTCATTTTTTTTTTGAAAATTTACAAAACATGAATAGAGTGTCCCGTATTTAGGTCTAAATCTCGATTTTTTCCGCTCGCGCTTCGCACTCGCATCAATTGTTTAGTTATATAGCTATCCTGCTCACGATTACAAAAATTGATTAAAATGTTCCATTCTTTATGTAGAAATGTCAAAAATTTTCAGCTCGCGCTTCGCGCTCGCATCAATTGTTTATTATATACCTATTCTGTTTAAGTTACAAAAAGTCCTTAGAATTTCCATTTTTAAGTAAAAATTTCAAAAAAATTCAGCTCGTGCATCGCGCTCGCATTATTTGATTTTTAAAATATATAACGTCTTCATGACTAACTGCATGCAGTCTTTAACATGTACCTATTCCACCAGTTCATTTCTGCTCGCGCTTCGCGTTCGTAGTAATTATTTATTTGCATACACATCTTTTTTAGGAAAACAAACATTGCCCAGAATGTTCAAATTATAGGAAAAAATACATAAGATTTCCAAAAAAATTTAGCTTCCGCTTCGCGCTTACATATAAATAAGGATTATGGTATTATATATTTATGTTGATTTATAAGAATAAAGCTAAGAAGAACCCCCCTTCACAAAAACCAAAAATCATCTTCGAGCGGCCGATCGGAGAAAATATGGCTGAAAAATAATTCCGCCCCCCCCCCCTATTGGCGAAGGCTGGATCCGCCCCTGGAACACCTAACAGGCAATGCGAGCGCGAAGCGCGAGCGAAAATTTTATATAGTGACATGAAAGAATCTTTTTATTTCCATGTCTTCCCCTCATTTTATTTTTTAACTCGTCTTCCTCCTCTTCTTTTTTTTCTCTTCTCTTTTCCCTCTTTTTTTATTTCTTTCTTCCCTTTTTTCTTTTTTTTTGCTCCGCCAATAGGGGGAGGGGGCGGGCCCCTCGGCCCCCCTCCCCGCTGGATCCGCCTATGCATATGGATAGCAGTGGACATCGTTCTGTCGTTTCAATTGTTTATTTTCAATTGGTCTAATGCCAACTCGTCTGCTTTCATTTGGTCTACCATCAGTTCGTCCACTATCCACATGGTCTAATTGCCATTTTGTCTAATAATCAAGTTGGTCCAATTGCCATTTATTCCATATGCCATTTGGTCCAATTGAACTACTAGTAAGTGTTAATTGGGCGAAATTAAGGAAAATAAAATTGATATAAGACCAACTAGTTATACGACGAAGTGGTCATAGACGAACTGGTGATTAGACAAAGTGATGACTGGACCAAATGGTTATTGGACCATATGGTTGTTAGGCGAAAAGTTAATGGACAGAATTGCATTAGACAAAATGAATGTAGATCGACCCTGCAGTGGAGAAATTAGCAGCAGACGAATTGGTTTCAACCCGCATACCGCCCAGGCAAGCAAAACAAATTCACGACGAAATTCACGACGTCGTGAATTTCGTCGTGAATAATTGGCGACGAAATTGGCGACGAAATTGGCGACGTCGTGAATTTCGTCGTGAATATTCGCGATTTGGTCTATATTTGCGATGTCCCTTCAGGGCCACCATAATTTAGCATCAATGAACTCGTGAAGGAGATATTCAGCTTTGCACTTGAAAGTCACTATTGACCTGCAACCGACTCGCTGGCTACATACAAAGACTACGTCTTGAACCTCACAATGAAGATTTTCATGTGTGGACATAAAAAGCATTTGAAACTCCAAAATGTACATAAAGTGATACTTCTAAACGAAAACTACTACAGCAAATCAAGACCCCTTAAACAACCAAAGGAAATTATGCATATAGGCTAAGCCTCTTTTGATTGCACATGTGCATGGATGCTGCAAAGCAAACTAAACTTATGCTGAATGGAAGTAAGACAGGATTGCCAGTTGGATAATACTTATGTCACATTTGCTCTACGGCGGCCGTACGGCTAGTCGAAAACAGCCGTTTAACATTTTTTGTATCAGCTACATATAGGTGGCTTGAATTAAATTTAATAAAACGACTGTTTTCGACTCGCCGTACGGCCGCCGTGGCGCAAATGTGACCGAGGTATATAGCTTGATGTTAAGGCTCCGTCACACTTATTCTGAATTGATCGTGCCGGTGTCATAGGATATGTGGCCCGGGTACCGGCGGTCCAAAGCGGCTAGTTGGTTAGTACCGCCAGTACAAAACGGCTAGTCGATCGGGCCCCCCGGATCCAAATGACTAGTTCAAATTTTTGCCGAAACGATAGGAGAGCCGCCGTTTGGTTCCGTCTTCGTCAGAAGGTTCGAATGTAGTAAATCTATTCTATAAATATCTGCTTTGGTGAAATGTTTCAATATATATATTGGTGTGATTTTTAATGTTATTTCATCACAATTATTTCTATAATTCGGTCTAAAAAAATGTTGGTAGATCTAGATAAGAGGTATTTCAGCCTCGTACGTTACGGACGGTTACCTACCCTCGGTACACGATGCGATGTACCGGTACCTTTTTTTGCGCACGCGCAGCGCTGGACTGCTTGGACAGTTGACACGGTACCGTACTGTACCACGTCTCTTATTTGGAGTAGGGTCTACTATAACGTTAGTTTTTAAACATTTGTTTTTTAACTTTTTGATTGTAAACATGGACCGTGATATTGTTATGTTTAAAGACAATATTATGTCGTCGGCTCGTCAGATGGGGTTAAAGCAGGCTGGTACTAAAACAAAGAGATTCCTATCCTTCGTAACACATCCCTGGTCTGAATATTACGTCAATATCTATACATCACAAATTATATTTTTTTATTAAACAGTCAAAATTTTGCTCGCAGCTTAAAAAAAAATGCGTTGTACGCCATGTCTGGCCCAAACTTTTGCCTCATTACGCCACTGGGGTAGATAGTATACTTTTTTTTTTTTTTGTTCTTCATATTTTAAGTGCGCTTTTTGCCTTTTTCCCCTGTGTCCCTCTCCCACTTTAAAATTTGCCCCGCCGCTCCTGATTATTTTCCTCTGTCTTCATATTTCTATACATTTGGTAAAATATATAGCGTGAGAAATGACTAGCGGACAAAACGTCGCTGGTGTTTCATACTTCAATGATCAGTGAAATGACAATACAAATCTTGTAGCTTCTTTCTTGTGCCAAGCTTTGGTCGAAAGCTTGGTGCAATTAAAGTGATATTAAGAAGCTACATAGGCGACGGAAGTGGGGGGCGAGGGTTCTGTCCCCCCTAAATTTGAGGTGTTTTTTTTTTTGCTTGTCAATTTTGTTTCCTGCGTCCCCCCTAAATTCAGGTGGACCGCCCTAAAATTGTTTAAAATCGTTATGGTCCCCCTAAAATTTTGTTTGTTCACTTTTTTTTTTGCTTGTCAATTTTTTTTCCTGTGTCCAACCATAAATTCCAGGTATACCCCCCTAATTTTGTTGGCTTCCGCCGCCAATGAGAAGCTATACGACCAATTTTGAGTCATTCATTCACTTCTAACTAAAAAAATATATATAGGGCCTAAATGGTATTAAATGGTATTAAATGCCAGCCAGGTGTGGATCCAGGAATTTCAAGGGGGGCACTTTTGTCCAGAAAAATTTGACAGGCAAAAGATAAAAAAAGGGTTAGCACTTGCACATATACGGTACTTTCGACCACTTTTTTGTGGCTCTCAAAAGGGGGGGGGGGGGAGGCATGAGCCGGGTGTGCCCCCCCCCCCGGATCCGCGCCAAAGCACCCCTCCCTCGAGCTTAAGGTCAGTTTGGTGCCCCCTCATAACGGGTCAAGTTGATGCCCCCTCAGTTTAAGTTCAATTTGTCCACCCCCCTCCCCCATGTGACACATGAATGCGCTCCCGGTCAAACATCAAATTAGCACCCCAAAAGTCGAGCATCATTTCTGCTCCTCGCTAGGTCAAACTTCAAATTGCGGGCGCGCCCATGCACGCTCTTTTATTATTATTATTTCATCTCCCCCTCTTTTCCCCCTTCATTTTCCTCCCCCACCCCTTTTTTTCCTTTTCTCATATATTTTTCCCCATTTTTTTGCGATCTCTTCTTCCTAGTTCTCTCCCTTTTATTTTCATATATTTCCTCCTTTTTCGACTACCCGGGTCCCGTGCCCCAACCCCCCCCCCCCCAAAACAAAAATATGCGCATAAAAAAATTATGTGTGTGTGTCTCATTACCGTGTTTACACTTAATCGGATTTTGCATCGGCTTTTTCATAGCGTGTAAACGCGATTAACTTGCATCGGCTCGCGGTTCAGAACTGGCAAATTGCACCACCAAAGTAGTAGGTTCTGAACCGCGAGCCGATGCAAAATCGGCTTTTTTTTACTACGTGTATTACAGAAAGCCGATTCTGCATCGGCAATTGGTGCGCATTTCATTTACTTTACCATTGTGACGTAATTGTAAGCGCACGGATCCAGCGTTGTCTTTATTATGACGTATATTGTTGGTGTGCGTATCATTCAGGTTTTTGCATCGGCTCGCGGTTCTGAACCGCAAACCGCGAGCTGTAACAGCGTGTAAACGCAGTGCAAGATAAACCAAAAGCCGATTCTGCATAGACTTTTGGTTCTGAACCAAAAGCCGATTAAGTGTATACACGGTAAATGAGGAGTCACTTAGAGTTCCCTGTGTTTTTGGCAGCCTTATTGTTGGACTTATATAGTTTTCTTGTATTGATACATTCATTTTGATTTCTACTTGATTACTTTTGGGGTTCGAAGAGCATGCAGCAGTGTTTACCCCCCCCCCCCCATCACCCTAGTCGCCAATCCAATCCTATTCCTTGCTTGGTTATGAAGACCAAGACAAACCAGCCATATTGGTGGATTATCGAAGTTCACACCCCGAATAGCACAGGCGCACAAAGGGAGCACGCAGTGTGAATAGGGCTTTATGGCTCCACACAGCAGCCGTCCCCGGATGTTTAATTAATTAATGGGAAGAGTGCTAAAAAATACGACTCCCTAAATAACTTGAGATTCTCAAATCGGCAACTGTATCTGTTCTGTGGGTGTGGTTGACTTGGAGGAGCCAATTGGTTGAAAAGGACGACTGGAATATCACATTCTTGCTGTAGGGGTGATAATGGTGCATGAATAGCGTATCGGAACAAATCGCCTGGTCGGAACAAAACGATTATGACGATCGCATCACACAACAAAATTCGGAACTAATCGGCGGGTAAAAGAGCCGTCGATTAGTACCTCCGGCCCCGATCACCTGCCCGGTCCAAATCGCCTATGACACCGGCCTGATAATATTTGTTCGAAAACCAGCTTGACAAGGGTTTCCCGCTATTCTGCTCTCCCAATTTGTCCAATACGTTTTGAATGATGCTAGGAAACATACTGTGAATGATTTGTGGTTTCAACAAATCAGGATGGGTGGGGGATGGGCTGGGATTGTGGTCAATGCAAGTATGATGATTTTAGGAGTGGCACCATTTACCTGTAGTTGGGACACCTTGGCTACCCGTTGTAACATCTGAAAAATATACATTATATTTTTATCAGTCAATAATGACAAAGAGTACGAACATTGTAAAATGACAATATTTCCAATTACTATAATTCCCAATCCTATTGGCTAGCCCATCGTAACTCGGATTGACGAAGAAATATGTAAATGAAGTGAAAGTCTATACACCCTAATTGGCTAAGTGATTTTCAACATTTATTACGATAATCATTTTGTTAATAATCCGATGGAATGGGTAGAAATTCAAAATGTAATGTGAGAGTCAATTTTATTCTGAAGGAAGTTATTAAAGCAACATATTTTGTACTTCACATCTTCCAAGTGCAGGAAATGGCTACCTGCATGGCAAAGATATTATTTCCTTGATATATTATCAATATTCTCTTTGTTTTAAAACTTTATCATGATCGATTAATTTTCATTCAAATATATAATTAGCTTTATTTTTTTTGCTTACGGCATAGTCTTACCTGGATATTGGTGAGCAGTTGTAGATTCTGATTTTGAAAAGAAAAATTAAAATGAGAGTTAAATTTCCTTTCAAAATATGTAAATAATTGATAGGACGTCACGTTTTTCATGTTTCATGTCATAGAACAGTGGCCGTGAAACGGTAATAAAATTAACTTAAGGCATAAGGAGGTTAAGTCGGACGCCGGGGAGGGATCATTTCTACGTTTTTGTACACGGTTTTTGAAGAAAAAAAGTATGGTGGAGGCTGAAGCCCCCAGCGTCAATATTGCTCCTGCGACAATTGCTCCGGGCTTAATTTCGTTTAGAAAATGTTAGTGTTTAGGTTGCAATAGGATGTTATGTTAAGTTTAGGGTTAGGGTAGGGTATAGTAATAAAACCAGGGTTGAAGTTGGTGCGATACTATCATGAAATTTCAACTGTGTCGGTTGGAAAACAACTACTGATTAAGCTTATGTTCTAAACACGAGAAAAAATCTCGAAGAGCTGCATTGAATTATTTTGCTACTTAATGATCAACGATAACATAACATGATACTTAGTACATTCTTACACTTACTTGGGGAAGAAGAACTAGTTTTGGAATCTAAGGGGAAAAGTATATAGTGTTGATTAATTCAACATTTTTTTCTAAAACTAGAGAAAATGGATGTATATTGATGTTTCCGTGAAACAGTTCATTTTCTATGAATTTTAACAAACACCATTTTTTTCTTGCGAAGAAACCATAAATTTTTTCCAGGATACTTTGCACCCACAATATTTCAACGATGAAGTAGTTGTTGATTTTGAGGACGGAAAATTGCCCTCAAATTTCTGATTTGTTGCGAGACTGATATCGCCCAAAGAGTAAGTAGTATGAAAAATAGATATACCAAGTTGATAATGATGTAAAAATGAAAGAAATTTGATAAACCATAATGAAGATGTTTTAGGATTAAAGTTGGATGTCAATAGTATTATTTACATAGAAATTACGTAAAGTGGTTCGCTATGCGAACGCGTAGCGAGTGAAGTATGTCAGTTTCAGAAACAAATATTGAAAAAAAAAATGTAGAATTCATGAAAATTATAAGGATTTACTTATTTGCTCGATAGGTTGTAGTGTCAACAAGGTATTGAAATTTTAGCACAAAACACATGTTTTATTGGTGAGATTAAGCTTTGTCAAATTCGATCCAAGGCACAAGATTTGTTATGTTTGACGGCCATTTTGTGTTAAGGTCAAGGTTTCGACTTAATTACAGTTATAAATTAGGCCCAAGGTTTATTTCGAAATAAGATATAGATTTCTATAGCATGCATATTAAATAATGCCTGAGATAAAGGCTGAATGCTTTATGAGGTTTATAATGAAATCTTTAAGCTGCATTATGCATCATTATGCATGAGGTTATGTAGGATATTTTGTGGACAGGATGTAGAATCCAGGTCAAAGGTCAAAGTCTGCAGCTGACCTTTTTTTCATTTCATTCAGAAGTATCTGGAATTTCTAAATGAATTAATTTATTGCATTTTACACCTTTTGGTCTTCATGCAAAACAAAAGCAAAGGAATAGACAAAAAAGGAAATATTATAGAGCAGTTCATTGATGATTTAGATCACTTTTTTTTAAAGCTATGAACACTGTAATTGTTGGTTATAAATCATGAAAGAGGTTTTCAGGATTAATTATTGCTTAATAAGCACCAAGTATTAATGCAAGAACAATGAGTCCATTAAAGGACATGTTATATTTAGTTAGCATTAACTTTTGCTTAGATAAACAAAGATTTAGCACTGAATGATAAATGAAAGAATTTATTTTTTATTCTTAGAATTGTGCTTAACAATGAACAGCTTCAAGCTAATGCTGTCAATCCAAACAAGCATAAAATAGTAATATTGCACATGCGAATTTAAAAGATTATTAATTGCATGTGTGTAAAGGAGATTTTGTTCTTCCTTTAGTTTTCAGGATGAGATGTTGATTTTTCCACAAAAAAGTGAAGCTTATAGTTTCTTACTATTTATATAAAGCACAATTCTGAGAGAGTATACTTATGGAACTATTTGTGCTCTATAGACAATAGAGGTCAAATATCCTTAAGATATTTTGCATAAATTAGGCACTTACATATACAAAAGAACACACAAGACAAAAGGTTATTTCATGAAGTGAAATTATATATATCTATTGTCATACGAAATGTACTAGTGAACTGATTGAAAGCATGACACTAAACAATATGTTTATCCTTTCTGTTTCAATTACAGATTGAATGATTTGGAAGGAGAATCTTATAGTTTTCTTGTATTGATACATTCATTGTGATTTCTACTACTTGATTACTTTGGGGGTTCAAAGAGCATGCAACAGTGTTTAACCCCCCCCCCCCCATCACCATAGTCGCCAATCCAATCCTATTTCTTGCTTGGTTATGAAGACCAAGACAAACCAGCCATATTGGTGGATTATCTAAGTTCACACCCCGAATAGCACAGGCGCACAAAGGGAGCACGCAGTGTGAATAGGGCTTCATGGCTCCACACAGCAGCCGTCCCCGGATGTTTAATCAATTGGAAGAGTGCTAAAAAATACGACTCCCTAAATAACTTGAGATTCTCAAATCTGCAACTGTATCTGTTCTGTGGGTGTGGTTGACTTGGATGAGCCAATTGGTTGAAAAGGACGACTGGAATATCACATTCTTGCTGTAGGGGTGATAATGGTGCATGAACAGCGTATCGGAACAAATCGCCTGTTCGGAACAAATCGACTATGACGATCGCATCACGCAACAAAATTCGGAACTAATCGGCGGGTAAAAGAGCCGTCGATTAGTACCTCCGGCCCCGATCACCTGCACGGTCCAAATCGCCTATGACACCGGCCTGATAATATTTGTTCGACAACCAGCTTGACAAGGGTTTCCCGCTATTCTGCTCTCCCAATTTGTCCAATACGTTTTGAATGATGCTAGGAAACATACTGTGAATGATTTGTGGTTTCAACAAATCAGGATGGGTGGGGGATGGGCTGGGATTGTGGTCAATGCAAGTATGATGATTTTAGGAGTTGCACCATTTACCTGTAGTTGGGACACCTTGGCTACCCGTTGTAACATCTGAAAAATATACATTATATTTTTATCAATCAATAATGACAAAGAGTACGAACATTGTAAAATGACAATATTTCCAATTACTATAATTCCCAATCCTATTGGCTAGCCCATCGTAACTCGGATTGACGAAGAAATATGTAAATGAAGTGAAAGTCTTTACACCCTAATTGGCTAAGTGATTTTCAACATTTATTACGATAATCATTTTGTTAATAATCCGATGGAATGGGTAGAAATTCAAAATGTAATGTGAGAGTCAATTTTATTCTGAAGGAAGTTATTAAAGCAACATATTTTGTACTTCACATCTTCCAAGTGCAGGAAATGGCTACCTGCATGGCAAAGATATTATTTCCTTGATATATTATCAATATTCTCTTTGTTTTAAAACTTTATCATGATCGATTAATTTTCATTCAAATATATAATTAGCTTTATTTTTTTTGCTTACGGCATAGTCTTACCTGGATATTGGTGAGCAGTTGTAGATTCTGATTTTGAAAAGAAAAATTAAAATGAGAGTTAAATTTCCTTTCAAAATATGTAAATAATTGATAGGACGTCACGTTTTTCATGTTTCATGTTATAGAACAGTGGCCGTGAAACGGTAATAAAATTAACTTAAGGCATAAGGAGGTTAAGTCGAACGCCGGGGAGGGATCATTTCTACGTTTTTGTACACGGTTTTTGAAGAAAAAAAGTATTGGGTAGGCTGAAGCCCCCAGCGTCAATATTGCTCCTGCGACAATTGCTCCGGGCTTAATTTCGTTTAGAAAATGTTAGTGTTTAGGTTGCAATAGGATGTTATGTTAAGTTTAGGGTTAGGGTAGGGTATAGTAATAAAACCAGGGTTGAAGTTGGTGCGATACTATCATGAAAGTTCAACTGTGTCGGTTGAAAAACAACTACTGATTAAGCTTATGTTCTAAACACGAGAAAAAATCTCGAAGAGCTGCATTGAATTATTTTGCTATGAATTTTAACAAACACCATATTTTTCTTGCGAAGAAACGATGAATTTTCCAAGGATACTTTGCAGCCACAATATTTCAACGATAAAGTAGTTGTTGATTTTGAGGACGGAAAATTGCCCTCAAATTTCTGATTTGTTGCGAGACTGATATCGCCCAAAAAGTAAGTAGTATAAAAAATAGATATACAAAGTTGATAATGATGTAAAAATGAAAGAAATTTGATAAACCATAAATGAAGATGTTTTAGGATTAAAGTTGGTTGTCAATATTATTATTTACATAGAAATTACGTAAAGTGGTTCGCTATGCAAACGCGTAGCGAGTGAAGTATGTCAGTTTCAGAAACAAATATTGAAAACAAATTCTGTAGAATTCATGAACAATTATAAGGATTTACTTATTTGCTCGATAGGTTGTAGTTTCAACAAGGTATTGAAATTTTAGCACAAAACACATGTTTTATTGGTGAGATTAAGCTTTGTCAAATTCGATCCAAGGCACCAGATTTGTTATGTTTGACGGCCATTTTGTGTTAAGGTCAAGGTTTCAACTTAATTGCAGTTATAAATTAGGCCCAAGGTTTATTTCGAAATAAGATATAGATTTCTAGAGCATGCAGATTAAATAATGCCTGAGATAAAGGCTGAATGCTTTATGAGGTTTATAATGAAATCTTTAAGCTGCATTATGCATCATTATGCATGAGGTTATGTAGGATATTTTTGGGACAGGATGTAGAATCCAAGTCAAAGGTCAAAGTCTGAAGCTGACGTGTAGTTCGTTTCATTCAGAAGTATCTGGAATTTCTAAATGAATTAATTTATTGCATTTTACACCTTTTGGTCTTCATGCAAAACAAAAGCAAAGGAATAGACAAAAAAGGAAATATTATAGAGCAGTTCATTGATGATTTAGATCACGTTTTTTTTGTGTTAGCTATGAACACTGTAATTATTGGTTATAAATCATGAAAGAGGTTTTCAGGATTAATTATTGCTTAATAAGCACCAAGTATTAATGCAAGAACAATGAGTCCTTTAAAGGGCGTGTTATATTTATTTAGCATTAACTTTTGCTTAGATAAACAAAGATTTAGCACTGAATGATAAATGAAAGAATTTATTTTTTATTCTTAGAATTGTGCTTAACAATGAACAGCTTCAAGCTAATGCTGTCAATCCAAACAAGCATGAAATAGTTATATTGCACATGCAAATTTAAAAGATTATTAATTGCATGTGTGTAAAGGAGATTTTATTCTTCCTTTAGTTTTCAGGATGAGATGTTGATTTTTCCCAAAATAAGTGAAGCTTATACTTTCTTACTTTTTATATAAAGCACAATTCTGAGAGAGTATACTTATTGAACTATTTGTGCTCTATAGACAATAGAAGTCAAATATCCCTAAGATATTTTGCATAAATTAGGCACTTACAGATATATAAAAAAAAAAACAAGACAAAAGGTTATTTCATGAAGTGAAATTATATATATCTATTGTCATACGAAATGTACTAGTGAACTGATTGAAAGCATGACACTAAACAATATGTTTATTCTTTCTTATTCAATTACAGATTGAATGATTTGGAAGGAGAATCTTATTAAACTCCATCCTCCATACAATATGCGGTATTCTCTCTGTTATTGAACTCCTTCTGTGACTTTAATGATCTAATACCTAAAATATATACATACGACTGTCCACTACAGCCTTTATCAATAATGTGACCAAATATTTCCTTATAAAGGCTGTAAGTCATTGCTAGACATTTCGAGGTAACATTTTTTCAATGCGTTGAGCACATAGATGACTTTTTCTCTATCTCCTCCCAGCACACATTAACCTTATAACAAAGAAAGGTTTGAATCACGCTACAGAAAAAAAGCAGAATGTCTGCTAATACAAATCTCAATACACGATAAAGAATATCATAAAATATACAGGGGAGCGGTTCATCAATGTTTGCCGTATGACAAGTTGTCAATCTGACAACCTTTTTCTCTTTTTGATTGGTTGGCAAGCACGGTTTCTATGGTAACTGTCGAAAAAAAAGAAGACCTGCAGGATAAAGCATCCGACAAGTTCATTTTTATAAAATTTAAAATCATTTAACAGTGTCAAATCGCGTTTTCACGTCGTCCTCTCTGTGAACACACTGTGAACAAGCACACTGTGAAAATATCCACAGCGAAAAGGTATCTTCACAGTGTGAGATTGAGCTGTTTATCAGCATGAATCACATCGTATACTGTGCTTTTTTGAAAACATGACTGTGAAAACAATGTGAATTCACCATATATACACTGTGAACACACTAATCTATAAGGGCAAAGCTTACCCGATGTTGTGACAGCGGGAGCATCAGATGTGACATCTGAACAAAATAAACAAAATATATTCATTTTATACCTTAAGAACTATATTATTGATTTGATTGCTTAGTGGTCATTTCTTTTATTGCTGTTTCACAGTTCACCTTATAATTTCAATTGTATTGCAAACACATTTTGAAAACATGACTGTGAAAACAATGTGAATACACCACATACACTGTGTGAACACTCTATTCATTATATAAGAGCAAAGCTTACCTGATGTGGTAACGGGAGCATCAGATGTTGCATCTGAACGGAAAAGACAACAAAAAATCATTTACGTTCAAGAACTACACAATTGTCATGAATGCTTTTGTTATTTATTTCATTGCTCTTTCATAATTCACCTCAATGTTTATTGACAATTATTCAGTGCACAAAAGGATAGTAACCTTCAACTCCTCACTATTTTTGTGATTTCTTGGTTTAGCTCTTATTGGGCACACTGTTAAAAATAAAACAGTAACAAGCAGTAATTATTACTGGCAGCTGGGACTCACAAACAGTATGAACTGTAAAATTGCCTTGGGCTGGAAAAAATTCAAAAAAATCTGGATGATTGTAAAAAAAAAAACCACCATTTTAACATTCATTTACCATGAAAATCGCCGTTAATTTACAAATACGAACACTATTTATACGATGAGATGCACTACAATCAACGTAATAACACGATAGTACGTTGGTATTTTTACAAAGATTACTTTGTCATACATTTAACTAGTAATTCTACGTTACATATCACTGCATAAATACGGTTGGTTTGTTAAATCATAGTGTCGTCTCTTTTTAAAATGTAAACATCCTGTAAATCTACGATTTTCTTGGTAAAATTACTAGTATTTTTAGTATTTTTAACAGTGCAGCGCATAAATTGCTATGTCTGAAAAAAAAAATGTTACACGTAATCTGAATAAAGAAGTTTCGCCATAAATAAGCGGGAAATAAAATATAGTAAAAACTGTATAGTCCAAAGCTGCAAGTTTCAACAATTGCAGCTTGCACCACTCCCAGTGTTGAAGCGATTAACCACCGAAACGTTTATAATGATGTCCAGTCTGTTTGTTAGAATAAAGTCAATTCCGTTCCTAGTGGTACCAATTGGACTTTGCCATGCCCATTTTTTTGTCCTTTTTCTTGAAGAAAGAGTTCATTACTCAATGCAAATTCCATTAGACGATCTCCTCTGTCATTCCTAGAGCCTATTCCAAATTTTCCTAGCATCACCTCGCTATTATTTTCAGTTTTGCCAACTTTAGCATTGAAATCTCCCATAACTATAGTAAAATTCTTTAACAGTTCTATAAAATGTATACATGTATTTCGGAGATAAAAGTCAATTATGTTTCTTGTTTAAAATCTTTAATAGTATCTAGTAGGGTCCTTTTGCAATAAGAAAACATAAAACAGGAAATTTTGGCCTACATTACAATTTGGACGCAGATATTTTCTTCGTTGAGATTTCAGCAGGAGCTCGTCTAGGTCCTGACGATGTTTTGAGGACGTCATATCTTTGCTGAACACTTTTGCTGAACTGTCTGCAAACGCTCCTGATATGAGGAACAATTTGGTCATTTTCACGAATGCATTATTTTGCAATTATATCCGAAGAATACTTCAGGTAGGCGCAGATTCACTGTGGATCTATTCGGTGAGCGGAGACGTCACGGCCTGGACACGAAAACGACACCAGGGGATCGCTTCATAAAAGGATTTGTCGGACGTTTCATCCGACAGTTTACAAAATACTAGTCCGACATCTGTGTTTGACAGTCGATCAAAACAAAATTTGCCTCAAAATTTGTAAGACGACTATGTTGATGAACTGCCCTCCCATTCCGACCTAAATTCAAAGTTGTTGCACACACAAACATGATTGGAAATTTATATTTTTTCTAATAATTAAGCAAATGCTATTCTTTCTTGTCTAAAGGGTACAAAACTGTACCTTCATTTCCCTATATGTGTGTGTAAGTTATGTCTCTTTGTACAAAATAAGTCGCAGCAATGAATATTTTATGCGTTAAGTCAGGTGTAAATCCATGTTTTAAAATTCTAGGTGGGCAAAATTGGAATATGATTTTCTTATAATTAAATACATCATCAGTTTGCTCATTTCATATTGAGTAAGACATGATCCACTGTTTCACCGAAAAATGTATTACTCCTTGTCTGATTTTGATGGAAATTTTTAATGTTTTGCCTGTGTGATTTTACGTTATCTGTTCAAATAAAATTATATTGAGCCTAGATTACCCGTTTAATGTTTTGCAAAATAATCTACGCATTCAGCGACTCAATGTCCTTATTTGAAAATTAAAAAAAGGGAAATATTATCTTTATGTTGATACGGTACTGGTATGTGCATATCTTTTCTTTTCATCTTGATAACGCCAATTAGTAATGATTTAACGGGTCGGTATTGCATTTGGCTAATCCGTTCTGAAAGTTCCAAACCCCTGAATAATGTGCCAAGAAAGTTACTTAGAATACCCATGAAACGAAACGAATTGAATAGGGCAATCGAAAAAAATCATAAACCTAACTTATTGAAACAAATGGCCAATAATGTTTTATGAACAAGGTTATTTTTTCATTACATAATTCTGACGGTACTTACCACAAAGTTTTAGTCTTGTGGGTAAATCGGGAGGAGGGGAAGTGCAGTTACATGTTTGACCGTTACTGAAACACACGTCGAAGGCAGGTACTATAGTGAAATTGATATATTGCACAAAAAATCACATCTTTCGATGATGCCTTCGGTCAAGAGTATATAGGCCTGCCGTGGGGATTTTTCGAGGAAATAAATTCACAAAATTTCTCCCATTTTGGCATGAAAGAGTTCAAATGTGCACTTTTCTTCTTATTTATTCATCTTTTTATCTTTTTTTTTTTTTTGGGGGGGGGGGGCGGGGATATGTTTTCTCTCTTCTCGGGGAAGGGGCACTACCTTTACAATCGATGAAGAATCTGGAAGAAACTTAAAATGAAATCTTTATAGATACTTGCAATTATGAAGTGATTTATTTTGAAAATGTTGTCTTATACCTGTATATTTCCAATTACATATATTATTGATGTGCTTTTAGGCATTTTCTTTGGTTGTTTAAGGGGTCTTGATGTGTTGTAGTTTTCGTTTAAAGTTATCACTTAATGTTTATTTTGGAGTTTCAGATTATGAAGAGGAATGTTATATAGGTATGTAATTTTCAAATTCATTATGACCCCAGTAATTTATTTCCTTTTCTTCATATTTCTTTTTAGGTTTTTGGAAATCCCAGGGAGACAGGGGGACGTGTCCCCCCCTATCCAAAATAATAGGGGGGACACAGTATCAAATGCCTCCCACTATTTTTGGTATTTTATGATGGAAAGAAATACATCATTCAAAATCGAAATAATGCATGTATTTTTTATGAGATTACCTTATATTTGGGGGTGATAACTTTTTTTTGCTTGTCAAATTTATTTGGGTCGAAATTACCTTACATTTGGGGTGATAAATTTTTTTTTTAGGGGAGGGGATTGTCAAATTTTCCAACCCCTGGTCCCCCTACCTTTGGGGAGAGATTTCCGCCAAAGGTTCTTTCAAAAACAACTATACACATGATACAAGGACTGTGAAATGGACTGCGTTGAATGGAGGCTTCCTTTGGAGGTAATGTACATATTCATGTGTTCATTAATCATGATATGCAAGGGCGTAGGCTAATTTGAGCATGAGAAGGTGCATATCTTGGGGAGGTGGAACTGAAAAGGAACTAAAATCAGCTGTTGAAAGCAGATGGGATACACATTTCGTTTTGCTTGCCAATGTCAGATCTCCTCTGCCTTAACGGGAGGATCCAGCCTACGCAGTGGCGTAGCTATGATTTTTTCCTGGGGGGGGGGGGGGGTCCTTGCTTTTTCAGGGTGGCAACATTTTTTCTGTGTGTGTTTACCATGTGTCACAAGGGCAGATCTGACTTTCGCCAATAGGGGGTGGGGCCCGAAATTATCTTCACCTATATTTCCCCCGATCAGTCACTTCTCAGCTTTATACTTAAAAAAACCATAAATATGATATAATCTCATAAGCCTTATATAAAAAGTGCAAGCGCGAAGCGCGAGCGATTTTTGAATATCTTTCATGTATTTTGTCCTGATAATTTATCATTGGCTGGGCAATGTTTGTGATCGTGATTCCTGAACAAGATGCGTATGTAACTAGATAAATACTGCGAACGTCAAGCGCGATCAGACATTTTTAATAAATGTTCTAGCATGATCGGAAAGGGACCTGTTAAGGACTGTTTACAGCTATACCCACGAATACGGTACATATTTCAACACTGGGAGCGTGAAGCGCGAGTTAAAACTTTTTAACATTCCGACCTAAAAATTGACATTCTAAGCATTTTTAGTAATCATAAATGGGATAGGTATGTAACTTAACAATTGATGCGAGCGAGAAGCGCGAGTGGAAGATAATTGAGATTTTAGACCTAAAAGGGGGGACACTATTCATATTTTGTAAATCATGAATAGGATAATGCGAGCGTGAAGCACGAGCAGACAATTATTGATATTCTGATCTGAAACTGGATAATTTAAGCATATTTTAAATAAAGAACATGCAGGCTATCTCAATAAACATGCGTGCGTATATATTATATTTAGACCTGAATCTGGGCATTGTGAATACATTTTTTTAATCATGAAGATCAATAATGAAAGCGCGAGCTGAAAATATTTGATATTACGATCTGAAAAAGGTAATTTTACACACTATTTCAAGTACTGTGAATGAAAATTGTGAAGTGGATGTGGATCACACTTAATGAATGCTGCGAGCGCGAAGCGTAACCTGATATTTTTTGTTATTATTTTAACAAAGGACCGGGATATTCTAAGGACATTTTGTCATATGAAAATGATGACTATCTTCCTATATTCCTAAGCTTGTCTATATTCCATTCTGAAAATATCCAATTTAGTTATTAGGAATTCATGAAAATGTTATTTTCTTATTTGTTAATCTAATATGCGTAATGACAGCGTGGAAGTTGTTGTTTTCAAGGGTTGAAAACTAGAAATTTTAAGCATTTTATAATTATGAATAATTGATTAATTATTTTCAATTTGATGAGCACAAAAGTTCAATTTCTCAATACCCTCTAAATATATTACCCTCTATCAACGCAGATAAACTTACGAACTCGTTTTGTTAAATCAAGCCACCAAGAAAACAACAGAAATGCTGCTAATTGATTATTGTTGTATTAATCTTAAGAGATGATAAAGGATATCAGAGAATACACAGGACAGCGTTTCATCAACATTTGCCGTATGACAAGTTGTCAATCTGACAACCTTTTCTCTTTTTGATTGGTTGTGAAGCAGTTTCTATGGTAACTGTCGAAAAAAGAAGACCTGCTGGACAAGGCATCCGACAATTCCTTTACATGAAATATACAATCATATTACCGTGTCAAATCGCGTTTTCACGTCGTCCTCTCTGTGAACACACTGTGAACAAGCACACTGTGGAAATATCCACAGCGAAAATGTATCTTCACAGTGTGAGATTGAGCTGTTTATCAGCATGAATCACATCGTATACTGTGCTTTTTTGAAAACATGACTGTGAAAACAATGTGAATTCACCATATATACACTGTGAACACACTATTCTATAAGGGCAAAGCTTACCCGATGTTGTGACAGCGGGAGCATCAGATGTGACATCTGAACAAAATAAACAGAATATATTCATTTTATACCTTAAGAACTATATTATTGATATGATTGCTTAGTGGTCATTTGTTTTATTGCTGTTTCACAGTTCACCTTATAATTTCAATTGTATTATTCAGTGCACGAATGGATGGTAACCTTCAACTTCTATGAGGCGCCGAATGTACCAATATTATATAGAACAATTATTTGTTATATAATCATTATTTATTAAATAATAACTATTATTTATATATAATTTACATTTTATTTGTAAATAACTACTATTATATAAAATATCATTTATAATTATTTATATATAATTCCAAGTAATACTTCATTATTTGTAAATAAAAATAGTTCGACATTCCATTATTTATAAATAATGATTATTTGTTTTTCATTATTTATAAATAATGATTATTTGTTTTTCATTATTTATAAATAATGATTATTTGTTTTTCATTATTTATAAATAATGATTATTTGTTTTTCATTATTTACAAATAATGATTATTTGTTTTTCATTATTTATAAATAATGATTATTTGTTTTTCATTATTTATAAATAATGATTATTTGTTTTTCATTATTTACAAATAATGATTATTTGTTTTTCATTATTTATAAATAATGATTATTTGTTTTTCATTATTTATAAATAATGATTATTTGTTTTTCATTATTTATAAATAAGGATTATTTGTTTTTCATTATTTACAAATAATGATTATTTGTTTTTCATTATTTATAAATAATGATTATTTGTTTTTCATTATTTATAAATAATTTGTTGAGTTTTCCATTATTTATAAATAATGATTATTTGTTAAATAATGAAAACGTCTACTTCATTATTTATAAATAATTTTTTCGAGTGCACCATTATTCTCATTATTTATAAATAATCATTATTTAATGTTCGAGTTTTCCATTATTTATAAATAAAGATTATTTGTTAAATAATGCCATTATTTATTAAATAATGCCATTATTTATTAAATAATGGAAAACTCGCTATAACATGCAAATGTGGGACCGCCCATGATATGAATATTCATGATGCCATTTCCTTTTTCGTGATTTTTCTTCACAAATTTTTGTCCATTTCCTCTTCATAATGACATTTCTTGAAGCAATTTTCTAGGGATATGGTCTGATTGTAATATTCTTCATTTTCTATATAACTTCGTCTTCGTAGAAATATCAAAAAGTGTAATTTTATACGATTTTTCCTACAGTTCACAATCCCCATAGGCGCGCGTGTACGGTAGGGACAACCGGTGAATCGACGGAGTGCTCTTCATCGAAATACTACGTTGGTTGGTCCCCGGAAGTGGCGGGCGGAATTTAGCCCGAATCCTCGATGGAAGTCGATCAAGTGCATATGAGCTGAGAGAGTGAAATATCAGTGTACTTGTACAGGCCCTTCTACTTTTTATAAATATTTCTTGTTGCTTTTTTTGTTAAGTTAATTTTTCCTGGTGTAGAGATAAGTTTCAGTTCTAATAATGCACTTCAAATACATTTTGGAGTGTCTGTTTGAGGCGTTTGGGGCGATTTCACCCTGGCCCCAAAATGCTCGCAACGACAATACGGGGGCATGATGACCCCTAAATTTTAAAAAACTTATTTTTCTATTGAAAATTATCTCAAAATTCACCAAAAGTGTGCACGAAAGCCTTCGTATTTCACTTTTAAAACTCCAAAAAGTGCCCAAATGACAAGCTTGGTCGCTTCGCTGTGTCGCATTCAACTTGAGAACGTTTAAGCGTCTGCTTCGATATATCCCCCCCCCCCTCCTCCGAAAGAAATTCTGTATACGGCCATGCTCTAAAGAGCCTGGCACATTGATTTATGTATACTTTCATTTTCATTATTTTTATCTCATTATCAACATGGCCTTACGCAGAATTTTTTCCAGGGGGGCCGGGGCCGCGGAGCATGACGCGTGCGTAAACTTTCTAAAAAAAATCTTGAAAGCGAGACAGCCACGGGACCAAGCCCAAATGACAAGCTTGGTCGCTTCGCTGTCTCGCTTTCAACTTGAGAACGTTTACGCGCGTCTGCCCCCACCCCCCGAAAGAAATTCTGTGAACGGCCATGCTCAAAAGAGCATATGGCACATTGATTTATATGTACTTTTCATTTTCATTATTTTTATCACATTATCATCATGGCCTTACACAGAATTTTTACCGGGGGGGGGGGGGGGGGAGCAGCTAGGACGCGCGTAAAGTTTCTCAAAAAAATCTTGAAAGCGAGACAGCGACGCGACCAAGCTCAAATGACAAGCTTGGTCGCTTCGCTTTTTCAAGATTTTTATGAGAAAGTTTACGCGCGTCCTGCTCCCCCCCACCCCCCCCCCCCCCGGAAAAAATTCTGCGTAAGGCCATGATGATAATGAGATAAAAATAATGAAAATGAAGTATACATAAATCAATGTGCCAGGCTCTTTAGAGCATGGCCGTATACATAATTTCTTTCGGAGGAGGGGGGGGGGGGGGGGAAGCAGACGCGTAAACGTTCTCAAGTTGAAAGCGACACAGCGAAGCGACCAAGCTTGTCATTTGGGCACTTTTTGGAGTTTTAAAAGTGAAATACGAAGGCTTTCGTGCACACTTTTGGTGAATTTTGTGATAATTTTCAATAGAAAAATAAGTTTTTAAAAATTTAGGGGGCATCATGCCCCCGTATTGTCGTTGCGAGCATTTTGGGGACAGGGTGAAATCGCCCCAAACGCCTCAAACAGACACTCCAAAATGTATTTGAAGTGCATTATTAGAACTGAAACTTATCTCTACACCAGGAAAAATTAACTTAACAAAAAAAGCAACAAGAAATATTTATAAAAAGTAGAAGGGCCTGTACAAGTACACTGATATTTCACTCTCTCAGCTCATATGCACTTGATCGACTTCCATCGAGGATTCGGGCTAAATTCCGCCCGCCACTTCCGGGGACCAACCAACGTAGTATTTCGATGAAGAGCACTCCGTCGATTCACCGGTTGTCCCTACCGTACACGCGCGCCTATGGGGATTGTGAACTGTAGGAAAAATCGTATAAAATTACACTTTTTGATATTTCTACGAAGACGAAGTTATATAGAAAATGAAGAATATTACAATCAGACCATATCCCTAGAAAATTGCTTCAAGAAATGTCATTATGAAGAGGAAATGGACAAAAATTTGTGAAGAAAAATCACGAAAAAGGAAATGGCATCATGAATATTCATATCATGGGCGGTCCCACATTTGCATGTTATAGCGAGTTTTCCATTATTTAATAAATAATGGCATTATTTAATAAATAATGGCATTATTTAATAAATAATGGCATTATTTAATAAATAATGGCATTATTTAATAAATAATGGTTATTTGTATATAAATAATGATTATTTGTATATAATGGCAAACTGTAAAAATTGTTTATAAATAATGATTAATGGGATATTGAAACAAAATTATTATTTATAAATAATGAAGTAGGTATTTCATTATTTAACAAATAATCTTTATTTATAAATAATGGAAAACTCGAACATTAAATAATGATTATTTATAAATAATGAGAATAATGGTGCACTCGAAAAAATTATTTATAAATAATGAAGTAGACGTTTTCATTATTTAACAAATAATCATTATTTATAAATAATGGAAAACTCAACAAATTATTTATAAATAATGAAAAACAAATAATCATTATTTGTAAATAATGAAAAACAAATAATCATTATTTATAAATAATGAGAAACCAATTATCATTATTTATAAATAATGAAAAACAAATAATCATTATTTATAAATAATGAAAAACAAATAATCGTTATTTGTAAATAATGAAAAACCAATTATCATTATTTATAAATAATGAAAAACAAATAATCATTATTTATAAATAATGAAAAACAAATAATCATTATTTGTAAATAATGAAAAACAAATAATCATTGTTTATAAATAATGAAAAACAAATAATCATTATTTATAAATAATGAAAAACAAATAATCATTATTTATAAAAAATGGAATGTCGAACTATTATTATTTACAAATAATGAAGTATTACTTGGAATTATATATAAATAATTATAAATGATATTTTATATAATAGTAGTTATTTACAAATAAAATGTAAATTATATATAAATAATAGTTATTATTTAATAAATAATGATTATATAACAAATAATTGTTCTATATAATATTGGTACATTCGGCGCCTCATAAACTTCTCACTATTTTCTTGTGATTTCTAAACAAGTGTTAAAAAATTCCCTTTTTCCTTAAAATATAGAAAATGGATAAAAGAAGTCCTGCTTGATAAAGTATCCGACAAGTCGTTTTTCATGAAATATAAAATCATCTTACAGTGTCAAATTACGTTTTCACGTCGTCTACTCTGTAAACACACTGTGGATGTTTCCACAGCAAAAAGGTCAGGCGCGGTAGTAGACTTTTTTTTTTTTTTTTTTTTTTTGGGGGGGGGGCTATAATTTGGGGCCTTGAACAATTATCGACATAAGTTTATTCAATGCAATGAAAATGGCCTATTGTGGATGGCCTTATACCGATCAAGCAGCTAGTCCTCCTTCCCCTCCCATAGGCTACTCAATGTATACTCTTCCAGTTGGTGATATCATTCGAAATCACTGTATCAATTATCATTTTTATGCTGACGACACAATTATATGTTTCTTTTGATCTGAAGACCCCTGGAGCTCTCAATAATGCACTGGTTAAACTCCAGAATTGTATATCAGATATAAGAAAGTGGATGGTAGTGAATAAGCTAAAACTAAATGACAAAAAACTGATTTTTTTGTTGTTGTTGCGGCCTCTACTTATAACTTGCGCAATCTTCCACATGTTCAACTCGATGTTGATGGTACACTCATTAGACCATCAGAAAAAATACGAAACCTCGGTGTCATATTTGATTCCCGCATGTCAATGTCGTACCATATCTCTCATATCTGTAGCACAGTCACTTTTATTTCAGGAACATTTCTAGAATCAGAAGGTTCATTGACCAGTCTGCCTGTCACAATGCTGTTCGTTCATTGGTTCTGTCTCGTATCGATTATTGCAATGGGCTCCTTTCTACAATTCCCTCTAATAAATTAATCCGTATTCAACGACTACAAAATTGGGCAACACGATTAATTTTACAGGTTTCCCGAGATCATCCTTCCCAACCACTCTTTAATTCTCTTCACTGCCTTCCTTTTAAACAGAGAATTACGTTCAAATTACTCGTGATTGTCTACAAAACACTGAATAAACAGGCTCCACAGTATTTCAGTAACTGCTTGAATCTGTATACACCAACTATAGAGCACTAGGTCGGCCAGTGATCACCTTCGCCTCATATATTCATTAACTCGTATATAGATTAGCTGGTGACAGAACTTTTACGGTGTCGGCTTCATAAGTCCTGGAACGACCTGCCACTAATAATTAGACAGTCTCCAACATTAGCAATTTTCAAAAAGTCATTAAAAACTCATCTCTTTCGTACTTTGTAGTTTTTAAAAATATTACATTTAATTAATTCATTGTAAGCGCTTTGGGCCTAATGGGAAAAGCGCAGTACAAATAATAAGTAATAATAATAATAATATGAGCAATATTTTGTATCAATGTTATGCATAAGGGCCTGATGGGTGTTACAAATGTAGATAAGGACATTTAACGAAAGGGGGGGGGGCTAATTATCAGGAAAATGGGTCTGTGTTGTTACTCTCCCCGTACATGTTTTTAAAGACTTTGAACGTTAAATGTGTAATAGAACATGGGCGGAGATGAATATTGGGGATGCGGCAAACATATCGATTTGCCCTGCCCAATAATTAGAATGAAAGTAAAAGTAATGACAGAATGTTACACTTGAGTGAGCACTGTCCATTTTTGTAAAGCTCGCAGAAATCTGTTTGCGCAGAAATGCTCGTTTTCACGTTGTGTCAAGGGGAAAGGGCGAAATCAAACTTACCCTGCGAAACATTTCTCATACATTTCCCTTGCACTTTTAGTCAATTGAAATAAAGCGGATACATTCAAGCATTTTGTAACAATTTTGCCACCCAAATTGAAATTTCAACACTTAGTAAGCACAACCGTTACCCTTTTTGGATCTGAGGACATAACTGAATCTGAACAAAAGTTTATCTTAAACATCTCCAGCATTTTTTTACTAAGTTTTTATAATTGAAAGTGGGTTTACATTTCATTTTTCATTTAATACTTGTTACTCCACACTTCCCAAGTTTGACAATGATTAACAAAATGAAAATCAAGCCTAAGCCATTTCATGTAAATCACAGCTCAGTGTAAAGCAAATATCGTCACGATGGCCTCGGTGTGTGGGGGAGCGGTGTTGGGCGCAGTGAGCTCTTCGAAGTGTTTTGTGCAAGGAAACAGGTTAAAAGAGGTAAAAGATATCTTCAAATAAATTTTACTGGCTAAATTCCACGTGTTCTTCATGATTAAGGTCTACTTTTATTCGAATTACCATTTCAAAGTTCTACGCAAATCATTTTTCACTAACTTTTCAAAAGAAAGTGGTGCTCACTCAAGCGGAAATATTTTTCGACAGTTATATCGTCATTTGCTTAAATGGATCTGTACCAATGTTTAAATGTGGAAAAATCTTCAGGATATTACAAATGTAGGATTTTACAGGATTTTTTCTAAGTGTAAACTTTTTTTTGATACGCACTGTATAGGGATAGAGCCATTTTCTTTAAAAAAAAATATCCTAAACGATGACAAATTTCGGAGCGCTTTTGACAAAACACTGACAGGTTTAGAGTCAAAAATTTAATTTTATGGCGTTAGTATTGTGATATTCGTGGTGGATGAAATACATGTATATAGGGAGGTTGATTTTGATAGAAAAAAAGTTGCAAGGCTATATTGCAGGATATCATTGACTTCCTATACTCGCATTGGATGTTTTCTGAATTTAGGTGATATTTTGCGAGGGAGCGTTTAGCGACCGAGCGAGAAAATTTTCGAATTTGAGTAGTGAAAACTTCGATTTTCGAGTACTTACGACATGCATGGAATATTGCATTAATGAATACATATATAAGAATATAAGGCCTACATATTTACATTTTTTTCTTTGTGGTAAACTTTTTAAGGGAGCTTGAGCGATTTTTTAAATTTTTTTTTTTTTTTTTTGGGGGGGGGGGCTTCAGTCCCCAAAGCCCTCCCCCCTAAAACCGCACGTGGAAAAGGCATCTGAAGTCACAGTGCAAGATTGAGCTGTTTAACAGTTCACATTCAATTTATTAACTTACATGACATCAACATTGTTCCTTACTGTCTGGGAATGATAACTGAAGTATTTTTCTTTATTATGAAAGCAAAAGGAGACAAAATAATAAACATAAGAAATATACGATTTAAACAGAATTTCTGAATTTTTGGCTCCCCATAATTTTAGTACTGAGTTGGACCGTGGTCCAAATTAAACCTAACTTCAGAATACGGGCCATTGTGAACGCAATGTGAACATACTCAGTGTAAACACCTGCGTTCTTTATACAGCAAGCCTACCTGAAGTAGTGACAGCGGGAGCATGAGAGGTAACACCTGAAAAATAAACAACAAAAGGTATTTATTCACCTTAAAAACCCCTACATAATCATCATGTATGCTTTTTGTAATTTCCTTCAATAATGAGTCACCATTTCAGGCTTGGTAAAAACTTTTTTAGTCTGCTCTTGAATTCCTTGTCCTCTATATTAACCTATAAGCACATTAGTAATTTAATGATAACTAAATAAATAAATGGAATGCTACTGTATATTTTCGCTCGTAATGCGGATAAATACAATGAATATAGACATGTTAGAGGAAAATATATATACTTATTGTTTGTTATTAGTTATTCACCTATGAATGGGAATATAGGCTTTGTTAAGAGACTACCAGTTTTTCATTGAGGCATTGAGTATATGGGCGTAGTCTAGATAAATGATTACTTTAAGCAGATGTATAATTAACCTGGGAAGAAATATCAATGACTTTAGAACTATTTTGACTTAGGGAAGGTGGTAAATTTGATCAGGCGAAGAGAAATCTGAATAAATACAGATATATATAAATAAATGATATTTTTTAAATAAACCGGTCCAGATTTCCTTTTCTAATCACATAAACTGTTAAACAATGACAGAAATATATCCTATCCACTGGTAGTAAAGGCGTCAGTCACTAATCAGAGCAGCGACCGACCGATTAGTAACCTGCTCGGGCGCCGCTGGAATTTAGGAATCGCCCAGTGATTTTTGTAGAAGTCGAATGGGCTGTAAAAAGACTTATCGGTTGTATTGCCGAGCAGTGCCCTGTCGATTATTCAAGGCCAAATCTGGGTCATATCGTGGGAACTGTTCAGTTTGGCGTCCGAGCAGTGATCGGCTGACGTCCCACCGATTCCCTGGTGGTCTCCCATCGGCCACCGGCCTATTTTTAAGTAATGGCCAGGCCGACCTTGAATTCGCCGCGAGATCATCGACCGATCTCCGAGCGGCCAGCGGCCGGCGACCGGCCGATGACCGCTCGACAGCCTTTGATCCAACGAGTTCAATTTTTGAAAAGTGAGCAGGCGCCGCGCTAAGTCCTGAGCGGCGACCGAGCGATGCCCTCAAAACCAGTGGTGCCCAGACGAAATTGGCTAAAAACTCGCCGCCCGGTCGCCGAGCAGGCTAATTTTAGAGGTTGTGACTGTAGCCTTAATATTTCGACAATCTAATTGCATCTTTATTTTTATGTTTTTTTGCAGTCAATTTAACACACCAGGTTATGGAATATGTTTTACGCGCGTGATACCGGTAACGTCGACGTCGGTGTAATACACGTGAATGAAAATGGCCCACCCTGGAGTAGGTACTATATAACTTGACAGCTGGCATGTCTAATATTAGGCCGCCCCTATCCCTGACGCGGCGATTAATTAGTTTCAACCCCACAATAAAGCGAGGGAAGAGGAATACAGGCATACAGTCGTTTAAAGGAGAATGAAACCTTTGGAACAAGTAGGCTTGTGTGAAAACAGAAAAATCAAAGAAACAGATCAACAAAAGTTTGAGAAAAATCGGACAAATAATGAGAAAGTTATGAGCATTTGAACATTGCGATCACTAATGCAATGGAGATCCTCACATTGGCAATGCGACAAAGATGTGTGATGTCACTTGTGAACAACTCTCCCCATTACTTTTATCACATCTAACAGTAGATAATGTGTTCTTTCTATAGGAAGGCTTGTAATACAGATTTTTAAAGAATACATCATGAATAAGAGTTTGTATCACCATAAGAAAAAAGCAAAAAGAGACATTTTGGGGGTATTTCATAGTCCATCAAAGGGAAAGATGTTCACATGTGACATCACACATCCTTGTTGCATTGACAATGGGAGGATCACCATGGCATTAATGATTGCAATATTCAAATGCTCATTATTTGTCCGATTTTTCTCAAACTTTCTTTGTTCTTATTCTTTGATTTTTCTGTTTTGACACAATCCTACTTGTTCCAAAGGTTTCATTCGCCTTTAAGGTATACACTTACCTGAGGAAGAAGAACTCTTGGTAGTTGAAGAATCTAGTAAAAAAAAAGAGAAAAAAAAAACCGAGTGTTGATAAATTCAACATTTCTCTGACACTAAAAAATGAACCTCAAAATGTTCGGCTATCTACTGCATTGTTTTTCGATGATGTGACCAGATCTAGTTCGATAAAAGCTTCATTGGATAGCCGAAATCTTCAGGTTATTTTTTTTTTCAATGAGTTCAGCACAAAAGTGGAATTTCTGAATAATCTTCTACCAACACAAATGATCTTAAGTGACCGTAACAAAAAGGTGTTTAGATAAAGCTTCCATGAAAAACAACTACAACAGAAATGCTGCCAAGTCGTTATTTGTTGTATCAACCTCACTATGCGAACACATTGTGAACACTATTCATTATATTAGAGAAAGCCTACCTGAATTTGTGACAACGGGAGCATCTGATGTAACATCTGAAAAATAGACAATATAATAATAATGATGATAATAATAATAATATATATATATATATATATATATATTCACTATAAAGAACTACATAGTTGTCATGCATGCATGCCAGTAATTTTTTATTGCTGAGTCACATAAATCATTATTAGTGCTCAAAAGGATGGAAACCTACAACTCTTCAGGTTTTTTTTAGGTTTCTTTGTTTGGCTCTTACCGGACCAAAGGTGCTATGTCGGGATATGCTCTTACACATAATGTGAATGCACATAGAATTGAAAAGTTGCGCCTGTGGCAAAATAGTCCCAAAAGAGTGGATTCCCTCAATTCCAGCTTGCATGATAAAATATTGATGTCTCTTTGTCTATCTCTCACTGTAGTTGATTTGAAAAAATGCATGTCTTTACCTGGAAATATATACTTTAACTATCTGCTGCAGCCTCCATCAACGATGCGACCCAATCTAACCTCAAGGTTGCAATTAGGGAAAGTTGAGAATTTTCGAGGCAATTTTTGTCAATGTGTTGGGCACAAAAGTTGATGTTTTCAATATATTCTACTGACATATTTTCTTGATCGTGTTTAAGGCTAGCCATTAAGATAATAATATATTTACATAAAAATAGACATATACACTTCTACTTCGTTTTTTGTTGTATTTATTTCAAGAGCGAGAAGAGAGCTCCATTAACATTTTTGTCTGACAAGTTGTCAATCTGACAACCTTCCTTGATTTTGATTGGTTGAGAAGCACAGTTACTATGGTAACTGTCGGATAATATATACGACAAGTCCTTTCATGAAGCGTTAACTGTTCTTCAAACAAATTTTGACATTTTTACCTGAAGAATGGAAAACGATAAGTAGATACGTATATAACTAAATAATTGATGCGAGCGCGAGCTGAAAAATTCGAGATTTAAACGTAAAATGGGACACTCTATTCATATTTTGTAAATCATGAAAAGGATGAGTAATTGGAAATCTTCCAATATTAATAATGCGAGAAGTATATAACTAAACATTTGATGCGAGCGCGAAGCTCGAGCTGCAATATTCGAGATTTAAACCTAAAAATGGGACACTCTATTCATACTTTGTAAATCATGAAAAGGATGAGTAATTGGAAATCTTCCGATATTAATAATGCGAGAAGTATATAACTAAATAATTGATGCGAGCGCGAATCGCGAGCTGAAAAATTCGAAATTTAAACCTAAAAATGGGACACTCTATTCATACTGTGTATATCTTGAAAAGGATGAGTAATTGGAAATCTTCCAATATTAATAATGCGAGCGCGAGCAGATTTTTTTCGTTATTTTTACGTTTTGATCTGATAAAAAAAAGGATCTGTTAACGGCTGCCTGTTAGCCATGAAGACGTTACATATTTCAACTATCAAATAATGCGAGTGTGAAGCGCGAGCTGAACATTTTGACCTGAAGAATGGAAAACGTTAAATATATAATTAAATAAATGATGCGAGCGCGAAGCGCGAGCTGAAAAATTCGAGATTTAAACCTAAAAATGGGACACTCTATTCATATTTTGTAAATCATGAAAAGGATGAGTAAATCTTCCTATATCAATAATGCGAACGCAAAGCGGGAGCAGAATTTTTTAAATTTATTTTTATTATACGTTTTGATCTAATAAAAAAAGGATCTGTTAACGGCTGCTTGTTAGCCATTAAGACGTTACATATTTCAACTATCAAATAATGCGAGCGCGAAGCGCGAGATGAAAATTTTGACATTTTTACCTGAAGAATGGAAAACGATAAGTAAATAAATATATAACTAAATAATTGATGCGAGCGCGAAGCGCGAGCTGAAAAATTCGAGATTTAAACCTAAAATGGGACACTATTCATATTTTGTAAATCATTAAAAGGATGAGTAATTGGAAATCTTCCAATATTAATAATGCGAGAAGTATATAACTAAATAATTGAAGCGAACGCGAAGCGCGAGCTGAAAAATTCGAAATTTAATCCTAAAAATTGGACACTCTATTCATACTTTGTAAATCATGAAAAAAATGAGAAATTGGAAATCTTCCAATATTAATAATGCGTCAGTCACTAATCAGAGCAGCGACCGACCGATTAGTAACCTGCTCGGGCGCCGCTGGAATTTAGGAATCGCCCAGTGATTTTTGTAGAAGTCGAATGGGCTGTAAAAAGACTTATCGGTTGTATTGCCGAGCAGTGCCCTGTCGATTACTCAAGGCCAAATCTGGGTCATATCGTGGGAACTGTTCAGTTTGGCGTCCGAGCAGTGATCGGCTGACGTCCCACCGATTCCCTGGTGGTCTCCCATCGGCCACCGGCCTATTTTTAAGTAATGGCCAGGCCGACCTTGAATTCGCCGCGAGATCATCGACCGATCTCCGAGCGGCCAGCGGCCGGCGACCGGCCGATGACCGCTCGACAGCCTTTGATCCAACGAGTTCAATTTTTGAAAAGTGAGCAGGCGCCGCGCTAAGTCCTGAGCGGCGACCGAGCGATGCCCTCAAAACCAGTGGTGCCCAGACGAAATTGGCTAAAAACTCGCCGCCCGGTCGCCGAGCAGGCTAATTTTAGAGGTTGTGACTGTAGCCTTAATATTTCGACAATCTAATTGCATCTTTATTTTTATGTTTTTTTGCAGTCAATTTAACACACCAGGTTATGGAATATGTTTTACGCGCGTGATACCGGTAACGTCGACGTCGGTGTAATACACGTGAATGAAAATGGCCCACCCTGGAGTAGGTACTATATAACTTGACAGCTGGCATGTCTAATATTAGGCCGCCCCTATCCCTGACGCGGCGATTAATTAGTTTCAACCCCACAATAAAGCGAGGGAAGAGGAATACAGGCATACAGTCGTTTAAAGGAGAATGAAACCTTTGGAACAAGTAGGCTTGTGTGAAAACAGAAAAATCAAAGAAACAGATCAACAAAAGTTTGAGAAAAATCGGACAAATAATGAGAAAGTTATGAGCATTTGAACATTGCGATCACTAATGCAATGGAGATCCTCACATTGGCAATGCGACAAAGATGTGTGATGTCACTTGTGAACAACTCTCCCCATTACTTTTATCACATCTAACAGTAGATAATGTGTTCTTTCTATAGGAAGGCTTGTAATACAGATTTTTAAAGAATACATCATGAATAAGAGTTTGTATCACCATAAGAAAAAAGCAAAAAGAGACATTTTGGGGGTATTTCATAGTCCATCAAAGGGAAAGATGTTCACATGTGACATCACACATCCTTGTTGCATTGACAATGGGAGGATCACCATGGCATTAATGATTGCAATATTCAAATGCTCATTATTTGTCCGATTTTTCTCAAACTTTCTTTGTTCTTATTCTTTGATTTTTCTGTTTTGACACAATCCTACTTGTTCCAAAGGTTTCATTCGCCTTTAAGGTATACACTTACCTGAGGAAGAAGAACTCTTGGTAGTTGAAGAATCTAGTTAAAAAAAAGAGAAAAAAAAAACCGAGTGTTGATAAATTCAACATTTCTCTGACACTAAAAAATGAACCTCAAAATGTTCGGCTATCTACTGCATTGTTTTTCGATGATGTGACCAGATCTAGTTCGATAAAAGCTTCATTGGATAGCCGAAATCTTCAGGTTATTTTTTTTTTCAATGAGTTCAGCACAAAAGTGGAATTTCTGAATAATCTTCTACCAACACAAATGATCTTAAGTGACCGTAACAAAAAGGTGTTTAGATAAAGCTTCCATGAAAAACAACTACAACAGAAATGCTGCCAAGTCGTTATTTGTTGTATCAACCTCACTATGCGAACACATTGTGAACACTATTCATTATATTAGAGAAAGCCTACCTGAATTTGTGACAACGGGAGCATCTGATGTAACATCTGAAAAATAGACAATATAATAATAATGATGATAATAATAATAATATATATATATATATATATATATTCACTATAAAGAACTACATAGTTGTCATGCATGCATGCCAGTAATTTTTTATTGCTGAGTCACATAAATCATTATTAGTGCTCAAAAGGATGGAAACCTACAACTCTTCAGGTTTTTTTTAGGTTTCTTTGTTTGGCTCTTACCGGACCAAAGGTGCTATGTCGGGATATGCTCTTACACATAATGTGAATGCACATAGAATTGAAAAGTTGCGCCTGTGGCAAAATAGTCCCAAAAGAGTGGATTCCCTCAATTCCAGCTTGCATGATAAAATATTGATGTCTCTTTGTCTATCTCTCACTGTAGTTGATTTGAAAAAAATGCATGTCTTTACCTGGAAATATATACTTTAACTATCTGCTGCAGCCTCCATCAACGATGCGACCCAATCTAACCTCAAGGTTGCAATTAGGGAAAGTTGAGAATTTTCGAGGCAATTTTTGTCAATGTGTTGGGCACAAAAGTTGATGTTTTCAATATATTCTACTGACATATTTTCTTGATCGTGTTTAAGGCTAGCCATTAAGATAATAATATATTTACATAAAAATAGACATATACACTTCTACTTCGTTTTTTGTTGTATTTATTTCAAGAGCGAGAAGAGAGCTCCATTAACATTTTTGTCTGACAAGTTGTCAATCTGACAACCTTCCTTGATTTTGATTGGTTGAGAAGCACAGTTACTATGGTAACTGTCGGATAATATATACGACAAGTCCTTTCATGAAGCGTTAACTGTTCTTCAAACAAATTTTGACATTTTTACCTGAAGAATGGAAAACGATAAGTAGATACGTATATAACTAAATAATTGATGCGAGCGCGAGCTGAAAAATTCGAGATTTAAACGTAAAATGGGACACTCTATTCATATTTTGTAAATCATGAAAAGGATGAGTAATTGGAAATCTTCCAATATTAATAATGCGAGAAGTATATAACTAAACATTTGATGCGAGCGCGAAGCTCGAGCTGCAATATTCGAGATTTAAACCTAAAAATGGGACACTCTATTCATACTTTGTAAATCATGAAAAGGATGAGTAATTGGAAATCTTCCGATATTAATAATGCGAGAAGTATATAACTAAATAATTGATGCGAGCGCGAATCGCGAGCTGAAAAATTCGAAATTTAAACCTAAAAATGGGACACTCTATTCATACTGTGTATATCTTGAAAAGGATGAGTAATTGGAAATCTTCCAATATTAATAATGCGAGCGCGAGCAGATTTTTTTCGTTATTTTTACGTTTTGATCTGATAAAAAAAAGGATCTGTTAACGGCTGCCTGTTAGCCATGAAGACGTTACATATTTCAACTATCAAATAATGCGAGCGCGAAGCGCGAGCTGAACATTTTGACCTGAAGAATGGAAAACGTTAAATATATAATTAAATAAATGATGCGAGCGCGAAGCGCGAGCTGAAAAATTCGAGATTTAAACCTAAAAATGGGACACTCTATTCATATTTTGTAAATCATGAAAAGGATGAGTAAATCTTCCTATATCAATAATGCGAACGCAAAGCGGGAGCAGAAATTTTAAATTTATTTTTATTATACGTTTTGATCTAATAAAAAAAAGGATCTGTTAACGGCTGCTTGTTAGCCATTAAGACGTTACATATTTCAACTATCAAATAATGCGAGCGCGAAGCGCGAGATGAAAATTTTGACATTTTTACCTGAAGAATGGAAAACGATAAGTAAATAAATATATAACTAAATAATTGATGCGAGCGCGAAGCGCGAGCTGAAAAATTCGAGATTTAAACCTAAAATGGGACACTATTCATATTTTGTAAATCATTAAAAGGATGAGTAATTGGAAATCTTCCAATATTAATAATGCGAGAAGTATATAACTAAATAATTGAAGCGAACGCGAAGCGCGAGCTGAAAAATTCGAAATTTAATCCTAAAAATTGGACACTCTATTCATACTTTGTAAATCATGAAAAAAATGAGAAATTGGAAATCTTCCAATATTAATAATGCGAGCGCGAGCAGATTTTTTTCGTTATTTTTACGTTTTGATCGGATAAAAAAAGGATCTGTTAACGGCTGCTTGTTAGCCATGAAGACGTTACATAACTATCAAATAATGCGAGCGCGAAGCGCGAGCTGAAAATTTTGACATTTTACCTGAAGAATGGAAAACGATAAATATATAACTAAATAATTGATGCGAGCGCAAAGCACGAGCTGAAAAATTCGAGATTTAAACTTAAAAATGGGACACTATATTCATATTTTGTAAATCATGAAAAGGATGAGTAAATCTTCCTATATTAATAATGCGAGCGCAAAGCGGGAGCAGAATTTCCGGCCGATGACCGCTCGACAGCCTTTGATCCAACGAGTTCAATTTTTGAAAAGTGAGCAGGCGCCGCGCTATTAAAGTCCTGAGCGGCGACCGAGCGATGCCCTCAAAACCAATGGTGCCCAGACGGCAGCCACTCGGTGCCCGGGCGAAATTGGCTAAAAACTCGCCGCCCGGTCGCCGAGCAGGCTAATTTTAGAGGTTGTAACTGTAGCCTTTATAATATTTCGACAATCTAATTGCATCTTTATTTTTATGGGTTTTTTTGCAGTCAATTTAACACACCAGGTTATGGAATATGTTTTACGCGCGTGATACCGGTAACGTCGACGTCGGTGTCATACACGTGAATGAAAATGGCCCACCCTTGGGCCTGTTGCATAAAACTTTTTACCTGAGAAAACTCAGGTATTTTTTACCTGAGTTTTTGCCCTGTGTTAAACTCAATGGCAGAAATCAGACTAACCTTAGTTTTTTATGCAACAGGCTGCTGGAGTAGGTACTATATAACTTGACAGCTGGCATGTCTAATATTAGGCCGCCCCTATTCCTGACGCGGCGATTAATTAGTTTCAACCCCACAATAAAGCGAGGGAAGAGGAATACAGGCATACAGTCGTATACACTTACCTGGAGAAGAAAAACTCTTGGTAGTTGAAGAATCTAGTATAAAAAAAAAGAGAAAAAAAACCCCGAGTGTTGATAAATTAAACATTTTTCTGACACTAAAAAAATGAACCTCGAAATTTTCGGCTATCTACTGCATTCTTTTTCGATGATGTGACCAGATCTAGTTCGATAAAAGCTTCATTGGATAGCCGAAATCTTCAGGTTATTTTTTTTTCAATGAGTTCAGCACAAAAGTGGAATTTCTGAATAATCTTCTACCAACACAAATGATCTTAAGTGACCGTAACAAAAAGGTGTTTAAATAAAGCTTCCATGAAAAACAACTACAACAGAAATGCTGCCAAGTCGTTATTTGTTGTATCAACCTCACTATGCGAACACATTGTGAACACTATTCATTATATTAGAGAAAGCCTACCTGAATTTGTGACAACGGGAGCATCTGATGTAACATCTGAAAAATAGACAATATAATAATAATGATGATAATAATAATAATATATATATATATATAAATATATTCACTATAAAGAACTACATAGTTGTCTTGCATGCATGCCAGTAATTTTTTATTGCTGAGTCACATAAATCATTAGTGCTCAAAAGGATGGAAACCTACAACTCTTCAGGTTTTTTTTAGGTTTCTTTGTTTGGCTCTTACTGAACCAAATGTGCTATGTCGGGATATGCTCTTACACATAATGTGAATGCACATATAATTGAAAAGTTGCGCCTGTGGCAAAATAGTCCCAAAAGAGTGGATTCCCTCAATTCCAGCTTGCATGATAAAATATTGATGTCTCTTTGTCTATCTCTCACTGTAGTTGATTTGAAAAAATGCATGCCTTTACCTGGAAATATATACTTTAACTATCTACTGCAGCCTTCATCAACGATGCGAACCAATCTAACCTCGAGGTTGCATTTAGGGAAAGTTGAGAATTTTCGAGGCAATTTTTGTCAATGTGTTGAGCACAAAAGTTGATGTTTTCAATATATTCTACTGACACATTTTCTTGATCGTGTTTAAGGCTAGCCATTAAGATAATAATATATTTATATAAAAATAGACATATACGCTGCTACTTCTTTTTTTGTTGTATTTATTTCAAGAGCATGAAGAGATAGCGAAGAATATCCTGGATACAGAAAAAAGCTCCATTAACATTTTTGTCTGACAAGTTGTCAATCTGACGACCTTCCTCGATTTTGATTGGTTGAGAAGCACAGTTACTATATGGTAACTGTCGGATAAAATATACGACAAGTCCTTTTATGAAGCGTTAACTGTTCTTCAAACAAATTTTGACATTTTTACCTGAAGAATGGAAAATGATAAGTAGATACGTATATAACTAAATAATTGATGCGAGCGCGAGCTGAACAATTCGAGATTTAAACGTAAAATGTGACACTCTATTCATATTTTGTAAATCATGAAAAGGATGAGTAATTGGAAATCTTCCAATATTAATAATGCGAGAAGTATATAACTAAACAATTGATGCGAGCGCGAAGCGCGAGCTGCAAAATTCGAGATTTAAGCCTAAAAATGGGACACTCTATTCATACTTTGTAAATCATGAAAAGGATGAGTAATTGGAAATCTTCCAATATTAATAATGCGAGCGCGAGCAGATTTTTTATCTTTATTTTTACGTTTTGATCTGATAAAAAAAAAAGATCTTTTAACGGCTTCTTGTTAGCCATAAAGACGTTACATATTTTAACTATCAAATAATGCAAAGCGCAAGCTGAAAATTTTGACATTTTTACCTGAAAAATGGAAAACGTTAAATATATAATTAAATAATTAGGATCTTTTAACGGCTGCTTGTTAGCCATTAAGACGTTACATATTTCAACTATCAAATAATGCGAGCGCGAAGCGCGAGCTGAAAATTTTGACATTTTTACCTGAAGAATGGAAAACGATAAGTAGATAAATATATAACTTAATAATTGATGCGAGCCCGTAGCGCGAGTTTAAAATTTCGAGATTTAAACCAAAATGGGACACTATTCATATTTTGTAAATCATGAAAAGGATGAGTAATTGGAAATCTTCCAATATTAATAATGCGAGAAATATATAACTAAATAATTGATGCGAGCGCGAAGCGCGAGCTGAAAAATTCGAAATTTAAACCTTAAATTTGGACACTCTATTCATACTTTGTAAATCATGAAAAGGATGAGAAATTGGAAATCTTCGAATATTAATAATGCGAGCGCGAACAGATTTTTTCGTTATTTTTACGTTTTGATCTGATAAAAAAAAAGGGTTAACGGCTGCTTGTTAGCCATGAAGACGTTACATATTTTAACTATCAAATAATGCGAGCGCGAAGCGTGAGCTGAAAATTTTGACCTGAAGAATGGAAAACGATAAATATATAACTAAATAATTGATGCGAGCGCGAAGCGCGAGCTGAAAAATTCGAGATTTAAACCTAACAATGGGACACTATATTTATATTTTGTAAATCATGAAAAGGATGAGTATAAAATCTTCCTATATTAATAATGCGAGCGCAAAGCGGGAGCAGAATTTCATTATTATTACTTTGAGATTTGACATAGGACCGGGACATTCTTTGAGGACATTATGTCATCATATGAAAATGATGACAATCTTCCTAAGCATGACAGCGCGAAATCTGTTAATATTATGGTCTGTAAACTGGACATTATTTTAAAACACTTTTGTAATATTATGAATAAGATGCACGATATAATATCTTCCAACATTCAATGCGAGCGGTAATCGCGAGCCGTAATTTTTGATAAACTGGGGATTTTATCACCAATCAAAATGCGAGCGTGCAGGGCTAGCTGATACGTTTTGACATTCTGACCTGAATAGGGATATTTTGATAACTTAAAGGAATACAGGAAAACAATAGGTACCTGACAAATCAAATTCTGCGAGCGCGCAGCGCAAGCAGAAAATGTTAATATTCAGACCATAAAACATAATTTTTTACAAAGAACTTTTTAAAAATCAATTTGTAAAGCAAACAAAATAATGAAAGTGCAATTTCTGAGCTGAAATACGTTTTGTATTTTGACTTCAAAATTTGATATTTTAAGCTCCATATTGAGCAAGATATGTAAATCACCTAAAAGGCAATGCGAGCGCGAAGCGTGAGCGAAATTTTTTTTCCCGACATGAACGATTTTTAAAATCATTTTCCAAGTCTTCCCCCATCTTATTTTATTTACTCGTCTTCCTCCTCTTATGTTTCTTCTTTTTTTCTCCTCTCTTTTCCCTTTTTTTTTCTTTTTTTTGCTCCGCCAATAGGGGGGGGGGGGCCCTCGGCAACCCCTGGATCCGCCTATGCACCTCAATGTGTTCTGACAAAATACTCAGTGCTCAAATGGATGGAAATTTACAACTCCTCATGGGTTTTTTGTGTGTGATTTCTTTGTTTAGTTCTTATTGCGCCAATGTCAGGAAAAAATGTTACACATAATCTGAATGCAAATTTAATTGGAAAGCAGCGCCAAATAAGCGAGGAATGAAATATGGCAAAATAGTCAAAAGCTAAAGATTTCATCAATCCAGCTTGCAAGAAATGATAGATATTTCTCTATCTCTATCCCCCACTGCAGTTGTTCTGAAAATATATATGAATTTATTTCAACTACCCACTGCAGCCTTTGTCAACGATGTGGAGAAATCTAGCCTCATAAAGGCTTCATTAAGGAAAGGAAGAAGTTTCGAGAACGTTTTGAGCACAAAAGTTGAATTTCTCAATATCTTCTATACCAACACAGAGGGTCGCAACATTTAGAGCGTTTTCAACCATCACATTACAAAGAAAAAGCGACAACAACGACAACAACATACACGCAGCTTTTTCATTATTTGTTAACTTGTATTACACAGGAGAGTGTTTCATCAACATTATTTTGCCGGATGAAAAAGTGACCGATCCGACAACTCTCCTTGATTTTGATTGATTGGAAGGCACAGCGCCTTTGGTAATTGTCGTGTAAAACAAGACCTATTGGATGAAAACAACCGACAGGTCCTTTTATGAAATGTAAAATCATCTTAAAGAATAGTACGAGGGAAGGAGAGTACAGGCGTACATGCACTTACGTGAGGAAGAAGAACTCACGGTAGCTGAAGAATCTAAACAAGAAAGAAAACGAGTGTTGATAAATATTATTGAACAATTTTGTTATGAAAATAAAAAATATCCGTTACCTAAAATAATCATTTAGGCTATGCACTGCAGCCTTTATCAACCATGTAGCCCAATCTAGCCTCATGGAAGCTGTAATGTGAGAAAGCGAGAAATTTCGAGTGTTTTTTTTATCCGTTTAGGATGCACAAAAGTTGAATTTCTCATTACTCTCTAAATATGTTATAACGTCTTTGCCCTCTACCAATGCAGATGAACTTGCATACTCGTGTTTAAATCAAGCAACCAAGAAAAAAATAACAGTAGAAATGCTGCTAATTCATTGTTTGTTGTATTAACCTCAAGAGGTGGTGGAGAATATAATATAATAAAGAAAAGCAATTCCATCAACATTTGCCGTAAGACATGTTGTCAATCTGTCAGCTTTTCTTGATTTTTATTGGTTGAGAAGCACAGTTTCTACGGAAACTCTCGAATAAAAGAAAATCTGATTGATAAACATCTAAACAACAGACAAGTCATTTCATGAAAATGTAAAATCATATTCGAACCATTAAGTTTTAGCAATGAAATAGCGTGAAATCCCATTTTCATTTCGTCCACTCTGTGAACACACAGTGAACAACCACACTGTGGAGTGTCCACAGCGCACAGTGCTTGATTTGAGTTGTTTAACAGTTTAAATCACATAATATGCAGACACACTGTGAACGCATGACTGTGAAAACTCAGTGAACACATTATACATTAGGGCAAGCCTATACCTAAAGTGGTGGCAGCGGGATCATCAGAGCTAACATCTGAAAAAATAATAGGCAAAAAAAAATCGTTTACGTTCATGAACTACATTACTTTTGTCATTTATTTATTGCTCTTTCATAATTCCCTTCAATGTGTATAAAATAACAATTATTCAGTGCAACTAATTGATGGTAGCCCTCAAATCCTCACTATGTTCTGTGATTTCTTGGTTTAGCTTTTATTGGGCAAAAATTGCTATGTCTGAAAAATATGTTACACATCATCTGAATACAGAAGTTGCACCAAAAATAAGCGGGAAATAAAATATGATAAAAGCTGTATAGTCCAGAGCTGCAAATTTCAACAATTTCGGCTTGCACGAAAATATGTATTTTGGTATTTCTCCATCTCTATCTCTCACGGTCGTTGGAGAATCTAATGTAAAAAAAACTAACAAAACGAATGTTGAGAAATTCAACATTTTGTTCTGAAAATAGAAAAAAAAAACACGTAAATACCTAAAAGATATACTTTCGACTATCCACTGCAGCTTTTATCAATACAATCTTTCCTTTAATATAAGGGCTGTAAAGCGTTGCCATAAATGTGTACGTTAATTATTTTCAGTGTGATGAGCACGAATAAAAAAATTTGAGCGTTTTAAACATCACACTACCAAGGAAAAAGCAACAACAGAAATGCTGCTATTTCATTATTTGTTGTATTAATCTCAAGAGATGATAAAAATATCATAAAATACACAAGAGAGCGTTTCATCAACATTTGCCGTAGAACAAGTTATTGATCTGACAATTCTCATTGATTTTGATTTGTTGAGAATCACAGTTTGTATGATAACTGATTAACATAACCTCTTGGATGAAAACAACCGACAATTCCGTTTATGAAATGTAAAATCATCTTAAATAATAATACGAGGGAAGTACAGGGAGTACAGGAGTACATTGGTTTATGGCATACACTTACCTGAGGAAGAAGAACTCACGGTAGCTGAAGGATCTAAAGAAAGAAATAACAAAACGGGTGTTGATAAATTCAACATTTCTTCTGAAAATAGACAATAATATGCTTATACATGACAACTATTCATTTTAAGTAGTTGTATATAGCCTTGCATAACCTAAAATAAAACACTGACTGCTGGCTTCACACATAGGCAGTCATTGTATTCATGGGATAATATTAACTTATTTAATTCACGGCTAAGTCGCTTCGTTACCTGAGCGGGATTTGTAAAAAGTATAGAGTGCGTATCAAAAAAGTTTACACTTTGAGAAAGCCCTGGGAATTAAAAAATATACATGTGGGTAATTTTTTTCACATATAATTTTGGGCTTGGGTCTCATCTATCCAACGAAAGTAAAAGCTTTGAGTGAGCACTGTCCATTTTTGTAAAGCTCGCAGAAATCTGTTTGCGCAGAAATGCTCGTTTTCACGCTGTGTCAAGGGGAAAGGGTGAAATCAAACTTACCCTGCGAAACATTTCTCATACATTTCCCTTGCACTTTTAGTCAATTGAAAGAAAACGGATACATTCAAGCATTTTGTAACAATTTTGTCACCCAAATTTAAATTTCAACACTTAGTAAGCACATTCTTTACCCCTTTTGTGCCAGCTAGATCTGAGGACATAACTGAATCTGAACAAAAGTTTATACCAGACATCTCCAGCAATTTTTCGCTAAGTTGTTATCATTTAAAGTGGGTTTACATTTCATTTTTGTCTCACCTGCATAGCAGAGTGAGACTATAGGCGCCGCTTTTCCGACGGCGACGGCGGCGGCGGCGGCGGCGGCGACGGCGGCGTCAACACCAAATCTTAACCTGAGGTTAAGTTTTTGAAATGACAGCATAACTTAGAAAGTATATGAACCTAGTTCATGAAACTTGGCCATAAGGTTAATCAAGTATTACTGAACATCCTGCCTGAGTTTCATGTCACATGACCAAGGTCAAAGGTCATTTAGGGTCAATGAACTTAGACCATGTTGGGGGAATCAACATCAAAATCTTAACCTAAGGTTAAGTTTTTGAAATGTCATCATAACTTATAAAATATATGGACCTAGTTCATGAAACTTATACATAAGGTTAATCAAGTATCACTGAACATCCTGCATGAGTTTCACATCACATGACCAAGGTCAAAGGTCATTTAGGGTCAATGAACTTTGGCCGGATTGGGGGTATCTGTTGAATTACCATCATAACTTTGAAAGTTTATGGATCTGATTCATGAAACTTGGACATAATAGTAATCAAGTATTACTGAACATCCTGTGCAAGTTTCAGGTCACATGATCAAGGTCAAAGGTCATTTAGGGTCAATGAACTTTGGCCAAATTGGGGTATTTGTTGAATTACAGCCATAAATTTGAAAGTGTGTTGGTCTAGTTCATAAAACTTGGACATAATAGTAATCAAGTATCACTGAACATCCTGTGCGAGTTTCAGGTCACATGATCAAGGTCAAAGAACTTTGGCCACGTTGGGGGTATTTGTTGAATTGCCATCATATCTCTATAAGTGTATTGGTCTATTTCATAAAACGTGGAAATAAGAGTAACCAAGTATCACTGAACATCTTGTGCGAGTTATAGTAGTTTTCAAAATCAGCACTGCTGCTATATTGAATCGCGTGATGCAGGTGAGACGGCCAGAGGCATTCCACTTGTTTCATTTAATACTTGTTTCTCCACACTTTTTCAAGCTTGATAATGATTAACAAAATGAAAATCAAGCCTAAGCCATTTCATGTAAATCACAGCTCAGTGTAAAGTACATCGGCGGATCCAGGGGGGTGGCGCAGGGGGCGCGCGCCCCCCCTAATATTTGAGCGGCGCCGCTCAAAAAAAGTAAAAGAAAGAAAAGGCGCCGCTTGAAAAAATAAAAATAAAGGAAAGAAAAGAAAACTACCTTTTTTTCCAACAACTTCGCCGGTATAGCAGTGCGCTGCCTGCATATAACTGGTGCCAATGAAAAATAATCAGCGCCACCTAAATCTAAATCGGCGCCGGACAAGAATAATCAGCGCTATTTGGTTATAAATCGGCGCCAGTCAAGAAAAAATGACACTGCCAGAGTCTTAACCGGCGCCAATCAAGGATAATCAGCGCCACCTAAATCTAAATCGGCGCTGGACAAGAATAATCGGCGCCATTCGGTTATAAATCGGCGCCGGTAAAGAAAAATCGACGCTGCCTGAGTTCTTAACCGGCGCCGATCAAGGATAATCAGCGCCACCTAAATTTAAATCGGGGCCGGACAAGAATAATCAGCGCCATCTGGTTATAAATCGGCGCTGCCAGAGGCTTAACCGGCGCAGATCAAGAATAATCAGCTCCACATCTAAATCGGCGCCGGGCAAGAATAATCAGCGCTATTTGGTTATAAATCGGCGCCAGTCAAGAAAAAAAATCGGCATTGCCAGAGTCTTAACCGGCGCCAATCAAGGATAATCAGCGCCACCTAAATCTAAATAGGCGCCGGACAAGAATAATCGGCGCCATCTGGTTATAAATCGGCGCCGGTAAAGAAAAATCGACGCTGCCTGAGTTCTTAACCGGTGCCGATCAAGAATAATCAGCTCCACCTAAATCCAAATCGGCGCCAGTCAAGAATAATCGGCGCCTCCTGGTTCTTAATCGGCGCCAGTCAATTATGAATTGCCGCTGCCTGAATCTTACGTGACGTCTGTAAAATTAATCAGCACTACTTGTTTAAATCGGCGCCGGTCAAGGCAAATCGGCACTGCCTTTGTCTTAACCGGCGCCACCTAAATTTAAATCGGCGCCGGTCAAGAATGATCAGCGTCCCCTGGTTCCACTAAATAGGCGCCGGTAGAATAATGAAGAAGGGCCTATTGCCAACCAAATCTAGATCGGCACCGGTCAAGAATGATCAACGGCACCTAGCTGGTTATACATTTTATTGTTGAATGGTCATAACGAATAACAAAGCTTATCGCATGCCCTTACAGAGTGGGCTGGGGCGGGACAGTTGCCCACAGATGTCATGAAATCTTTAATTTGTTATTTTAAGAAATCCCAGAATCATACAAAAGTGTAGAGCAAATCGTTTATTTTTTTATCTTATTTTCCAATGCTTTAGTAAAAAAAGGTCAGTCACTTTTCTTCTTTACACATTCCACATTGTGCCACCTCTTTAGTGTAAGACAGCTACTCAAGTGTTTTATGAAGATGATTCGATATTTTAGTCCAAAACGTTGCTTATACCGGGAGTGTATAATTACGCAACCATGCAGACGTATATTCGTTAGACCTTAAACCACTAAATATAATTTTCATAAGCATTATATCCAGTTTCATCAAAGTAATTAGATAAAAATTACTCATCATTACAAATTGCATTAGATTTAGTGAAAAGCATCACAATAATTCTGTATAAAGGCCTAAACATCATGTACATGAAAATTGAATGATAACATATAAACCTGGATTGGTGAGGTATTACAAATGATTCATGATGACTTGTAGTATCATTGTATATGCAGTGGCGTCCATCCGGGATCCGGGGGGGGGGGACAGGGGGCGATCGCCCCACCAATGAAAATATTGGGTTTGGGGGGCAAACATATCGTTTTGCCCTCCCCCAATAGTTCCGCATGTGCAAAAATAAAATAAGATGGTAATGTTACACAGAAATCAGCAAGTGAGATAGAGCTACACAACTCGTTCTTTATTTAAAATCGTGCAAATTGTCCGCTTTTCAGATTGGAATATAAAAATTTTCAGCTCGCGCTTCGCGCTCGCATCATTTCTGTAGCAAAACCCCATACTTTTTATGATTAAATATATGTGAATAGAATGTCCCGTTTTCAGTTCTAATCAAAAGAACTCCCGCTTCGATTTGCAATAATCTTTTGTTGGATATAATCTTGTTCTCTATTAAAAACGTCCATTTAACTGTCATTTTTTCAGATCGAAATATCAAAATTTGAAGCTCGCGCTTCGCGCTCGCATCTACCATCTTAATCATTGGTACCAAAATGCTTAGAATATAAACCTTTCTGGTCAGAGTATAAAGAAATTTTAGCTCGCCCTCGGCACTCGCCTTATATGTGTAGTGAGATATGTATCCTCCTTATGAGTTACTACAAACAGTCCTAAACAGGCACCTTTTTCCTTTTTTCAGGTCAGTATACTATAAAAAATTTCAGCTCGCGCTTCGCACTCGCATTAATTTGTTGGTGAGATGTGTGTCTCTATCTCATGAGTCATATAGATATATATGTATATACATGTATATATATATATTTATATATATATATGTATATATTTATACACCTTTTTTCAACATTTTCTTTTATGGCGCCGGTGAAGTGCAAAAATTTGTGCGCCGCTCGGCAGTGCGCCCCCCCTTTCGCAAAAAGCTGGATCCGCCTATGAAGTAAATATCGTCACGATTGCCTCGGTGTGTGGGGGAGTGGGGTGGGGTGCAATGCACCCTTTGAAGTGTTTTGGGCAAGGAAACAAGTCAAAAAGGGAAATATTTCTTCGAATCAATTTTACTAGCTAAATTCCACGAGTTCTTCATGATTAAGGTCTACTTTTATTCGCATAAATATTTCAAAGTTCTGCGCAAATAATTTTTCACTAACTTTTCATAAAAAAGTGGTGCTCACTCAAGCGGAAATATTTTTCGACAGTTATATCGTCATTTGCTTAAATGGATCTGTACCAATGTTAAGATGTGTAAATATCTTCAGGATGTTACAAATGTATAATTTTACAGGATTTTTTTCTAATTGTAAACTTTTTAATACACACTTTAGTAATACTGGTCCCGTGGTCTCTTAAGTATTTCTTATTCCGAAGAAAGATGAATTACATCCGAGGTTTCCTATCATTAATTGAATTCTCTTATAATAATACTACAAATCAACATTTTTTGAGAAGTTTTAGTTTTAATTTCCTTTTCCATACATAAATCTAATATTTGTATACGATTGCACTTTTTGTGATGTCGAACGTGGGTATGTGTTGTATATTAAAATTTCGAATAAAGTATTCATCTATTACCAGGACCATAATCAATCTTGATTAATCATCATAAATTGTATCATTTTGATGTTTTTAATTTTATTTTTTAGAAATCGTATTATAAATTTCATCCTTTGGAATATAAAACTTGAAAACTGCATTAACAATTTTATACTTTATCTTTGAAATAATATGGATTGGCCTTCTACCAGGAAGTGTAGACCAGCTATCAATGACAACTTTAAAAAATGCCCTTACTAAACATGCTAAAGACCCAATAATTTACAAAAACTAGACCACACTCCCCGGCACACCTCCAGTTAAAACTCATCTTGGAGTATTTCGTAGGAACATCATACCTTGCAAGTATACCAAGTATCTATTATTACAATGCGGTATCTAGTTAATGCAAATACAATTTAGTTGACTATGTAGTAAACTATTGTATAAATGGATGTTTCATTTTGTTTATGTTGATGACGACGACGATGAGGATGACGATGATGATGACGATGATGATGATAATGATGTTGTTGATGATGACGACGACGATGATGATGGTGATGATGATGATGACGATAACAATAATAATAACATTATAATGAAGAAATAATACCCTATTTTACAGAACACAATGTCATACACCTTGTAAAGGTTACCGACGAATTCGATAACATTCGCACAGGTTTATACGAATAAAAACAAACGAATATTCACTTACCCGTTGTTTGAGCACAGATTATGCCAGTCACTTTATTTGGATTAAAAATAATAAAAGAAAATGCAAATTTCGGTTTTAACAATCAAGGATATAATCTTGATGCACAAAAAACGTAAATTTCAATTTACTCTTCTTTAAAGAGAAAAAAAGGAGGGGGATAATAACCCCTTTCATAAACCCAATAAAACAATTAGCCGCCTAAGAGTAATGCGGATAATTCAATAAAAATTGCGTTCACAAACTCCGAAAATTATCCGCATTATTTTTACGAGCGCCCGTCCTGAAAAAGGCGGATAATCGTCATGACAACTGGACACGCCCCCTCCGATGCGGTTGTGTTGGAAAAGGGTGACCTTGTGACCGCACCATGGCAATTATCCGCATTATTTGGAAATACGTTCATAAACTCAAAATGTTGTCCCGATGCCGCTATTATGCGGATAATAGCAGCATCAGAATAATGCGGATAACTCTTGTCCTCCTCTGATTTTACGACCAAATTATGCTGCTATTAGCCGCATAATTCGGTTTTATTGGGTTTATGAATGTTCGTGCAGAAGCAGGATGTCCCAGTGTTTTACGATCAAATTTTCGTCATGTACTCTTGTAATTTCGACCTCAAAATATTATGAATTTAAAACGAGTAATCTCTATAAGAGGAATGTAATCAACAGAAGAAGTAGAATGAGAAGAAGACGAAGAAGAAGAAGAAGAAGAAGAATAAAAGAATGAGAAGAGGGAAAGATTGACTCAAGCGATGTGTTTATTAAAGTACAAGTAAATGTATTTAAACACTCACCACATATGACGCATAGAATCTGTAAGTATTTCTTGGACAACATTCTTTCTGCTTTTGAATTTCTCTCTAAAATAGATATCAAATGCTTCCTCTGGAACCGAATACTATTCGAACAAATAATCTTACAAACTTGAAAGTACTTATTAATATTAGTACCTATGCTGGCAAGAATTGAGTAGACTGACTCTGACCTATTGCCATTGGATGATAGTAGTTATACGGGACTCTTTGATTGGTTAGAATGGTACCCGACGCCATAGACGGACCTTGAGTGTCTTCGGGCCTTTGGACCTCTCATGATGGGAGGTAAATCATGCTTCTTAAGTTGATTAATTTCATATCAGATTTCATGATACACTTTGATACGGAACCAAAGAATAAGTAGAGATAAGATATTGACAAAAAATTAGAGAGAGAAAGAGATAGACAGACAGACAGACAGACAGATAGATAGATATATAGATAGATAGATAGGCAGATAGGTAGAGAGAAAGATATATAGAGAGGGGTAACTTTAAGTAAGAGAAGGGGAGATATCTACTAGAGAAAGATATTATAATAATAATCTTGAAAGAAGAAACCATGCGCAATGAAAATGTGTTTTTTTAACAATACAGTAAATATAAATGTTTTCTTAAATTTAATGGACTTGAAACATGTTCAAGCAGTAAAATAAGGGGAAAAGCTCCTATTCCTCCGTAATGTCGAACTTTTCCTTCTCTTTCTTCCTATCTCTATCCCCTGCCCATAGCAATATCTTATTTTGGTCTTGTATGTGTCGTATCGTTATGTCTGTGTGTGGCTGCGGGGGGGGGGGGGGGGGGGGTCTCTCTCTCTTTCTCTGTCACTTCTCAACTCTTGCAAATGTCAACTTTTGTCAGGTGAAAAAAAATTGTGGGATATTTTAGATCAAAATTTTCACCTACATTACAAAATCTTTAAATAAATTCAAACAAATGACCTGAAAGAATCTGATGTATATTTAGAGCAGTAATGACCGAATTAAAAGAGGTTTTGGTCCGCATCAAGCTCATTACATATGGAAATCGCTCTTGTCATGAACATCACTCATGTCACTTGTTGAAAGAAGCGACCGTTTTGGGACCTGCCTACTGTTGTAAAATAGGTAGAAAATCATTCAATTACTCGAGTGCGTGAATGGACGACGACTAATGGCATGAACGGCCCATCATACTTGTAGGTATGTGGTTGTGTGTGAGAGAGGGGCGGGGTTATTGGGCTTCTGAAATTATGATCCAGTTTCTGCTACGGTAACTCCCATAACGACTCGGTACGACAGCTTTCTACCGCATGATGCTAAACTGTTATACCCAAAGTTATTGTACGCATATTAGACTAATTTTCTTTTATACACATTCGCCAAGTACATCCTTATTGATAAGTGATGATAACGATCCTGAAATCCGTGATTTCGTAGAAGTTAATCCTACACCGCCATCGATATCAAAATGGGGAAAACTCTGATGCCGTATTGATATTCATTTTAATATACATCTCGAACATTACCGATTAAATTACTAGAGCATGTATGCTTTAAGATCAAGGCCTTTGATAAACTTCGCGCTTTCTTCGTCTTCATCACAATGATTTCTTTTGGAAGGTGACTTTCACAACCCGTATGACATGAACAGACGTGTTTTTAACGACTGTTTTGAATCATATTTTTGGTAACACTGACGAAGAGTGTGACTTTACTTTTCGTCTTTTGAGAGCTATGCTCCGATTCTTGTATTCTTTAGATGCCAAGCAGACCAAATTTCTTATATATGAATATATATATATGAGTGGGACCAGTGGGTGTGTGTTTTTATATGCAACGTCATACAACAATGAGGTACATCCAAGCTCAAGCAGGATCATGGTACGATTACACCCAGATAAAATTATTATCAGTCGTTTGTGAAGTGTATTAATGTTCAAACCAGGGGGCGATAGTATGTGTTTTGTTTTCAAAAATGATTTATTTTTTGGTGTGTGTGTGTGTGATAAAGAAGGTTATCGAGGTTAAACTATATAGACATATAGATATATTGCTGACTTACATTGTAATCGAGAATGGGTAAATTTAAAGGACGACCTCAAACATAAAGTTCGATGGTATTCCAAAATGGATGTGGACTAATCATACACCAGTATTGTTTACGGTATATCATTGACCAAGTAGGCTTATACTTTTTGTACTTTTTTTTAGATTTATTTATTTATTTATTAAAATATATTTATACAGGATAACAGGCTCAGACTGACTGTTTTTCAGCCTGGTCCTGTTAACATAAAATAACAATATATACATAATAGATAAAAGAGTAACTTGGGTTCTGTACAGTAATGAGTGAATTCAATAACATTTAAAATCAGAATTATCACTAATACAAAATTATTCAAAGATAAAATACACTACCAGTCACAACTCCCAGACTCACCACTACCTGCCTCAGCCAGAGAACAGTAGAATCAGTGGACCAAATCCATTGCTCCCCGGCCGAAACATGCAGGCAATAGTGATTCAAAGAATGGTGACTGGTACTGTAGGCTTATTCATTTTTTTTAATTGATGAAATGGAAAACTATCCTATAGACAATACAATAACTGTGAAATATAAATTAAGATGTATGATATCATTGACATAGTAAATACAAAATTCAACAAAATTTATGAAGGAAATTAAGAATATAATTATCAATGAGCATATCATACTAGACTTAAGTATAAAATTTTACAAAATAAATATCGCCAAGTTAAGTAATGGAAGCTTATTTGCTAAGAGTACGAATTATATTACATAAAAATCATTCGTTCCAACATATTTGATATCCCAAATCATTAACACAATCAAAAGAGAAAAATCAAGTAAAATTGAACAAAAAGCATATAATATTAATTATTGAAATAAAACTTCTTATAAATCAATGTAAATGTTTCGATAGTTTGTGCATTTTGAATATTATGGGGTATGTCGTTCCAACGTTTGGCACCGGAAAATCTGAAAGCTTGTTTGAAAATTGAAAGGTGAACAACGGGTGCAACTACGTTAAGGCTGTCGTTATTCTTGTATGGTAATTATGTCGGTCACAGACCATTTCAATGTCATTACAAAGTTGGAAAGGGGCTAATCCATGTATACATTTAAACATTTGTGTGGCAAGAAAGTATTCTTTTCGTTCATCCATATTAGTCCAGGATAGGTTTTTTACAAGTGTTTTAAGAGAAATATTTTGATCAAAGTTTCCAGTTATGTAACGTGCGGCTCTTTTTTGCAATCTATACATTTTGCTTTTGTTTTTATCAGTAGTATTTCCCCAAATAGGTAGTCCATAATCGATGCAAGGTTGTATTGTAAATTTATAAAGGGTGTTTAATAATGAAGGACTTAACAATTTTCTTAATTTTCCAAGGGAACGGATCTTGAATCAAATGGATTTGCATAAGTTACTGACGTGAATGTCCCATTTAAGATTTTCATGTATTAAAACCCCTAAATAACGAATTGACTTAACTTGCTCAATTTCAGTCCCATCAATAAATATTTTCATTACATCATGGGAGCGTGTTTTTAAAAACATACATTTTGTTTTGTCGACATTTATCTGTAAATGGTTAAGTTTATACCAGTCATTAAGGGAATCCATATTTGATTGCAATTTTGAAGTTATTGTCTCAACATCTTTACCAGTCTCAAATATAATAACATCATCAGCATAAATTGATCGCTCAATTGTTGCGCTCACTCATATAAATGCAAAAGCAAGAGCCTAATTTTTGTTTACCCGCACTATCTCGAAACTCTGCTAGAAACTGTACAAAGTGAAGACACAATTTAGTTTATAGTCCCCGTTTTCGCCCCCCCCCCCCTCTTCTCTCCCTCTCATGATAATACAATAACCCTTGCTGAAAACCGATGAAAAGCAGGCGCAGATCCAGAGTTGGACTTTTACGGGGGGTTGATTAGTGCACGCAAAACGTGCCAACTCTTACAGAGCGCGCGAAGCGCGCTCCCTAGGGGGAGGGTGCATTGAGGGGGAGTTCCCCCCTCCCACGCGGAGCGCGAAGTTTTTGATATCTCCTCAAAGTCAAATCAAAAGAAGACGTCTCCTGCGTCTCTAGAAGAAAACTGAAATTTTAAATAAAGAGTGATGAGAAAGAGAACAAGAGGAAGATCTGAGGACAAAGAGAAGTAGAGAGAGAGAGAAGAGACAGACAATGCAACATAAATATACGAGTAATTTTTGCAATAAAATTACTCAATATGATTATCTAATGTTTTTGGTCCCTTTTGTATTGTTTCATGTATGTATCCTCTTAAATTTCTCAATTGGTATTGTCTAAAAATTTACCATCTGAAATTCATCATTCAGCAATTTAATCATTTTGAAATTGATAAAGTTTGAATTTATATTTTTAATGAAAGTTTCAATCTGCACGTTTCCATAATTTAGCAATTTCATTAAAATTGAACTTTCTGTTTCTTAATAAATAAAACAAACCCATTTGCTTGATGCAAATTTACATAGATTTTTAAATTACCTTCACCTTTTAATATAGATAAACAGGAGCTGATCCAGCTTTAACCAATAGGGGGGGGGGGCGAAAAAAATTCAGCCATATTTTTCGGCCGCTCAAAGTTGATTTTTGTTAGTTTCTTTGAAGGAGAAGTCCTATAACAGTCACTTTTTAGCTGTATTCTTATAAAACAACATTAATATATCATACTGTCATAAACCCTATTTTAAAAAGTGTGTGCGCGAAGCCCGAGCTGAAATCTTTGGAAATTTCATGTATTTTGTCACCAATATTGAACATTCTGAGCAATGTATTTAATCCTGAATAAGATGCGTATGTAACTAAAGACCTATAATTACTCCGAGTGCGAAGCGCGAGCAGAAATTTTTAATATAGGTTTTGGCCTGATGGAAAAGACGTATTTACCAATCAAATAATGCAAGCGCGTAGCGCGAGCAGAAAATTCTTGATATTCTGATCTGAATCTGGATAATTTAAGCATGTCTTATATACAGAACCAGCTGCATATCTCAATAAACATGAATGCGCGTGTTTCAGATTTAGACCTAAAAATATGTACATTCGGAATACATTTTTTATCATGAAAATCAATAATGTGAGTGCGAAGGGCACACTGAATATATTTGATATTCCGATCTGAAAAAACGATTAATTTAAGCACTATTTCAAGCATTGTGGTAAGAAATATCTGAAGTGGATATGGATCGCACCTAATAAATAAGGTGAGCGCGAAGCGCGAGCTGATATTTTCATAATTATCATTTTGACCTAGAAACGGGACAATTTAAGGGTATTTTGTCATCGTATAAAAGTGATGACTATATATTTTACTATTCCTTATCAATTTTCTTTTTTGAAAAAGGGGCAATTTGATTATGAAGAATTCATGAAAATGTTGTTATCTTGTTCATTAATCTAATAACCCTAAACGAGAGCACGAAATTTGTTGACATGAACATTCGGCGTTTTAAGCACTTTTGTAATTTTGAATACGATGCAAGGGTAAATATATTTTTGATAATTAATGCGAGCGCAAATCGCGAACCGAATTTTTTTTTTATAAAACTTCAGGAAAATGGGATTTTAAGTAGTTTGTTATAGAATTACAATGGAGGTATACTTTACCCACCAATCAAAATGCGAGCCCGCAGCGCTAGCTGATTGGTTTTGACAATCAAACCTGAAAAGGGATATTTTGAGAACTTTATGTAACACACGAAGAGGAAAGGTACTGAGCAAATCAAATAATGCGAGCGCGCAGCGCGGGCTGAATATGTTGATACTCAGACAATAAAACGGACATCATACAGAGCACTTTTTGAAAATTAATTTGTAAATCAAACAAAATACTGGAAGCTCGATGTCCGAACTGAAATATGTTTTGTATATTTACTTCAATACGTGATATTTTAAGCTCCATATCAGCCTATTGAGCAAGATATGTATTTCATCGAACATGCAATGCAATCGCGAAGCGCGAGCGAAACTTTTTTGTAGTGTCTTCAACTCACCTTATTTTATTCACCCGTCTTCCTCCTTTCCCCCCCCCTCTTCTTTTTTTCTCCCCTCTTTTCCCTTCTGTTCCTTCCCCCTTTTTTAAATCCTACGGGGCGCGCGCGCACCCTTCGCCCCCCCGGATCCGCGCCTTAATAAATCAGATACATTATACATATATTTTCCGTTTTATGAGTTTTCTGTTTAATGTATGCAGATTAATATTGATGATCACGAGGATAATAAAATATCACTAACAACTCGAAACTGGTGGAAAACAAAGCTCATTCAACTATTCAGGGGACGTGCAGTACGTGCTCATTGTGCGGATTTGATAAAAAGTAGATCGTCATCAGTTTATAAAGCCAAACATTAACTTCACATAATTTTGTCGACCGATGCTTGTTTTGATCAAAACTTGTTTTGTACCCCAATTACCAAACGTTATCTTCATTGAAGCACTGTTTTTTGTGTTTTTTCTTTAAATGTTAGATATCTCAACAGCCTAACAATGACGAAACAATAGCAACAATATCTCATCACGGAATCAGTCTCAGCTGTGGCTCCTATACGCTTGGGGCTCGCTTGTTATCTCTTTCGAAGTAGCACGTGACTTACGAAATTGAGTTACGTAGTTTTCTATAGACAAAGGTCATGTGAACACACAGAGTATCATTATTAGATTAAATTTTTTAGCTTCATTAAAATTTCTTATCCATTTCTTCGTTGTAAACACTTTTAGTCCTATTTGGTTTTCTAATATTTTTCAGTGAAATTTGAAAAAAAAATCACACAGCAGTTTATAGTGATTTATTCGATGCATGCTCCCGCCCCCTAAAAAATAACACTAAATTGAAATAAAGCACACACTCTTAACCGATCACTTTCAAAAGCGCACAAAAACACATCATTTTTTTTATATATAGAGGCAAGGATTCGTAAAATGTTAAAAAAGAAAGGCCTAAGTAAGCGAGGCAGCGAAGCGACCGACCAAGCGAGTCGACCAAGCTGATCGCGACGGTATTTTTGAAATATAATTTTAATGATAAAACTATAATACCTTGTCCACATTGTTTTTCTTGACATTATTTGCAATATAAAGAAGGTTGGAATTTTAAGGGGTTAGCATTGCCGCTCACCACCCCCACCCCCCTCGCACAATAGACTTTCACCTTACACACACGCTAACTGTTTAACTCTCCTGTTGAACCTCTCCTTCAAATTATATTCGCTGTGCACGTAGAATTTACATTCTTTTCATCCCCAAACACAACCCGAACGAGAGTACTTGAATCATCATTACGTAAAAATATATTTGCTAGTAAACAAAATGTTTGAAAGACATTTATTTCAATATTCTTTTCTTTTGCTTGTTTAAATAAAAAAGTCTCTGAGTATTAAAATGGTTATCTACATGTTTGTTATCAACAATAATCTAAGTATACACTGTACGTGATTTGGTTGAATTTAGTCAGATTACATGGCCCTGGGAAGATGGTGGTGTTTGGGGTGCTTCAGCACCCCCAAACATTTCTTTGGGGTGCTGTGTGTGTTATTTTCCGTAGGCAACAGCCCCGGGTATTCTGGAAGATGTGACAAAATGAAAAAAAAAGGTACAAAAATGACTTTCATTCTTTAGTGAAAACATTTTTTCTTTGCTTTTAACATTTACATCAGCATCCCCAGTATAAAAAAAATCGTTCCCAGGGCCATATCAGATTCCTGTACAGCTGTTGAAATCATAATAGATTTCCAATGACCCAGACATTAAATGAACATGTACAATAAAACATGTTTTTCTGCCAATTAACTGTAAATAACAGATAAGATATTGCAGTATTAATTATCAGTAATCTTCCATTAATCAATGAAGCCACAGAAACTATTTCATGATATTTTTTTTCTTTATATACAGACATCAATACGTCGCGGAGCCCATTCGGATTTTATTTAAAGCCTTCGTTTATTTGCTTATCTTTATTCAAATATTGAAAAAATAATGAAATACATCTGATTGATTTATTAAAAAACAAACGATAAATAGATCAGGAGCACGATTGGTCCCCTTCCATTTCGCCAAGTTATTTCTCATCAGTTGCAAAGATTTATCAGGAAAATCAGTTTTCATTTAAATATTATATATATATATATATATATATATATATATATATATATATATATATATATATAATGCCACATGAAGCCAATGCACTGTCAGTGGTTTATGACATTTTATGAATAAACGAATACATGTATAGTCTATCACAACCAATGCACTGCAGAATATGAATTTATCAACAAAATAAATGCATATTTAACTATGCTGAATCCTTTGTTATTTGCCAGGTTACTATATTTTTCATATCCATTGATTTTATCGGTTTGTACTTTGAAGGTTCATTTTTCACCCCTTTCCCCTATTCTGCAATGCAATATCCTAATGTACCGGATCTCTGGAATTAGATTTCTTCGCTCTCATCAAGAAGTCTAGCTGATTCCTCCTTGTACTGACCCCGCTTTGGTGCTGCAGAGATGTTGCTGACTTTGCGGAGGACTACTACCATCATGGCGGCCATTGCCATGACAACGGTTGCCATAGCAGCCATAGCAACCATCCATGGGTTGAAAGCGTTGGTAACCTCTTGCTGTGGTGAAACTCCTGCATACGGCAACGGTGGGAATAAAGATTGATAACAATTATGACATTACAATAATAGCACTTTACTACTTCTACGGCGAAGACGACGATTACTACTACAAAAAAAAGTTGTGTTCTCCAACTACCATTACTGTTACTCTTTCCATTACATTCGAACAGACGATGTACCTGGTAAAAACACATTTCCTTTAACTATAGAGGTCATGATGGTAACTTTATCAAATGGCGGGGTAATGATGAGACATGAACGCTATCGTTTGGTAATGTGGTAATTCCAGTTTCCACTACCTTGTGACTTGAGTATAACATCGTCATTACGCGTTAATAATATTTCGTTTCTTAATTATTTTGGCTGGTGTTGTGCTTGACCAGTTGCCAGACTTTTCTTATCTAACTCTAGAAAGACTTACGTCCATTATAAACCAAAAGAAGAAAGATGTATGGGCCTAGCCACTGAAAAAGGTTACTGTTCGCCGATTTCTTTCGCTGTAGCAGTCTTGTTAGTAAACTAATGAATGAATGTGAGCGAAAAAAAGGTTATAAAAGAACGTACCACTCTGGCTAATGTCCATTCGGGAAATGCTTTCCTGTGACTGTGCAGCACGACGTACTCGAAGAGGTCCTCGGGTAAATCGCTTGGTCTTTAATCCACTGCTGACGTCACGCCTCCTCCTCCCTGTGATCATTGATGTCGAGGTGGCACATTTGTCCTTGCAAAGGGATTCAGCATTTCCGGCATCGCATACCAGGAGATCACAGTGGATATAAACCTATAAAGATGTGTAGGAAGAGAAGAAAATGACTAGGGAGCTAAAATTATATTTACAAACATCACCCATCTTCTAACTTTAAATCAAATATCCATATTATTATTAAATAAACTCATCCTAATAAGGAACTGCATTTACGAAAAGTTAACATTTCTTCAAACATGTCAAATGCGAATGTGAATTATATTGAATTCATTCCGGTAAGTAAAATAAAAATCTAATGTTTCCCTTTATGATGCACAAACGTAATGAGTCAAAAAGTTGTCGTTAGCGAAGAAATAATGAAATTTCTGAAACAAAAAAAAATCTGATTGTGTGATATATTTTCACATAATATTCAGAGAAAGGTATCATATTTGCATTATTTCATATAATGCAACGACTGCTCCCTCGTGAGCTTACTCGGCCTTCTCTTCCTCATGCCAGTTCAGTTCCCATACCTCTCGCTGATATCATGGACCTATTACGTAATAGGTCCATGCTGATATTCACACCCTTTCTCATCTTTCAAAATCGCTTGATTCGTTTTTTCCTCAATCATTTTTTTATGTTTTATCACATTATGTATTTTACTTATGTTTATATTCATTTCAGTTGTATGGTTTTCCGGGGAGCAACCCTGTATGGGTTATTTAACATTTGTTGTCTCCCCGAGACATGCTTTTTTTATACTTGTCTAAATAAATTCAATTCAATTCAAATTCATGTATTAACTTTTGTTTCTTTCTTTGTCTTTCTTTATTTCTTCATTCTTTCTTTCTTTCTCCCCCCCCCCCCCAAGTTTTTCTTGGTCAAGAAACTGTGTTTTTTAGGGGGGTGGCAAGCCATCCCAATGACCTATACGCCAGTGAAATAGACATTAAAATCATACGTCAAGCGAAAGGAAATGACCCGATGACTGACTAACCATATCTCCCTCATCGATGAACCTGAAAGTGTTGATCTCTACTCCGATGCGATAGTCTGTAAGATAGGTGATGTTGGTGTCATCGCCGTCAAGTGAGCAGCTATACATTTGACATAAGAAAAATATATATGTTGATTGTACTTGAAGTAGTGATGATTAAAAACAAAACATAACAATTTTATTCTGATATGACATTGTTGTCCTAAACCTCTTACTCTAAAACGGACTGCTGAATATGTATTTTTTTTTCCAGAATTGACCAAGACTACAAGGAACACTCCTAGCTAGTGTATACCCTTGAACCAACTTCTAAACTTCCATCCGGTATACAATGGTAAACATGTATTTCGACCTGCATCGCAAAATACTCGCGTAGTAGGTAGTAGCACAGAGACAGTTGGCCGAATATTCAATTCAATTCTTTATCTAATTTCCGTTCAATATATTTCCATACTATACATACTTTATATATAGCCTAGTCCGGGTCGAACTACATGGACTGAAGAGCAGGGGCTGCGGAAGCGGGGGGAGGGGGGGGGGGGGGTGCTTCAGCTCCCCCACTTTTTCCAAAACCGTGTACAAAAACGTAAAAATTACCATAGGATTGTGATTTTTCGCATGGTCGCCCCCCCCCCCCCCACTTTGAAAACCGTTCCGCGGCCCCTGCATGTTCCATTGACTTTATTACGGTACTAAAAGGTAACGATAGTTCCAACAAACATGATCCACTTGTGCGGGATCAATTCAAATATAAAGGCCACTTATTTTGAAACTATTAACGCCAATGTCATTCAAGGGAACGAAACCGACCGTCAAGTCGACAGATTGTATACCTTGACGATAATCGGCCTGAAATCGGTTTCTTTTGTGAGGCTGCGACATACTGATATAATAAGGAAGAAATCTTACGCTCCGCCGATAAAGTCGAAATAGACGTCAGAGTCGTAATCCGAATTTGGTGTGGCTCTGCAGGAACGGATGGAGAGGTCGAGGGTATCGTCCAAAGACAGCACGGATGCAGCGAAGTTCAGTTCTTCGTTGAGGCCAATGACGATAGGGTAGGTTCCCACAGCCTCCTTGTAGGTGTCATCTGTGTAGATATCGAATGAGAAGGTGTAGGCACCCTCCTCATCAAGAGTCTTGTCGATGGTGTAGTCAGTGAGTTGGTAGCGGACGTTCCCACTACCGACCTGTTTACTCCTATTGTACGAGCATGATAGAGGGATCTCAATGGCGTACTGGCGGCTGATGACATCAGTATCTAGGTAACGGCTGACAACACGGTTGGTGTATGTCTCCTCGTCGGCACTTTCCTGTGAGGCATCACATGAGTAAAAACAGCATGAAGAAAGGAATGTGCAATAAGTTCATAATTATGTATATAATCATTAACTATATTTTTTGTATGTTTTAAAACACCTTGTAATCAGACATCGATGCGTGTTGTGTCGTGAAGTCGCCACACAGATATCAGCGTTATCATACTTTCACGTTTACCATGATCATAACCAGGGCCCGTATTCCATAAACGAGATAAGCTTTTTGCTTAAGTTTGAGCAATTTGTCTTCGCATTTTGCTCGTCTAAGAAATCTTCCCTAACGATATTCTATAAACTTTAAGACATTTGTCTCAAGTCAGACGATATGGCTAAGCCAAAGTATCAAATTCTATGACGTCATGAGAAAATTGCAACGTCACGCAACTTTTGTCGCGAACGTAACTGCTCCGCGGTAAAAAGACTATGCGTTGCATGTGTTAAAGCAAAATTCGCATCATAACAAATATTAAGATGGAGGCTGAGAAAAAAGGAAGGCCAATTTCACTGAAGGAGAGAAAATTACGCTAAGAGCGGAAATAAGAGAAAGGGAATATATCTTGAGACGCACGCTTAATTCACGTATTACGTTTCAGGATAAAGAAAAGGCGTGGGCCGAAATTGCCTTGAAACTAAAACAATTAAGACAACGCACAACTGTCTTAAAGTTAGGGCAAAATTCTTAGCCATTTTGTATTTTTGGAATACAGACTGCAGTTTTAAGAAAAGTTGCTTAGCCATTCATCCTATATCTGTTTTAGTCGCGCAAAAACTCTTAGCCAAATTCTAAGACAAAATTCTTAGCCAATTCTTTATGGAATACGTGTTTTGGCTAAGCATTTTGTGTTAGACAGTAAATAAGACAAAATGCTTAGATATTTTACTCAGGCATGCTTATCTCGTTTATGAAATACGGGCCCTGGTTCTACGCCAACTTAACTCACAGTCACCACCACGCCGGTTTTGTGATACTGAAAAGGCTATGTCAAACTGACATCCTGGCTCTACAATCATAAAGATAAAAACTTGACAGACTATTCTAATCAATGCTTACGTTCCTGTTTGTTCCGCATGCCGTTAGGTTTGTAGTGAGTTCGATGATGTCCTCATTGGCGTCGTTGGATGTGTCTACTCCCCGGCAGTATGCATTATCAGGGTCTTCTTCGTTCTCGAAACGGACGTTCTCACCTGACATTTCACCAGTCAGGAGTGATTTGGGGATCTCAACAATCATCTCAGTATCTGTGCATGTTAGGATGATTCCTTCAGTGTCTAATTCTGAAAGAAGAAAAAAAAAAGACATTGCGCGACGGCGATAATGACATTCTGATTAACAAAATGAAATTACAAAGGCCCGCTTCATAAACACTTTCCATCATTGTAACTAATGCTAAGCACTGTAACTATTGTTGCCACAACTGTACAATTCACATGACTTTGATATGTCCATCATGAAAGGGACCCACAATGCTTTGTGATAATAGTACGACATCGAATATTTTGAGAATGTAATATTACAGACAAACTATTTATAAAGCTTCTTAAAAACTAATTATGTTACAAAAAATATACATATATGAGTGAACAAAAATTGATGCTTTAAAAAAAAACCAGGAAATACTCAATAATATTTTTCTTTACCTTTTTTTCATGTCCCCACTCTTGTATTGAAATACATTTTCCATGTTGCTTGATTTAGGTATAACACTTGTTGCTCAAAAAGTGTAGTATTGACGAATGGTTAAAGGTCAAGTCCTCCCCAGAAAATGTCGATTTTAATCAATAGAGAAAAATCAAACAAGCATTACGCTGAAAATTTCATCGAAATCGGATGTAAAATAAGAAAGTTACGACAATTTAACTTTTTGCTTATTTTTCACAAAATATTACGCACAATTCAATGACATGCAAAAGAAAGAATCGATGATGTCCCTCACTCACGATTTCTTTTGTTCTTTATTGTTTGAATTATACAATATTTAAATTTTTACAGATTTGGCAAAAAAAAAAATTTCACTGAACCATTAAATATTGAAACAATGGTAATACCACATTTTCAGGGAGGAATAAAACTTTGTTTCACAGGACAACAGGGAGAAAATTTGAATATTTCATATGTCATGTAACAAAATACAAAAGAAATAGTGAGTAAGTGATGTCATCAGTCCCCTCATTTGCATACCGACCAGGATGTGAACAAAGTAACGAAATTAAGCACAACCTTAAAATGTCATAACTTTCTTATTTTACATCCGATTTTGATGAAATTTCAGTGTTATGCTTGTTGGATTTTCGTCTTTTGATTCAAATCAAGTTTTTGTTGGGATGGAATTGTCCTTTATTACACCCTTTTTTTCTTACTAATTACTTCTGTACTTTTTCGTGGATATCATTTTGAAACTTATTTCCGATATTTACAAATGGCATAAACGTGATCGCATGCTTATCTAATCAAAATAGAAGCTCTCTACGACCAGTTTCATTAAAAGTAAAGACTTAAATTCACAGGTTTTGAATAGTATCGATATATAAATACCTGGTTCCTCCGTAACTGTATTGAAAAAACGGGCAAGGAGAGAGAGAGAAAGAGTGAGAGAGAGCAAAAATAGTTATTAAAGTAGACCATTGCAAGTTAATACATTAATTGAAAAAGAAATAGTTAATCTAATTTATCTTGAGCAGTCATGTGGCACTTCTTATACATTTTTAATAATATATGGATTATTAATTGTTCAGAAACAATACACGGTGACAACAACAAAAGTTGAATAAAAGACAGGTAAGACAATTTTATAATATTGTTTTCTGAGGATTTGTTGTAAGTCAACATTTAAAACTAAACTTTAAGGTGTTTCAACGCTTTTTGTTTTTATAGGCCTACAGCGCTTCTACATACCTGTTGCAAATGATGTATTAAAAATAAATCAAGTTTATAAGAAACAATATTCTTTTAACAAATAGAAAGATAATCATAATCATTTAAACATGTTTAATGCATGATCATGTGTTATCGATATTATATTCCTCAGTAATGAGGTAATATTCAATTTGATATGATCAGATGATATGATACAAAGGCCAAGCTCGGCCTGTCACCAGCATGATTTTATCATAATCAATTTCCTATACAGCAGGGCAATACGAATTTCATCGAAAATTGATGAGAAATCAAGTTGTGGTGCTTTGCGGTTTGCATTAGTCATTTTTTTTAAGTTAACACGACATACCAGGTTGTGTAAAATTAGAAAGAAAAATTACGTCATCGGCTCCCTCTTTTCACTTTACGACATCACAAATATTCCAGTTTCTACTCCAAAAATGTCTCTAAAAGTTGTTTTCAGTCATGAGAGGGATAGTCCACATGTCTCTTAATACCGCAGTTACATGTATACCGGCGAATCTGACTCCAAACCGACCGTTGGTATGTCATCGGTAATAACGTAATATTTTTGATCGGTCAGGAGTTGGTTTCGCATGTGTAACATGGGCATAATCATTCATTTTGTTAAGAAAAAAAGTAAAATATGATGCTTACCTTGGGCATTGATTCCTGGATAGGAAATAGAAGAGAATATAAAAGTGTTGAAGTAATTAGAACGAAGATTAATCACATATTTCGGGGATAAAGTAAGTACAAAATAATAGCATGAACGTTTGCCGCACAACGTGGTCGATGTGTTTCATTTTGTGCGACTGCGTAAGCTTCAAATCAAGGTTTCCGAAGTGCGGAATAATCAAATAAATTTTACTAACCTAAGTTCACCTAGATAATCTTAGCAAATCTAAATTCATGATTTAATAATTGCCAAGTGGCGTCTCGTTGGGGTAGCAATGAGGACTGTAATTATTATAAGAAATAGGCCAACATCTATATGTGAAAATAATATGACGACAACGACAAGAACCGGGCAAGAACCTTCATCTAAAAAAATTTTTTTTTTAAATTAGAAACGATTGTAATTTCGTCATATCGTGATGAAAATACTCGTTAAAAAAAAGGAATTGGCTTTCTGTTAAAATGTAAGAATTATATTCAAATAAAAAATTTTTTTCTTTCATGGAAAATTTCACAAAAAATGCAAAATCATTTGTTATGAAAAGTCGATATAAAATATCATAAAAATTAAAAAAACTTGTGACGGGAAACGCCTGTAACACGAATTCAAGACATATACATAATAATAATGACACTTCTTACGACAAATGTTGCATAATTCATATGAAAAAACGAAATTTTGTGAAAATGGAAGAAATTATACGTTTATATATATATACACATATATATACATGTATATAATACAGCATAAGTATATATACCTGTGATGGTCAGGAATGCCAGCGAAACAAGAACCAATCTTAAGGCCATTTTGGTGAGATTATGTTTAAGAGTCCAGATGGGATTCTTCGCTTACTCCTCAACTTCTTCACAACGAACTACTGACAGAGTCTTCAGAATTCTATCCGCTTTTATGACATAACTTTTTTTCACCAAAAAAAAAATCATGATTCGTCATCCGGAAAGAACATGCGCGTAACACGAACCCTTTGAGTTGTTTTCCGGTCAAGATCGGGTCAGATTCATCACCCCCGCCCTATTCCTCCACCTTTCCTGTTCAAATCAATCAAACAAAACCCAATATTTGCCGAGGTGGTAATTACCGAGATAAGAAACAAAATGGAAGGGTGCGGTAGCGCTGACAGACATTATGTTGTTATATATATATATATATATATATATAATATTTATTGATCCCTCAATATTGAAAAAGATGCCTACGTTGGCATTTTCTGGAAATCAAACTTGTTTCCGTTTCAATCATATTCCATACGTAAGCACCTAATCAAACAAGATGAACCTGGTACGGGTAATATAATTCTAGGACGGAGCATAATTTGTCAGGTAAAGAGAGTTGTGTTTTAAGACGATAATCTCCGATTTAAATGAAAATCATCCACCTCAGCGCATTGCAATTGTGTAAATCTACCTTAAAAGTATACAGAAGGAAATGATGCGAAATTTACGTCCCATTTTTTATATTTGTAATAATGTTTGATTAAATCATAAACTAATAATCAAGGTAAAATTACAATATTTACAACTTATTAACAAATCAGAGTTATTGTAACAAAAGGCAATATGAATAAAGCTTAACAAACAAAACAATAAAATAATACAAGACAAACACACTAACAACATAGCATTGTACAGTTGCTACTTGCTGAACATGTATGGGTTTAAAAAGATTAGAAATATCGAAGAAAAAATGTCGAACTAATAGCATATAAATAGCATATTTATAAATATCAGGGTTACACCTCAAATTTCAATTTTTTTTAAGTGGATGGAAAGCTTATTTCTTATTTTTTATGCTAAGGAGTATTCCAAATCTTTCTGTTTTTGACAAACAATTTAAAGGCCTCGATGTTTGGTAAAACATCTTTGAATTTACAAATATATATATAATATTTAGCCAGTAAAAATAAATAGGACAAAAACTTATCAGTTGATATTTTACGTCCCAAGTTTAATGACGGATACTACATTTATATAGCAAAACAACATCAAACTACTTTCAAAACACCGATGCCATCATATGAGGGTGTCATGGTCTAGTGTTTATGACTCTTGTCTTTCAATCTGAGGGACGTAGGTTCGATTCCCAGCAGGGGTGGCGGAGCGAAGTTGATAATGGGGGGGGGGGCAGGGAAAAGGGCACATTTTCTTTCGAAAAGAGCACTATCTTAAGACAAAGGGGAAGAAAATCTTGTCTACCACACTCACATGACTCATAACACTTAAGGCCCGTATGATTGTTCTTACAAGTTTTTGTCTCGCCTGCATAGCAGAGCGAGACTATAGGCGCCGCTTTTCCGACGGCGGCGGCGTCAACATTATAATCTTATCCAAGGTTAAGTTTTTGAAATGTCATCATAACTTAGAAAGTAAATGGACCTAGTTCATGCAACTTAAACATAAAAATAATTAAGTATTACTGAACATCCTCTTCGAGGTTCAGGTCACGTGACCAAGTTCAAAGTTCATTTAGGGTCAATGAACTTAGATCATGTTGGGGAAATCAATATTGAAATCTTAACCAAAGTTAAGTTTTTGAAATGTTGTCATAACTTCGAAAGTATTTACTTCATAAAACTTATACATATTAGGGTAATAGTCGACATAAGGGTAATCAAGTATGAATGATTGTTATGCACATGTCTTGCAGTGTAGGTCACATGATCATAGTCAAAGGTAATTTTGGGTCAATGGACATAATATTTTATTATCACATTAGTGTTTTCTTCTGTGAATAATTATTCATTAGCTGTTTTCAAAGGCAGCACTGCATGCTGCTCTATCGAATTGCGCAATGCATGCGAGACTTCCAGATGCGTTCCACTTGTTTTTCCTTCCCAAGTAGTAACACATACAAAAATAGAATATTGTTTTCTTAGAAAATTAACAGACTGAACATTTTTAACAAACTAGAAAAGAAAAGGGACATTTATCAAAAGTGAATAAAGGCATATTAAAATAGGTCATTTAATTAAAAGGGATGAATTTCATTGTCAAACGAAAAAGAAGTAGCGAAAGGGGCAAATCATATTTCGAAAGGGATTATGGGATGGATGCACTTGTAGAAGGAAGCAGAACGCTAAATAAAGAAACCGGGCGCTCATCTGGCACGAACAGGGTGGTTTTTAAGAACAACTTATCTGATATGAAGAACAGGCACCTATGAGAAGGAAAATGGAACTCGTTAACACATAAAACGGGTCCTTTTCAGGCGAAAAGGGCACAGAACACATTCGTGAGGGACACTTTTCGTGGGTAAATAGGGGCACACTGCGAGAAGGGCATCCGGCTATAAGAAGACAAAGGGGCACTTGTTAACGCGTAAAACGGGTCCTTCTCAGGTATGAAAGGGGCACAGGACACGTTCGAGAGGGAGCATTTTTTATGAAAGTTGGCACTAACCGAGGAAGGGCGCTGGATAACATCGAAAACAGGTCCTCCTCAGGTGAAAAGGGCACAGTACACGTTCGTGAGGGGTGGGGAGGGGGGGGGACAATCTTTGGTAAA